>NC_134365.1:143924076-144567922 GCF_035582795.1 Mycteria americana
GATGCTTCTGCCACGCGCAGGACTGTGAGCACAAGTTCCCTCCTCAGTATTGCTGACTATTATGTTTTAAAAGTTCTTGTGATTCCCCCACCCACCATTTTTCTAAGCACAGAGTTAGCAATGTAAGCAACTTCAGTTTCTTTTCTTTTGTTAAGTCAGATCCTTCAGCACGTGTTGTTATTTCCAGTGTTTCTCTGGAATCCTGAGGAGAAGAAAAAAAGAAAAAAGGAAATATAATAAGGTATTGAAAATAAGATAAAAACAGCCCCACCCTAAAAAGATAGGAAAGCAAATACGTATCATATTCATGTAAGAATCGGATCTCAGGAAAACACTCAAATGTTATGAAACTAGTGATAACATAGAGATACCACAGGCAGGATATGTAGGAAGTCCATATTGATATCAATTACTTGAATTACTTCTGCCACAGTCTTCAATCTACTGATCTTGAAAGCTGAAGAAAATTTCTGTATATACAGTTAATACAACTATAAATGCAACTGAAGTTGAGGGTAATATCCTTGGTTAATTATTTTCTAACTAAAGCTGGGGAAGATTTCAGCGTAGCTATGTCTCGTCCCACTCGGTGGGTTGCGAGATGGGTGAATCTTTTCGATTCCCTGACAGTTTGTGTACCGACAAAGGCCGATCTCTGCTCGGCAGAGCTGCATGGTCGGTAGGGTCATGACAATGACTCAGAGGAACAGGTTATCCCACTTCTGGTACCGACAAAGGCCGATCTCTGCTCGGCAGAGCCACGTGGTCGGTAGAGTCACGACAATGACTCAGAGGAACAGGCTGGCCAGCAACTTTATTAACTGGCGAATTCCACAAACGGACAAACTTAATGAACTGGCGAGCTTAACGAACGAACAGAGGCGATTTGGCAATGGAGCTATTTTCCGGGCAACCCGTCACAATTTATCCCAAACTTGCATATATATTGGACGAGCAGAGGAAGAGAGAAGTGAGAAAAGGAAAGGAAGAGAGAGGAGGAAAGAGAAAGAAAAAGCATCACCACCCTTGGATCCCACGATGACAGGCACAGCAATTCTCCAGTGGTGGGCGCACGCGTGGTTCCCTGAGGGCGTGTCTTTTATACTCTAGTCCCCGCCTCCAGGCACGCCCCTTCAGGACTTACATGGTTCTTGTTCTAGAAGTTCTCAACCTTCTGCGCAGGCACTGGGGGAGGGGGGTCGTCACGAGGGGTCTCTCGGGTGGTCACAAACCCCTTCCTCAGATCAGCTCTGTGTGACCTCTGGCCATAGAAGGTCAGGTCCGGCGGAACCCGGAACCGCGCATCCTCCGACGCGCTCTCCACGTCCCGCTCCCGCTCTCCCCCACCCCGTGCTCGCCAACCTGCCATCGCCATGCAAATCGCGCCTCAAGTCACCACAGTGTTTGAGACATTAACTCTTTCAGTCTCTCACAAGCTATTTTATTTTTTACCAATAAAAACAAACCTTCTCTTGACAGGATGTAGGTTTGAACAAATGGTTTCATTTGTTTGATTTTCTTTATTTTTACTTAAAAATAAATAGTCTGAACATCTTGGTTTTGTTTTTTGGTTTGTTTGTGTTGGGTGTTTTTTGTTTGTTTGTTTGTTTGGGGTTTTTTTAAGAGGATTAGAAGAAGGCTAGAAACCACATAGCCTTGAATACAAATTCATGTACAATTTGAATGTTTTGAACAGGTAACTAAAGAGGGAGAGGGGGGAAAAGGTTGCATTTCTCTTTTTTTTTTGCCTACCTTTTCTCCGCAAGGGAGAATTCTGGTCAGAACACAGTATCCTGGCAGGCAAGCAGTTATGTTGCCAGTATTAAATAATGACAGTGATCTAATCTAGTCTGATCCCAGGAACCCACAAATTGCAAGCATCAGAACTACTTCCAGAAGCCAGGAAAGTCAAGTGCCAAATTTTGCTTGTTCTTTTCTCTGCCGAGAACAAGATGTCCAACATAGCTGAAATACCAGCCCACAGCAAAGACATATCCAGTTTCTTCTGCTAGGCTAAGGAACTACAGTCCAAACACTGCTTTTGACACACAAGCAAAGTCTGATATCAAAGGCAGTGTGGTACAGTTGTGTACAGCCCCAGGGATTTAAAGAAATACCTCAATACCGCTGAGAAAATGTTAAAGTGATCCAATGGGGAATAGTTATTCCTACACTTCTTAGGATTTATCAGTCTTATGTTCAGGTAATCCCAAAATTTACTGCAATTTATTTAAACTAGACAAAATTAGCTGCATACATTTGTATATTGACTCTTTTCCTATAATTATTTAATATTCCTCATCATTCTGACACAATGAATATTTATTCTTAAAGGCCATTTTCCTTACAAGGTATTCAGTTCACAGAATGACAGTGCTCAAGGCATTCCTGATGTGTGCCAGATGCTACAAAATCAAGATGATGTTGTGGATTTTTTCAGGATTCTGTATTCTAGGCAGCATCTAATCTCTATCTTAATAACTTCCAGGATTTCTACTAAGTCCCAAATCCCTTCTCAGTAAGGGTGCTTATACAATACCTCAGCAGTCACTTTGGTGTTTCAGTTTAGAGTGTACAAAACCTTATGTGTAAATCCATGTACAATTCTTACTGCCATTCATTGACTTTCTTTCCTTGGCACCATTATAACTAAAAGAAAATGTCTGAACTGTTCTCTGGTTCCACCTCCCAGACCGAAAAAATCTGTTTCAAACACAAAGCTAGTTGAATGCCACAGGAGTCATTTAGCAGGAGCAGAATGGCCTGATTTGGATCTCTGTCTGCCTCTAAAACACTTAATTTAATCCCACTGTTTGCATTTACCAGACAGTATTGTAAGGAATGGCCTTTCAAAAGGAATTTTTTTGTGCTGAAATTAGAGAACTCAAAATACATTTTGAAGTTGATGATTTTTTTAACACAGATGTAAGGATTTGCACAGAATGCACATTACAGGTAGTGTTTGTGCCTATCATATACCGAAAAAGAGAAAATGAGATGTTATTGTGTTTTTCAGCTTATTTATACACATATGTAAAGTATTTTATTTTTATATCATCATTTTGACACTGATGTTGTTCTCTGTCTTTATGCAGCAATTGTTACAGCTATACTTTTTAATTTATAGCAGCCTTTTACACTTTAGCTCTCCTGAAATTATCATCTATAATAAAAAATATCCTTAAAGAAGATTCTGTGCTCTTTTGAAAGATATCATGCTGAGATAGTACACGTGTATTGACCTACGGTTAAAGTCAGAATTGAAAACTGTGTTTTAGGTTTGCTGGTTCATTTCCCTCCACTCCATAAACCTGACAGCTGTACTTGAAGGTTGATGTGAGTACCCATCAATACTTTGTGGAGCACCAAAGGTCTGACAACTTCCAAATTTTTCACTTTATGGGACTCAGGATTTGATAGGGGATCTTCAGAAAAGCCAAATTGCAAGGTAAGTAGTCTCTCCTTTCCTAGGTGACTTAAGTGTCTTTAAATCATCTTCTTGCTCAGCAGGACCATTGTGAAAGCCTCTTATTCTTTGTATGAAAGCATGTTCCTTCTCACTGTGTGCACTCAACCTGAGCTGCTCTTATACCTTTTTGGTTTACATTGTGTTATCCCTTTTCCTTTCACTTGTATGCTGCATAAAATTATCATCCACTCTGACATTACCTGTATCCTGTAAGCACTTATGTTTCCATTAAAGCATAGCATCTTACATTTTGCCCCTTGGGGTAAACCATCAATAATGGTTGTGTCAAGTTTGTAGTCGGAGATTATCCTCGACAGCTTGAAGAAACAATGAATAGGAAAATGTTTTGCCCCCACAGCTCAGTGTTGTAAGGGGTGGTCTACTCATCAAATTATGTTCTGGATGTGAGGGTAGTTGTTTGTTTTTCTTGTTAATTTTCCTTTAGGATCAAAATTTTGTGTCATCCCCACTTACCTTGTTCTTCCACATGTATTTTCCCAGGGTTACTGCCAGCTTCAACAGTCAAAGCTACCACTGTAACCAATCAACTCTTGTTCATTGTTCCACTCATTCAGTTAAGCTGGTGCAATTATTTGTATACTGTGGTCTAAATCAGGGAACTGGGGGAAAAAAAAAAGAAAGAACCCACTGGGTTACTTTCACCTGGATTAATTCCTTGGTTTGGTTCATATCATCCCCCCGCCAAAGTATTCTACAAATACAACAGAGGACAGACTGCCAAACAGCAGATGTGAGAATGTAACGAGTAGAGGAAACAGAAGGAATACCATATAGCAATACATTTTTTTAATACCCTAAATACCATGAAATGTAGTGTTTGCTTAAGTTTACTCTGGTGCAGGTCACCTAATAGGTCAATGTTTTTCAGGGTCCTTTAAATTGTTTAGAATCTTTTGGATAGCTACTAATTTCGTTAATTGAATTAATAATCACCTCGGCTGTATATTATTTAACCCTAACATACTAAGCTTTAATGAATCAAAACCAAAACCCAACAACCTTCTAACTATAAAAGATAAAAAAGATAAAACATTAAAACATGTAGAACAGAAGCCAACTGACAGACTAAGGCACCAATATTTATGTGCCTACAATGTAGATGTTGTATGTCAGATAACTGTGTAATCTCTTACTATAGATGATGACTATGTAGTCTGTACAGTCACGAGACTGGAAAATAGCTCACTGCACAATTCTGCTCACTTCTAAAAATAGCCATATAGGGCTCAATTAATTTGGTAAAAGTGAATATCTAGTGACACTTGAGATGAGGTAGGATATTGTCGTGGTTTAGCCCCAGCCGGCAACTAAGCACCATGCAGCCGCTCGCTCACTCCCCCCTGGTGGGATGGGGGAGAGAATCGGAAGAGCAAAAGTGAGAAAACTCATGGGTTGAGATAAAGACAGTTTAATAGGGAAAGCAAAAGCCATGCACACAAGCAAAACAAAGCAAGGAATTCATTCACTCCTTCCCATGGGCAGGCAGGTGTTCAGCCATCCCCAGGAAAGCAGGGCTCCATCACGTGTAATGGTTACTTGGGAAGACAAATGCCATCACTCTGAATGTCCCACACTTCCTTCTTCTTCCCCAGCTTTATATACTGAGCATGACACCATATGGTATGGAATAGCCCTTTGGCCAGTTTGGATCAGCTGTCCTGGCTGTGCCCCCTCCCAGCTTCTCCTGCACCTGGCAGAGCACGGGAAGCTGAAAAGTCCTTGACCAGTGCAGCAACAACTAAAACATCTCTGTATTATCAACACTGTTTTCAGCACAAATCCAAAACATAGCCCCATACCAGCCACTATAAAGAAAATTAACTCTGTCTCAGCTGAAACCAGGACAGATATGTACCAACCAGATCACATTTGAGGTAACCTAGAAAAAGAAATATTTATATGGTAAATTTGAATGGCACTTCAGACCCTCTCACTCTTACCTGTTTAATATGGTCATGATACAGCAGGTGATCCTAAGGGTCTTTAAACATGCAGCATTGGGAACTTAAACTTAGATATCTACCAGAATCCCAGGATATTAACAGTATTTTTGAGGATCCAGAAGTTTTGCACCTAATATGATAGCTAGATACTTTAATGTCACCTAAATGTTTTGATCCTCTGTGGATCAAAACATTTTCTTCAGTTTCTAAACTTAGAAATTCTGTGATCAGAAAAACTGAACCTACCAAACTGATTGATGAAGGACATGGCAGATAAGTAACAAAAGCTACTTTATAGATTGCACTGAAGTAATAAAAGAGTAATTGAAAAATAAGTGAAAAAGTAAGTGAAAAATAGCATCCCTACTGTAGAATATAATATGCACCAACTGAATGAAAACAGAAAGTGTTTTTTTAATGAGTTCTTGTCTGAGTAGAGGAAGGGAAAAGAGCTATCTTCCTTGAGAAAGAAAAGCTTTCAGTGGACTGATGACTAACTGCCATTGCCAATATTTGCTTAAAATTTCAGAAATAAATTAGCCAGGTAACTGTTTTGATGTGATTTACCTCTTATATGACTTATGGTTCATAAATCAGAAACAGTAAATGCACTAAAATTTAATATAAGTAAGAAAACGAAAACAAATGTAATTTCAATTCTGGTCAATATATTTTATAATGTTTTACTTTCCTCCTCTGCATATTACTTAATATCAGCATACAGAATCCACTTATGATCACATATTTAAGACAAAATGAGCACCCATAAAATGCATCGAATAAAATAGCAACTAAAATTTTTAAAAAGTATTACCTCAAATATCTTTTAACATTATATAGTACAGTAAATAATTCTAAGTACTGTTATATGCTATTTATACTAATAATAGCTAAATAATAGAGTGCCTAAGAACTAAGCAAAATTGTTGCTCGCTGTGTAGGTAGAATAAGATTTTGTTACTGCTGTGATAAACTTATAAACCAAATAGATGAGGCAAAAGAACAGAGGGCAACCAGAAACAACCGCACAACAGACAATATGTTATTTTTCAGAGTCTTCGGTCTTCTAGGTTTAATTAGGAAGAAACAAACTAAATAGCAGGAAAAAAAAAAGCAAAAATAAAATTGAGTTAGTGACACCAAATGGGAAATGACAATAGGAAAGGAAGAAAACTGCTCATGAAGAAGAAGGAACTAAAGGATAAATTTAGAAGTTTTAAAGAATATAGTAAAAGAACAGATTGATATGGTAATGAAACAAGAACAACATTTTCTGCAGTTTCAGAAATTAATCATAGAATACCTCAACTTAATAGTGGTTACATTCATTGATCTGGCTTATATTCATTTCTAAACTGCCAATTTTTGAATTGGTATTTATCTTCAGACTGAGATACATAAATTTAGGTTTACAACACAGGTGCCTGAATATCATGGTGTTATTCAGTTATGTAATCACTGATGTCTGGTTCCATTTCACATGCCCAAGGTTATCTGAGACTTCAAAATGTGACAGATACATTGCAGACTTTATAGGTTAAGGTTCTGATTACTCATAATTGTCCTATGTCCTTTTTAGCGTGAACTTTATCAGATAAGTCATAGAATCATAGAGTCATAGAATCATAAAACGGTTTGGGTTGGAAGGGACCTTCAAAGATCAGCTAGTCCAACCCCACTGCCATGACCAGGGACATCTTTCACTAGATCAGTTTGCTCAAAGCCCCATCCAATCTGACCTTGAACACTTCCAATGATGGGGGATCCACAACTTCTCTGGGCAATCTGTTCCAGTGTCTCACCACCCTCATCGTAAAATTCTTTCTTATGCCCAATCTAAACCTACCTTCTTTCAGTTTAAAACCATTGCCCCTTTTCCTATTGCTACAGGCCTTTGTAAAAAGTCTCTCTCCATCCTTCTTATAATCTCCCTTTATATATTTGAAAGGCCACAATAAGGTCTCCCTGGAGCCTTCTCTTCTCTAAGCTGAACAACCTCTCAGCCTTTCTTCACAGGAGAGCTGTTCCAGCACTCTGATCATTTTCATGCCCTCTCTCTGGACCCATTCTAACAGGTCCATGTCTTTCTTCTGCTGGGTGCTTCAGAGCTGGATGAAGTACTCCAGGTGGGGTCTCACAAGAGCAGAGTAGAAGGAGAGAATCACAGTTGGGGATTGCCCAGACCCAGGTGCAGGACCTTGCACTTGGTCTTGTTAAACTTCATGAGCCGCACATGGTCCCACTCCTCAAGGCTGTCAAGGCCCCTCTGGATGGTATCCCTTCCCTCAAGTGAACCAACTGCACCAATCTGCTTGGTGTCATCTGCAAACTAGCCGAAGGTGCACTCAATCCCACTATGTCGTTCCACTAAGTAGGCTGAATTCATTGAAAGCATCCATGACTATACCTCTGTTGCTTGGATACAATACCTTAGTTTGCATGTCTTAATTTAGCTATGATCTTTTGTAAGTAATGAAGATTTGAATTAGATGGAAACTGTTGTGTTTTGGTTCTGGGTTTTTTTAAGTTGCTAAGGATGAAATATTGTCAGTGATGTGAAGAAACAGTGAAACATCTTTAACCATTATTTAATCAAAACATATTGTAATCTGTCCAAACTTTTTTATTCTTCAAAGCTCAGCAAAGTTTTAACAGTAAATTCTGAATTAAGTATCCACCATCTTCCTATCAGTTATGTAAATGTGGCTTTCCTAAAGCATATTTCAGTTTATAATTTTTAAAATGCTTTACATTATATTATAGTAAATAACTGAACTGATCCACAGATAACAGGTCTTTTTGATTGTTTTTTCTTTTAACATCAGCCTCCATTAAACTGCTAACTAGCTATTGTGAGTTTAGCTTTGTGAGTAGCATATAAAGCACTGAGATATATCTGCCTAGCCATTCACATAAATTTAATGTTGAAAGACTTATGTGTTTTAATTTGTATTCTCAGTAAGGACTGCTTAGTTCAAAAAGTAAGGAACTTCTAAAAGTAAGATTTAACATAAAAAAAAAAGCACTTATCTTCTCATTTATGAAAAAAAGGAAAACCAAGCTGAAAACACAACCCTTATCATTAACAATAGACAACATGTAATTAGCCTGGTTGTACTGTACTGTAATTAATATAATGATCTGCACTACTAAACTTGCCAAACAAACTCCGCCTACGTCCTCTAAAATCTGTTACCTCCAATGATTTCCTAAAAATTTACATGGAATAATGGCAAGCATATTTTTAATAGCTCAAACGAGTTTTTCATACTTTTATTCTTTACTGAGTAGTATTCTAAATGAAGATTATTCAATACCAGATAGAAATATAGATTGATTTAAAATGTTTACACAAGTTGTATGGTGTCTGTTGTACACAGAAATAAAGTTGAGGACTACTGTTCTGCTTTTTAAAACTCTGCTGACATTGAGGTTAATGGGATTTCTTGCCTAAGACCAGAAAAGAAAGGTATACAAAGATTGCAGGATAACATTGAATTGCTATGTATTTCAAAAGCTTTTCATTGCAGTATACAAGTGTGGTGATGTATCCAAAAGCATTACCCCACATACACTTTCATACCAAACAAATCAAGATCAGGCATTGCAGTCTCATATAAATCATTACTGCTGAAATCTGAAAGAGTTTTGCATATATTTAAAAGCTTAGACATTTCAAATAAATTTATAAAAAGGGATCTGTTTTTGTTTTGTTCTGATTTGTTTTCTCCTGTGGAGTCAACAACACTAACAGAATCCACACAACCTTTAGAATCATAGAATCACTTAGGTTGGAAAAGACCTTTCAGTTCATCGAGTCCAACCGTAAACCTAACACTGCCAAGTCCACCACTATACCATGTCCCTAAGCACCACATCTACATGTCTTTTAAATACTTCCAGGGATGGGGACTCAACCACTTCCCTGGGCAGCCTGTTCCAATGCTTGATAACCCTTTCGGTGAAATTTTTCCTAATATCCAATCTAAACCTCCCCTGGCACTATTTAAGGCTGTTTCCTCTTGTTCTATCACTTGTTACTTGGGAGAAGAGACCAACACCCACCTTGCTACAACCTCCTTTCAGGTAGTTGTAGAGAGCGATGAGGTCTCCCCTCAGCCTCCTTTTCTCCAGGCTAAACAACCCCAGTTCCCTCAGCCGCTCCTCATAAGACTTCTGCTCTAGACCCTTCACCAGCTTTGTTGCCCTTCTCTGGACACGCTCCAGCACCTCCATGTCTTTCTTGTAGTGAGGGGCCCAGAGCTGAACACAGTATTTAAGGTGCAGCCTCACCAGTACCAAGTACAGAGGGATGGTCACTTCCCTAGTCCTGCTGGGCACATGTCCTGATTTTGGCCAGGATAGAGTTAATTTTCTTTCTAGTAGCTGATATAGTGCTGTGTTTTTCATTTAGTATGAGAATAATGTTGATAATACGCTGATTTTTTAGTTGTTGCTATGTAATGCTTACACTAGTCCAAGGACTTTTCAGCTTCCCATGATCTGTCAGGTGCACAAGAAGCTGGGAGGGGGCACAGCCAAGACAGCTGACCCAAACTGGCCAAAGGGATATTCCATACAATATGACATCATGCTCAGCACATAAACTGGGGCGAGTTGGCTGGAGGGCAGTGATCACTGCTTGGGTACTGGCTGGGCGTCATTCGGCAGGGTGATGAGTGGTTGCATCACTTTTTTTTTCCTTAGGTTTTGTTCCTTTATCTCTCTCTCATTGTTTTCATTTTAGTTACAATTTTATTTAATAATAATAATAAAAATAATAATAATAAGAAGAATAAGAATAATTTTTGTTTTATTTTATTTCATTTCTTAAACTGTTCTTATCTCAACCCATGAGTTTTCTTACTTCTGTTCTTCAGAATCTCTCCCCCATCCCACCAGGGGAGGGGGAGGGTGAGTGAGAGGCTGTGTGGTGCTTGGTTGCCAACTGGGGCTAAACCGTCACACCACACTATTTCTGATATAAGCCAGGATGCCATTGGCCTTCTTGGCCACCTGGGCACACTGTTGGCTCATACTCAGCTGGCTGTTGACCAACAACCCCTGGTCCCTTTCTGCCAGGCAGCTTTTCAGCCACTCTTCCCCAAGCCTGTAGTCTTGCATGATGTTGTTGTAACCCAAGTGCAGGACCCAGCACTTAGCCTTGTTGAACCTCATACAATTGGCCTTGGCCCATCAATCCAGCCTGTCCAGGTCCCTCTGTAGAGCCTTCCTACCCTCCAGCAGATCAACACTCCCGCACAACTTGGTGTCATCTGCAAACTTACTGAGGGTGCACTCGATCCCTTCGTCCAGATCATTGATAAAGATATTAAACAGAACTGGCCCCAGTACTGAGCCCTGGGGAATGCCAGTTGTGACTGGCCGCCAACTGGATTTAACTCCATTCTCCACAACTCTCTGGGCCTGGCCATGCAGCCAGTTTTTTACCCAGCGAAGAGTACACCCATCTAAGCCATGAGCAGCCAGTTTCTCCAGGAGAATGCCCTGGGAAATGGTGTCAAAGGCTCTGCTAAAGTACAGGTAAACAACATGCACAGCCTTTCCCTCATCCACTAAGCGGGTCACCTTGTCACAGGAGGAGATCAGGTTAGTCACGCAGGACCTGCTTTCCATAAACACATGCTGCGTGATGGCACTCAAGATGATCTGCTCCATAACCTTCCCCGGCACCGAGGTCAGACTGACAGGCCTCTAGTTCCCTGGATCCTCCTTCTGGCCCTTCTTGTAGATGGGCGTCTCATTTGCTAACCTCCAGTCAACTGAGACCTCCCCAGTTAGCCAGGACTGCTGGTAAATGATGGAAAGGGGCTTGGTGAGCACATCTGCCAGTTCCTTCAGTGCTCTCGGGTGGATCTCATCAGGCCTCATAGACTTGTGAGTGTCTAAGGGGTGCAGCAGGTCACTAACCATTTTCCCTTGGATTATGGGGGCTTCCTTCTGCTCTTCTTCCCTGTCTTCCAGCTCAGGGGGCTGTGTAACCCAAGAACAATTGGTCTTACTGCTAAAGACTGAGGCCAAGAAGGCATTAAGTACCTCAGCCTTTTCCTCATCTTTTGTCACTGTGTTTTCCCCCGCATCCAATAAAAGATGAAGATTCTCAGCCCTCCTTTTGTTGTTAATGTATTTATAGAAATATTTTTTATTGTCTTTTACTGCAGTAGCCAGATTAAGTTCTAGTTGGGCTTTGGCCCTTCTAATTTTCTCCCTGCATAACCTCACCTTGTAGTGCTCCCGAGTTGCCTGCCCCTTCTTCCAAAGGTCATAAACTCTCCTTTTTTTCCTGAGTTTCAGCCAAAGGTCTCTGTTCAGCCAGGCCCATCTTCTTCCCCGCTGGCTCCTCTTTCGGTACATAGGGACAGCCTGCTCCTGTGCTTAGGATCATTCTTATCCTGGTTGGTAGACCTAGGAGTAATGTATAGTTATACGGGGTTTTTTAGGAACTGTTGAGCATGTAATTTTACTTGGGGATAAGCATATAGGAGAATGCAGAAGTTATACCACCTTCTGATGTACTTGGTGCTCCTTAACTTTCCTAATGTACCTATCTTAAGACAGCAAGCAACCTGGTGCTAGTTGCTATGTTATTTTTTGTGTAGTATTACTCTCATACTTAAACTCTGGTTTACCATAAATATGATCTGTACATTTACTGAACAGAGGGAAAATTAGATTTTTTGTTCATGAATAATATTCTAGACACAGACTATATCTGTGGATTAGTAGTAAACAGAAGAAAACAGGTTTTACCCTCAAGGTGCCATGAAAGAGCAATGCAGATACCTAAACGTAGTTGACTAGTGCCATTTTAGATGATGCATGGCATCCAAGACAAGCCTAATGCTGGCAGGTGAGACACACGACTGTGGGACACCAGCATCTTTCTGGAGCAGCAACTCAGAGCCAGGCAGGATACCTCAGAGTATCTTAACTGTCACTGTATATGTAGACCCCTGAATTCCTCTCCTAGACTGTTTGCCTGTGGTTTAGAGGCAATAGGTTACTTGTTTCATTTGAACAATAAGAGTCAAAGTTGACTCAAAAAAATTATGGGTACATTATATTTATATTTCCTATCTCGTGGGCCTTTGACAGCAGCTAGCTGTAAACAGGTATAAATGAGTTTTTAATGCTCCAGTTGGCAACACCTGACCCTTCAGATGGATGTATAATATGCTTTCAAATAATCTCCGTAGGGCTATCATTTGAAAGGGAGGTTTGCCATGGCCTGATCGCAACTTGTGATTTATGAATTTCTCTGAACGGGATTTACAAGGAAATTGGATATCATTAAGAAGCAGCTGTTTTTACCAGGTCTGACCTAGGTCAGAGTGGCTTCAGAGTGTTAATGATCATGTTTGCCTGTCTCAAGTAAATTGCTTGTGAATGAGTTTGTGAGACAAAATTGCTTTAAAATAGACACTGGTGATAGAATGCTGCAAGTTGTTAGCATGTTTGCTGACCACAAAACCATAGAAGCTGTTTAATATAATTCCCGAATGAAAACAAACATATAAAAAAGAAAAAGCTATGCAACACACAAATTTTACTTTTTCATATGCATTTTATAGGGAAAAAATACACTATCAATAGGTATGAGTCTTCCTTTGAGTATTAGATTACTTTATAGTCCAAAGTCTAAATAGAGAAATTAATATATGATAATCTCATCTGATGCAGTAGTCAAAAGAAATATGAAGATATTTTTCTGCATGTCAAAGCTTTGGTTTCAGACAAGAATTTGATTTTTTCCAATATGTAATTTCTATCAGATATCAATTTTAGGTATAAAAAAATCTACATTTATCAAAAGCAAATGGGATTATTTTGTTTTAACGTGAATAATTCTTTAAACTCAGGAAGTGTATCTCCCTTTTTTTTTTTTAAATATGATATATATGTGTTTGTATGTGTGTGTGAAAGTTTGTATATGTAGCTAGGCATATTTCAGAACTAAGTTTCACATAGATTAGGTTTGATTTTAAAAACAGCTAAATCATTTATTGGGGAATAAATAGATGTACCACAATCTACTGTAAAAAAAAAACAAACAACCCATAAAACGGTACCAGGTGCTTTGGAACATGACTATTGAATGTGACATTTATTGTGAAGGAATATTTGCAACTATGTCTCAACAGTCTTGCAAATATCTTTTGTACTGAAAAGTATGAATTTATGTTATTCTCTATATAACATAACTTAGATTCCACCCCCACTTTTTTTTTTTAACAGTATTAAAGGTCATGGAACAAAAATTCAACATCCTGAGCATCCAGTTTATCTGTTTTAACCTGAGCTTTACTTCTTTCTATTCTATTTCTTACACAATAATGCCTAAAATCCTTCTCAATGTTTTGTTTGTATAGTACCAGCGAGATATACACAGTTGTAGAAATCTGTAGAAATTATAATGTTCTAACCTTCAAGTCACTGCTGCTCTTATGAGAAGGGTAACTTGAGACCACCAGGGGATCTCAGTACAGACAAAGAATTTCCATGGAGACCCACTGTTCTGCAGCATTATCGTTTCTTCATTTAATTCTGAATTCTTGAACTTACAGGTAGTTACACTGAATGCTTCCTTGAATTAAGACTTTGAAACCATAAAATGTCCACAAGATCCTATGAAAATGCTGTATTTATATGTTATTTTCCAGCAAATTTCCTGCAAATTTTCTGGCATTTACTCTCTAAGACAGAATCTAAATTAAACTAAAACAAAACTGTTGCTTTAATTTAATCTGTTCTCTATTCTATTATCTAATCATAATAAATGCAGCTTTATGTTACATAGACACTGACGAACTCTTTCCCACGAAAATTTATGGAACTGTCTGCTATCTGTACTGGGTCAGAGACTTGTCTGCCTGCTGCTTTCCACCAATTCCTGCTGAAACCTTATGAAACAAACAAAATGAGATGTTGCTCATCCCAAATAATAGGCTCAAAATTCAACTTAATTTATTTTATTTTTTTGCCTGCAAATCACAGTAGGTTGCAATAACTGAATGAATAATTTTATTTTCTTCAACTTTTGCTTAATAAAAGTAGGTCTGAATTGTATTTTATTACATATTGCTTGAGCTGACCTAGCTACAATAGCTGTTAGTTCAACAGGTGGGCAAAGATTCACATAGAGACTCTATGGGCCTAATCCAAAACTCTTCAAAAATCGAAAGAATTCTTTTCATCAGGCCTCCAAAAGGTTTTGGTTGAGGCATTGTCTAAGGGATTTAAAGCAAATTCATGTTCAACTAAACATTACTGTCTAAACCTCTTAGTACTATTTTTATCATGTATTCTTTCCTTCACTTACCTTATCCTCAACCACAGTTATACATGATTATGTCTTCTCTCTCTCCTGAGGTATGTGGCCCTCTCTTTACTAGTATTGTGATTTCTAAGTAAATGCTCAAAATAATACTTTCAAACAGCTTCTTTGATAATTATGGTCCTCCTCACAACACATGTGTCATAAGAATCAAAAGGAAAGGCATGCATCCAACAGAGTCACGTGCAAACTTGCGTGCTTATATCTCCAACAGAGCAGTTGTCTTCATCTCCAACAGCTGATAGAAGGCAGTGCTTCGTACTCACTGCTTACCCCCTTCTTTTGGGAAGGGTCTCCTTTATTATTCAGTTATGGAAATTTGAAGCCAAAGCTTTTTTGTGATTTTAATAGCATTTACTCTGTCATGGAGGAATAAAAAATGGTTTTATATTATTTTGATTTTTATTACTGTTTTCTCCTACTTTGCAGCAACTGCAAAGAAGCAAGAGAGCTGCTTATTGTATATGTTATGATCCTTTTCTACCTTTGCTTCAGTAGGAGTTCAGTACAGAGTTTAAAAACTAACTGAATGAAACTTAGTTTTCAAAATGTGAATGTAAATAAATGTAAATTTCAAATGTAAATAAATGTGAGCAATAGGTTACAAAGATATGGTGCAAAGAGAATGTAAAAGAATATTCTTCCTTGTCTCTATTTCTGTGCTTTCCTAAAGAACATTCTGGCCCTATCAAGCCTCATTTATCTCACAAGGAGATCATGCATTGCTAGCCTAACATCACAAATGCACTTTGATCATATTTTTCTTTTATTGTTCAAAATTCTTGTGTTTCCAGCGACTTAATCTAAAATAATGCATCACTGAAGAGATTTTTTTTTTGAGCAATTGCATTTTTTAAAGACTGTGTGTTTTTACAGTTTCCATGTTATTTCCCATACTACTGAAAAAGAATGGTTCATATTCTGAGTGTGTTCTAAACTACAGGGAATAAAAATACCTTACTGTCACAGAAGGCCAATTTACACATACAAATTTTGTGACTATTGTTAATAGGACTATTTCAAAAGTAAAAGAAGCCATCGTTGGCCTTTAGTGACAAAGCATTTTCACCATAAAAGGTAGAAACACCCGCTTGTGACAAACCTCCTTGCAGGACAGTGCAGAACCCTCCAGCCAGTGCATCAATTGCTACCAGCCAAAGCAGAGTCACTGGTCTATCCACCTCTCATTCACAGGTCTGTTCTGGAGGCACAGCTTCAGAAAGTCTTGTCCAGATGTTAATAACCACACTCTTGTCCTGTGACTGTGTCTTTTTCTATTGATACTTGATTGTGAGTTGTTAGAAATGTAAGGAAATGTGCTATTTGTGAATGCATAGTCCAAATAATTTATGCAAAGTCAGTCCCTCATTTCCTTTTAATTTTTCTGTCTTCAAGGAGTGCTTTTAAAATACCTCTAGCCTAGAGTTTGTTTGTTTGTTTGTTTGTTTGTTTTCAGACAAACTGGGCAGAGTGTAAAATCATCTGTTTAAATAATAAACGTTTTGATTAGTTGTAAATTCTTATACTCTACCATTCCCATATCATCCACAAAAATGTGTACAATACTCAGTAGCTATGGATAAAATAATTTCATCTATCTATTTTTGGATACCAATGCAGAATGACATGAGCAATTTGATTACATGACAGTGGATATCATTCTATGTTGCTGAAATTTTTCTAAAGAGGTATTCAGCTATTAGATCATGCAGATAATAACAGTATATTTGTTAAAAATAGGGCTATGATTGTGACAACTCTCCAACAGGTAGTCTTTCTGCTACTTTATCTAAGTCAGGGTTTTTTTTTTCTGCTCAGGGATTTTTATTGACAAAAGTAATGCAAGGGATAGTTTTTACAAAGGCAATATTTCAAGGTAATGAAATAATTTCTTATCTGTTGGATTCATGAGGAAAAAGATGCTCTTAAGGATGAAAAATAGATAGTCTGCTCTTAAATTAAATTGGCATTTGAACAAGCTATTTATTATTAAGAAACAGGTCGAGAACATATACATTCTTTTGTGTATGCTTTGCTTTAAATATAAATAATTAACTAAATTCAACAGATTGAGTAGCCAATTATTAGTGTATGAATGTATGCAAAATTATCAACTTAGAGATACAGTGCAAATCTAAAAATGTTATAGTTCAATTAAACAAATTTGTAATTAACCAAAAGTTTATTATGGTCAGAGAGAATCACCTTCCAAAGATCCAAACCTTAGGAGGTTTAAATGAAGAAGATATAATATATTTCACCTAAATATTTTCCTTCTGAAATGAATGCAATTGTTTCTTAAGGTTAAAAAAAAAAAAAAGAGAGAGAGAAAGAAATCAGTGCTTAGATATTCAAAGTATTGAAGAGATCTTAATAAATAACAGAAAGTAACAAAGTGTTGTAAGTCTTTCTCAGTCTGTCTTATTAGTGTCTTATTATTTCTGAATCTTTTTATTTATGTATATATCATGACAATTCAATATCACAAAATATCCTGAATCTCCATTGCTGAAGGCAGGTTATTTGATAGCTGACTGTTGCTGTCATATAACTGCACACAATCAAGATGTAAATGTACAAAGCACTTAGTTGTACGGGTTTTTGTTTGTTTGTTTGTTTGTTTTTGGCTTTTTAATTAACTGTGCAGATTTTACTCTTTTGCTGGGTTATGGACAATTAGGAGATACCTTCTAAGAACCTTCATTTTAGGGATGCAGGATGCAAGACTGTCAAGAAAAAGAGTACTCAATGTCTTTTTGATCAAAAAGCAGCTTTCTGCCTCCTGAGCCAACTTCTCCATCTGCCTGCACCTTGAATTAATTCAAAATCCTTTGTTTATGAAAGCACAAGCTGTTGCTATTGGAAGGGTGGCATTGTCACTTATTAAGAATTACAACTTCACTGAAGATTCAAGCAGGAGGAAAAGGTGGGCTGGAATGGCAAAATTTCTTCATCATTATCATTGTCATCATATTTTATAAATTAAAACAGATCTTGATAAGCTGCAAATGTAGTAGGGTAAATGATACAGGACAATGTAAAGGATGCATATAAGATTTTGCTTCCCATGGGAATATAGTAGCTTAAAATTGGAAAGGCACTGATGGTGAAGCAATAGATTCCTTCTTCTTTTACAATTGTATACATTAATATTCAAACTTTTACTGTGTTATTTTGAATACAATTTGATGAATGCCATACAAACAGGAATTACCTCTTGTTTGCATATCAAAATCAGGTTTGGATTTTTGGAGTGAGGAGATTGATCTAACGATATCTTGGATACAACATAGTCTTTAATTGGTTTTGCTACCATGTGCCTGTCAATTATGACACTTAAGTCTCAGTGTCTCTTCCTATAGATTTTAATACCTCATAGCTATTTGCCTGTATCCAGACCTTTTACTCAAAATGCCTTGAGTTTCACAGCTTTCATGAAGGTTAAAAAATTGATTACTTCACTAAGTAAGAATAAAGGTTGACTGAATACAGTGAGGGAGTTTCAGAAGGGCTGAAGACATTTGCCTTTTTTTATTCCTTAGCTTCAGAAATCTTGAGAGGTCTTTTAAAGATTTTACTCTAACTTAGCATTAGACTGTGAAACATTTTTCACATAGACACCGTTGTTTTAATCTAACTGCATATTTGTCACAATTTTCATTTACTACATCCCTGTTCTATGGCAGTCCTTGCAGCTGCCTCCACCCTGTTTGCTGTATGATTCATTCTCAACCAGTTTAGGCCCAGAGAGTTATGAAAAATAGGAGACAGGAATGCTTTATGAATAATATTAATCTTCATTTATTTGTGCTGCTGGCTATGTCACTTAATAAAAACTTGATTTTTGCAAGGACCTGCTGCATTTAGACCCAGAGAGCAATTAATAGTTTCAGTAGCTCCTAATGTCAGTACTCTGCAGTACAAAATTGTAGCTATTACCCCCAAGGAATATCTTATGAATACTACTGGCAATGAATTACAGCAAAAAGAAGGTCCTGGAAATACTCTGAAATAAGGAGCTTCAGTTCCAACAACATTATCTTGACAAAGACAAGAAAGGGAACAGGTTAGGAGACACAAGCAACGTCACTCAGTTTTGGAAAGGGACTCTAGATTAAATAGTTGCCTGCCCTTAACTGCAAGAAAAAAAGAGAGATACAGTTCATCTTACTGACTTCTAGTTGACTAAAATATGGTGGAGGTCCAGCCCTCCTGGGCCATCAGAGAAAGTAGATGGGTTCCTCCAGACTGTGCCTCTTCTTATCTGTGAGTATTGCATCCTATTTACCTTAGCTATCTGCCTTAAGGAGGAATCATTTGCCTATGGAAAATTCCTTCCCCTTGTTTACACATGGAGCTTAGATCAGTAGCTCAGTCTAAACACTGAACAGCCAAAGTTTGGCAAAATCAAGCAACTGTAAGATAAAAACCAAGAAGTAGGATAAAAGAATTTCTTATTTTCCAGTTTCCTTATTTTTTGTCCGCTTTCCTTGATTTTTTTTTTTTAATCAGAAGCAAATATTGTGAGGGCATTTAAATATTAAAAAACAAGATAAGCCAAATTAATTCATTAATATGTCATTGAATTTATATCTATTTCTCTCAAATACTTGTCGAAATATGCAATTGTCATTTTTATGTCTTAGTGTTAAAGACTATTTATAAGTTTTTAAATTTTATCTTCAGCTGAAATTTCACTATATGGTAAATATATTTACACATTGCACTATATTTGAAAACCATAAAAAGTTAAAAAATGGCTGGAAAAGAGATAGGTTTAGGATCCTGAAGCTGATGAATTATATAAATCTGTTGTATATGCAAACTTCTTGTTCTTCCAAAGCCATGACTTGTTTGTTTGATTCTGAGCATCCCTATGTAAATTCACAATTTCAAATGTTCTCTGTCACTGAAAGATTCTAAAAATAGCCAATATCCTGCACCTGCATCACTTTTCATCTTTAAAATCTTTCTAAATGAACTGTTCTGATTAAAGAATATGACTTTCCACTGATTCTCATGGACACTAAATCACATGTTACCAGTTCCTCTCCTTATGTTTTTCTAGATGCTGAAGCATCTGCACCTATGGAGATGCATATAATTATCTTGGTGCCACCTGCTTAACTGAATGGTAAGAAAAAGAATTTGTGTTTTCTTTCATTGTGTGAAAAATACAAGCTGAAAAAAAATTTTTAAAGTAGCAAATTGGAAATGTAATGCCTTTGAGGCTTTGTATTTGGCCTGATAGAAAGCTAAAAGTAGAAATGAAACAAGAGGGTTTTTTTTGCCTCAACTAGTTCTTTTCTCCAAACATAAACTAAATGCTCCTCAAGGAAAAGATGAACTGCACTTTCTGTGCATGTGAGGGGAAAAAAAAAAAAGAACCAGAGTAAAGAGGGACCATCACTGCTTCCTAAGTAAGTCTGGCAGTTTTTGTGACGGTGAAAATGTGAAGAACATAGGTCCTTATTATGACATATAGAAAGGTCAGGCTAGGTAATCTAATTACCTTCAGGCCTCCAGCTCTGTGAGTGTAGGAAAACAATGCACTTGATTTATACAGCCAAATGTCGTTTTCCATGCTGGAGGTGTGTACATATGAGCCAGATACCTTATACTTTTGTAGTTAATACAGAGAAATGGGTATCTTTTTGTCCTAATGTAGACTTCCAACGTAAGTCAGATTATGTTCTCCCAACTCTGTGAACTACTAGCTCAATTTTACATGAGATATAGATAAGATTAAAATAATGCATAATTTGTCTGAAACTTCTAGGGTAATGAACCTAAGTGTGGCAATTTACTGCCTGCTCTCAACTGAAGAACACTTTCAAGGCTGTTAGCTTCTCTTTTGGTGTCCACAGACCTTTAGACTATTTCTATAAAAACTTCCACAGAAGAAATCACTAAGTCATTTTTTTCCTGTAAAAACTTGCTATGTTTTTTTTTACAAAAGCTATATTGTAGCTTTAAATGTTTAACAGACATTTAAATTTGTGGAATGTCTTTATGTAAATCAGATATTTAGTTAGGCAGATTTCTGTATGCTTGCCATAAACAAAGATTAACAGTAACTCAATGGGTACTACATCTGTGTTGTGGTTTAGCCCCAGCCGGCAGCTAAGCACCACGCAGCCACTCGCTCACTCCCCCCCGGTGGGATGGGGAGCAATCGGAAGAGCAAAAGTAAGAAAACTCGTGGGTTGAGATAAGGACAGTTTAATAATTGGAACAAAATAATAGTAATAATAATAATGAATTGTAATGAGAAGGAAAACAACAAGAGAGAGAGAGGAACAAAATCCAAGGGAGGGAAAAAGAAAAAAATAAATTAAAAAAAAAATGATACAACCACTCACCACCCGCTGACCAACACCCACCCAGTCCCCGAGCAGCGAACACTACCCCCCAGCCAACTCCCCCAGTTTGTATACTGGGCATGACATCATATGGTATGGAATAACCCTTTGGCCAGTTTGGATCAACTGTCCTGGCTGTGCCCCCTCCCATTTCTTGTGCACCTGGCAGAGCATGGGAAGCTGAAAAAGTCCTTGACCAATGTAAACACTGCTTAGCAACAGCCAAAACATCAGCGTGTTATCAATATTATTCTCATACTAAAATCCAAAACACAGCACTATACCAGCTACTAGGAAGAAAATTAACTCTATCCCAGCCAAAACCAGGACAATCTGTTACAAGTACAGCTCAAACTCAATCCATCCGGATAATACACAAGTTTTACTGGCACTTCTCAGAGAGTTCAATGTCTTCCTATTCATTTAGTCTTCTTATTTTCTTCATGAAAGGATCCCTAAGGAAAGAGTTAGGAAGGGCTTATTCACTACTGTGTCCATTGAAGAAAAACTTGTGAAACACTTTCATCACATGATTTTCTACTCTGTAAGTGACAAGTAATTGTTTGACAAACTTCTGAAAACCATGGGATAAGAGTATAAGGTACAGCATCTATTTCAGATGTTAAGTCTTGGAGGAATGGTGAAGAGGCTGCAGTTCCATGAAGAACTCAGCCGATCAGATGGCTTGGCACTTCCAAAATAAGAAATTATATTAGCTCTCCTTGCTTTTCTTCCTGCCTTTCCAGATTTTACTTCTTTTCATTTCTATTTTTTTGCCATGGAGATCTGTGTTCTCCATTATGCTGTCTCATTGTACGAGGAAATGGAGCTCACCAACCCATGAAAGCTGTATTTCTGCTTCTTTGGCTAGGTCAGTTTTCTGCAAGGTTTGCAAGTAAATAATCTCACAGTGGTGTCCTGTGAAAGCCAGGACTGACTCCAGGAACACAGTGGAATTATGGAGCCAAGATTAAGGAAGGGAAAAATGATGAAGGAGAGAGTGGGACCTTCCTCTTTGGACAGTGTCAGGCTCTGTAAAGCAGCTTCATCTTGTGAATAGATCTCAACAAGATAGATCTCAAGATAGATCTCAATGAACTCCATCCTGTGAAACTATAGCTGAAAGACCATGAGTGCTACAGAAGAGCCTAAACAATATTAGCAAATATTTTTTTTTCATCTTTTTTTTTTTTAATTTTACATCACTAGCATCACCAGCATAATGGGAGAAATTACATGTAGAGTTTTGAAATGTATGAATGTAAAGTCCTCTAAAGAAAATAGTACTATGGTTCAAATTCTACAACAGTCTCATGAGCCTGATAAGAATACTTAAGACTTTGAAAAAGCTGTACATTGCCATAGATTTGAATCAGTAGTAGTCACTCTGAATTTCACTTTGGATTTACATTTCTGCCTATTTTTTATGCATCCAGATGATTTTGCACATATTCTTTAAGAAGAAAATTATGAGTTTAAAAACAAATTCTGCTTGAAGTGTGAAGAAAGATATGGTCCTTCTGAAAGGGGTGTTGCTGTCATTTTTCTGTCAAAACATGCATTTATGATTATTCATGAATTCCCCACTTATTTTGTGCCAATGCAAATACCTTGAGCTTTTAGAAGTCATATTTTTCCTCAACAAAAATTTTGTAATTTGATGTAATTGTAATAATAAATCCATAATTTTTTTAGCTGGATGCAAACCATTCTTTAGATCTTAAATTAAGCATGTGAATAGGCTAGTAAATGTTGCAGGCATTAGAAAAGCCTGTGAAATGAACCTTGAAATTCATTCCACAGTTGTTGTCAGCTAAGTTGAGGAAGGTTCAACTTGGAAGGGCAAGCCTGTGCTCCAAAGGGAGCTTTATTCCTCTTTTTTTTTTTTTTTTTTTTTTTTTTTGGTACAGGCTGCTATTGTAAAAATCCCCCTGTTGAAAGACTCAGATTTGATATATCTTTCTGATTCTACCTACACACAAGAAAAGCAACTCATTTAAGGCTAAGGACCTCAGCCTGAGTACATTTTAATGTCAATACTTTCTTTTTATTCTATTTCCTCTACTTCATTTGAGAAATTAAAAAAAGCCAACCCCAAACCTGTTTGCAGGGTCATCTTTTACTTGGGTCAGCCCCCAGCAGAGTTAAAAACATAGTGCCAGAGACAATTATATCCGAATCTCAAGATCTGGAAATGAGCAGCTGTCATGGAAGCTCCTTCATCTAGCTATGATACTAGAGCTCCCAATATCACCTGACTGTAAACTCAGTGGGAATTGTTATTTTGTTTCACTACAGAATTCTTCACTGAAGGGATCAGAAAGGGCTTTCCTCACACAAAGAACTAGAATCAGAAAAATCCCAAACCCTACTGACCCAATTGTATTTTTATTTTGATTCTGTTGAACAATTGCTAACTGTGTGTTACAATATTTACATCTAGTAAAACTGATGGGAGATATGTCATATTTGTCGGACTTTGCTGAAAAATCCTGATTTGCATAACCTACAAATTTCTAGAGAAAGTATCAGGTTTTTGGTATCAGACTGTGAAATACAATTGAAAAACATTTTAAGACTGTCAAAATATTTCATTTCCACATATAAAGTACTTTTAAAGAACCTTTTGTTGAAAGGTAATTCAAAGATAATTATAATAGAAAAAAATGGGACTGAAATATTTCAAACTTAAGTTAAACCATTTTGATTGACCTAAACTGACTTTTTAAAATGTTTTTTTTTAATCCTTACTTGGCAGGAACATTTTTCTTCTGGAAGTCTACAGTATTTGCATTATGACAAAACCATCCTTGCTCTACTAGCAAGAGATTTGCCAGTGTGTATGCTGTATAAACAGCTGTATGCACCTTATGTACATTCTTTTAACAGATAAAATTACATTCCTCTAAATGTTTGTGTTCATTTAGTATTTTACAGGTGCTCTTCATCTGTTATGACTCCTGTAAGACTGGACTTCACCCTTGCAACTTAAACAGTATAAGAAGCAGTGCATAGCTATGTTTCCCCAGGACAGAAGGAATGTAAAACTTATGATTTATATGGTGTTTGTGTGGATTTGATGGAGACAGGTGTTTTCCCCCATATTCCTTAAATAGGATAGTTTTTGTTTTGTTTTGTTTTGCAATACCAGCCTTTATACTTCGTTTTTACCTGTGTTGGTAGGTGATGTTTCACCTTTTTCATGCCCTGTGTTTCACCATTTCCATGCCTTACTGCACCCCTTCCCACTTAGTGGGACTCATGACTCTTCTGTGACTAAGGACACTCTTCATCCAGCCATGATGGTGTAGATTGTATTGTGATTATTTAGGACATAAATTATGATGATTAAAAAAACCAGAAATTCAGACATAAGCTTACAAGCTTGTCCTTCCTGAAAGATTCAGAAAAGCACTTGATGTTCTGTTTATTTTTGTCTGTTTGTTTGGTTTGGTTTGGTTGTTTGGTAGGTTTTTTTGGGGTGGGGTGGAGTTTTGTTTGTTTTGGGTTTTTTTCCATGGTTGTGATAAGAATCAACATTAAACCACTTAGATTTTATGTAATTAATGAATAAGTAAGCAGACAGCTCAAAGAACTTTCTATGCCAAAAAAATTCAGATGTTGACTGTAAATATATAAACTATCTTAGATAAAGTATTTAATTACGATGTTTTGAAAACAAGAAAAATATGGGAATGATGGCATCATTTGGTCTTGTGATGTTGTTGTATAGTTTGCTTCCAAGTAACTGCTTATGATCTACCTGTTAATTATAACTGCATCTTACCATATGTTATGCAAATGTATAATAAATATTTACAGGAAGGTGGTTTCAGAGTTATTGATGTAAACACGTACAGGTAATGACATAACAATTTTAAATCCTAGTATACTCATTTGGTCCTATTTCCATTTGCTGACAATGCCAGTATCCCTGTTCAAGGTGCATAATTACTTACTCTACACAACATGATTGTAGCTACATTATTGTGTATATCAAGACATACATACCAAAGATCATGTGTATTTGCATGTGCCACTATATAGAATACCTGCAATTTTTATTCATATAAAGACTAAATTTTAGCCATGTTTTATATGAGAAAGTTGAGTTTCAACATTTTTGTCACAAAATAAAAATCTGTGTGTGTCACTTCTTTGGTGCTTTCTCAGTTTTAACTGAACTAATCTGGAACTGAACGAATCTGAATCTCTGAAAAGGAGCATGTTTTGTGTTGCAATATATTTTTTAGTGTATTTCTTGATTAAAAACAGCTTGTGTATACTCTGTACATTATTAAACCTGTTTCCGCATGAAGAAAATGGAGAAAATGTATTTTAAAACATTTTTCAAAGTGGTTTTTTTCCAGATTATTGAACCATGTGCTGATTTCTCTGTTGAATTACTAACGTAATTTTTAGTTGCATGAGATTTTATATCTCTACATAAATTACTGGTGCTCAAGTGGTTTAAACAGCGGATGGGGGAAACAATTAAGAGACAAAACAAAAAAAATGACCAGCTGGAGCAGAAATAAAGTTTGTTTTCATAAACCACACATGCATACAGGCACACACACACCCCCCTATACAGATGTTTTAAAGAAACACATTTGCTTGCTTCATATCATCATTACTCAAAGATTTAAGTGAATTAGAGCCAGTATGGATTAGAAGTACTGATTCCTGAGACAGTCTAAATTCACAAATAATGAGTAAGTGTTCCTCTTGGTTCTTTAAGAATAGAATATAGATCCAGCTGTCATGATTTGTACAGATAGAAAATCTCTGTGTGTAAAAAAGAGTTTTGAAAATAAGTGAACAAATACCATCAAAAGCTGAAACAAGGTAGTGCAAAAATAACTAGTGACAATTTGAAAAATATGTTAAGAAATCAGATTTATAGAATTCTTAATTCATGCTTTAGACAGCATATTACCCATTGGAATATCAGTTATATTTATTATTTCCTTTTGTGGAAAAGATACTAATGGCTAAATGAAGAAATAAAAAAATAGATGAAAAATTCAAAAATAAATCTCTATGCTAAGAAAAAGAGACTATGACAAAAGGAATGGGACACAGAGAAAAAATATTGTCATTTTTACTATGACTTAATAGTCATGCTCTTAGCTCACCCTTTGAGCTGAATTTTATTTTTCGTATTCTTTATATTCATAATTTGCTTGTATAGGTAATGCACCTGAGGATGAATAAGCTAAGATTCCTGTACTTAACACTGATGTATCAGTTCATTTTACTACATTCTTCAGTGGAATTTGGCTCAGCTTTTTCCTGATTATATGTCTGCACAAAGAGTCACCTCTTCCCTCTTTTCTGACCCTTCAGGTGGTATTACTGGATGTTTTCCTTTCCAGAAAATAGGGAAAAGACACTGGCAGTTGTACTTGGATATTATTATTCCAATTCTTAGCAAAATATTAATTTCTTTGTTTTCCAGACAATCGAACTGACTTTACCAGCTTTAATGGTGTGAAACAAAGGCAGATTTATATATGGAAGGAAACCCCAAGGCATTACCATCTTCTAAGTTGTCTCTGGGCTTTTAGAGTAATATTTCCAATTTTATCTCACTGGTCAGGGACAAATTTAGGGTGATGCAGCTGCAAGGACAGAACCACACCACTCAGTCACGTAACGTCTTTTTTTTAATCAGGATGGGTAGAGCAGCTGGAGAGTGATTTCTGTTCTAAGGTTTTTGTTCTACCGCATACTCCTTGCAGAGCACGCACACACACACGATCTCCCACGGTCTGAGTCCCCAGCCCCTTGATGTAGTTCAGATGGGCACCACAGGCCCAAGGGAAGCAGGGTGACTTTTGACCACTTACTGTGCGAGGTCCCAGCTGATGCCCAGCTCTGATGTGCATCAGCTCCACTGTGGGCTCCACCTGCAGCACAGCCTTGGTCCTCTCTGCAAGGACGCTGCCCGTGAGGGGCTGTTGTATTCCCTATTTATTGCCTCCTGGGATGGTGATCATAAGCTGCTCAAGGCTTCATTCCTCACATCACTGCAGGCTAATCTTTTTGACCTTTTTTTCCTGTTTCTAAGGCTAATAAGTAGTTGTTACTTGCATTGCTATTATCTTCTGGTCTCCAAATGTTACAAGTATGAAAAACTGCTGAGTTCATCTGTACTTCTTTGCTTCTTCCGTGCACATGCCTAAAGCACTTTTGGATAACCCCAATTATCTATGTTTTGTTTGTTTTCCCAGCAGGTGCCAGAATCATCTAATGGGTTAGAACTGGGCAGACATGGTCATAGTGTTACTTGCCTAAGAGATGCTTTTGGGTAGGCTTTACACCACAATATCACTATATAATTCCAAATGAAGAAAAAGGATGTCTTACTTTCTCTGATCATCTATATTTAAATTCCTTTGTCTCAGGCCTTTTGGTAATCTACTGAGAAAACTAAGACACAAACACAGCAGCTGGAAACTATGTTTATTGCTTCCTTTTCTGGCCTCTGATTTATATACTATTTTACCTGTAAGAGAGGTTTTCAAGATTATTTAAAACTATACATGTAGTAAATGTATCTGCTCTCTTAACTAAGTGCTGTCACACACTTTCACGTACTTCAGTTACACAGTTGTAGAAACAGGTGTCATTAGCAACAAGGTTTTTTTTAAATGGTGCAGAAGTCTTTGGAGGAAACCTTTATCTGAAAACACAAGTAGAGTATACATATTTAGCTACACCTTGTTAGTGTAGTTACTGGTATCTAGGTTTGTTAGTAGTACATCTTAGTACTGTAACATCTGATCCTGATACTGCAAAATGTAAGAGGTTCTTTAAAGAGCAACTTTTTTTTTAAAGAGAAAGTTGTATTAACAGATACGTTTAGAGAGATCATCAAAAAGAAATAAATAAAACAAAAATAGATATACCTGTATGTTTACAAGACAGAATAAATTTAGAGTAATGGGCGTATGCAAACAGCAACATGTGTACTCACGCATCTGTCTACAGTACGAGACTGCAATATAATGAAATAACACCTGAGGTAGTTATAAATGGACTAACTTGGATCCCCATTTCTTACTTTAGTGAAGGTAGGATGGACATCAGCAGAGGCCACTTTGCTCTTTTTCTTGAAGAATTACATGCTGCTGAGGCTAGGTTCTGAACAGAAATGAAATTCAGTGAATAGCCCACTGTTTATCCACCTGGGATACTAATGGATAAATGAAGAAATAAAAAATAGATGAAAAATTCAAAATACAAACTTCTTCCAATCCTTAATTCAACTACATTCCAGACATGTAGGTCTATATGGTATATGGTGGGCAGATGTGTACAAGTGTGGGTCATGCACAGAGCCAAGTATATGAATTCCACTCCAGTTATGTTACTTTGGGGCTAAGTCACAACTAATACAATCATGCTTTCAATAAGGCTTATTAGACAGATTCTGACAAGGTGCCACTTACATATACTTAAATGAATTTTGGTTGCCCTGAAGCACAAGCAGAGGCAGTTTGTGCTTGTCCACAACATGACTTAAACATACTAATTTTTTGTTACCTGTTAATTTTTTATTTCAAATATATATCAATGTATTGTTATAAAATATTCAGTAGCCCCATAAGCTATGTCTATAAAATTTAGTTTTGTGTGTCCTTAAGAGCTGCTAAGAAACAGATTATATCATACCTTGTTATATATTATCTTTATACGGGCCTTTTATTCTAAGGCCATCATGCTGGGCCAAGAAAGGTAGTCTACATAACTCGTAGTACTATTCTGCCTGTAGTGTTGAGCTCCTGACTGCCACATGACCTTTCTTCAAGGTATTAATGGATGAATGTTGTTGACCAAGGCTGAAGAGACCCCTAAGCTTGCCTATCCACTGTGTCTGCCCATGCTTGGACCCACACTACGGGTTAGTGGAGCATCCAGTTTCTCTTTGCCTGGACGACATTTGCAACCTCCATCTAATCAAATGCTGTGTGCGCACATTTTGAACTGTAGGCAAAATTCAGCTTATTGACCTCATTTCAGATATATTAAGATATAGCAGTGATGACCAAAGAAGTTGTTAGCTGCCCTGGGTTGTAAACTGCCTGCTGTTCAGATATGTAAATATGGACTATAGAAAATTAAATAAAGTTTTTAATTATTTTTGGTTTTAATTCAACCAGTGCAAGCCAATATGCATAAGAAGACTAAATTAGCTTTGTGGGAAAAAACTTTTTAACTGAAATTTCTGACTGAAATGCTATCTCTAGGATTCAGCTTTTAATAGAGGAGACAGCTATGATTTATGTACAAATGTTTTGGTAATTGGAATGTTAACAGATACATTACAAGGCAAGAAATGACAATTTAATGGGCTTTTTACTACTCTTTTGCTACATTTTTATGCAAAACAAGCATTTGTGAAAACAGAATAAAATTAAATATGTTTCTAAAATACTAAAAAATTAAGCTTGCATTTAAAATATGAATTTAGCAGGCATTTAGGGAAAAATCCAATTAAACCCATAAGAATCTAGAAATTAGTTACCTGTTTTTTACAGTAAAATAAAAAATTTTCTGCCAGTATCCAAAGTCTACCCTAAAATGTATATCCTGAGCAGAATTCCCCTTTACACTAAACTAAATGGAGACTGTGGGATTCATCTGACCAGATTAAGATATCTACTGTACAGATTCTTACATTTGGGCTTATCACTCAGGTAACTTAAGCCAGGTTTTCCACAGATAATTCTGAATTGCATGAATGTTAATTCTAATGTTATCTTGTGATGTCTGTAGTGCTGTTAGTCTGTACACTCACTAAAGCAGTGATGCTGAAAAGGAGTTAATGTAATTAAAGAGTATAGTTTGGTGCACACATTCACATAGTGTTCTTTGGACATTGTAATATTCAAGAGCTGGATTGTGTACTTAGATATCAAGGGGTTTTGTAGGCCTTTTATTGTTATATTGATTTTGTCTCTATTACTATTTTTTTCTGTTTATAAGGCAGCCTGCATTGCAGAAGGTCTTACTTCAGAAAACAAACAAACCTAAGAGTTGCCCATTTTACAGAATTCTCCCTTTGAACTGATATAAATGAGTAAAACTTAGGAAATTTAAATAGAAACACATTAGGACAGTAGCGTGTATAACAACAGCAAAACCTTTTCAGATCATCTCTCTGCTCTTCCTCATACTTAAGAGGAAAAGTAAATCATTAAGAAGAACATCAGCATATCAAAAGGTTTTAGAAGTTTTAGAAATACAATTAATTACAATTAAATGTAATTTAAAAATGCAGTTCCAGTATGTTTCATTATATACTAAAAACACCGCAAATTTCTAAAAAAAAAAAAGTTTGAAATTAAGTTTCCATAGTATGCATTGTAATGGGTCAACAATCACTGTAATATTTATTATTCATTTAAGAAATTAAATGTTTAAAATAATTAAACATTATAATTACATATGTTCTACATTAAATTATATATGCCATATGTTATTTATGTATTATATAAAGGGGTGGAGTTTGCCAGGGGCTGCACTTCTTTTCCTTGGTTTTGTTTTTCTTTGAGTTTTTTTGGTTTGGGGTTTTTTTTCCTTATTAAACTGTCTTTATCTCAACCCATGAGTTTTCACACTTTTACCCTTCTGATTCTCTCCCCCATCCCACTGGGTTGGGGGTAAGCAAGCAGCTGTGTGGTGCTTATCTGCTGACCAGGGTTAAACCACAACACCAACATATCCTTAAGGCACTTTAATTTAAAAACATTATCAGAAAGAAGTGACAAAGTAAATTTTGGACAGTAAAAAAAACCAAAACACCTTTTTTTCCTCAAGTGGAAAAATTGAAGTAATCACCATGATTTGCCCATTACCATTTGTGTTAGCTTATGGTTTCCACAAGTCACGTTGTTTGAGTGATTGCATATCTGAAGTTTCTAAACCTTTTTACAATATTTCACCTCCAGATTACTGACTCAAATGCAGCCCAAAATGGTACTGAATAGAAGCTATCACCATCTCACAGCTCTTCAATATCGTATGTGAAACAAGTAAGACTAATCACTACCATCTCTGTCACCAGTTCACATTCTCTTTACATTTCCATCATACACATCATGAACTGGAAAAATTTTCACCTTCCCTTCCTTATTGAAATATTTGGGATTTTTCATTCTGATTTTTAGATGGAAGGACAACAATCTACTTCGTCTTAGAGATTAGAATGGTTTTGTTTTAATCATGGGGAAAAAAAACACTGAAAGCTGAATAAGAAAATATCAATGAGTCTGAAATAATTTTGGTTCAGTACAACATGGATGTTTATGATTAGAAGTACTTTTTGATTCCTCAGCCCTTCTCAGAAAATATCAACCTTGCAGAATTAAAGATTGTTTTTATGCAGAAAATAAATTCATTTTTACTTTTCTATTGGAATATTAAGTTTCTCTACTTAGTAGCACATTTGTAGACTATTATACTTCTCCACTTGCCTATATAATACTTTTTTGCCTATACTAAAAAGCAGACATCCTTTACATAGTGTATAAATGCCATAAGCTCTTCACTGTAGACAGGATGGGTACAACTACATTGCTAAATACACAGTTAGACAATGTAAGTCCTTCATTCAAATATGTTGCTTCAGGACTGTCCACATTTACATGTATGTTAGGTTATCAAAGACATTCTTTGCCAGGTAAGACATAAAACACACATCATCTGTACTAAATACCTATTTTCAGGCAAATGAACTGATCTCCAAATATCTGAGTTTCCATATAGGCAGTGGAGATTTACTCAATAGACTTGAATGAAACTAGAGAGAAATGCTTATCAGCAGTTTGAGCCAGCACAGGCGCCATCCACAGGTCATCTGTCGGGATAGGCTCAGGGCAGCGTGACTTCTGCAGTGTAGCTGTGGCATATGCTGTAGGTAGTACCCAACTGTAATAGGACTTTTGGGAGTGAGAAATGCAGGAGTTGTAAGTGATATTGTTAAGTACTGTTTTCTTTAGTATTATTGCTCTATTAATTTTAATTAATAAAATACATTTTTTTAATTAAGCAAGGCCTCATTAATTCCTTAACATAGGTTTACCCTTCTACACCTACACTAACTGATCAAATGTCACAAAATGTTGTTATAAAATTCAAAGTGCAATGTATGGGCAGAAGGCATTAAAGGATTTGATAGCCACGCATCAACGCTTATGTTCCAGTGCCACGACTGCTTCTGTGACATATTGGTGGAGTGTAAGGCTGTCCCTGCAGTAGGATTTCCCTCACTTTGTAGTCTCTGAAGGTTAAATGTTTCACAGTTTTTAACTATGTGGAGATTTTGACACACAGATTATCAAAGAAGTCAGATAATTAACTTATCAGATGTATCCCTAATATTAATTTAGGACACTGAGGACTATTTTTTTAGAAAACATAAGCATCTAGCATGATTTGGGATGCCACAAGGTATCTGAAGCATCCTGTGGGCCTGGCAGGTATGACACAGGACTTCAAGAAGACTTGCACAGCTATGGAGTGGCAGCTGAAGGCCTAGTAGAATATCACAGATTCATAGAAATGTTGATTGGAAGGGACCTCTGGAGGTCATAAAATCCAGCATTACCCTCAAAGCACAGCTATTGCCAAAACTGGATGAAAGCAGACACAGCTTCTCTGGGTATGCTATGTTAGCAATTTCTTTTTTTTCCCCATGTCCAGTTTGAATGTCTCAAGACATAGTTTGTCACTATTATCTCTTATATTGTGTCTGGCTGGAATATAGATCGTTCTTTCTCATGCAGGAAGGAGTCAACAGTCACTGACACTCATTGTTCTGTCTTCATAGCACCAGCTCCATTTACTAGGCCTTGAACTTATCTCCAAGTGAGCAGCTACAGGTGCTAGAGCCTTTCTTCTGCTGCCAGCAGCCTTCAGTTTCTCTTCTGCAGTGAGTTTTTGTCTTCTTACTGTCCTTGGATAGCCTCGGCCATGCTGGCCTCACCTGTGGGCAGTGGATGATAGGTCTTCCCTCTGCAGGTGCTCTGGGAAGATCCTTCCAAACTATTATTTATCATTGCTCATGAAGTGAAACCATGCATATCTTCCTGCACTTTACCTCATCTAAATGCAGTGACACTGTCAGATCACACCTCCCACAGGAAAGGCCACATTATCTGCCTGGCCTCTTGTTGCCCATCCTGATCCTTGGCACTCACTAGGTGCCAGGTAAGTAAGAAGCCACATGTGAGTTTGCACCTGCCCTCTGTGAGTTTCCCTGCTAGTCATGGGTCCCTTGCCCTCCTAGTGGTTTTCCAGCTGCAGTTCCCTTGCCTTGCTAGACATTTCAGGGTATCTTGAGTCATAGTAGCTGCGCGACTAGCAACTGAATGGAACAACAGATCTCCCTACACAGGCTGTAATGGATGCTGACTTACATAGCTCACATATACATACCTGTGTAAGATAGGTGTGTAGCCACATATCTCCATGATCTGAATCCTATCTTATATACAGCCATCACACACACAAAAAAGAGGTTGCCTATTTTGACATAGAATGCTATCTGATTAAAAAATATAGATTCTTACTTCAGAAGATTTTCAATTTAAAATGCAATTTGTTAATTTATATGCCAAATATGATTTTGTTTTGTCATTTTGTTCTTCTAAGTTTTCTATTTCCTTAGAAAAAATTGCCTTTTTCTGGAAAGCAACCCTGTATGTTTTTGTGGTTTTAATTCTATTAAGTCTCTCCAGGTTAAAACTCCTCATAGAAGTAGCAGAATAATGGAAGAGGGGGGAGTTTTCTTTCTACTAGACACCTTTGCGAGCACAATTTGAGACTGAAAATCGAGCTCTGTTCTTTCAGCCAAATGCATCATCACAGCAAGTAAGATTTAAGAGGGCCACTTTTTCCCTCAGGAAAGCCAGTGCCTCTGTTGTCCTCAGATTATGTTTTCAGTAATACATGGCCATATTTGCTGTCATTCAATTTCTGTCTCTGTCTTCCTAGAACTGAAGACAGAGTTTTGCCTTTTGGCAGTTTGTAGTATCTGGCTTCTTGTTTCTAAACTATGTTGTCTTCAAAAGGCTGAAAAGAAGAAATAACGATAATCAAAGCAGTAATACTTAAATTAATAATAAATGTGCAATTATCACTGATAATGAAGATAAATAATGCTTGCGCTTATGAAGTAGATGTTAAATTTACTCAAAACATCAAGAAGTAAACCTGTGGCTGAGGACAGTTATAGTCCTCCATACCATCCTCCTTACAGTCTGTTCACATCCATGAGTATTTTAAACAGTTATTTTTTTTTAATTTTTACCTTGAAAAGTCATTACATTAAAAGAAAAACAATATAAAATTAGTTAGCTTCATCTAAAAGGAACTATATGTTCTGTACTAGCAAGAAAAGAAAAAAAAGTTTGCCACTGAGTGAAGACTGGATGTATAGCTCTAATCTAGATCTACAGGCTTATTTCTTGTGTTCCTCTCACTTCAAGTCTTCATGAAGTGCTTTACTTTCGTTTGTTTCCATCTTGCTACCTTTCTAAACTTTTTTTTTCTTTTTTAATCAAAACTTAATATACTATTTGTGACGTTCAGACTACATCATGCTAGCATGGTTTCAAAAGCACTTGTTTGTCTGTTTGTTTTCAAAAAAGGCTCCTTTACTCCTAAAAGCATTTTGTGATAATATTTATATACTAAGAAAATAACAATTTTGGTTCATAGCTTTGAATTTGTCTGATTTTCATTTTAAGCGTACTCTCAATTCAGAACAAACCATGAACTATTAGTTTCAGAGACTGTCTCTAACTTTGACCTGGTATGTTATCATACAATTAAATTTGCAGTATTTAATATTGGGCTTTCTATATGTCTGTAATGAAACACCTCTGTATTCCACATGTATAAAAATGTTTGGAATCACAGATATGAATCTCCTTATATACAAATATAAGTAATAACCCTAACAATTTCAAAAGTTCTGAAAAGAGCATTGACCTTATTCTCTAAATCGTCTAACACTATACATTTGCAATCCCCTTGCCTCTATGCTGTCATCTGTTTCATAGAATCATCAATGATAGGACACCTTTAAATGAAAAAAAAAAAAAAGAATAAATTAAAAGATCCAGTTGCAGACTCGCACTTTGACTCTTTGCTAGAGCAGTAGTACAGACTAATACTTTCCTCCCAAGAGAGTGACATGGGATGAGAGAGACTACAAATTCTTAGAATTCATTGTGTTTAAAAGCACAGTCTAATCCACATTCAGTACCTAAAGCCTTATGTCCTATATTTTGCAATCAGGTTCTCCAAACAGCCAAGGATGAATTCTATTTAAAACATTAGATTTTTAGAAGACATTAAGCTAAAACTTCCAGAATGACATTCAGATAAAGATACCACACCTCTTCAAAGTTCTTCAGTGTCTTTTTTCTTTTGATGTTTCCAAATGCAAACATTTCCCTTGAATCATGCCCTACAATTAGATAACAGTTTGGGCAGATCTTTTTCTCCTGAAAATAAGGATGTTTGTGGTTAGTAATGAAAGCACTATGCTGAGGCCTGGGCTTCAAATTAAGAAGAACAAGAATCTGAGACTCATTTCCCAAATTCCGTAAGAGCGTTACAAATGCAATTACAACCCACAAGATAGCGTTGTTTATTTCTGTGTATGCGATAATATTTTGTATCATTGAGCAATACCTTCATCTTTTCCATCTTTTCTGGGTAGTAACAGATACTGAGTAAAGGCTTTCCACGAGCAAGGCAAAGCATTGCAATGACTATTCTGAAACTTGAAATTGCTAGTTTGATGCCTCAGGGACTTCACGTGGAGCTAGGTCTCATTAGTTGTAAGTCTGTGCCAGCACTCCAGTGGCTTTGTGAATGTTAGCTAACAACAGCAATGAAGTCTGCCAGGTAATGTGACAAGTCAAGCTATATTTCTGTAAGTAGTACTGGTCCTAACTGATGGGCTTAGGCATTCTACAGATCCCCACTGATCCAAATAATAAACTATGTAAATTTATGACCTTGGTCCAAATTAATCTGAAACATAGGGGATTTTTTTTTTTTCAGTTTATGTTCCATCTTTGGTTTGTTATAGTGGTTTATTGAAAAACAAAACAAAATAAAACCCCCTGTGTGTTCCTTTACTGTCCTACTTACACTGTTCTGGATGATCTGTAAGATGCTTCTTTCCAGCTTCAAGGGAGAAAGAATAATACTGGGTATTCCTGTATTCTGACGAAGAATTAGTGCTATTTCTAATTGTGTTCATAGTGAAATAACTCAATCGTTGAGAAATTGCTTTTTAAAAGCATTGAGCTACAAAGTATGATGTCCTAAAACAGTTAATCAATATCTTTGGTTGTTTCTAGACAGCTATTTGCAGGAAACATTAAGTCTTTGTATATGTCTGTCTAATTAGAAGACATCCTAGTTAGTTTATTGATATGGAAGTGGACACACCCTCCAGTACTGATGAATAACTTTGTGTTGTTATTCCCCTTAGCACAATGAGTGAAGATTTATTTAAGCATGTGGCTATCTCATGCCACTTTTTTACTGTGACAAGGTAAAAAAATGACTTTTGCTATATCAGGTTCAGTTTCCATGCTTGATGGATTGGGCTTCTCCAATGGAAGCTATATCTGGCTTTGACCTTCTCAAGGTAAAAGAGTCAGACTGTTTGCCCTTGAGAATGATTTTCAGTATAACAAAACCTTTTTTTACTAACTAGCAGCAGAAGCAGAGCTTTGGCAGAAAGCACTCAAACCATATATTAGTTGATGCAAAAGCAAGGAAGAGAAATAAAAACTACTACAATGAGCAGACAATAAATAAGGATTCAGGTGTCAGGGTTGAGTTTTAAGAATAGAACAATGATACTATATGAAAACAGTTTTCCAAATGGTATATGAGAAATAAGAACAGAATAAAAATACATTCTGAAATCAACATCGAAGAAATACACGCAATAAACTCAGATATAGAGGCAGTAGAAAAGAGGACTTCCTCTACAAAAATACTGAAAATATACATTTGAAAAATGAAGGTTGAAAAATAAATGCAAATTCCAAGTCAAGCACATTTACTTACAAATAAATGAAAACGTGACTCAGTTGTTCCCATTTCAAAGCAATTTACAAATAATCTTACAAAAGGAAGTATCTGGAGAGCCTAAGGAACTACAGATTAGATAATTTTGCTGTTACACTAATTACGCTTTTCTATATAAATGGATGGATGACAGAGAGGAAGGATAGGACACGTTATTAAATATTTACCTTTTGTACCCTCTCTGCTACAGCGGTTTTTGAATCTCTGTGGTTCATATCAAATCTGTAAAGAAGCAGACCATATGGGTAAACCATTGGTTTCTTTTCCTTTTCTTTCTTGACATTCAGTTGAGTCTGTGATGAAAAACTAAGTAAGAAAATTGAGTATCCAGAGAAGAAGTTTACTAAACCAACTGACAAATAAAAACCAAGGTACTATTAACAACAGCAATGATTGGAAAAACCTCCTGAGAAATGAGCTATGTTCGTCCTTAGAGATAAGTGATAGTACTATCAAAGTGCCTTACTAAATTAAAGGAATTAGAAAAGGTGTGAATCTATTCCACCTAAGATACTAATAACAATGAAAATGAGCAATACTGTTATCCCTGATAACAATAATAAAAAAGATTAGGAAAATGCCAGAGTTATTTTCTTTGTTTTGATAGAGAATTTGATTCTAAGAAGACCATGATTGTTATTTGCTTGTTATCTTTTTTAAAAGGGAGCAAAAAATTGACTGAAACTGATAGTGTCAGAATGGATGACTCGAATGCAGTAATCCCATAGAGGTGCCTTCTTTTATCAGGCCTTCCTAGTTGGTGTCAGTTGTTTCTACTGTTGTGTTATGAATAGAAAAGAGGCCTCTATGTTGGCGTTCAGCATGTTTTATAATTATCCTGTAGTGCTACTTTAATCTTCCCATTGTTAATTGTGCAGTTAGTATCTATCGAGAAAGCATTGTCTCTATAATTCTAGGCTTCTTTCCTCCAACACATTGCCTACTGCTTACTCTGAGAATATCAATTCTTATTTCTTAAGTTTAACAATAATTTAGTTTTCTTTGTACTAGCAAGATCATTTTCACATTTCTAATGCCTAAAATAACGAATTAAGTTTATCCCTACTCATTATTTAAATGTTGCTTATTTTGAGCGTGACCTACAGTTAAGTTCTATGCCATTCTGTTTTATTTATTTATTCATTTACAGATACTTTTAATGCAAACAGTCATATCAGCACAATAATTGTGGTAGAAGGAAAATCTACCTTATAATAATGCTATATATTTTTTTCTATTTGGTAATAGGCTATACCCTCTTCCTTTAAACAGATCCACTTCTGCAATTGCAATGAAATCATTACAGCAGTACAACGTATATGTACAAAGCAAGCCACTTAACTCGTGATAATTTAAAGTTGAAAATACTTATATTAAGTAATAGGAAGCTGAACTTTGAGATTTTTTACAAAAGGAAAAAAAAAGTAAAATAATTTTTAAAAATATAACTATTTTTTTCTATCTTCATTCCAAAATACACTTTTTTTTCCTGGTGTTAGTTAGAACTGCTCCTATAGATCTTTATGATATTTTTATATTTTTAATCAAAAGTGTGTAAAATACATAAATGGAAATTCAATCAGAAAAAAGATTTATGCAATGAGAAGTAAAACGCTGGAGAAGAATTCAAAGAAGTTTTTGTTTTTCCTCCCACTATTGAATTGTCTCCGGAGATGTTGGATATTCTATTTTGGCTTTCTCAAAGTATCATTCTTCTACATGTGCGAAAGTCCCAGACACATGATATCTTCCACAATTTCTACAGTTATAGGACTCCAGAGATACATAGTAATATTCTGTGCAGAGAAAATTCTATGATGCTTCATCAGACAATCAGTTAACTTGGAATTCTGATCCAAAGGGTAGAATGAATGGTAGAATTCTGGTGAATTAACATTGAGTGCAGACAAATGCAGGTCAGCATTGGACTGAACTGAAACTGTTTAATTCAGTTCAGCAAAATAATTGTTATTTTTCATATTAGTCTGAGCAGGAATGAAAATATTATTTTAGTAATCCCAATGGATATTAATTTTAAATTATTATTATTATTATTATTATTATTATGCTGAAAATTTACTAAGGGACAAAACCTGAACGTTCCAGAGAAGTTTTTCAGATTGTTCAAAACCCCATTTTCTCTAAAAGGAAAAAAAAAAAGTGCAAATACAAATGAAAAGTTCTTACAATATCTATCTGCAATTTTAACTGTTCTTTAAGATAGGACATATTTTAGATTTTCTTCAGTCATATGTTGTGTGTCAGAATCTAATTATTTAATTACATTCCAGCTTTTCTTAATATAAACATATAAATCAGGGACAGGTACTTGCTCTTTCTTCTATTTGCTCAATGCTTCACAATGCAGTCATTAAAAAGGCAAATAGTAGCATGTAGAAAAGCCAAGTTACAAAACCAAGACAACCACAAAGCACAAAGAGGAAAGCGCTGTAGTACTTTAAATAGATACATACTGCACAGATACAACAAATTTAGTAAGCTTTAAGCAGTGTCACATGTTACCTTGGTGACAGATAAATGCAAAAGTGAAATCAGCTTAGCCAACACACAGCACTACTGGCAAGGTGCTGTCTTCAATGGCTGAAGGGGACCATGGTGGACAATTCTCTCTCTTCCTTGCTCTCGCTCTCTCTCCCAGCAGAGATTTTTATCCTGAGATTGTGGTATATATAGCTGATTACCACTTCTCTTTAGCTACCTTAGATGCTTCCCTTCTTGCACTAATTGGTATGTCGATGTTTTTTCCTCAATGACCAAGTAAACTCAATGACCATAAACACCATTTCAGATACACACGGTGAGGAATTACAGGGTTTGTGGTAATGCTTTGTCTGACAATTTTGACTAGTGGCTCTGTGCTACATAGTGGTCTGAAGCAACGGTAGCACCTAATTCCTTCTGTAACCACTTTATGCATATATACACGTAATGGACGTAGCAACTGCTGCTTTATTTATCTAGTTATTTAATTGTTCCATACACACCTGATCAGCACAATTATCGTGGCTACTGGTTATTCTTGGAGAAGGGTTGTGGCACAGAAAGAAGAAAGCAGTAGGAGAAGGGTGTTGTAGTACTGAGACCATGTGAGAGCGTTACCTTTCTTTGTCCTTCACTAGGTAACCATTCACTGTCCTGTCTTTGCTATATGGGATAACACTGTGAGTAGCTGATTGTTACCCCTGTAAGTTTCTTTCACTTATTATGTAACAAATAATGTTCCCTAAAGATAAGACTGTGTCACTTTTTTTTTTTTTTTCATGCCGTGTGCATCTGTGTCTGCATTACTGTGTAGTTTGGATCAGGAGTATAATTCCTTAGTACCATTGTCTTCATCTTTATTAGACTTTTCAACAGTATAAATACTCAATAATATAAATACGGCTGTATGTAGCAACCAAGGATACCAAGCTGTTCCTTCTCTAAAAGGCAGACATATAACTTTTTCCTAACCTCTGTAAGGATTACATTTTTGTCAGGATTTGTTTTAATTTTTACTACAGGTAGGACTTTTGTCTGCAGAGAGTACATAGATGCCAAAATTTTCTTCTACCATATTAGGCCTGAAGAAAGAGATCGTGGGTCTTAAGCTACAGTATTGCTGTACTTTGATCCCCTTTTTGATGAATCAAGGGTTGGAGATTTGATATGTCATAACTCATATCATTTCATGCCATCATCTACTTTCATTTTAAAAACATGAGAGGGTTTCCAAACAGGCAGAGGTCTCTAGTGGGTTTTGTGCCATTATAGTTAACTCCAAGTCAATATGAAATTTCAAACAGTCCTAGATACTTAAATTTAAGCTGAATAAAGACCCACTGATGGTATTGACAATATTTCTGTTGACCATTATGGGAACTCATGTGAACAGCTGGGGATCATTTGGTTGCCTAAAAATTTTCACCTGGTGCCATTTAAAATGCCCTGATGTAATTCAGCTGGACACAGCTGAGTGTCATATCTCTCATCCTGTCTTAGTTATCACTGGATGTCTCAAGTGACGCAACAGTCAGGCCCTCTGCTGCCTGCGACTGTATCTGAATTTTACCCTTATTACTGAAACTTTTGACACCATGGGATTTCTGGATGTTAAGACACAGCTTTCACAGTGCTGCTTTTCAGTTTTTGCTTCTTCTTAGTGTCCTATGTGGAATACATATGGACTTTCATGAGGAACTGTACCACGTTGGGTGTAAACTCCAGTCTGTCTGGAGCCCAAAGGAAGGGGATGGCGGCACCATGCTGCAGTCATCTTCTCACAGAGTTATACCTTCCTGTGGAGGAGAAGCTAAAGTCCAATAATTCATTTTGCTGTGCCTCTGCTACAAGATCATATATACAATACATAATTTGAGTTCATACATTTCTCCATATTTTGAAATTAATAAAAGCTGTAGGCCTATACTTTATAAGTTTATGCTTTTTTGAACATGCATGCCATCCTGCACATTAGTGCCTGCATGCATATGTGTGGCTTTCATAGGCATTAGTTCAGATAGATTGGTTTTACGAAAAATAAATAAATAAATAGATAAATTTTCTTTTCTGATCAACAAAAAAGTGCTGTGACATTACAATAAAGATACGCACTTTTAATTGGAAAAAATATCTGTTGCTAAGATTTTGCTAGCACAGCACTACAGTCTTCAACTTCTTACTGAATCCCACAAAATGCAAGGTGACAAAATGTTTGTTTCAGAGCTGTAAAAATATCCCAGACAAAGTAATGAATTCTCTGGGGTGAAACATCCATCATTCTATGAATGCTTTTGTATAATCTTTTCGATTAAAGGCTGTCTAAGTACTCTTTAAATCTCCCAGTGTTCAAAGATCTTCATGTCTCTTACAGGTAACAAATGTACCGTGGATGTCACAGTAGCAACAGAAACTATCTAAGTACAGTTATTTTCTTTCTTCTTTTTTTTTTTTGTTTATGTTTTCTGACATTATAAATGTCACGTCAAGAACAAATTACTCCTGACAAGAATTGCACATTGAATTACTGCTGCACCACATGCCACTCACACAAAAACAAAGCATTAGCAGTCATCTTTGCTTAGGAGGATTTTCGACATATAGGGTAAGCTAAGTTCTTTCTGTAAAAATTCATTTTTGCAGCTATTAATGAATTTAACAATTTTTTATTTCAAGAGAGGAAATAGATGCTATTTCAATTTACTGACCTACTGTTCTCCATCGCAATGTGTTTTCTTTAAATTCATACTAAGAAGTCAGTCACAACCTTTATGGGACTTTATACCTGAATAGACACAAAGTCCCGCATAAAGGAAATCAGAGAGTGTGTGCATATGTGTTTCTCTGCCCATTCTATCAACCTCAGGCTTAGAGTGAGAGAACATTCTCTCATTTCCCATTAAGAAAAACATCTCTTCCAAAATTTAAAATTGTTAGTAGTAATGTGAAAAGTAAATGTCTCCAGTTTCCTGGATATTGGCGTTCACGACAAATATAGTCAGTAAGTTCTTGCTGAAATGAAAACCTTGGGAGTTTTTTAATGTGTTCTAACTGACTCCAAATTGTCCACTGTTTCACCAGAGAAACTGATTTATAGTAAAATTATTTAAATTATTTAAATGATGCTAAGGTACTTTCAGGTTCCGGTCTACTTTGGATGTAAATAAAATTCATGTAAGTAATGACAGAAAATTGTTAATATCTTAAAAAGCACTGTATCAAAACCTCAACAGTATGAAGAAAACATATTACTTTTAAATTCCTTCCAGGGCAAGTCCTGCAGGCCTCCATTCCCACAGGCAACTTCCAAATCAATGACCCTCTTCCTGAGATCAGCCTAGCCATTAGTTCAGAAAAGGGGCCACAGAAGCAGTCCCTGACTCTAGTTTGCTACTGGTGCCAGAAGAAGCCCTTTTCCAACATCAGCATACAGAATTCAACACATTATACCCTTGAGAACTCCACAGTCTCTATCCACCCTGTCTATCCAAGATCACTATTAGCCAAGATGGTGTCAGGTAAATGAGTCCAGGAAAGCATTGCTGAAATCACATTAATCAGGAGTCTGGGCATTTGGGCTACTCCTCATGTCATTATAATTATTCCTTTATCCCTTGGAGATTCCACTGTTTGATACGGAATTAAAGGAGGATACTGCAGAGAGAGAAAGATTCTTGGTGATACATAGAAACTTATCAGGGTGGCTGAAAGCAGTAAAGATTCATGCAGGAAAATTTCACTGAGAAATTTGGGAAGATGGAACAGCTAAAGTGAATGGGTTAGCAGTCAGAAAGCAGAGTAGACAGCAAAAGTCATAAAACACATAATGGGAGTCATGTGATTCTGGAGTTTGTCTCATTGTTTTCAGAACCACAGTGTCCTGGTTGTGGCTGGGATAGAGTTAAGTTTCTTCCTAGTAGCTGGTATAGTGCTGTGTTTTGGATTTAGTATAAGAATAATGTGGTAACACACTGATGTTTTAGTTGTTGCTAAGCAGTGCTTACACTAGCCAAGGACTTTTCAGCTTCCCATGCTCTGCCAGGTGCACAAGAAGCTGGGAGGGGGCACAGCCAGGACAGCTGACCCCAACTGGCCAAAGGGCTATTCCATACCATATGACCAACTGAGGGGAGCTGGCTGGGGAGCAGCAATTGCTGCCTGGGGACTGGCTGGGCATCGGTTGGTGGGTGGTGAGCAATTGCATTGTGCATCACTTGTTTTGTGCATTCTTTTACCATCATTATTATTGTTGTTGTTGTTATTGTTATTATTTTTTTCTTTTCCTCTGCTGTCCTATTAAACTGTCTTTGTGTCAACCCACAGGTTTTACTTTTTTTTCCCCTGATTCTTGCCCACCCATCCCACAGTGGTGGGGAGAGGGTGAGTGAGTGGCTGTGTGGTGCTTAGGTGCTGACTGGCTTTAAACTACGGCAGTTCTTTTTGGCGCCCAACGTGAGGCACGAAGGGTTGAGATAACGACAGATTGGAGCAGAGCGTGTTAAAACAAATTTGTTATAAACATTCATTATATTAGTTTAGTAGCCCCTGGTCACAATGTTGATTTATTTGCTCTCGGAGTTGTTGTATTTGTTCTCAGTGTTGTGTTACGTAACACCTTGCTTGCCGTATATACCGTTTATCAGTATTTATGTGCTGTTTATCACCTCTGGGAGGTGGATTAAGGGTGTCACTTTGCTGTACAGTGTAACACTGGCTTATGGTATGATAAACTTATTGGTCATGAGTTCAATCTGGTATTTGTACTCAGCATTGCTGTCACCTCTGTACTTTGGGAGCCATCTATCAAAAATTATTAATAATTACATTTTTTACCTTTTCTCCTCGGAGAGCCAACCTAGGGGGCAGACACCTTCTTCCATCTTCCCCTCCCTCTCCAGGCTAATTACAATAGCTCTTGAGAATTTTGAATATCCTTGGGATGTTCAAACCAGCATGGTCCTATTGCTATGTCTCCTGAATGTGTGTCAGGTCTTTCTTAGGGTTAAACAACTATTTAAGAATCCTGTGGCTACTCAAACCCCGGCGACAGACACTGCGGCTACTCAAACCCCAGCAACAGGCATTGCAGTTACTCCAACCCTTGCGACAGGCGCTGTGGCTACTCAAACCCTGGCAACAAGCACTGTGGCTACTTAAACCCTGGCGACAGGCCCTGCAGCTGAACCAGAGAACCAACTCGTGCCAGTATCAGTTGCCCCCATACACAAGAAGAAATCTTGGAAGCGAAAGTCAGCTCATTTAGTAAGGGATGAAGAAGCTTCTCCTAAGACGGACCAGGAGGAAGCAGCATTCTGCCCTGTCAGTGAGGAGGCAGACTACTCTAAATCAGGGCCATCACAAGAACAAGAGGAGGAAGAGGAATTCCCGCCTTCCCCCCAAGGAAGAACTCAGCAGAAGGGTTCCTCCTCTTCCTCAGAGGGAGAGGAAGAACTCATAAAAGAGACAGTAACCACCTGATCTCTATCCCTAAGTGAGCTGTGAGATATGCGAAAGGATTTCAGCCGTCGCTCAGGCCAGCACATTGTCACCTGGCTGCTCCAATGCTGGGATAACAGGGCCAGTAGCCTGGAATTAGAGGGTAGGGAAGCCAAACACCTGGGATCCCGTCCTAGGGAAGGGGCCATTGACAAAGCAATTGGAAAAGGGGCACAAGTCCTCAGCATCTCGAGGTGACTCCTGTCAGATGTGAAGGAAAGGTATCCCTTCAAGGAAGATGTTATATGTCAGCCAGGCAAATGGACCACCATGGAGAGAGGTATCCAGTACCTGAGGGAATTAGCTGTGCTGGAAGTGATATATGGTCACCTGAACAACGAGCAGTTATCCAAAGATCCAGATGAAGTCAAGTACACATGACCCATATGGCGGAAGTTGGTATGGAGTGCACAATCATCATATACCAACTCATTGGCAGTAATGACCTGGAAAGACAGAGAGGGACAAATGGTGGATGAATTGGCTGGCCAACTCTGGCAATACGAGGAAAGTCTCTCTTCCTCCCTCATCTCGGCTGTGGAGAAACTGTCTTGGGAGTTCCAACAGTTCAAAGAGGATATGTCCTACTCTCCACCTGTACAGACCAATACCTCAGCTATTAGGAATCAGCATTCCTCTGCTCAAGACAGAAGATATAGATGGTACACACCGCAGGGCACCCTCTGGTTTTACCTGCGTGACCACGGAGGGGACATGAGGAAGTGGGATGGAAAACCTATCTCGACCCTAGAGGCGCAGGTACATGAGTTGCAAGGAAAAAAAAACACACAAGGGGGTTCTTCCAGGAAAATTGCTGCTCCAATTTCCAGTGGGCAGTTCCCCAGACAGAGTAGAAGGGCTGATCTTACTCCTGATTTTAATGAAGGAACTCCTGGCTCGTATGTACAAGACGTGGGTAATGAATACTATGACCAGGACTAGAGGGGCCCTGCCTCCAGCCAGGTGGAGGAAAGGGACAACTGGGCTTACTGGACTGTGTGGATTTGATGGCCTGGCACATCAGACCCACAGGAGTATAAGGCTCTAGTGGACACCGGTTCACAGTGTACCCTAATGCCATCAAGCTATAAAGGGGCAGAACCCATCTGTATTTCTGGAGTGACAGGGGGATCCCCACAGCTAACTGTATTGGAGGCTGAAGTGAGCCTAACTGGGAATGAGTGGCAAAAGCACCCCATGGTGACTGGCCCAGAGGCTCTGTGCATCCTTGGCATAGACTACCTCAGGAGAGGGTATTTCAAGGACCCAAAAGGATACCGGTGGGCTTTTAGTATAGCTGCCTCGGAGACAGAGGAAATCAAGCAGCTGTTTACCTTGCCTGGTCTCTCAAAGGACCCTTCTATTGTGGGGTAGCTGATGGTTGAAGAAAAACAGGTGCCAATTGCTACCGCAACGGTGCACCAGCAGCAATACCACACCAACCGAGACTCCCTGATTCCCATCCATAAGCTGATTCATCGACTGGAGAGACAAGGAATGATCAGCAAGACTCGCTCACCTTTTAACAGTCCCATAGGGTCAGTGTGAAAGTCTAATGGAGAGCGGAGACTGACAGTAGACTGTCGTGGCCTGAATGAAGTCACGCCGCCACTGAGTGCTGCTGTGCCGGACATGCTGGAACTTCAGTACGAACTGGAGTCCAAAGCAGCCAAATGGTATGCCACAACTGATATCGCTAATGCGTTTTTCTCAATCCCTTTGGCAGCAGAGTGCAGGCCACAGTTTGCTTTCACTTGGAGGGGTGTTCAGTACACCTGGAATCGACTGCCCCAGGGGTGGAAACACAGCCCTACCATTTGCCATGGGCTGATCCAGATGGCACTGGAACAGGGTGAAGCTCTAGAACATGTGCAATACATTGATGACCTCATCGTGTGGGGCAATACAGCAGAAGAGGTTTCTGAGAAAGGGAAGAAAATAGTCCAAATCCTCCTGAAAGCCAGTTTTGCCATAAAACAAAGTAAGGTCAAGGGACCTGCGCAGGAGATCCAGTTTTTAAGAATAAAATGGCAAGATGGACGTCGTCAGATCCCAATGGATGTGATTACCAAAATAACAGCCATGTCTTACCAACTAGCAAAAAGGAAACACAAGCTTTCTTGGGCGTTGTGGGTTTTTGGAGAATGCATATTCCAAATTACAGTCTGATCATAAGCCCTCTCTATCAAGTGACCCAGAAGAACAATTTCAAATGGGGCCCTGAACAATGACAAGCCTTTGAACAAATTAATCAGGAGATAGGTCATGCAGTAGCCCTTGGGCCAGTCCGGGCAGGACAAGACGTAAACAATGTGCTCCACACCACAGCCGGGGAGAATGGTCCTACCTGGAGCCTCTGGCAGAAAGCACCAGGGGAGACTCGAGGTCGACCCCTAGGATTTTGGAGTTGGGGATACAGAGGATCCGAGGCCCACTATACTCCAACTGAGAAAGAGATACTGGCAGCATATGAAGGGGTTCAAGCTGTCAGAAGTGGTTGGTGCTGAAGCACAGCTCCTCCTGGCACCCTGGCTGCCGGTGCTGGGCTGGATGTTCAAAGGGAGGGTCCCCTCTACACATCATGCAACTGATGCTACGTGGAGTAAGAGGGTTGCACTGATCACACAAAGGACTCGACTAAGAAACCCCAGTTGCCCAGGAATTTTGGAATTAATCATGGGTTGGCCAGAAGGCAAAGATTTTGGAATATCCCCAGAGGAGGAAGTGACGTGCTGAAGAGGCCCCTGGTAGTAGTGAGGTAGTAGTAGTGAGGTAGTAGTATACCAGGAGGCACCTGGTATAGTGCTGTGTTTTGGATTTAGTGTGAGAATAATGTTGATAACACAGGGATGTTTTAGTTGTTGCTAAGTAATGTTTACACTAGAGAAGGACTTTTCAGCTTCCCATGCTCTGCCAGGTGCACAAGAAGCTGGGAGGGGGCACAGCCAGGACAGCTGACCCCAACTGGCCAAAGGGATATTCCATACCATATGACGTCATGCCCAGTATATAAACTGGGAGGAGCTGGCCGGGGAGCAGCGATCACTGCTTGGAGACTGGCTGGACATTGTTTGCTGGGTGGTGAGCAATTGCATTGTGCATCACTTGTTTTGTACATTCTTGTAGTAGTAGTAGTAGTAGTAGTAGTCGTGGTAGTATTTTCCTCTGCTGTCCTATTAAACTGTCTTTGTGTCAACCCACAGGTGTTACTTTTTTTTTTCCCCTGATTCTCCTCCCCATCTCACTGGGGGAGAGGGAGGGTGAGTGAGCGGCTGCGTGGTGCTTAGCTGCTGACTGGCTTTAAACCACGACACACAGCTAAAGTCAATAGATGGGAAGAATTTTTATGGAATATTTATGTCAAAACTGTGGTGCGCCATCTGAAGATACATAATATAACTTTTTTTTCTTCCATAGCTATTGCATGAGACTACAGGCTAAAGATATTTCTTTGTTCTGTTGACAAGATTCTTGCTAAAATCACTCAGTATGTGACTGGTCTTTGCCACAAGGCATGCTCCTGCCTCACAAAGTTCACCTTGTGCACGAGGACCCTGAGGTCCTTTTCTGCAAAGCTGCTTTCTGAACAGTCAACGTCAACTCATACTGGTACACGAGGTTATCCTGTCCCACCTACTGTATCTGCCTTCTTCTTTGTTGAACTTCATAATATTTATGTTGTTACTTTTTCCAGTCTTTCACGGTCCCTCTGCCAACTGAAATATCAACTACTTCCCCTAATTCAGCATCACCTGCAGACTTGCTGTGAACGAACTCTATCCGACATTTTGGGTAGTTAATAAAAGTGTGGAGCCATATTGGCTTCCATATCAAACTCAAGGAATATCACCAGTAAGTAACCGTTCATCAATAGGACTTTGTCCTGCTAATCACAAACCTTGGAGCCTAGCAGTTCAGCCAATTTTCCACCCACTTTGGAGTCTGCCTATCCAAATCATATCTCATCAGTTTGGCTGTAAGGATCTGTGAGAGATTATGCTGAAGGCCTTGCTATAAACAAGGTAAACAATGTCCCCTGCACTTCACCTTATCTATGGAGCCAGTCCTCTTATCATAGAGGTCCGTTTGCCGGTTATAAATCCATACTGGCTGATGCCAGTTGTCTTCTTACTCTTAATGACCCTGAACGTCGTCTTCTCTTTGTTAGAAGAAGAATGCTTTCTTCAAACCTAAAAACCTATCTTCCCACTTACCTTAAAATACACATATATATATGCATGTATGTATACTTAAATTAGAAAAGTGGTTTAATTTTTCCTTTTGATTGCTATAAAGTATACACCCAAAAGAATTGCTGCAATAAAATTATCACCAGAATTTATATCTTTTATGTTTAACACATGATACATTTGAATTATAGTGGTTCCATGATGGCTCATTAGTTGTTATGGTCAGTTAGTCTTTAACTGTTGATACATTTTGGAAAGTTTTCCAGATTTGTAGGATTTACAGGATATTCTAACATGTTGCTAACTCTATAATCAATATCAGAAGCTGCCTGTTTCTGATTAGAAAAGATCTCACTTGTACATTATCACTTGGGGGATTATCTTCCCCCACCCAAACTAAAATGTGCTGCATCTAACGTTGGCATTCTTTTTTCTTTCCTTGAGGATATGCAGGTTACTGCGACTGAACTTTCTGTTTGCTGGCATGTATCCTGTACCTATCTTTAATTCTTCTGCCATCTGTTGTTTTTCCTTCCAGTAATATGCTTGATTTATTTCCATTTATTTTTCTTTTACTTCTCTCATAATTTAATTCATGCTTGAGGTACCTGTTGCTTTATTTATATGCTTCATAACCAGTTATATCCATGGAAATTCCAGGGATTTTTTTGCAGATGCATCATTATTTTCTTGAGTTTTTTTTTCTTGACACTTAAATTGTTTCTTGACTATCCAGCTTTGGATTTTATATATATTTCAGCACCACTAGTAATAGGAAGCACTTGTAAACATGAACTACTTTTTATTATTACTGATTTATCTTGGCTTCTGTACAGCTGTTTGCCCAAATATTGCTGAATGAAGCATACATTCCAAGTCAAAATGAAGTTTAAAAAGATAAAGTATGAATATTTGGCTTTTTGCTTCATATCTCAGAATTTAGGGCTATACACATAAATTTTTATTTTAAGTCATCTATCACTGAATGTCAGAATAGTTAATTGTGTTTCAGGTCATATTTGCTAAATTGATAGATTTAGATTTGCTTTAATGGAAGCATTCAGATACCTTAGGATTAATTTATTGAAAGGTGTAGGAAGGGTATTACTCCGTTAAGTAATGACATTTATTTATCTAGGAGATTATTTAGACTGCAAGATGGAGGAGGGCTTAAACTTACAAGTCCAAAGACTTTTTTCTTTTCAGCCACATTGATTCACCATTAAGCTTAGCTCCAGCTCACCTTTACTAAGTCCTGAACTATTCATACATTCCAGTGGAGTGGGTCTAATCTACTGAGAAAGTATAACCAAAAGCTGGACACTAAGCATATTTATGCTGATTGCAAAACCTGGAGAAAATTTGAATAAGGTTACTCATATATTTGAGTTTCCTATCAAACATGTAAACAGTTTGCAAACTTGATCTTCAAAAAATGAGCTAAATGTGCAGGTTCAGAGTGTAGATGTAGGAGAATGATTTTTGGAAATGCTAATAGACACCTACTTAAAATGCCATTTCTTTAAATGTAACTAATTGTATTGCAATTGTATATTTTATGCCATCTTTGTCAGAATTGCTGCAACACTCTGAAGATGATATATTTTGCACATATTACCATCACCATATTATTGATCTTTCAAATTATTTTTCATATTTCTTGAAAGTAAATATATTATTTTTTATTTCTGCGGTTCTGTATAAATGAAATTGTTTAAATTAATAGCAATTTGAGTAATGCCATATAAAACACTAAGTTCTCTATCCCATTGCTTTTGGGTATAAACTGATTTTGAAACAAAACTGTTATACAAACAACTTTCTACAATTTTTTTTTCCCCCTAGGGTCTACTCTCTTATTAAGTATATACTTATGTGAAAACATACACTATTGCTCATATTGCAGCAGTGCAAGGGAGAAGAAAAACAGCAGGGCTTTATGTCTATGTGGTATGTTGCTATAATTGTATAATACCTATAATTTTGTTCATCTGTGATTCCTACAGCCCTATCCTTGTTTCATAATAAAAACAAATTTTTCTTTCAAACAATTAGTGCTTCTTTTTTAATACAGTGTTGTGTGTTGCTTTTTTCCAAGCCCTCTACTGGCAGTTGGATATGTCTTACAGTGGTATGACTTTATGCTTATCCCCAAAAGGAAGGAAAAATTCAGATTATAAATATTTCTAAATGCTTACCTTTTTTCTTTGCCACTGCTTAGACCAAAAATGCTGCATAGGAGACCACATATGTGGATCTATTTGATGTAGTATGGCTGAAAGAGGAAAAAGTCTAAATATTCGGTTTAATAAGCTCAAGGTACAAAGATTGAGGTGAACTTTAAAGTAAAAGTAGCCTTATTTAATCAATCAGTTTGCATATTAGAGTCTGAAAACACAATGTAATCTTGTTCTTGAAGGGAATTTAAATACTTATGTAACCTGACACTGCAGATGCATTATGCCGATTTACAAACAAGCGGGCTCACAGCTGTACTATGAGCACTCTGCTCTAAGTAGGTGCTTGCCCTGCAAAGACACTCAGAACCAGCAGTGGCATTTTGATTAGTCTATATGCATCACTTAAATGAATTGCAGTAGTTTTTTTATAGTCTTATCATTTACATCATTATTTCATTAGAAAATTACATCATCATTAGAAAATTGCATTTTCTAATTCAGTGTGTGATCAAATGTGATATTGCAAATCTTGTCTTTAGGTTTTTGAAAAGGCTGTTTTGGTTGTTTATTTGGGGTTTTTTTTCATCGTCATTACACATCCCGATATAAGTAGCAATCATAAAAATGTGGCTAATAGAGCAAGATTTAACGACAGTATGGGTAAGGATGGCTACTTAAGAAAGCATTCTTCTGAGATATTCCTCAGCCCTAAAAATCAGTTGATCCTGTTGCACCCGGTACTGAGAAAGCACTTTTAAAATCGGCAAAAGAATTAGGTGTTCAGGACTGCAATATCTAAAGAAATGTCCTAAATGGAGGTTTGGTAAATGAATGGGATAACATTGACTGAGGTACAAGAGCCAAAGCTCCCAGAAGCAGCAAGTAAAAGGATCCTCCTGCCCCTAGTATGAGAGCATATAGGGGTTTTTCTTAAGAAAATGCTCTTTGTTACCCAAGGATCAGGAGGTTTTTTGGTAAAACTAGTAAGTATAAGTACCTGATTTGTAACCACTTCCTTTCTGTCCCTGCTTCTGTGCAACAGTCTCCAGATACAACAGGAGGTGTACAAAAGGCATTGCTCACAACACACTCTGTTTAGGATTTGGGTTCTTCCTGAGAGAGAAGAGGACTGACTCCCTAGCACCTGAGCGTGACCTAAAATACTGTGAATCCCACCCTGTGAGATGGTGCTCCAGCTCTGGGCTGCGCACACAGAAATTTGCCTGTGCCTCAAGGGTGCCCACCCACCAAGGGGCTCACAGTGAGGGAGATGCTGCTTGGAGTCAGGCATGTGTTCAGATGTTCTCCTGCCTTGGCTCCTTCCTCTTCACCTGTCCCTCATGAAACTACATTAGAGAGTCACTAACCTTCCTCTGTAATTAAAGGAGAGAGATGGTTAAAACATAGTGATTCTGTATTACACGCTGGAAGTACTCCAGATACCTGCATCTTTTGATTTGCTTTAAAGGGTATCTAACCATCTATCTTGGGTATTTTGGGCCAAGAGCCTAACTTTTAAGAGCTGTAATGCCCAAGTTAAATTCTTAACTGCTTTGGTCTAAATACAACCCCACCAACTTATGGTTGATGATCAAAAGTTTCCCTCTGTTTTACAAGGGAAAGATTTGAGGACATTGGTATAGACCAGCCCAAATTCAGCTGTGGGGAAGACATCCCCAAATGTCATTTACATTCAGAATGTATCACCAAAGCCTGCATGTGTGGTCAAGGACTATTTAGACTCTTTTCTAGACATGTTAGAATCTAAATCAATTGGAATAAGAGAAGTTAGTACAGGCCAATAAAGCAGTGAAAAGTATTTTTTAGTTATATCATCCTAGTTAAAAAGAAGCACAGACAACTAGAAATCTCTACTTTAAAAAGTAAAAAAATATTTAAGTTGGTTTAATATTAGAGTGCTATATACTTACTGTAGTTTAGAATGTAATCTATTAAAATGGAAAACATTGACATAGTTAATATTTAGTAATAAATTTTACATTTTACTTTAAAATTATTTTAGTGTTCAAGTGTACACTAAAGTGTTATCAAAATTCTCTAGCTAATTGCAACCCACTGACTGCTATAAGTAATTTAGCAGTTTCTTTAACTAATTTAATTTGTTAAAACCCATGGTGTGACCCTCAATTATTGTTTTTAAAATACTCCTATCATTTAAAATTAAAAAGCTTTTAATTCAAGACTCCTATCTGATCTTTTTTAAAATGAATGCTTATAATCAAATCCTCTTGTCAATGCTTGTTTTATTTATGCAGGCAGAATAGCTTCAGTTAAGTATTAAGTGAGTTTTCTCAGCATACTAAAAATACCATGGGTCCTCTTGAAGTCAATTTTCCAAGTACTTTACCTCTTATGAAAGCAAGATTACTCCCTTACTTTTTGCATATAATATTAAATGAAATTTGAGTGGAGATTCTCTTTGTTATTATGGAAAATATTACAGAAACATTTTATACTTGTAAATAGATTCTACCCTCTTCGATTTCCCATCTCATTGGATAAGCATAACAGTAGGGATATTTCAGTTACAGCATTTGGCACTTGTCCTGCAAACAATTACAGGTGTTTAATTATGCATTTCAAACAGCCCACTGAAACTTTCCCATAGGTGAGTGGGTCACACATAGAGAATTCATTAGAAAGATGCTTTTAGGGAAACCTGCATATGTTGTTTTTCTTTCCTGACTTACTGCATTATACTTACTGAAGAAAGCAAAGAAAGAAAAGGAAAGCATGAATTAGACTATTTAAAAACTAAAAGCAAATAACTGAAAATATTTTCTTTCTACAAAATGTTCAACAGGAAAAATTGTTATTCATTGAATTCTGTATTTTTCATTACAAGTCATCTGATTTGAATAGAACTATATAAATGTAAATGAAATAGTTATTTTTAGATTAAATTGACCTTTCCTTGACAAAGCGTAATGTGCTAAACATATAGAAACTTTCAGAATGGCACAGGAGCAGTTGATTGGCTCAGAAGCAGTACAGAGTTGATATTAAGGAATTATTAAGTGCAGATTCCATGAACTATCATAGTAACCTCAGCAAATACAAAGAATAATATCGCCTTGAAGAGTCATTAATATTAATGAAAAAGAGGGCTATGAGATTTCAAAAGTAACTATGTAATTTTGAATGCAACATAGTAAACACATTGTCCTTTCAAATGGTATAGAAATGCCTTTAAACCTTTGAGTACTTTGTGGAATCACTGCCTACTTGTATTGAAATTCAGTCTCGTGTCACATCAGAAGTGGTGTACTCGCCAGCTAACTGGGTAAGTAGTCATCTGACTATGCAATATATTTTTCTTCTTCAGAGACTTCAGATGAAAGATTAGAATCTTCTTAATGTTTGATGGCTGAAATTGCATTTTTAATACTGTCATATATGCAGTAGATGATACACATTCAGCAAATTTATGTTAGTACAAAGAACATCCTTTCTTTGACACATATCAGGTAAAGAAAAAGTTATGTTTCTTATTTGAAGAAACCTTTACTGTGCCTTGTTTTTGCTCCTAAAAGTTAGAACTTGAGAATTTTAAAAACACATCCATAGTGTTAACTTCTATTTTCACAGAGCGGAGAAATCATTCATAATATCTCAAGCTCTCCTTGTCAAACAATAGCCTACAAGAAGATTTCATAACTGTTCAAGTGTTACTGGGTTTCTAGTTATTGTAGGGGTGGGTCTCAAGCTCTAGATTCAGGAAGCAGGCAAGACCTATAGGAAATTCAGAGCAGCAGGAAGCAAGTAAAGGGATTTAATTTTTTTTTTTTAACACAGTGTAGCAGCAGGTAGCAAACATCAGACTCAAAGGACTGAGAAAAAAACACTCAAAACATGACAGCAAAAGCCATTTTTCGTAGCTAAGAACTATGTTAAAAGAGGCGAGGCTATTTTTGCCTTTGATTTCATTCAAATTTTTTTTCTATTGTACTTTTAGTACCCAGACACTTAAAAGTTCTGGTAGAATTTACATAAAATTATACTAAAGCATATATAAATACTAATTTAGTGCATGCATATACTTGCAGGTATGGTACCTGAAATGAAATATTGAGAAAAAATATGTAACAAGGTAGAAAAAGAATAGAAATACGAAGTAACTTATGGGACACTTGTGAAATCTTTATTGTTGGACACTGTTTCTATTGGTAAGAACATAAGAGTCATCCAACCAAAATCTGTTACAGAATCTTAACTAAAAATTGACTCTAGGTAATTTGAGGTTCATCGATTTTGCCACAGATTTAAACAAAAAATCAGTTGGAGAATGAATTCCCAGAAGACAGTAAAATCTCCACCGCTATTTTTCCCTAGTTTTTCAGAATAAAACAACGTTTCTGAGTAAAATTGTGTGCAGTATTTGGCATACATCTATTTGAAACTAGTTTCCTTGCAGAATTCAAATAATTAATTGCATTTTCATGGTTCACACAGGAAATATTACTCAACATGAGCTGCTAAAAAGTGATGCAATAGTGTCAATTATAGTTGCTCTGAAAATTTTGCTTCCAGCACATTATGATAGATTTATTAAAGTTTTTTTCCCTCTTTTATTTGTAATTTATTCTCAAACTTGAATATGCAGTTTCTCTTAGTGTTGTATTTTTCCTCTTTTTAACAATTATTTCCTTCAATTTTTTTCGCCTTCCATATATTACAACTTAAAACAGTTACATTCTAGATACAGTTTTGTGTATTTGTAGAGTTGTCATCAGAATGAGTGTATTTCTGCTAAAGAAGACTGTAGGATATTTTTAGTTACATTTTGAGGCAACTAAAAAACTGCATCTCCATGGGTTCAATTGTGGAAAAACATCTTAAATTTATTATGGATATAAACACCAGACAACTAGATCAGCAGCTCTGCACCAAAATTAAGCTATTAAAAATATTTGGAAGAATTTTCAAAAGTGATGAGTCCTGAAAAAATTATCCCCCACTGAAATTAGGAGAACTCTAACCAAGATTTTTGTATGAAATCATGCTGACAGTCTCACTTCTCTTAGAGGGAGGCATCAAAAATTGATTATCTTTACAATATTGAAGACTTAATGGAGATTCTAGCCCCAAATTCAGATTCATATTTATTGAGGCTGCAACTACTTGCATGTGGAAAGCACTCATTTATACACACAGAAAAGTTTGAATGTAAGTCTAGTTATCCTCTTCTGAAATCCACTACACTGAAACAAATGAAAAGGTTAAGTGGGAGAGATAGTGGTAATATTCTTGGTCCCCAAAAGACAGTTATTGGTATTGCTGATTTAAATAAGAACAACAACAACAACAACATAAGCCACTTCCTACAAAAAGGAGGCTATTTTCTAGCAGCTGAATTTTTCCAAGACACTTTGTTTACGGGTGTATGAATACTTATTTGTCACATAATACAAAGAATTAGAACCATATATTTTGCTTTGACTTGTTGGTTGTAAATGTATCTCACTTCCCATTGTGTCAAGTTATGAAAAGCAATGTTTGTTGTTGTGTTGTAAAAATGTCATTATTGGCAAAAGGAGCTGCACTGTATTTGTAGACCCAAGAATTCACTGTAAGCCTAATTAAAATTTTTACAGTCTAGTACAATGCACATTTTTTATTATTGCAGCTTCAATAATATTCATTATCCAAATTAAGTAAATACTGGGGTGTTTAGATGAATAAAGACATTACTGAACAACTTCAGTGCTGTAAGACTTCACAAAGATGTGGTCAGAGCTCTAAGTGAATAACAATTTCTTCTAAAGATCCAAGCTGTCATGGAATAGGGTCTGACTACCAGTTAGCCACAGTTAGCCACATGGCGACCTTCCCTGACTAAGGAATAGCTTTAATAATCCTTTCTTAGAGTGAAAAGGAAGTTATGCCTGGTACTACAGAAAGTGCTATAGCAAGGAGTGCTATACTGTTTGATACACTGGTTTTATCTGAAAAATGGGCAAACTATACAGTTATGAAGCTGTGAACAGTAACAATATAAAGATACTTAAATCTGAAACTGACCATACTGGTTTTGGCAGGGATAGAGTTAATTTTCTTCGCAGTAGCTTGTATGATGCTATGTTTTGGATTTGTGACCAAAACACTGTTGGTAACACAAGGATGTTTTAGCTATTGCTGAGCAGTGCTTGCACAGCATCAAGGCCTTTTCTGTTTCTCATGCTGCCTCGCCAGCAAGTAAGCTGGGGGTGTGTGAGAGACTGAAAGAGTTAATGTCTCAAACATTGTGGCCAGTCAAGGCGTGATTTGCATGGCCACAGCATGTCAGCAAGCACAGGGTGGGGGAGAGCGGGAGCGGGATGTGGAGAGCGCGTCAGAGGATGCGTGGTTCTGGGTTCCGCCGGACCTGACCATCTATGGCCAGAGGTCACACAGAGCTGATCTGAGGAAGGGGCTTGCGACCACCTGAGAGACCCCTTGTGACCACCCCCTTCCCCCAGCGCCTGCGCAGAAGATTGAGAACTTTCTAGAACAAGAACCATGTAAGTCCTCAAGGGACGTACCTGGGGGCAGGGATTAGAGTATAAAAGACACGACCTGAGGGAACCACGCGTGCGCCCACCACTGGAGGATTGCCGTGCCTGTCATCGTCATCGCGGGATCCAAGGGTGGTGATATTTTTCCTTTTCTCACTTCTCTCTTCTTCCACTCTTCCACTATATATAAGTTTTGGATAAATTGTGACAGGTTGCCTGGAAAATAGCTCCATTGCCAAATCGCCTCTGTTCATTCCTTGAGCTTGCCAGTTCATTAAGTCTGTCCACTTCTCAAATTCGCCAGTTAAAAGTTGCTAGTCAGACTGTTCCTCTGAGTCATTGTCATGACTACCGGCACCACGCCTCTGTCGAGCAGAGATTGTACTTCGTCGGTACACAAACCGTTGGGGAATTAAAAAGATTCACCCATCTCGCAAACCAACGAGTAGGACGAGACAGGGTGCACAAGAAGTTGGGCGGGGACACAGCTGGCACAGCTGACCCCAACTGTCCAAAGGGATATGCCATGCCATATCATTTCATGCTCAGCAGTAAAAGCTGGGGGAAGAAGGAAGGAGGGGACATTCAGAGTGATGGTGTTTGTCTTCCCAAGTAACCATTACACGTGATGGAGCCCTGCTTTCCTGGAGATGGCTGAACACCTGCCTGCCCGTGGGAAGGAGTGAATGAATTCCTTGTTTTGCTTTGCTTGTGTGTGCAGCTTTTGCTTTCCCTATTAAACTGTCTTTATCTCAACCCACGAGTTTCCTCACCTTTAACCTTCCAATTCTCTCCTCCGTCCCACCGCAGGGGAGTGAACAAGTGGCTGGGTGAGGCTGAGCTGCTGGCCAGGGTTATATGATGACACTGGCTAAGAAGGTTTTGAGAAAGTTCTTGTGATGCTGAGTCACGGGGAAATACTAATAACATACCATATGAAAGTTAATTTGGAACAACCAATGAAATTATGAGGCATCAGATTTAAAACAAATTAAAATAAACCAAATACTTTTCACAAAGGCAACTTCCTTAGGCTTTTTGAGAACTAATATTATAAAAAGGAGAGATGTAGTAATAGCCGTTGAATGGAGTGGTGCATTCTCACCGGGTTCAGAAAGCCCTGACTAGGATAAAACAGTTGTATACGAGCTTGGGCTCATTTTAATTTCTGACAGTCAGATCCTGGCAAGCAGCCTCCAGAGAATGGCAAGCAGCCTCCAGACAAAGCCCTTCGACTGAATTTTTGCATCTTCTAGTCAGTCACACAAACACCTATAGGCTTCCTCTAAACTCTTTTGCTCTGAGAAAATGAAAAGATGTGATTTCTTTCATATATACATCCAGTCTGTGAAGAACAGCCTTGATTCTGGAAGCATGAGTTGCAGGTTGACAACCTGACTTGGCTAAAAACTAGCTGTGACATTGGACAGAGATTGCAAACCAAAGAGACCTCATCTTGAAGGAAGAGAGCATGCAGATGGAAAAGAGTGACCAGCTAACAGGTGGAATCTGTCCCTAAAACCCCAGCACAGGGCAAGGGGGCAGTTTATGCCTTTTCAAATTGCATAGATTTGCATGTTTTATGTGGTGTATGTTCAAACTCTTTCACTTTTTTCCTATTATCATCCGTACTGAGATCTGAATGTAAAAGTTGCACATGAGAACTTACCTGCTGTTAATAGAAAAAATTTTCCTTACTGTTGCAAACCCCAATAATTATGCTTAAATGCCACACAGTGCAGAGAAGCATATTCTTAAATAACACATAGTGATAGGCAAAATATCCCTTAGATATATAGTAATAAAAAGTCATCTTTTCTTTATGGAGTATTCCCACAGCAGTGACAAATCAACACAAGTCCCAGACTTTCTCCTTTTTTGGCTCAAGCAAAACCATACTGAGGGCAGAGAAGCAGACATTCATATACAAGTTAATAATAAGAAGAAGAAGAAAAAGAAGAAGAAGAAGAAAAAAAGAAGAATAACAATAACAATAATAATAATTTCCTCTTAAATCAAAACCATGTCCTATGTAAAAAATTTCCTTATGGACCAGCTAGTGTTGATACCAAAGGCAGGTAATTCCTCTTCTTGATGCGATAGATCTGTGAAAATATTCTCAGAATTATTTGTACAGGATCAACAGTGCAGCCTAAATCGTAAAATGGAGAACATATTTCTCTTTTTGTTTAACCATCCAAATCTGCAAACAGTTAATATTTGTGAACATTTCATTTTGTTTAAAAAAGTATAATATCATTCCCTATCTAAGCATTCGCACGTCTCTCAATTCTTCTCTTACTAATGACATGAGGATATTAAGACTGCTGTAATGCTGGAGACTTTTCTTTAAGACAGAATGTCAAAACTGTCCGTTCATCTGGCTCCTTCTCTGAAAAGTGGTGGCTGACTGTCTTCAAATTACCCTTCAATTTTTTTCTTCTCCATGGATCAGCAGTATCACAGAGAGTGACACCCTTTCTGAGCATTCATTTCTAATGGATAAAGTCCCCAAGTCCTCTGAGAAGCCAAATTTCAAGGCATTTTCTTTGTTTAGTTCATTGCGCGCACTTGGGCCCTAACATAACTGTAACATGTTTTTTTGATTCTTCTTTCTCTTTGCTTTAATTCATTTTGATAGAAGGGTAAGCCAGCTGGAAAAATAATAAAAAAGAAATAAAAATAAGTCAGTAAGTCCAAAACCATGCTCCTACTTTTACACAAAATCTATGCTATTACATCAGCCTGATTAAAGCCTTGCTAGGTCACTCATAACTCATTTACATCACACTGTACTGGATGCTTGCTTATATTAATGGCCTATAGTTCCACCATCTCCCTTTATGAGCTACTCACCCTCTAAAAGTACTTCTTTCACAGCCAGCCTGCGTTACTCTCAGAGCAATCTATAAAAAAATACTTTTCCAATTGCATCATTTATCTACTGCTGTAAATTCACACAGTGCTTTCAAGGGAGACATAATCTTCCATCTTAGTTTCTTAAAGACAAGGGCTTGGTCTGCACTTACAAGATTTTACTTCTATAACTATGTTGGCTAGTGCAATTTTTTTTAACCATTACAACTACAGTAATAAAAATCCTTGTATGGTAACATTTATCCTAGTAAAACCATAGTTGAAACAGTATTTGTCTAAAAACACAAACTTGAACCCTTGGATGCCTAACTATTATCAAAAAGAATGAACTAGGTGTCTAAATACTCTAGAAGGCAGGACATATGTAGCAATACATTTGCACTGACCAGCGGTCTGAAACATCAGGGGATTTTCTGCTAAAGCTATATCTCTGGAAGCATCTAAAAAAAAGCCTCTCAAAACAGAAATCTAAGATCATAAATGCCAAGTAGGAGAAGAAAATGTGCACTGACAAATAAAAAAAGTCCTAGAAAACTTCTGTTTGGCTTTCAGTCTTGTGTGATGTATTTCCATTCCCTTTTCCAACATACTCTTTCCACTGCACTGAAAGTAGGTCTCCCATGTCTATTTTGTCCCCCACTTCCATTTTCCCACTATACTTCAGATGCTTTATCAGCGGTCCTGTTTACTGAACTGTGGTTGCCTTGTTCAGAAAACTCCTGAATGCTCAGTCACCATCACCTCCCCTTCATAACCCTGGCCATAACATACATGCTAAAATGTAGCAAAATTGAATTGAAACTCCACATTGTAAAAGCAGCATTTGAGTTGTTTATCCATTTGCATTTACGGCTGCAATGACTAGCCATTTACCTGCATCTCTACTGTTTGACACTTGTGCATATTGCTATCTTTTCCCCTATAATTTAAGGACAGACCACTGCCATCATGGGAACTGGTGAAAACAAGTGGTGGTAAAGTGGGTCAGGGGAGCAGTGGCTGCCTTTTACTCTTTTCTTAGTGTGCTGTTCCACTGATTCTTCAGCATGGACATGGCAGGCTCTGCCAACTGGCTATATCCCACCTCCCAGAGCTATATAGGATTTGATCAGGAACACAGTGACTTTGCCAGCCCTGTGACAGCCATTGCAGGATAAAAGTACATTGCAACAGATGGACATTTGTAGCAATTCAGCTCCTTCTGTAGAGCAGAAGAAAGCTGGAGGGGACATTATGGCTTAGGAAAGTATACTATTCCCTCAGCATCTCTGCAAGCATAAACAGGAAAGACTCAAATTTTACTACACCATGTGCTAAATGACAGAATGTTGTCTTAACCTCTGAAGTTTAAGTATCCAAGGGAAGCACCATGTCTCCTTTCATATTTTGTGTGAAGCAGCTAGAGGAGTACTATGAAATAATAACAATAATAAGAATAACAATAATAAATTACTTTCAGCAGTTGGATAAGAATAAATTATTTGCTATTCTGTTGTATAGTATTCAGTCATATGCCAAAATGTAGCATTATTCATCGTATGTGTATTTGATATTTAGAAGCTCTTTTTCCCTCCTCTGAGAAAAGAAGAGCAGTTGCCACATTTGAAATTTAAAAGCTTTATTTTAACAAAGATGCCATTTTGCATGTAGACATGCTCCAGGAGGCATATTATGTTCTTCTTAAAACATTTTTAAACAGCAGCTGAGACTCACTTGTAGAAGGAACTGGGCAAACTGTTCACAGTGTATAATACACTTGGCATATATAATCCTTTTCTTTTATTTGTAAATTAGCTCTGAGCAGCATTTGATTTCTTTCCATATTCAGAATTGCTCAGCTATTTCTTGACTCACTGCCTGCTCCTGAATTACTCTCGTAAAATCTTTGAGTATCGTTTTCTTTGGTGTGTGAGGTAATACCTACCCAGATCGGATGGCATTGTTTCTTTTCCCTCAGTGGATAACCATAGCCAGTTTGAAAAAATGTTTCATCTAAATAAGGAAGAAGAGATCTAGATTCACCAGAATCACAGAATCACAGAGTCATAGGATGGCTGAGGTTGAAAGGCACCTCTGGAGGTCATCTGGTCCAACCCCCTTGCTCATGCAGGACCACCTAGAGCCATTTGCAAGGTTGCAAAACGCTTATGAAAGTGGTACTTTTTTAGCTGACAACCTAGGTTCAAATAATTTTTCTTTCCCTTAGTATTAATTATTTGCAGTAGGCTTTTCTGGATGAAAATACTGACAAAGTTACTATTTTTTCTGATTATATTCTTAGCTTAATTTTTTTTGTTGTTTATACTTACTGGTTAACATTTTTTATGAAACAAAACTATATAATACCAGAAAGGACAAATGTCTTTTGATTAATATTATATAAATTCTACTTATAAGATTTCCATTGTGATTCAATAAATGTGGGATTATTTGTATATTTCTCTTTATACTCCCCCGTTTAGTTACTTCAAAGCCAGAACATCATATTTTTTAAACAACATGAAACAAACTACTCTTTATTTCGTGTATGTTGGATTCCTAGTTAAATAAATTAAAACTTTAAGTAAATATTTTTGTTAAAAAACTTTGAGAATATTGATAAACTTCCTGTTAAATGGAAAATAAACTCCAAGATAACAGTAAGAAAAATTACTTTCTTTTCAACTTAAAAAACTCAACAAGCATATCTTCAATAATTTCCTCAGTGATATTGTAGTAATGTAGTTATTCTAAATTAGTTTTACACAGTTGTTTTCTGTATCTGAAGTGATTTCATTAGATGTACATTTAACAGCTACAGTATCCCAATAGTAAGTGCTGTCAACTGTACTGCAGAAGCAGGAAAAAATGTCTTCGGGCAAAAATTGCTGAATGTGTTTAGACAGCTAAAGAAAACAGAATGTCCTTTAGCTATATCATTACAAGGTCCAGATTTGTATCTCTTTCTTAATCATAGGAGATTTAAACTTTTAACTTCCATGAGTGAGTTGTTCCCACTTCCCTTTTCCCCATGCTTAATGAAGAGGCATAGGTGACCTGAGATAGTTCTTTTCTTCAGGTCTTCAAAATAGGATAATCTATAGGGAGAAAAACATTTACTAAAATCACACAGTTCTGCATTGAGCAGATGATATTTTCAAAATGTTAAAAAAAAAAAAGATAAAGACAGAAGCATTTTTAATTTTTTAAAATGTTATTCTTTTCTAAGCCCTGACAACATTCTTTCTCTTAAATATTCAAGTGGTGAAGGAAAGTTAGCTCTCAGTCAAATAACCTTATGACATTTTGGACCCAACAAGGTACTGTTCCTTGGAAGTCATGGGTTAGAGAGTCAGTTTGATTGATCTGGTGTGCTTTCTGGATGTATTTTTAAATTAATAAAAATGAAATGTCTCTGACTTACTGTATATTTGAAATGAGGTTTTCCTGTAGCAGCAGCTGCCTTTCTGTGTGCCACTTACTCTGCTTTAATGGGCCTTTTTTATGTAGCTGACAGGTTGAGAAATGGGGGGTTTATTTCTGCTGTTTTCTGTTTCATCTTGCATTTGTGGTTTATATAATTCTGAAAGAAAGGGCATAGTGTTTGTATTGCTTCTATAATGATAAAAAGCTATTCATTCTTACTTTCTAAGTTTCAGAAAGGGGCCCATTAAAGAAAAATCAAAGATGGTGGAAAAGGTCAGTCTTTCAAAATGTAAATGTAGGTGCAAACCTCATGCTGTTAGCCATCAGTCATATTGATTTCAAAATGTGTTCAGTTGCAGTGTTGTGCTTTAATAAATTCGACTTTGATGGACAGTTGAGATTGATTTAATGTAGTTATTCACCACATACAAGGCAGAAAACAAGCATGTTTATTTGCTCTTGATATAACAGGTTTTTTATATGAGTTGGTGCAACCATGCTGCCAACTTCAAGTCTTCTGCTTGTTGCCTTGGCAGCCAAAAAAAGATAGATAAAAACACATAGAGATTGATCTTAAAATTATCAAACATTAGCAGCACAATCTCTAAGTCTGTAAGGTGGAAAAACTAAGTAATTTCATATGGTATCCTTCATAAATAAAGCTTGCTAAGGGAGTACAAGTGTGTGTAAAGAGAAACTGGGTATAAAGAGGAAACTCTCTATTGGAAGACAATATGACAGAACACCACCTACCATCTATTAGATTGCAATAAAATAGAGTAAAATATATAATTAATATCTCACCTTTTCACCCATGCCCTTGATATTTCTTAATTTTGTCCTTGGAGCAAGTCATCATTCAGAGAATATACAAAATATACGAAAGTCCCTTATAGCATAGCCTTCTTGTATCTGCCCCAGCTTTGTCTAAATCTTTGTTTGGTAGCAGAAACACCACATGACCATCAGTTGTTAATTTTACTAACATTCTGCAATACTTTACTTGAAATTCAAAATAATGAATTGGCCCTGAAAAATCCATTACTATCATCATTAGAAACATTTAAGGATTAGGTAGTGAGAATTTAAATTTTTTTTGAAGAGTACATATTTTCTGCATTCTTTTGTCAGTTTGAAGGAGCTCTATAAAATTAACATAACAGGCTTTTCCCACTGTGTGAGGTACAGGTCTTTAAAAATCTTAATTTTAGTTTTTGAAGATTTGATTCAGCTAACATTAGGGTTTTCTGACGTAGACACTTGGATTTTGGTCAATTGCTCAGAGGCTCCCTTTATGGTTAAAGAACAGAAGCATGCACTCTGACAGCAGAATTAATCTGATTTATGTTAGACATTTACCTTAAAATAAGATGACTCTCAGACACTTCCAAAACATGAGGCAGCCCAGTTTCACCCAGAGTTATCTTTCATGGTGACTTTATCCCCCTGTGCTGATGAAATTCCCTGAGGAGTTATCTCAGGTAAGTGTATGTTAGGTGATGTCCCCTTCCTTTTCCACATCTTCTGTTGTATCTGTGTGTTCTGAGGATAATAACCTTTGATCTTGTATCAAACTCCTATCCTTTCAAAAAGTAAACTCTATTTCCTTACTCAGAGAGAGCTGTCTCTCAAATATGTACATGCCAAAACATTTATGATAATTCAGTCTTGAGGTACATGAAACAAATTACAGTGCCCCATATAAACACGGAATTTGGCACTTTTGCTGGAGAAAATATCCTAAATCTCTTAAGTCATTATTTTTGAAGTAGTATCTACTAAGTCATGAGAATACTGTATCACTAACAATTTCTGTTTTCAAAACTACATTTTTTTTCTTCTTTCTTTATAATTTTCCTACTGAAGTTCAAGAAAAATCATACTTTAATGGGTCTAACTCTTTAGCAGAAGACCTCCCAGTCATCAGTATGAGATCATCAACCATAATCTGTCAATGAGAAATAACTCTGCCTGATAACAATAGAAGTACCGTGATAGAAGGCCAACAGATTTTGACTTAAAGGCACGAGTATGAAACTTGCATTACTCAAGTCTTTCTGTGACATACTTCTCAGCTCTAGAACAGTCTCATTATCATTAATATTAATATTAGAAACTAATATCCAGGAAATATTTTGTACTATTTAAAAAATGAACATCAATGAGCACTAACCTGCAGGATTCTTATCAGGAGCAGTCTCCTAACATCTTGCTATCTTTTGCCAATGAGGAGTAACAATCTGTTCAGTGCCTGCAGTGGAAAGAGACCCCTGCGGAAAAATAAATAAGATTGCAAGAGAAATACACAACAGGAGGAAGCACCTCGAGATTTCACTCTGCAAGAAAGTGCTGGTGAGAAATAACATCTTGTACTGCATTATCCATCCTAATTTTGGGATACTTTCTGGTGACAAAATTTGCTTTCAAATATAATTTTTGGTTCCAAAGTTGAATAAAGATGACAAATTAAAACTAATTTAAATTCTTATTACATATTTTATAAGTTGTTGTGGTTTAACCCTGGTGGGCAGCTCAGCACCACCCAGCTGCTCATTTACTCCCCCCCGCAGTGGGATGGGGGAGAGAATCAGAAGGGTAAAAGTGCAAAAACTCGTGGGTTAAGATAAAGACAGTTTAATAGGTAAACCAAAAGCTGTATGCCCAAACAAAGCAAAGTAACAAATTCATTCACTGCTTCCCATCAGCAAGCAGATGTTTAGCCATCCCAAGGAAACTGGGCTCCATCATGCACAACAGTTACTTGGGAATACAAACGCCGTGATGCCAAGCATCCCTCCCCTTCCCCCTTCTTTCCCCAGCTTCTCTTGATGAGCACGATGTTATATGGTATGGGATATCTCTTTGGTCAGTTGAGGTCAGCTGTCCCAGCTGTATCTCCCCTAGCCTACTTGCTGGCAGGGCAGTGTACGAAACAGGAAAGGCCTTGACGCTGTGCAAGAACTGTCCAGCAATAACTAAATCATCCCTATGTTAACAACAATGCTTTCATCACAAAGCCAAAACACAGCACCGTACAAGCTTATGAAGAAATTTAACTCTATCTCAGCCAAAACCAGTAGATTAGGCTTTAAAAAAAAAAAAAAAATTAGGTCTTCTTGTAAAATGGCACATGTAAAGATGTTTTAAACCATCCAGCACTGTGTTAAGCAGTAAGAAATATATTTCTAATAGTTAGATTATTCCCTTCAAAACAAAACAAAGCAAAACAAAAACGAAATTAAAAAAAAAAAAGAGAAAAGAAAAGGAAAAAAAAAGAAAAAAAAACTCTTCATTCCCAGTCTTAGAGACCCACCCCAGGCTCTTATGAATTTCTGGTATTTTGTTGATTTCATCAGGCTTTGGATGAAATAGCATGCTTCAAATTAATTCTTAAAGCAGCCTTCTAAACCAAGCATCGGCCTTTTGTATACCTAATCAACAGAATTATCCTGTGAAAGGTAAAAAGAAAAAGATTGTAATAAGAATCCTGAAAACTGAGGAGGGCAAGATATTGAAGCTTTCATTCATGATAAGATGAGTCTATTTCACTCTTATTCCAATAATATATATAAAGTTTTCAAAGCAAGTAATGATGGAATGAACATAACATTGGAATGGAAATACTAAGGAAATAAACCGCCACTGTCACATTACCCCTACTGAAACATGTTGCTAGAGACACAAATGCCATAATTTTATCTATGGCATAATGCAATGCATCTATTTAGATAGCCCCTAAGGGAAAAAAAAAACAACCAACCAAACAAAAAACCCCACCAAAACCAAAAATTATTTATTTAGCATTCTATGCAAAGTGCTAGGCACACAGTTTATTTTTGTCAGACTTTTATGAGACAGTCAAGTGTAAACTTTCATTTTGGAACTTGTATTCAAATTATAGCATAACAGAAAGAAGGTTTGTTAAGTAATGGTCTGATTAGGTCATGGTTTAATCCCATCCAGAACTAAGCCCCACCCAGCCACTCACTCACTTCCACCCAGTGGGATGGGGGAGAGAATCAGAAGGATAAAAGCGAGAAAACTCGTGGGTTGAGATAAAGACAGTTTAATAGGTAAAACAAAAGCCGCACACACAAGCAAAGCAAAACAAGGAATTCATTCACTCCTTCCCATGGGCAGGCAGGTGTTCAGCCATCTCCAGGAAAGCAGGGCTCCATCACGCGTAATGGTTACTTGGGAAGACAAACACCATCACTCTGAATGTCCCCCCTTCCTTCTTCTTCCCCAGCTTTATATACTGAGCATGACATGATATGGTATGGAATAGCCCTTTGGTCAGTTGGGGTCAGCTGTCCCAGCTGTGTCCCCTCCCAACTTCTTGTGCCCCCCCAGCCTCCTCGCTGGTGGGGTGGGGTGAGAAGCAGGAAAGGCCTTGATTCTGTGTAAGCACTGCTCAGCAATAACAAAAACTTCTCTGTATTATCAACACAGTTTTCAGCACAAATCCAAAACATAGCCTCATACTAGCTTCTATGAAGAAAAATAACCCTATCCCAGCCAAAATCAGCAGAAGGTGGAACTGGTAGTTTTGATCCTTCCCCTTGCCCCTCCCACACTGACTTTAAGTTGAGGACAACTTTAACTGGCTTATAGTAAATAATATATTGATAAACAAAAATGTAAGATTAAATTGTATAATAAACAGGAGAATTACCTAACAGTATCTTAATCCAATCTATTCAAAGTGTTCTAGCACTACTGACAACAATATGAAAGCAGCAGCATTATTTTTAACAACAACTCACTGTACAAGGAGCCAAAATATATATAGCTACAGCTAATATGGAGTTGATACAGCAGTAATTTCATGCCATGAAATACACTTTTACACGTTAAGTGTACGTTACCAAACTTAGCTGCCTTCCTCCAACAAAGCTGTCAATACTGCGAACACTTTTTACTGTCAGGGAAGGCTGTATTATGAAGACAATTTTAGCTAGACTATTTAAGATGCCTAGTTTAAGAACAGACAAATTCAGCTTTGGAAATGTATACTTCCTCTTCCTATCAAGGGAATTTAATAACCTTCCAAATTTCAGACGTCTGTATGGTAGAAAAGCCTCTATTTGGTCAGATAAATCTCATGATCTTCTTGAAGATCATTGGTGCAGGAGAACATGTTTCAGATAGGAACAAGTGGAAATTGGTATCAATCTTTTGAAATCTTTTGAAATCTTTTGAAATCAATACTCATTTAAAAAAAAAGTAATTCACAATTTCTGATATTTGTTTTAGAGTGATTAATACAATATCTGACTGTTAAATATGAAAGGAGAAGACTTAGATGGGTTTTTGATTAATTAAGATAAAACCCACTATTTCATGTCGATGTTACTTTAATGTAAATTGAGCAATTCACAGCATTAAGCAGATAAATATCTGTAGCTAACCAAGCCAATTAATGTGCATCAATCATGATGATGAACTAAATTTAATGCATCTGGCTTTCATTAAAGATTTTGATGCTGCTACCTCATCAATCAAATAACAATGTTTAAGAAACTAGGAATTAAGTAAAAAAGAGGTATAGAATAGTAGGTATAGAAGAAGTAAAAGCAGGAAAATTATAGGTTTAGATAAGAGCTATTAGTTTGTTTTTCAAGCATGAGTTTTGTGGAGCACTTTATTTAACATTTTCAGTGATGAACAGAAACAGCAAAAGGGAAAATTTTGATGAAATGCATTGATGATGTGAGACCAGAAGTCATGAACATGAAGGAGGAGCAGCATACTCTCAGAGGAGCAACTGGATGACCATAAGGTATGAAGAATCGAAATGGCAAGACAGTATAAGGACCAGCCAGTCAGAGATTTCTCTAAAACGTGAGGCTCATACTATAGAATGATAAAAAAGACAAGAACTAGGCAGCAATGAGAGAGAGAGAGGAAAGGATTAGATAACTGTCAGTGTATTGCTGCCATGAAGTGGCAAATTTAATCCTAGGGTGAACCTACTATAATATATAGAGACAAACTGTGCTAATATTAATTATATATACAAGACAGTGGTGAAACTGCATCTGTAAACCTATGGCTGTTTTTATTCCCCCATATTCCAGGAAGTCTGAAACTGCTGCAGAGGAATCCAATAAAAGTTGTCAGCGAAGAAAGAGAAAAAGAAATCTGAAAGAACTTCCATTTTCACCTTAGAGAAATGGTAGTGAAGAGGTAATATGATTGCTCTCATCTTAAATACCATGAATGAGTAAAAATAAAGTGAAATTAGAATTGGAATACATGTGGAAGATTCATTCAGGAAGGAATGGAAAAAGATTTAGCAGGTGACAAATTTAAGTTTGAAATTAGACTTCTAAACTTTAGATCAGTAAGTTTTGTTAACAATGGTCCATAGAGGCAAAGTGAAGCCAGAGAGCTAGAGTTTAAAATAAGTTTATGACAGGAATTTCATAAAACAAGTTCCCTGCAATAAAAGAACTGATGATTTAATGGGTCCATTCCAATCCCATGTTTCAAGTTCTGTTAAAACCATTTTACCTTATCCGTGTGGTTTTTTTGGTTTTATTTAGGGGTTTTTATGTTTTCTTTTTAATGTAGGCCAGTGATGATAAAAAATCATGGTATCATGCTGGAAACTTGTATCAGTGTCCTGAGTTACTGTCCTTCCTCCCAGGTTCTCGGTTGCTTACTCACAGAGCAATCAGAAATAAAACCTTTTTTGCAGAGATATTTTAAATCCTTTTGAAAACCTGGAAGGACACTGTATACAAACTAAGGAAGACAAGAGCTTCTGGAAAACATATTATAAATAGAAGCATTTAAAGACAAAAGTATTTGACAAAAATATTGCATATAACTTAAAAAAAAATTCAGTAAAAATCAAAATTGCCTAAGCCTGATTTGGCATTTGTAAGATTTGCTTTTCCCTTAGCAAAAGGCATTGTTCCTTAGCATTTCTAATTATAATTAGCCTGATAAGGTTTTTTTTATCACTAGATTTTTGGTAATTTTTTTTCTCTGTTACAATACAGAATACTGTACATAGAATCAGAATGATTTATTGATTAGGTAAAAAATTAAACCTCCATAGAGTCTCTAAGATTCTCTTATGAAAACTAATTTTTTTTTCTGTTGGCTTGCATTGGCAGTTGCACCATACTTTTTCTTTTCCTTTCAATTAGCTCTAAGGATAAAAATTGTGGTTACTCACTGGAGCACCAGAAGTGATGCAGGGGGTACGACCACATATATACTGACTTGGTCATAAAACACGGGAACAATAAGGCAATGCTTTGAACATGTGGATAATAGTTTTACAAAACTTATTTGAAAATGTGCACTTATCTACTATTCCTGAGGCTCAAAGCAGCTCCTAGACAGAGAGAGCACAATTACCTTTAAGTTTGATATGGGTTCCACCAATTTTCTTTAATTCAATTTTGGTTTATTATGTTCTCAAGTCCTTCAGTTATCTAGTTAATTTTAAGTCTGCTTTCATTAGATAGTAACTTAGCTTTCAAAGTTTAAAACTTGTCCAGTTATGTTCATATATACACAAGTTCACATTCATCATTATCACATTAAGAGCTTGCTCACATTCTATAAACCTAAAAGCTTTTTCAGAATTTTCTAGTAGCTGCCAGCTAAGAGTGTAAGCAGGTAATATTTTTTCCACTTAGTGCTATAAATACTAGGCAACATGCTAGAGGTATTACGTCCTCAGTTTCCCCTTATATTTTATGTAAAAAATTGTGAATCATTAATTCTAATATTTTAGACAGAATACTTGATCATTTTTAATCATTCCAGTGAGTTCATGAGAAATGGTTACAAAACAAGAGACTATTCAATGTACCTAATGGTGGCAAAATCCTGAAGCCTATGGGAACTGAATTTTATGAAATAAGTGACGTATCACTGGGTTTTCATCTGTTGGGAAGTATTTTGGGGTGCAGCAGGAGAAATATGTAAAGTCCTTTCTTTGGTCATTGTTGTAGTGATTTCAAATAAACTGTTATAAAGCATTGAACTAAAATATTAAAAAAAAGGTGCACTTTATAAGTAATATATATATTATTTTTACTATTGGTGCATTCTTATTTCAGTTAATAAAACAGAAGTAAGTTATCAGTAGCCCATAAATGAAAAGTGTGTATTGTCTTAGATCATGCTCACATTGCTCAGTTCAGCTCTGGGGAAAGCTGTGTCAGTGGAAAGAGAAGAGTGGTGGGTATGTAGACAGTTTACATGCAAAGTGAGTAGCTAAAGGTAAGCCAGGCAGCTAATCAAACATCTTTAAAGCCTGCATTTTATCTGATTGAGTCAACATTCATAGAAAAGAGTTTGGCAGGTGAAAATTAGGGAGAATAGCTAGCTGTCCAAAGAAAATTGCTTTTTCAATCCTCTGTAAACTGTTGTGCTCTAGAAGAGTATTAGAAGCAGACATTCAAGCTGAATATAAAAGAGGTTTGAGTTTTTAAAAAAGGGCAAGAAAATGAGTAGAAAAAGAAAAAGCGTCTTCATACACTATCATTGTGTACTACTGCATCTTAGATACCTCATGAAAACCACTACAGAAATAACATATATAATATACATTTATTATATCAATTGTACAAGTGTAAGTAGTGTAATATGTAGGTCTTTTCTTGAAAATAAATATCTTCTTGTTGTATATTACTATATGCCTACTTGTACCCTTATTTACACAATTCACGTAGTTAAGTATTCATTGACAATCTTAACTGCACAAAGGCGTTTCTATAAAGTTTGTAAGATAATACATACCTGTCAACATTATTATACCTTGTGTTCAGCTGCATAAATGAGCAAAGATTCAGTAAGTAAATGGAGCTGTAAGATTTTATATCAACTGACTATCTAACCTCATCACATACCCAGACTGAGAATACTCTTATGGCAAGGGCTTGAGACACTTTTTTATTTTCTTAGTTTCAGAATACCAGGTAAAGGTCAAAGACAAAATAAGAAATTGAGCTAACATAGAAATTGCTATGCCATAACTGTAATCAGTCAGTGGTTCAGAAGTCAGTGATGTAGCTAACTGTGTGTTTGGCAGCCTTTTTGAATCTTTAGCTGAAACGATCATGTACCTATTTACAGCTTGGTAGCTCTGGGGAGGATTTCTGGCAGAAAAGAAAGTCGCTCCAATTACCCTTTCCATCCACCAAGATAATAATACATTTGGAAACAGTTAAAGATGTCTGGCTATGCATTTGGCTGCATCAGAGTTGAAATGACAGACGAGAAAGAGAAGAAAATTTGAAGTGATTGGCTCCCATCTATAAAACACACATCAAGTCCCCACACTAACATAAATAAATAAATTTGTACGAATAGTTGTTGAAGATGGTCACCTGACTAACAGGGATGAAGAAAAGTGGAGGCATTCAATGTTTTTTTTCCTCAGTCTTTAATAATACTGATAGACCTTGGGCTGCCTGGTCCCCTGCGTCAGAGCACCACGAGGGTGGGAACAGTGACTTTCCATTTGTGGACACCGAAATTGTAAAGGACCAGCTGTATTAGCTGAATGTTCACAAGTCCATAGGCCCTGATGGGATTCATCCCAGCGTACTGAAGGAGCTAGTGGATGTTATGGCAGGACCCCTCTCTATCATCTACCAAAGGTCTTGGGATTATGGGGAGGTGGAAGCTAGCCAGTGACTGGAAGCTAGCTAGTGTTATTCCAATTTACAAGAAGAGCATGAGGGAAGACCCAGGGAACTACAGACCTGTTAGTCTAACCTCAGTTCCTGGAAAAATTATGGGGAAGATTATACTGGGTACTATTGAAAGGCATTTAAAGAATAATGCAACCATCAGGCACAGTCAACATGGGTTCACAAAAGGAAAGTCCTATTTAATCAATTTGATATTCTTCTATGATAAAGTCACCTGCCTAGTACATGAAGGGAAGGCAGTGGATGTAGTTTTCTGGATTTTAGTAAGGCTTTTGATACTGTCCCTCACAGCATCCTTCTAGGCAAGTCATCCAACTGTGGGATGAGCACGTTCACGGTGTGCTGTGTGAAGAACTGCCAGAGTTCAGAAGTGGTGTAGTGAATGGGGCTACACCTGGCTGACAACCGGTCACAAGTGGTGATCCTCAGGGTTCAATTCTAGGGCCAGTTCTGTTCAATATATTTATCAATGATCTGGATGCAGGAGTTGAATGCACCATTAGCTGATGATACCAAACTGAGAGGTGCTGTTGACTCTCTTGAGGGACAAGATGCCTTGCAGAAGGATCTAGACAGATTGGAGCATTGGGTGATTATCAATGGGATGAAATGTAACAAGTCTAAATGCTGGATTCTGCACCTAGGATGGAGTAAGGTCAGGCACAAGTATGAATTGGGAGAGGAGTGGCTGGAGAGCAGCCCTGCAGAAAGGGATCTGGGGGGGCTGGTTGGCAGCAGGCTCAATATGAGTCAGCAGTGTGCCCTGGCAGCCCAGAGGGCAAACCACATCCTGGGGTGCATCAAACACAGTATAACCAGCCAGCCAAAAGAGGTGATTATCCCACTGTATTCAGCATTGGTGTGGCCTCACCTTGAGTACTGTGTGCAGTTGTGGGCCCCACAATTTGGAAAGGATGTTAAGCTACTTGAATGCATCCAGAGGAGGGCAACAAAGCTGGTGAAAGGGCTGGAAGGAATGTCCTATGAGGAGCAGCTGAGGACTTTGGGTTTGTCTCGTTTGGAGAACAAGAGGCTGAGGGGCGACCTCATTGCTCTCTACAGCTTCCTGAGGAGGGGAAGTGGAGAGGGAAGTGCTGATCTCTTCTCCCTGAGATCCAGTGATAGGACGTGTCAGAATGGTTCAAAGCTGTGCCAGGGGAGGTTTAGACTGGACATTAGGAAGCATTTCTTTACCGAGAGGGTGGTCAAACACTGCAACAGGCTTCCTAGAGAGGTGGTCGATGCCCCAAGCCTGTCAGTGTATAAGAGGAATTTGGACAATGCACTTAATAATATGCTTTAACTTCTGGTCAGCCCTGAATTGGTCAAGCAGCTGGACTGGATGATCGTTGTATGTCCCTTCCAACTGAAATATTCTATTCTATTCTATTCTATTCTATTCTATTCTATTCTATTCTATTCTATTCTATTCTATTCTATTCTATTCCATTCTATTCTATTCAATTCCATTCTATTCTAAAAGAATAGATAGATAGATAGATAGATAGATAGATAGATAGATAAATGAATAAATTTACTCTTTTGAGAAACATATTATGTGCAATAAATATGGAAATAGGGTTTGTTTGGATTGTTACAGGTATATCTGTCAGCATACAAACTTTTTCAGATGTAAACTGCTTTGAATTACCTAACCAAAATTTCTACAATGATAGATCAGAAGGAAATGGACTGGGAGGATGTTTACTGGAGGTTTATCTCACTCGATAAAGAACCAAATACGTTTGGATTTCACAACAAACTAGTTATTGTTCAAACTTAATATACTAATGATTACATGAATTTTCATAAGTGGCAAATAAATTATTCCCCCCCCCATCCCTGCTACTTATAACAAGGCTTACCTTTCTGGAGAAATATTTTCCATGATTCAATTTTCCTTTGATTTTTAGACAATTATTTCTTTTCTGTTTGGTTTTTTTTTTTCCCAGATCCTAAACATCAATGGCTTCTGACTTCATTTAGTCCTTCTCCATTATTATTTATTTGGTAAATTTTCCAGGGTTTTTCTCTGTTTCTTTGATGATGTCATTAAAATTCCTTTGGATTTGAGTTCTATTTGGATAAATGGTGCATCAAAAAGGTTTCTCTGGCATGGAGGCAGCTAGAGAAGACTTCCTTGGTTCTCATCTGTCTTTTGTCTTATTGAGGAGGGTTACAGATGATCTTCTGTATTTTTTTTCTTTTTTAAAGACTTTGCCTCTTTCCACCATCTTAAAATAGAAGTTCATTAGTTACTGTCTTGTTATTAAAGTAGTTACAACTGGTGTATTCCCTCTGGAGAAAACTTCCTTCCAAAAGGAATAGAAGCCGAAAGGGATGATTTTCACTCTCAATATGAGCACACACATGCAAAATGCCTTATTGCTGTCTAGTTTTAGACCCTAGAAAGACAGCAATGCATTATAGATAACTGAAGCTCACCTAACTCAAATTATAAAGATATAGTGGAGCTAAAAGTTTCAATATTCAGGTCAATATACATAAAAGCGTTAATATGACATTTTTTGAATTGTTATTATTACAGTAGTTTTTAAGTAGTATATATGGAAGTACAATACTTTCACTAAGTTAATTGTATTGTAATTATTCAAATGTTACAAAATGACATGATTTGTCTATTCAATGCAAGCTTAATTTTGCTTTCATCTCAGAAAGACAGCAATAGTGGTTCAATTCACAGTCTTTTTTATCTTTTTTTAAAATTCTTTTTCCTTCACAGTTACTAATACACTCTAGTGTTCTTGACCTATATGTCTGGGAGTGGATCAAGAGAGTGCTGTCTGTAGGGAAACATCATTCATTTGTAGCAGAAGTTAGTGTGTCATGATAAAGCAAGTGAAGCTCTAAAGGTGATTTCTGTTGCTAAGGCAGCTGACTTACGCCCTGAAAATCTGATGAATGTATATGTTTATGCAAGTATATGTATTTGTATGTATCTTTGTCTTTGGAAGACGATTCCACAACTCTTAAATGATGTCAGGTAAGTCCCTTGAATAGAATTTATCACACACTTGAAAACTCTGTACCTTATATTCTTACTCAAAATCTGAGGTCTTGTTTGCAGATGTTTGAACACTGCAAATCACAGCTGAAGTTAAAGGAAGCAGTGGTTTGAGAACAAAGTGCTATTTAAAACCAAACACAGTAAAAGTGAAACTCCAGAAAAACAGTCAATGGCCTCAATCTCAATCTTTTTGAGCCTCAGGTCTCTACATAGGATTGGACTGACACATCCCCTAAAATAATTGGTGCAAATGAATTTTTTAAATCTTTGTGAAGTATTTAAGTACAGTGAATGAAGAATACCATAACAAAATGCAAAAAGTAATTAATTTTATTTCTAGAGCATAGAAGAAAGACTTACTTATACAACAAATAATGAAAAAATAACACAACATCAAATAGTCATCATTGCATGAATGTTGCTTATGTTGTGCCCTGATAAGGCAAGAGTAATGGAAGTAAAAACTGCATGAGATCTATTTTAATGAAAAACTGTCCTATAATTCAAACCTGAAAATCTTACCTTTTTCAGTAGCTAGAATTAAACTTGTCATAGTTTCATGCTAGGTGGTCATTCAGTCCAATTTTCATCTAAGTAGAGAAACTTTACATACATGAAAATAACAACTTTTACAACCAGAAGGAATACCATACAAGAAAGACTAACTGTCCCTCTTACCTACTTGGAAAAGTGATAGTTCCTTACTTTCTTTTCAATCTGGGAACCATCAGACTGGACTGTGGGATCCCCAAGTTGGAGAAATTTATAAAACTTGGGAAGGTTTTGTTAGTTTTGTCTCTCTGCTGCTCCAGATCAAAAGGCATCACTGTGGAGAGAACTGCTGATGGCACGTCACAATGACCATATCGTCATGCCTTGCTGGTTAGTGTTGCTTGTTATCCATGCAAAGTAACTACTGCAAAGGGCAAGAAAGAGGTGGAAAAGTCCAAGATTTTTTGTTAAGGTTTATAACTGTAGCCACCTGCTACCTAGTTTTCATTCTGCTGATGGGACTCTGGACAGCACCACAGTCAATGAAGATGTGTTCAGAGACCCTACACTGAAATGCAAATGAGGGTGAAGCTAGGGTGAAATCTGAGGAAAGATACAAGAGTAAGTAAGAATAAACCTATTGAAGAAATAATTATTTTAAATATGAAACATGGCCACATTAGTGTTTTTATAACTGAAATACAAACATACAGAATCCAGCGGCAATAGGAGATACCATTCGAGCACACAGCTTGGACGGTTCTTTTTGTACTCCCTCAGCTAATACTTATTTAGATTCTAGTTGAATTAAGTTTATTCTCCTTTCCACTATATTCTACTAAATAAAGTGGGATGTGAGAGATACCCACCCAAGAATGTAAAATTTAGTTTGCTGTCTTCTTCTCATTTAGCTGTTACTTTTTATCTTCATCTGGGTACCCTCTTCCCTTTCACCAGAATTAAAGGGACAACCTTGCCAAAGTTTTTTACAGTCCCCTAAAGAGATAGCTACTCAGCAAACAGAGTGGCCTGTCACCCTTGGAAATTTCCAAAACTTCAGCTAAAGCTACAGGTACCATGTATTTCAATATAGGATGCAATAGACAAAAAGCTGAAGAACCAGCCTTTTGATAGTTCCAGCATAGTCTGTTATATTAGCGTGGAGAATTATGTCAAAAGAGAAGATTGTTATGCTTGCAAAGGGACCTGTAGAGGTAGGTAAATCAGAAAAAATAGAAAGCTGATGAACAAACTGAAGTATTAGGATTGTTGCCATATCACACAGGTTTCTTGCTGTATCCTGCAAGATCTTAAGGGCTTGGACAAGGATAATTTGTTGATAGGGTTGCTAATGTCTTTGGCTTGTAAAGGATATGTTACCTGTGTTTCAGAGCTATGTTATGTTTAAGGTATGGGTTAGTGTGGTAAGGATAGAAGGAGTTTGAGATTCAAGTGTCCTTATGAATCTTATAAGAACCATACAATGAAGATGATGACTGATGCTGAAAAATATAAATATATCTATTGTTTTAGAGAGTATAATCAGAATCAGTGTGCTCCTCTCAACCTAAATTTAGATTTAGGATTGGGAAGAGATTAAGATCTAGACTACTAGTAGATCCTAACTATACAACTGTTTAAATGATCTTTCTTCAGTAATGAGCTTTCTTCAGTAACCTCATAGCTTAAGGTCAACCAAGGCTTGGTGGGGTCTTGGTTGGCTAGGTTTATTGTTGGGGATATTATACCAGAAATTATGGGTTAAGTAGCTAAGTTCATTCACAGATCATATTAAGTGCTAGAGAAAGAAAATTTAATTCTGATGACACAAAGGTAGAATGATTGAGATATTCTTAAAACAGGGTTGGCAATATGGTTTAGGTTCATGAAAGAAAGATCTGAGGTTTTTTTGGGCTGCAGCCTGCAAGTTACAGAGAACTAAAGTAAGAATTATTATTGACTGGGATGCATGGCTTCGTTTTAGTAATTTCTGGATTTACTTGACTGTCCTTAAGAGTAGAGACAATGTTGAAATAGGTTTAAGATTTAGGAAAGTAGTGGATGAAATGTAAGATTTATGGTTGATTCTAGAAATACCGTAAGCTAAAATGACGGCACGTATAGCTTCTGACTCATGTCAGCTTGGTGATGAATAAGACTACCAGGAGCTACTATATTTTGAAAGTTAGTAAGTGGGTTCTTCCCTCTAGTCCAAGCAACAATTGTAGCCATGGGATATATACTTGCTGAAGAATCAGGTTAGTCTGCTGGTGGCAGTTTGATAGGAAGAATTTCTTCTGCCAAGTGTTTGAGCTCCTGCCAAGAGAGATAAGATTAGTATTAGAGTAAGGCTGTGCTGGATTTCAGGATAGGCTTGTTCTTTGGAACAGTTGTAACTGAATAGCAAGGTCTGTTCATAGATCTGGTAAAACCCAGAAGAGCTTGGCAAAATCTCAAAAGTATCCTAAAATTATTTGTAATATTAAGATACAGAGGCTGAAGAGCTAGATTTTTTTTCCCCTTTGTACAGTGCAAATTCAGCAGGCTAGGATAAGGGTTGCTGCCAGAAAGGATTGCTGGAAGTTTATGAGAAATACAGAGACAGGTTTGATTTCCAGGATAAATTTCCAGCTAGTTCTTTTCAAAGGGAGTTTGGAAAAGTAGGAACTGAAAATGAGATGAATGTTGATTCCTTAAAGATCCACTGTGGATGTTAAGAAAAAGGTGTGGATCATGAGGAATGGTGTAATTATGGGCAATGATTTAAGACAGAAGTAAGTAGGGTTCCCTGACTTATGCTAAGCATAATTTAGAAGGCAGAAAATAGGAAGTTAGAATTAAAAAAAAAAAGATCGTGAACTAGTTGTGATGTGCTTTCCTACACTGTCCAATCTTGAACACTCTTATCAAAGTGGAAGCCATATATTTAGTAAATATAGTCATGACATTTCAAGTTTTTAATCAGATAATCAACATACCAAAATGTAGTTGTTATCTGTATGTAGCTAATCCGACTGCTAGGACACCCTTCTTCCAGCACCCCACCCCTGTGCATTCCTATAAACATGCTTGAAAACAGTAGCCACAGCTATCAGCACTGTAGTTTACTAAGTTTACATAGTGATTGTCTGCTAAAGCACTCACAGAAGTATTCGCCCCATTGTAGTCTATCACAAGCTGGTGGAAGGCCAGGACTTAGGTAAAGTTCATACTGGGGATTCAGACTGGAATGTGGAACCTCTAAACAAGAATTACTTTACTTGGGAGTAAAGCACATCCTGAAAAAATTTGTGAGCTAATTAAGACGTTTTGGGAACAATCTGAAACTACTAGTAGAAGTGTGATAAGAAGCACCTTCACACGAACTGTCCTAATTATAATACTAAAATCACACCACTTGAGCTGGAGACCCTGGCCCAAGCAGAGACCCTTCACCTTTGAGCATGCGCAGAATATTAAAGTAGCACTGTAGCTTTAAGTTGAAATAAGAGAAAAGTAGACCAATAGAACACTGCTTTGTGTAATTATTTATGCATATGTATAACTAGACTGTATAAATACTGTACATACTCAACCAAACTTTGTGCTAGCTTTGTGGAGCTACCACCTAGCATGCATCTCTATGCAGACATGAAATAAAATACCTCTGCCCTGTGTGTATATTGGCATCTTGCACACCAGATAACCAACCTCACACTTGTGGGATAACGCCATTGCATCCCTGTTCAGATGTACCAAGATGAGATTCAGTGCCATTCATTTCTTCGCACTAGGTAGGCTCTGACACAGAGTCATAAAAACCTGGTATGATGTGGCATGAGGGATGGAGTGCTTCTCCACCAAAATCACTTAGGGATTTTGTGTATTTCTAGCCCTTAATGAAACACCTGGCCTGCAACCTGCCAGGCTGGGAGGACCTCCAGATAAAAAGATAAGAAAACTCTTTTTTCTTCCTTCCCCCCCCACCCCCAGCAGTCACTGTGCAAACCTGAAGCAGGAGACCAGAGTGATCAGAGCAGTCCAATTATATATCACACCATTTAACTACTACGTTTGTCTGAGCAGCTGCTCTACAGAGAGGAAATTGCTGAGTTTCAAGACAACAAACTTTCTTCTTCTTTTTTTTCTACTTTTTGTTTTTCTCTGTCTTTTTCTTGGAGAAAAGTGGTTATGCGCACACTGAATAGCAAGTAAATGTCAGTACAGCACCATGGGTTTCTGGTTTTCAACACATCTGGCTGCAACACAGGGCCTGGACGAAGAATAGTCCTCTGATTCACTTTTCAGCTCTCCTACTCCTTATATTACACAGGATTGTCTCTGTGGATCCCTGTTGAAGGATCATTTTTGGAACACAATGTTCCTTTGTGCCTATGCCAGAGGAGACAGCTCTTAATAAGTGGATTTTCAAGCAGTTCTGCCTGTTTTGATCTGAATCAAAATTTTAAAAATAATTTCATCTTTAGCTCATTTTATGCTCATTTTAGCTCATCTATGCTCATTTTAGGACTACTCTGAGGTTTGGTTTGATTGGTTTGGGGTTTTTTTTCTGTTTTTTTGTTTGTTTTTGATACTTTGATATTGACTTAGTTTGCTTTACATCCTCTGTACTAACACACATAAGCCTTTTGCAGTCTTTTGTCTGCATTGTACTTCCCTCCTTTAGTGTTTTCACTATGTCTGTTTTCAGCAATAAGGAAACTTAAATGCCATTTTCCTTGTTTTTCTCTACCTGTCTTTTTCCAATTTCAGTATCTTACAGTTTTTGTCAATATAAAAAAAGGCACATGTCCACATACACAAAACAGATCAAATATCTTACTGCAGCACTTGGTTGAATATCAGCTAATTGGAAAAGTTGTTCAGCTGGAATACAGTGTTAGACAGAAAAATAAATAATGGATGTAGGCACTTTATTGCTTCAGGAAAGCTCAGTGCAGCTCAGTACATGTACTAGAGTCCCTGCACCTTTTATACCTCAGAACCAAAGACTGTCAAAGGATTTTACTTCACATTTAATCCCAGAAATATTTAGTGAGTCATCCTGTGAAGTCCTTACACTGAAGGGTAGTGAATGAAGTCTAAGATCTCTTCTCAGATATCTCTGTCAAAAGACTCACAATTTATCCTCTGTCTGCTTACAAAGTAGCATACTGCTCAAGATAAAAGGCATAGAAGTGCAATTAATGAGGTGAATGACACCTTGCACCATCCATATGGAAAGATGAATTCACCCTAACTGAAAACAGCAAATAGGAAGAAAAAATGGTAATAAAGGCAGTGCTGAAACTATTCAACCTCGTAAACAGTTGAGAGGTTTTTTTTCTCTTATTACGTTGTTAAAACCCTACTGTTATCATATATTATCAGAGGAGCAAGGCTGTTAGATCAGCACTTACTACTTATTACTAAATATGGAATTTCAGGGGTTTTTTTATTTTTCTGTGATTTTCTAAGAATTCAAGGAATGCTTACTCAAATTTAGTAAGAGGTTTAGAGGACTGGACTATCAAATTAAAGCAGTGAATTTGATTTCTGAACACAGGAAAGTTTTTATATATTATTCTGATACCATGAGGTTTCCTAGAGCTGAGACAGATGGCGCAATGTATATGTAAGTACATGTATAACATGTACATTGTGTTCAGCTCCCAAACATTTCCCATCTTGGAAATAATCTAAGTTTATTGTTGAGATTAAAATTAACATTAAGGTTCAGGCATGATACAGACAGCACTCTTAATTGCTATATCATTGTGTGAAGACACCAATTAGTTTTATGCTAATTTTAAGATCAACTACTGGGATATTTGTAGGCTAGGCTTACTCTTAAAATTAGCTGATCATACCTCAAACTAGTTCACTGTCTGCAATAAGATTTCAAAGTTTCTGTACCGTCCAGAATGGCCATTAGTAGTCCCAGATATTTTGCATCAGTTAGGACACAGAAGTTGAACCGTGTTGTATTAATATTACCTTTATAATTCCCAGATAAGGGCTTACTGGTGTACCTAAAGCTCTACAGAGATGTCTGAGGCTTCCTTAAGCCTCATTTTAGCTCAAGCTTTCCCACCTCTCACTTGCTACATCAAAAGCATTGTCTTCACCGCAGGGCAACAGTCCTTGTTCCTCCAGGCTTATTGGGTGGGGGAAGAAATAAAAAAAACAGCAAACAACTGTTTATCTTTCACCGAACTGTTAGTGTTGCATTTGTAGATGCTTAAATTCAAGCCAGTAAGCTCAATTTCATTTATGTTTCAGGACACTTAAACCTTCACCTGCCTTGGCTATACCTTTTATGTATGTGTTTTCTAACATGCTTGTAGACTGTTTAAACCTCCCATCTGATTAAATTACAAAAACTTACTTTAAAAAGAATTTAATAAATCCATCTAATCTTCTGAAATGAATGAGATGCCAATTCATGAATTAATAATATCAACAATTAATTATATCAATAGTATAACTTAGTTCCTTCTTGCATATAGTAGTGACCTTCTATCTTTTCAAATAAAAGTTTTTTTCTCCTACGTTCAACATTTTACTATTAAAGAAAATAAAAACAGGAAAAAAACCCTCTTTACCCAAAGTTTTAAATCTGCTAGCTGAAATCATATCTTCTTAACCAAATCCCATTGCCTGATTCTACATTGCCTATGAAGACTAGATGGCCTTTGAGATCCTTTGAGTGCCCAGTTTTGTACTAGATTGAAAAGTTATTCTGGGACACTGAAAGAGCCAGAGGGTTAAGAGCAGTTATTCTTGTGTTTATTGAAACTGGGTTTGGACCAATTTATTGTACTGGTCTAACTATCCACACTAAAGTCTAGATTCTGACTTTTTCTAATTCAGAGTGAATTAAGTAAAATGGGCTGTCATAACTGTGTTTTGAGACTCTTACCCTGATTCTTTGTATTGCCAGACAACACTATCCAGAAAACAAAACAAAACAAAACAAAACAAAAAAAAGGAAAAAGGGGTGGAGAAGCAGTTTAAACCAGTTTTTCTTAGTTGCTTGAGAAAAGGCAGTTGATGGAAATAAATAGAATGGTCCTGCAACAATCTAGTTTGGGGACAACAGTAAAATTTCATTATAATTTTTCTGATAAAACAAAATGTTTCAACTTTGGTCCTGTGTCCGTGTCCCCCCCCCCCCCAAAAAAAAAAAAAAAAAAAAAAGAGAAGAAACACTTCTTTTTTTTTTTAGTCTAAATTTTGCCACACAAAATATCTTGGGATCCAAGGTAGAGTTCTCAGGGACACTGGGATTAGTCCTGAGCTAGTAAGAGGTTAAGCTATGCTTTTTTCTGTCCATGAGAGGAAATGAGAAAAGCATAAAGAGGAAGGCTTGATGAAGACCTGTATTCCAAGTAGGAGAAACACACTCGTAATAGTTATAAATCCTCGTCACAAAGAACTAGAATGATTATCTAGTAGTGGCACAAAATTTGAGAGTATCATTACACCTCACAGATAACCCTGTCCACTGAATAGGTCTAATTTTCTCAAACACTATAATGCACGATGCATAAAAAAGTTGTAGCAGGAATGACTTGTTTGTTTATTTGTACAGAATTCCCTTAGGCATTTTCCCCCCTATAGGTGTAATTCTTTCAGAATCTATAGCTAAAGCAGTGTACTCTAAGAGATAAAATCCTCAAGGAATCTCAAATTAATTATTCCAATTTATAAAAAGAGCTCCAGTTCTCAAGAGTTTCCAACTAAATGTATGCCTCAGACCCATTAAACAATAACCAATTGGTCTAGAGAAGAACTTTGAGAATGCTAAAATTCATGTCGTTATTTATTAATTTTGAAACAACCTGGCTCCTGACTAAGAAAAATAAATAAATCTGGGTCTAAAATCCATTACTGGAAATTTGTTATACAAAAATAGGTGAATCTAATGTGCATGGATCATTAGATAGTTTCTACTAATGGAAGCCAGAGTTATTCAAGCTTAAGGGCCCTAGTGGCAGAAATCACATGAAGAACATTGTGGTTATAGCTGTTCAAGCAGTTTGCTATACTGATTTCCCCAGAAGGATTACACCCTGGTTTTGCTGCCCAGAAGGATGGCAGAGCTGTTCAGGACAGCATGTAGATAACATGTAGAAGATGAGCTCATTCATGACATCTCTGGGGCACCTTGTGTCAGCAAAGCTCCTGTGAAGCCTTGGCAAAGGCTTGCATTTTCCAAGCTCCAGATGGTATTCAGGGAAAGGAGAGCATTGGTATTGCTACTTGCCCTTGCCAGCAGGTCAGTACCCCTGAGGTATAACTGAAGCTCAGTCTACATAGCAGCTAAAGACAGAGTTCTTTATTTTTTTATTTTTTGTATCATAAGAAAGTACATACACCAGGATGCCTCTGTTGATAAATGCAACTAAAAAATTGCAGAGTCTACTTCATATGAATTTCTATTAGCATGATCCCAGTTCTTCCATGTTGGGCTTTGTGGACATCTTATAGAAACTTAGGTGTTCTTAGCAGCATACTCTGGTATGTCAAGTTCAATTTACCCCATGTAAGCAGTATAAAGGGAAGGTAAACTGGCAGGAGTCTGACCCCTGGGAAATCTTACACTATAAAGTCACAAAAAGCCACATAGCAGTTTTTCATTCAGTCTTTCCTGTGTATTTAGAGGGAGTGAATTAAGCCAAGGCTGAAGAACAAAGTTAAAGATCTGATATCACTGATCTCCACTATGTCTGATTCTCTGTGGACACAATGTTGTGGTTTTGCCCTACTCGGCAATTCAGTACCACACAGCCACTCACTCACCCTCCCCCCGGGTGGGATGGGGGAGAGAATCAGAAGAGCAAAAGTAAGAAAACTCGTGGGTTGAGATAAGAACAGTTTAATAATTCAGAATATTATTATTTTGGAACAAAATAATAATAATAAGGAGGAAAACAACAAGAGAACAAGAGAGGAACAAAACCCAGAAAAAAACAAGTGGTACAACCACTCTCCACCCGCCGACTGACACCCAGCCAGTCCCCGAGCAGCGATCGCTACCCCTGGCAACTCCCCCCAGGTTATACACTGAGCATGACACCATATGGTATGGAATAGCCCTTTGGCCAGTTTGGATCAACTATCTTGACTGTGCCCCCTCCCAGCTTCTTCTGCACCTGGCAGAGCATGGGAAGCTGAAAAGTCCTTGACCAGTGTAAACATTACTTAGCAACAGCTAAAACATCCCTGTGTTATCAATATCGTTCTTATACTAAAATCCAAACCACAGCACTATACCAGCTGCTCGGAAGAAAATTAACTCTATCCCAGCCGAAACAAGGACACACAAATTTGAGATCACAGAAACAAGAAAAACTAAAATAGACTTAATTTCTACCAAGCTACATGGTGAGAATACAGGGATTCCAAAAAGTGTCTTGTGAACAACACCAGTCATCACTTCTAAGTACAATCTGAATATCAGAAGTCAGGTCTTCCAACTCTGTTGGAACAGAGATCAATCAACAACAGACCTGTATGTATGGTTAAACTCTGCTAGAGACAATGGAGTTACAGGAGGGCTCCAGGGAGAGAAATCAGTGTCTATATTCACAGCTAAGACTAAATTTTAAGTAAATGCAAGGTAGGGATAAACTTTCAGTTACTTGCCTTTCAATTCAATTAATTTTCATTCACCATCTTCAGGCTCTTATTGACTGAATCTTTTTGTATTTTGTTAGTGTGAAAAAATGATATTTTTAAAAGACATATCTTTTATGTACATACCAATGGCAAATGAAAGTTTGGGGTGTTTTAAATTATTACTTTACTTGCAATTTTACATTAACATTTCATTTATTTCCGGTGTTGGTCATCCTAAAATTGAGATTGTTTTTGAATTTATCCCTCCTAACTTTAGATACTTGTAATATAGCTGCCAAATCCTGAACTGGATTTCCAGTTCCAGGAGAAAAATAGACAAGTTTAAGTGAAGATTTATCACTTTCTAAGGCTAATGGTTGAAACGGATCATATGAATGTGCTCTTGGAGTATATACTTCGCTCCATTGACTATAAAGGGAGCAGACGGCTACTGTGTCAGGTCAAAATATCTGTAGGCCCAAACAATTTTAAGATCTAAAAAGACCTTTTTAGCAGTTGGCAGAAGATTGAGTGAAGCTATCTAAAAGATAATTAATCACTTTCCCTGGGATTTCAGAAGGTAGGTGTCCATTACATCTGCTTTGAGACTATATAGGTAGGGTTTTATGAATTGCCCCTCCGTTGCCCATGTTTTTTTAAGTGTGAGAAAATAGATATCTGATCAGAATTAGGGAAATTACTAATTAGGTATACATTACTATTAGGAATCTAAAACCTGAATCCACATTTAATCTTGCAAAATGCAACTTGTAGACCACCTTGATACTTAGCAGAACATTGACGAATTAAAGTAGAGAGAGAGCATTATTGATCATGAAGCCAGGACAGATTTCTGGTATAGCTTGGGTATAAATTATCCTATCCTTTTAAGGACAAAACCAGATCTATTTTATTCATATACTTATGTATGTGTTGTATGCATGTGTGTGTGCTATATAATTAAGAGATGCAGAAAGTTTATGCTGTTAATAAGAACAACAAAGTTTGTTTTATAGTATCTTAAAAAAAAAAGACTTCTGTGAGAATGGAAAGTATATTAATAAAGAAACTTTTCAAATTGGGAAAATAATTTAAAAGTACATAATAGATGAAAACTAGCTCATATTTCTTCAGTTTTTCCTGTAATGAAACTTTCATATAACTGAAATGTAGGTTTCATATAACTTCAAATACACATTTCAGGGGATTTGTTTTTTCAGATCTTTTTTTTACAACATAGATTATATATACATGAATCTTTTGCTCCATAATAGTCTTCCTTGGCCCTTCCTTTTGTTTTCATAAAATATTTTAAATACAAAAGAAAGACTTCACTTAGAGCAAGCTGCAGTTATTTTAGTCTGAGTCCTACCTAGAATCTGCATCAGAAATAAAACTTTTGTTTGTTTGGGTTTTGTTTTGTTGTTTGTTGTTTTTTTTTAAATTTTTCGAATAACTGTGCATTGAATTAATGTTATGGCAAGTTCTTTCCAAGGTATGACTACGCAATCATCCCAGTTGCATTCACCCAGTAGATTAATTCAATCCTAAGCAATCAAGGGATGAATATTTCTTAGAGGAGATAACACAGTGAGGGAAGGGGATATTTTATTTACACTTGTTTTTGATGGAATTAACCTATTGTGAAAGAAGACTCTTCAGTTCTATGAAAAAGGCACAGAGTTAAACCCACACAGCTCATAAGAGGAAGACAAACTGTGGGATTCTTATACAGCTAGGAATGACAGGACCACAATACTGAGCAGGGAAAAAGAATTTATGCCACAATTATGCATAGTTTCAGAAATCTTAGAAAGAAGCTATATTCTGGCATTAAGCATTCATTTTATTTTTTAAAGCTATTCCAATGTTCATTCCATCTAAACTCCCAATAACAGAAGTAGACTTTATTCTTTATCATAATTCAATACCAGATGGGAAATCTAACAAAAAAACCAAGGGAACACTAAAAGAGAGGTCTAGTATTTGCCATTTCTGCTGAAACTGGAATTTCTATCTTAAGAGTTCCAGATGGTGTCCAGCAAAATAACCTATCTTTTCTTATTTTGTTTATTTCAGATTTTTTGCTGTTGTTCAGAAAGAGATTAATTGACTTCCTCACTTAATTAAAAATAGTTTTTCTTCTTTTTTGTTTGTTTGTTCTCAAAGGGAACAGTTTGCAAGGAAGAACAGCATTAATTAATTCACTTCAAGAAATTTCTTTTCTATAACTTTGCGGGTTTTTTCCATCTATGTATCTGGGAGGTTTTTATTAGTTTCCTGGAACACTGCTAGGGGTTGGCTACCCAAGTTCTTTCCCTCTCCCTGCCTAGTTGCCACAAAGGCAGTTTGGCTGTAGGATAAATGGAGATCCCTGGCTTCTTGTGATACCTGACAGGAAAAGAGTAAAACTGACAAGAACCTCCATGATAGCGAACTGTTGTATCAATTTTTCAAACTAAAAAGTCAGAAATTCTGAGCAGACATTCTGATTACCTTTTTTCAAAGAAATGGATATTTCCCAAAATTTATTAAAATAAATTCTCACAAAAATACCAAGTTATTCTAGTTGTTGAAATAAACTATTCAAACTTAAAAAAAAAAAAAAGTATTTGTATATCAATGTATTAGGGATGAAGTTTCATTGAAGAGTATTCAATTGTAAAAAGATCCGAACAGAACTTACAGTAACATTCATTGTCAATAAAATTAAATAAAATAAAGCAGTAATGTAATAAAAAAGACTTTCCATGATCAACATACTAAAGCTTTATGTGCATTGTGGGTCATACCTAGGAAGTCCTGTTTCAGGCTATTTTTATACTGATGTCACTGCTGGACCTGTATTTTATGAAGAGATCTATGAGCTGATTTTAAACTACCAGGCTTGGGCTTGGAAAACAGTGTAGCACAAGCTAAAAAGCTCTCCTGAGAAGCTGGAAATATGTCAGTGGTTTGTCTGTGCCGAGTTCTGCTCTCTTGTTGCTGTATCACTTGTGTCACTCTGGTGGCTTGGGCATGTACTGTAACTTGCAGAAAAGTATACCAGTAGTAGTGTTGTAAGGATGGTTTTCTCTTCAGCAAATTCTTTTTATGTTGATAAGTCAGTGTTCAAAATACAAACTTTGATGACTTTACTCTGTAAAATTTATACATAGTTGTACCCAGAGCAGATAAATTTCAATAGACCGATTTCAGAGAAACTGGTTGTGATTGTTACAAGGTTAAGTGCAACTTTCAGAATACAGACCTCAAGGAAAACTAATAAAAAGGTTACCAGGGTAAAGAAAGGAGAATCTTTATAAAACAAGCATGCAAATGATGAACAGAAGTAATTTTCAGGACGTTATTGAATCTACCCTTGGGATTTCCTTAGAAAGAAATGCTTCAGGTTCTCATCTATGCTGAATTGCTGGAATGTGCTGTAGGTAATTAGATATTGATTCTAGCTGTCAATAGGTATACCGCCTATCGTCCATTTCCATGCAATGTGAAATGTATAAAGTCTGAATTAATCTTGGAACTACCTGTAAGTAGTTACAATTTAATTATATATTGCTTGCCACTAAGAAAATTAATCCCATGAGAAACTGAAGAGTATAAGAAATTTTTAACGGTTAAGTGACTGATATTAAAAGCAGTAAGTGAATTTTGCTTACTGCTGTTTTGCAGATATACATGTATTTGTAATGCTTTCTGATCTGGAAGTGTTCGATCCCATTTGTTAACAACTATCTGTAGAAAAAATGTCAATAGTAATCACTAAGATCAATTTAAGCTTGATTCTTTTTCTTGAAAAGTTATTACGAGATCAATGTCTACTTCCATCTACAGTAACTATTGCTTTTACAGTTGTTAATGTAACCTTATAAATCTTTCATTATGTTCCAACCATTGAAGTGAGACTCTGTGCTCAACTTGATGACACTATCCATTTTTGTCTTCCTTAAACATGATTTTTTTTAATTTGGTCCAAGTGAATAAAGTAAAAGATCGAAGCCAAACAGAGTTGTTAGAAGAAACATACAAAGTTCTGCAGAACTAGCTAAATACACTGTTAAATTATACTCATGTATTGAATATTTTGCTGGCATTAGCATAGGTTGGTTTTTTTTGGTCTTGACTGAGTCTCTATCTGCACATCTTTCTACAGATGAAGAACTGAGTATAGAGAGTAGAAGGCTACCGCTTAAGTGTATTTTTTTGCAAAGGTGAATATCACATTGAATATAAAGCCGAAGATAATCAGCTTTCCTTTGAAGAAACAGGTTTTCTTTGTTTATATGGTGCTAAAAGGACTGATAAATTCTAAAGTTGTTTCCTTGTTTATCGTCCCAGTGTTTCACTGCCAGAATGGATTAAGGATTTTATTTTTCCTTTCTTAGCAAGTTAGAAGTCTTTAACATATTTAAAGGGCCACAGGAACAATGGCATTATATGGACGAACTCCTTTGTCTGTGGATCTAGTACTTAATCTACATTGCAAAAAGTAAAGTAAAATAAAATAAAATAAAAGTTATGTATTGTAAAACTTTTTTCCTTTTCTCAATTAATTTTTGTTTCATTTCTGAGTTAAGGAGCCTGCTGATGTGAATTTGGAGTATTAACATAACTGTGCTATTCCCTGCAAAACTTGTGCCTCAAATGTTGCTTAAAGTAGTTAACTGGGAACTTGTAATTGAGTAAATCACCCTAATTACTTTGATGCATCACCTAAACAACGGTCGATCAAATGATTTGAGCCATGAGTAATTTTCTGAAGACAGGCACTTTCTCTGTTATTCCCATAGAACATGTACAGTATCTTAGTTTTCTCCCTGTCTTTCTGGAAGTAATACTAGCACAAAACCAGAGCTTCCAGACAAGAAAACATTGTGCAGTGCCTTGCTGTACCAAAAAAGTGCTTTCCAATGAACGGATCTCAATTTAAAAAAAAGCAACCAAACAAAAAACCAACCAAACAAAAAAACCCCAACCGAAACACATTATGGCAAAATTCAAATATTAGTGATTTGAACAGTCCTGAATGAAGGAATTGCTCTCTTGCTGTCTCCATCTGGAGAAAACCAATTAATGTTGCAGTCTGCTCAAGGACAACTAACAGTTTTCTCCTCATGACATCTAATGGAGCCAGTTAAAAAGGGACTGTCAAGTTTATATACCCTTGGCGCATTCTTTAGACATTAGCAGCAGCTGATGATTAGATATCTTCTCATTTCCAAAATTTCTCTTTTGATGATGGTCATATTAACAGAAGAATTCAGGGATTAATAAGAATTACTGTAAAACATGCTATAAAAATTTCTGCTTTTTTTATCAGTTGAAAGATCAGTATCTCAACAGTTACTACAATCAATAACTTAAATAATTCCATTAGCCCTGTCTTTGGAGGAATTAAATAAGATTTGATTGATGATGTATCAAACAATGAGGTCCTATTTTGTAGTAATCTACCTACCACTGAAGCCCTGCAGGAAAGACCTAATATAATATCTTATTGTATATGATAAAGATGGAAGATTCCCAGATGTCAAGCAAGTATTTTATTACCAGCTTGCTAGTAGTACAAGAAGTCCTGGTGACAAATGCATAATTTTATAGACACCCTCTCGTTTTTCCTTAAGCCTTATCAGACTGGTGTCAATAACTGAGAGAAAGAGGGTTGGATTGAGCTACTAAAAGGAAAATGTAATAAGATGTTGCCACAGTCATTGAGACCTTGAATCTTTGAGTAGATAACTAATTATCAGCTGCTTGTTATCAGAAATTCACACACTGGTCTTCCATCGCTTCCTAACAGCTTGGTCTGTTGTCACAGAAGTGCACACAGGGACAGTGAAAATATGTTACAATGTTGCACAGAAGAAATGGTCAACAGTGAATATAATAGAAAACGGCAGCTCCTGAATAAGTTTTCAGCCAACTGATGCATCTGGCAAGTGAGAAGAAAGATATGAAACGGGCATGTGTATTTTAGGCATAAGAAATCAACAGAGCAGTACAGTGAAAGAAAAATTTATGTGTTAAATAGAAAAAGACCACTGAAACCTATCAAGTCCAATTCATAAACACTATTTACTAACCTGATCTCCTTCTACGACAAGGTGACCTGCTTAGTGGATGAGGGAAAGGCTGTGCATGTTGTTTACCTGTACTTTAGCAGAGCCTTTGACACTATTACCCACAGCATTCTCCTGGAGAAACTGGCTGCTCATGGCTTGGACGGATGTACTCTTCGCTGGGTAAAGAACTGGCTGGATGGCCGGGCCCAAAGAGTTGTGGAGAATGAAGTTTACTCCAGTTGGCGACCGGTCACAAGCAGTGTCCCCCAGGGCTCTGTGTTGGGCCCAGTTCTGTTTAACATCTTTATCAATGATCTGGACGAAGGGATCGAGTGTACTCTCAGTAAGTTTGCAGATGACACCAAGTTGTGCGGGAGTGTTGATCTGCTGGAGGGTAAGAAGGCTCTACAGAGGGACCTGGACAGGCTGGATTGATGGGCCGAGGTCAATTGTATGAGGTTCAACAAAGCCAAGTGCTGGGTCCTGCACTTGGGTCACAACAACCCCATGCAACGCTCCAGGCTTGGGGAAGAGTGGCTGGAAAGCTGCCAGGCAGAAAAGGACCTGGGAGTATCGGTTGACAGCCAGCTGATCATGAGCCGGCAGTTTGCCCAGGTGGCCAAGAAGGCCAATAGCATCCTGGCTTGTATCAGAAATAGTGTGGCCAGCAGGACTAGGGAAGTGATCGTCCCCCTGTACTCAGCATTGGTGAGGCTGCACCTCAAATACTGTGTTCAGTTTTGAGCCCCTCACTACAAGAAAGACATTGAGGTGCTGGAGCACATCCAAAGAAGAGCAATGAAGCTGGTGAAGGGCCTAGAGCATAAGTCTTCTGAGGAGCAGCTGAGGGAACTGGAGTTGTTTAGCCTGGAGAAAAGGAGGCTGAGGGGAGACCTTATTGCTCTCTACAACTGCCTGAAAGGAGGTTGTAGCCAGGTGGGGGTCGGTCTCTTCTCCCAGGTAACAAGTGATAGGACGAGAGGAAATGGCCTCAAGTTGAGCCAGGGGAGGTTTAGACTGGATATTAGGAAATTTTACTTCACTGAAAGGGTTATCAAGCATTGGAACAGGCTGCCCAGGGAAGTGGTTGACTCCCCATCCCTGGAGGTATTTAAAAGATGTAGTGCTTAGAGACATGGTATAGTGGTGGACTTGGCAGTGTTAGGTTTACAGTTGGACTCGATGTTCTTAAAGGTCTCTTCCAACCTAAACAATTATATGATTCTATGATTCTCTTCATTTTTGCAAGCAGACCCACATTACACAGACAGGTCCTTCACTGTCGAGAATAAGTGATTTAGAGCACTTAAAAATCACCATCAAAGATATTAACAAAACTGGTTTTAATATGATGTTGTAAAAGTGCGATTTAACAAAGTTTGATGGCAAGGTTCACTCAATTACTGCGTGGAAGAAACATACAAAGGAAAATTGGGTTACACTCAAGTTAGAATGATTCACAGAGAGACCAGGGATACAAAAGGGTACGGAGGACCCTTCCGTTGAGTCACGAGGTTCACAGTAGCCCCCCTTGCTTTCTAAACTCCTGATAGAGCTTAGGTGCAGCTAGGTCCAACATTAGACTCAAACTTGGACAACGGTTTATGTCTAAGGGATTGTATATGCAAAATTTATCAATTCAGCATGCAATCAAAGTTACCAAGAGAAAATCAAAGTTGCCATATTACAAGGTTATGCGCAATATTGGTCACTTACCAAAGTTGGTAAAAGGTCTCTCTGCCTCAAGGAGCAACCTTGAGAGGTGTCCCAGCTTAAGGGGAGATCACCGCCATGCAGCCACACTGCCTAGTAGGGAGACCTCAAAGAAGGCTCACTTAGGCTGTCATATTCATGGGATAAAGCGGTTGGCTCGTAGTCAAGTTACATGCGTTGGAAAAGGCATGAATCATATACCCGCAACATTCTTCGTTTCTTGATAAATGAGTCTTGGAAAAGCCACCTGCTATTCATGTGTCAATCGCATGATTGGTGTTCCAAGCTCATATGCATCAGTGCTCTCCAAGCCACTTGGCTCCTTTGTGGATTCTCAGAGAACAGATTGGAACCAGGAAGTCTTGGTCCAGCTATGGCTCAGGCCTTTACCTGCTAGGAGCCTGTACCAAACTACTGTTAGTTTGGTTAAGAGGTTGAGTGCATCCCTCACACTCACTCACTGCTGTCATAACCTCTGTCCTCTCACTCCCTGCTCTTCTAATCCACTTGCTTATATTCTGATTAACTGTCTATTCCAGGAGCCTTGTATTCAACACTGACATCAATCCCATCCATCACACATCAATGTGAAGTTCACTGGGTATGTATTCTGTTCCTTAATTTCAAGCATTCTTTGAGGCTTAACAGTTTGTATTGCCAGGTTTGATAAGAAATAGCTCTTGCAGTTACTTTGAAATTGTTCTTATTACTTCTGTTTATGAACAGAATTCAGAATTTGTAACAACTTAGTCATACTTTGGTGTCTATCAAATAGAAATATGGGAATAATCATTAATAATGATTATCAAATGTAATATCCCAAATGTTTTATGCTGGTAGCTATTGTTGCCTAAAAGGAGCTGAATTTCAAAGCTATGAAGGGTGTTTTCTGACTGTATAAAAAATAGATATATTGAAGAGAGAGATCATAATTTTTGTTAATGTAGTTAGCTTACTTATACATTGGTGTATATTCCTAATTTTTGAGTAACATCAGGAACAAATTGTGTACTAGTAATATTTCCCTTTCTTTACTTCTTATCCAGCCTTGTCAATCTTATACATCAGTCAAAGATGTAAATAAAATAACAACAACAACAACAACAACAATTGATAAGACCCACAACGTCCCTTATCAGGGAATACATAGTTTCCACAGTTGAGTGTGTCTCAAGATTTCCCAAACTCACAGTCTCAGATTTCCCAAACTTGTATTTCATACAACTTTTTTTTTTTTCTATTTTTCCTTTGATGGAACACCAAATGGGAAAGTGTCTTTTGCTTTTACAAATGGAGCTTTGTAGACTTTTTGTTGTCCTCCAAAAAAAATACAATTTGGAAAAACCTTCACTCAAAAAAAAAAGCCCAAACCACCAGCTGCTTTTTCTTTTTCTTTTTTTTTTTTTTTTAAGTATACATTACTCCTATGCAGTAATCTGTTGCATTTTAATGATGACATCTCCTGACTATCATTATATTAGGACAAACCTTAAGCAATGGAAAAAGAACTAATTTATTTGGTGAATTCACATATTTGATGACAAAATATTAATTAAAGACTCAAAAGATACTCTTTTTTTTTTTTTTTTTACTTTGGGCTGGTAACTGAAAAGTAAGATAAGCAATTTTTCTGAGTGTCCTAAATGATCACAAATTATTGCCCTTCTCAAAGGAATGAAAGATCCCAAGTAACCCATATCTAAATAAATGTGAAATCTGTTATATCTGTCATGGCACAGTAAGCTATAGGGAAAAAAAAATCCCTTCAGTTCTAGTAATTTTTGAAGCTTTCTCTTTTCATGGCATTGGAAAATTGTGGTGCTATTTGACACAACTAACTCACATATATAGCAGTAGTCAATTGACTGATTTTTCTTACATAATATTTTCCAGACCGTTGAGTATGGATATGAATATTTTGAGAAGCCTGAGCATATTTTTTAAAAAATAGTCTTTAGTCGTTACACAAACCTCTTAAAATTCTCTTGTGTCAAACAACAGACTTTCCTCCTTCCGTCATTTCTGTGCAACTAGGTACATCTATGAGTATGTGTTTCTCTTAATAGTATGCCTTTTTCATAATTAGGAAATAAACCCAAGAATTTTTTGTTATTAAACTAAAGTGGAAAATACTTATTTGCATATTTGTTATTTGGTGCCACATGATGGATTACATAATATTATTTAAAATAATATTTTAGCAACTAACTTCTAAAAAAGCAGATAAACAAATAACATTTTCTAGTCCTGTGGTGTTAGAGTCATAAAACTATTTTATTTTTCTTTATAATTTTATAATATATTATTTATTTATTGGACTGCATGTAATTTTATGTGAATGGTTTACATAACCTCTTGATACTGTTTCTGTGATTAGACGAAGTAATGCATTCTTGAACAAGAATATCTTAACATCTCAAAATAATTCTGGTTCAGTTTTGCATAAACAAGTAAATATTTTTCAAAAGAGGGGACTGAATCGACATCTCACACCCATTGTCGTAATGACCAAGCTCCTGAGTGATTATCTTGCAGCTATTCTTTTTCCAGCTCTGTGAATAGTACTTTATAGTTCATATTCCCTTACAGCCATGATAGGATTGGTTTTGTTAAGACTTAGGTATTTTTGAATGTACCTTCTCAGAGAAAATTAACAAGCTACTAAAAAGCATAAGAATAGTAAAAGGTGTCATGGAGCTGATTTTCTTGGTGATTTTAGGGATGTTGATAGTAACTAAATAATGCATTTCGTCCAACTGTAGAATATATCATGTACTTAAAACCATTGTGGATGCAAATTCATTATTTTTTAACTCACTTCTATATCTAAAAGTTTGGCCCTTTGAAGCAGAGTTTCCTGACTCAGGGGGCTAAATAAATAAATATATAAATAAAATAATTAAAAAAAAAAAAAAAAGAAATCCTGAAAACTTAATAAATTGCTAACCGTGGTTGACTCTTTCATTTTCTTTCTCATTTACATTGCAGATCCTGTGATCGGAATGTTGATTTACCTTCAGCATATTACTTTGCAGGAAATGGTATGTATTGGTATTCAAATCATTCTCTGTATTACTGCTAGTAGTGGGTTGCTTCTAGAAGGGACAAATGTCTTAAGATTCATTAAAAAAATTCAACATGTTTTCTTATATGTCATGTTTTTTTCTGAAAGAATTTAAATTTAAAAGAGTAAAATAAATTCCACATTTAATCAATAACAAGATTATGTTTAGAAAATGAATGATACTGTATTAAAGTAAAAACAATGCACTCCATCACAATAATTTACATATATTATTGATCATTCGGGTACACTTCATTTGGTATTCTATGAGATGGCTTTGAATAGAACAGAGCAGAACAGAACAGAATAGAACAGAATGTCCTCCACATTGTCATAATTTAATTCTTTTTTTTTTAAATCTAATAGCATGGAACTCTTCAATATTGAAATCAGAACCGTTTTTCCTTCTGTCACTGTGAGATGATTAAATATATTAAAGTTTAAAACACTGTGTAACACTATCTTCAACTGCAGTACATAAATGATGGGATTTGGAAATGTGGGTTGCATGTATTTTTGGAGAGGAATAATGTTAGGACTGCAAACAAATGACTACTCTGTTGACTAGGTTTTGGCCTAAAGTTAAGATAACTGAAAAGGGTGTTGAAAAAGACTGCTGAGGACAGGAAAAACTGCTGATCATATTTATGTTGAATAACAACTGAATAACAAATGGCCAAAAGTTACAGATAGCACCATGAGGGAGGGCTGGGTCTCACAGGTCCAAAGGGAAGTTATGTGAGAAACAGCCATACTCCATAGATAAATGGAGGGGAGCACAGGAGAACCTTTGCAGAGTATGATCTTGCAGAGACAGCAGTGCTTAGGCAACTATTTCAATAACATCTCACAAGGCTGAGGTTGCCTACATAATGGCATGAGAATCGGTTGTACCACCATTCTGAGAGACCTTGCCAGCCTGGAGAAATGGGCAAGCAGGGATCTCAGAAAGTTCATCAAAGGGATGCGCCAAGTCCTGCAGCTGAGTAGGAATAACTCCATGTGCCCATACATGCTAGGGGCTTACCAGTTGTAAAACAGCTTTGCAGAAGAGGACCTGGGAGTCCTGGTGCAGACCAAGCTGAACACAAGCCAGTAGTGCATCCTTGCAGCAAAAAACCCCAACAGCCTCCTTGGAGGCATAAAGAAGAGAGTTACCACCAGGTTGAAGGAGGTGATCCTTCCCCTCTGCTCAACCCTGGTGAGACACATCTGGTGCTGCGGTCCAGTGCTGGGGTCCCCATTACAAGACAGGCATGAACACACAGAAATGAGTCCAGCAAAAGGCCACAAAGATGGTCAGGGGACTGGAGCATCTCTCATAGGAGGAGAAACTGAGAAAGCTAGGACTGTTCAGCTTGGAGAGGAGAAGGCTAAGATGAAATCTTACCAATGCGTTTAAATGGCTAACACGAGGGTCTAAAGAAGATGAAGCCAGACTCTGCTCAGTAGTGCTCAGTATCAAGACAAGAGTCAGTGGACACAAACTGAAATGCAGGAAATTCCAATTAAACATAAGAAAACACTTCTACTGTGAGGGTGGTCAAACACTGGAACAGGTTGCACAGAGAGGTGGTGGGGTCTCCATCCTTGGACATATTACAACATGATTGGATCAGCCTTGAGCAGCCTGCTCTAGCTGACTAGGTGGGACTAGAGGAGCTCCAGAGGGGCCTTCCAAACTGAACTATTCTATGGTCCTGTGACTTTACAAAATACCAAATTTGCATACAGATGTAGCAAAAACTGTAACAAATAGGGGGAAAATCAGTACAGGCTGGCTGTTTATCTGGAAGGACAGTAGGATGGAGAAAAGGAAGTAAGCAAGCAGGAAGGCTGTCAGAGGGGCAAGGGCTGAAGGTTGAGTGTCTTGTGTTTCCAGGCTGCCTGGGGTCACCATCAAAGCCCTGGCTGGGTCACCGTGGCTGAGGCCAGGCAAAAAACCAAACCCATCACTGCTGGTGCCTCACAGGAGAGAAGCCGGCTTGAGAACATGTGGAAGAGTTCTTTGAAACAGAATTCTGATAAGAGATGAGGAGACAAATGCCTATTTTCTAACACGGAGGAACTTGAGACCCTCTTTGTATTTCAGAACCACATGGGAATGCATTTCAAGAAAACTTTCTTTTATTTTAGGATTTTGTTTTAAGATTATCTGCAAACACTTATCCAAACAGGAAAAGTAGATCAGAGCAGTAGAAGAATCAGTGGGCCGTGTGGCATGTCCCACTCTGCTTCTGGTGAGAGAGAGGATCCACCTGTAGCAGAAGCATGGTACAGGAGAGTGGTAGCAGCAGCTGTTTATGAATAAAATTTGGTAGCCTGCTACCCTGGGGATGAAAGCATCTGGGTTTCTTTGCCTTTTTACTTTATGTAAAAGTAAAAAGTATGTTAGGTATGTTAGGATGAGCTCTGGGGCTCCCTGGGTTGGCCGCACATGTCATTTTGGCTTTTGTGGCTTTCTATATTTGTGGACTCAGGAAAAATTACTCAGCTAAGCAGAAGATTATTACTAAGGGACTGAATGAAGTCCTCAATTATTTAGATTCGGTTTAGGTGACTGGAAGCTTTATTTAGTATATTCATTTGTGGAGGTGAGATGGCTGTATTTGAAGCAGCCTTTTGTGTGTGCCTGTGTCTACCTACACAGTTTATTGAAGATAAATGAAAGGAATTAAAAGAGTGGCTCAAAGTGTCTATTGGTGTTGACAGATGTGAATTTTAAGCAAGGAGCAATGCTCTTGAAAATTAAGATATTAAAATAGATCAAACTGGGAAAAAGGCCACAGGAAAGCTAAGCAAATTTTCATGCAAATGGATAGGCCCAATTAAAACCATCAGACTTCATTATAATTGTGCAGGCAAGGGTTACAGTTCCTTTATCTGTACTGGCTATGTGACTCAATTCTTTGCTATGTAGATGGAAACAACAATTCTATAGAGGAAACCCACTGACTCTAGAAAACATTAGCATTCAAGGCTCCTTTAGCATCAGAGGGCTTTGATTACCGAAATTGAATATAATATATAAAAATAATATACATATACACATACACATACAAATATATGTAATACTATATATACAGTATATGTATATGTAATACTATGTAATACCAATAATAGATACATACATAATAATAAAAATATAAGTATAAATATAACTGTAAGTGTATGTGTAACTATTAAGGCAGTTTAAATCCAAACTTTTTAGAATACAAAAGGTTTTTTAGCTGAAGAGTAGAGAAGAAAAAGAATTTTAGCTTGCCTGGACTGCAATTTGTACAGAAAATTGTTGCTTTTATAGAAAGACACTTGTATTTTCAGACTTTCTAAAGTGGTCACCTGGTCTCAGTAGAAGACTACCAAATCAGAAAGAGGATCAACTTTAAATCTTCATCTTGAGACTACCAACTTTCAATTTTATGAGAAAAAAGAGAAAGTCTTGCAAAATCTGTCCATGTCAATGCCTTTGCGCTTTGCTCTTTGCTCAGCTAAGGCAAACTGACCTCAGGGCCTCCACTGGGTTGTGTATAGCTTCGGCAATCGGCCAAAACCTGGGACTGGGCCACATGTTTTTAAGGGATGCCATGGGAACTGACATTTACTTAAGGAAGGCATTTAGTTTAGGTCTTGCGTATGGCTGATATGACTAGGTCCCAGAGATTAATGAAGACCTGAATAACTTCTACTTTAGATTCATTCTCCTGGAAGAGATCAACCAATTCATCTGTTTGAAGCTACATATACTGAGACCTTGTGAAAAATCACAGTATACATCAGCCATGTATATTATAATAAGTAATTAGTAGATAGCAATCACAGCAAAACTCAGTTATGCATAATCAGCCATATCAAGCTATTTTTGAACTCTTTTAGTACCTGGCAGAACTTTTTTTCAATAGTGCTTCATGTTCCCAAAATCCAGCCACTAATTCTTATGACTGTCAAACGCCTCAGTGAGGCTTTATAGAGCAACATGGTAAGTTTTGCACTTTATTAGCTTCAAAGAAACAGTGACTGTGCACAGCACTAGTGGGTGTTTTTCCACATAGTTGCAGTATAAAGAATTTGGCTGTACCTGTTTGTTTTAATGGATACATCGGCTCCTTTTTGGCCTATAAATTTCAGAGTCATTCTAATGTCAAATTCAGATGCAAGCTGTGTTTTAAAGTGATTGTGTGTGACAAGTTTATGCAATTTAACAGCAGATTTCATTCTTTATGACTGCTTTTGAGAAAATGATAGCTGCCATGGTGACATACACGGTTTAGCTCTTCTGTTGTTAACCTTGCTAAATCCTTACAATTACAATTTTAAAGATGTCTGTATTTCCTCTTTCAGCATATTGAAAATATTTCATCCAAGAGATCATTATCCCATCATTTAGTAAAAAAGTTTTGAAGATGTCTGCTAAGGGACATTATCCAATGGCAAGAAATAAATTTATTTTTCTTATAAATGTTAAGCAATAGTTGAAGATTTTATATCACATTCACCCAACTTTTTATAACCCAATTCACCCAACTAATCCCACAGACTTAGATTCTGCTAATAAGACAACGCATTTCTATTCTTGACGCCCTTCTTCAGTTAGAGCTGGAATTTACAGCAGTCAGTGAGAAGCAGCATTGCACTGTAGGAGGAATGTCCCTCCCCATCTCCACAGCCCAAAGGGGCTCATCTGTCACCAGATCAGCTCATAGACTCATAGCCCAGGCTTGGATTTGAGAGTCTGAAGAAGACTATTGCTTGCCTCCTTTCATAATTTCACTCCTTATACATATCATCAAGATTACCAGTGAACATACAAAACCCCTCCATACTCTTTCAATTTGCTTTTAGGTAGATGAGAACTCAGTTAATTCATCTTTAAGTTCTGTAATTATAGAAGGGATTCATATAGCTATAGGCATAAAGGGAACCCAAGTGTTTATAAAAAAGAATTAAAGACAGACGTTAGGATCTATACAGCACTTCCCAGTGAAAAGTCTGAAGAGCTGGAAAATTGTGCAAGTTACAGGGTTTTGATGCTTCAGAAATATTGAGATGATTACAATCAAACATTCCAGTGCTGTGTTCAACAGTGGATTGACAGCCACCAAAGGAGCTGGACCATCTCTAGATTTGTAGGAATGCAGTTATCAGGAAGAAAAAAAGGGATATCTTTACGAAGACCGTTGAATTCTGACTTGGAATATTGGATGATATCTTTGCATCTGATATGAAGTTCACATTAGATGATAGGCAATTCACTTAAACCAGACATTTTACAGATAGCCATTAATTGCATTTTTCTCACTTTTTGTGTGCCTGTGTTGAGGCTCAAAAGCTTGATTTCTAGACATGCTGAATGCTCACATTTGCAGCCCAGAGAAAGAATGCTGTGCTAGAACATATAAGGGGATATGCACTCTTAAATCCTATGGGAAATTAGCTACTAGTGGTCTCATTCTGAATACCTAGAATTAATGGAAGTATTTGACTACAGTCAGTCTATGCATCAGTTTTCCACTTATAAACTGAGGATGGTAATTTCTTTTTATTTCACAGGATTCAAATGTTCATTTCAGTACAGCAGGGATTAAGGAAACACTTGAAGAATACACTGGGACTGTACAAAATACTGATTTTACATTTCAAACAATAGAACCCCCAAAAGTCTTACACTTCATTTTAAGTTAAACTAGAAATATCTGAAATTAAATTCCTTTTAGAAATGGACTACCATATTCTGAAAATGTTGAAACAGAATTTTTGTGTATTTTACCTTTTTTCCATTTGTTTTCAGGAAAAACAATTCAGTTAATTTGATGCATATTATAATAAAATTTGGTTGAATGAAATATTAAACCAAAGTTTTTCACTGATATCTATATTAGCATTTTAAGGTAAAAAAGCCTCAGATGACAGCCTTAGCATTTTTTATTTAAAACAAGATTTAAGTAGACAATAGTAATTACTACTTTCAGTAACATTCTGAAACTGATAATAAAATAATAAAATAAAACAATAAAATATTAATGGCCTATCTATTTCTTGGACTTTGTCAGATTTGTTCACTGTATAAGTAAGGAAACCTAAAAAGCAGATTTAGCCTTCCTTGAAGAAGTTTATGTGTTCATTATATTTTTAATATAGGATATAAAGTTTGTGTCTATTTGTGTGATTACAGTAATTAATAAGAAATGATTAAGTGACCAAAAAAAAAAGTTTTGAAAGTGGCCGAGTCACTTTTTGATGCAATGGTATTAAACCAGTGTTTTATACTTCCTGTATGCTTTATAATTTTTCTAGCCCCTATTTTAGGTTTAGTGCATTTTACTAGGACTATATGTTTCTTATAGCACTTTTCCTACTTTGAATATACATAAAATCCACTTGCATTTAAAGAAAACCTTTTCAGCTCATTTTACATTGTTTATAAATCAATTTTCATTGACCATTTTCTGTAATTTCAGTTATTTCTCTGTGTGAATGCAAATCAGACGACAGTGTCTTCTGAATGCTCGTTACGACCGAAACAGATATAGTAAATGTACAAGAAATTAAACTATATGTTTTTACAGATAAGGAAATCTTATAAATCTGCTTATAAAGCACAAAATATTTATGTTTTTTTATAGCATGCAATAGTTATATTTTATAGATTTGTAATGGAGTTGTAGAATTCTATACCTAGATATTTAATGTGTAGGAAAAGTCCATAGGGATAATAGGACACTAAGAAATTATTCCACAAAGAGTGCATTGTTTTTTTTTTTTTAATCAACAAAATCATTCATTCAATATGTTAATTTTAGGGAGAAGCATTTTCCTGGTATATCTAAAATTGCAAGGTAAGGGAAGTAGTTTCTTTCTTCCTTGTGTCTTGCAAGGATAAATAAACACTGGAACAACTCAAATTTTACACTGTCATATAAAACTAGGTTAACTTGATATGGAGCTCATTATGCTGGGATGAAGGGATTCTATTTAGTTACTTTCCTAGCAAATTCAATGAGCTTCCTGCAGGTGTTTATTTTTAAGCTAACTGGGTCCAAGGGTTTCTGTAAACTAAAAATAGCTCTCTGCAGGGTAGCCTTCAGATTTCCAACTTCCAAATCCAGTTCTGCTGTCTTTGTTTGTGATGAAAGACACAATTAGAATTCCTGTGCAGTAAAATACTTCTCAGTATGCCTGATAGAGAAAGAATCAACCCTCATCTATTTCAGTCACAAAAACATAAATAAATAACTAGGCCCTGTATTTGCATATGCTTGTAGATATTCAATTTGACTTTTAGATACCTTGGTTGAGATGCTCAATAGTAATAGATACTTGATTCAAAGATTAAGTTTTGAGCTGTAGAAAAAAACATCTTATGGAAAGTAATTCCTCAAAGCATTTTATAAACAAGGTGTCAAATAAACTTACAGACCATCTAATATCCTGAATTTACTTACTTTCCAATCCTGAAAGAACACTTTTATTTCTATTCAAAAGGAATAGCCTGTAGTTCATTACACTAGGAAGTGTGCTTGCAAATGCAATGAAATGAACAGCGTCAGTTTCAACTCTCCTTAAACCTCTTTTTTTTCCCAGACGGCTCCTGTAAAAGGAAGGTATACTTCCCTTGCCATTCCCTGGTTTCCACTGGGAATTGATGGCTAGATAGTGCAAACCCACTTAGCTCTTTTTCTCTGTTCTGGAAAGAGATTCCCTTCTGGGGCCTAAGATACTGAGAACAGCAGCGTGGGAGACTGCTATTTCCCACTGTAGACCCTTTAGGGAGAATTAAAGCCACACAATAAAATAGCAAGGCTCCTCCTTCCACAAGTCTCAAATAGAGATATTTCAGAATACCTCCTTTTTTTTCTGGTAAAGAGATGTGGCTGTACCTGAAGAGAAGTAATATAGTCCTTTGTTATTAAAGCCACATGCCTTTTACTTACCCACTCGATGTATGAACAATCAACAGAATTATTTCCCAAACAATTCAGAAAGTGAGTTAATAGCTTCTTTTTTCTTCAAGGTATGCGTTGTGCTATAGAGCTACAAGGATATATTAAAATGGTTCCTGTAAGCCTGTCTTTCCTTAAAGGCAGTGTAAAATAACTTTGTATTCCACTTAAGAAGATATTAAGGTTGTAATGAGAAGCGGTGTCACACTTGTCTGAGTGGATCCTGATACAAAAAAAAAAAAAAAGAAGAGTACATTCTACATCATTTTTTGTATTAACTCTTTTCCTTTACCTTCCTCCTCCCCAAAAGATACATAAGAATGTTCAGCAGAAAGAGTACATACTTTTATATAAGAAACTTCATGGGGTTTGCATTTTCCTAGCTCAATTTCATGCCCTTGAATACCTTGCAAAATGAATTGATGAATATACTTAAATGGCTAACTCTGTCAGTTCCTGAAAGAAGCGTCTACAGTGTATAAACTGGTATGACTAGAAAGATTTTCTGATTCACCTTGGATATGTCCTCTTATGTTGATAGTTACATGAATAGCCAACAGCGCTTTTATGTGGATGATATATGACTTATATATAAAACTGTGCCAGCTATGTATCTTATACTTACTATAAATGAAATATCAGGCACGTCTTTAAGATGTTCCCATTTTTTCATTTGAACTTTCATAAAACTATTTTACTGACAACTGAAAGTGCAGTCACACTCTAAATGCAAACTTGCATTTATCACAGAAACAGGTTTTATCAGCTCAAGGTCATATTAAGGGTTACTCATTTTTCTTTTATCAGATTTCAGAGTGTATGAGTGCTTATATGCTGAAATGTTAATGAATAATTATATCTGGAACTAAAACAATAGATGTTATTATATAACACAATTTTTATCCAAAATTCGACTGGTTTTCAGATATATTACAATATGAGGATGTGATCACAAAATTTCTCCCTATTGTCAAAATTTGATTTTTTGTCAGAATTGTGCTTCTTTTCAAAATTATCTTAGTGTGAATAAAATACAATTCAATACATTCCTATTTCATCTTTCAAACAAAATACTAATTAATCTAAAGTTTCATAGATCTGTGGCACCTCAGGCGTGTAAAATTATTAAACTAAATTCTAACGTTTCCTGAAACTTCTTCACAACTCTAGTTACCATTTGTCTCCATGAGGATAGGCAGTCATCTCAAAAATCCATTTTAAACCAGTTTCTAAAACCATGGAAGTATTGCAATGTTATCAAGTAAGATATTTTTTTAAGACAAAGCCCTCAAACCTTTTTTACCATGTTAAGCTTGGCTCAGTAGAAGTTCCATGTGGTGGTCTAGACTTACTTAAATGGGGAAAAACTGCATTAGGAAAGCAATTAGAGGAAGTCACCTCTCATAAGAAGCAGCAGCATGCGTCATGAAGTATGGTGTCTGTGTGAAGGCTTTTGAAATATGAACAATGAGTGGGGCACCATATGCTTCAGAACCTGTCCACTTTGTGGTCAGTTGAAGAATAATGTTCTCTACATCAGCAAAAATCAGTAAATGAAAAGATAAATGCATTGCAAAAGGAATCCTCTATGGAGGATTTTCCTGAAGAAGGAAAAATGCTAGATATTTCACAAAGTATTGCACTACTAAGACTGATTTTAACTGTAAGTTGTTCAGTGTGTCAGGACTGGGTGGCAGAGGGAAAGCTTGAGATAGACAAACAAATTAGTAATCAGACTTTTGCTACTGTTCACCAGGTTAAGATCATTATCCTAAATTACGATTAATACAATTTGTATTCTTAGAAATAAGGCATATCTACAGACTGTCCCTACATAGTGTTGTTGAAATGTTACTGCTATTTGTCCCTAGTGCAGTGGACCTGCAAGGTGTAACATACTTTTTTGGATAAAAATAAATGAACAAAGAATAGGTAATATTCACCTCGCTAATCTGATAATGCATTTTCCAAATGCTCAGGGAACTGCTTAACCTCAGGCCATAAGAGTTTCCTAACAGAAACAGAAAGGACAATTTTCTGTTTGAAAATATGTCAGCAGTTCAGTAAACAATCCTACTCTTTCCAAGACAGACTCTTAGGCTGAGCTTCGTGTGATTAGATAGGTTTCCTTTTGACTCAGAGCTGACAAAGCGAGTTGGTTTCCTTTTCTTTTCATCTTTTACTGTTTTGATTTCAGGGACATAATAAAATAAACTAAAAAATATCGCTTTTCATTCAAAATACCTACCTTGAAAAAAGGCTATCTAATTTTTTTTTAAATCAAATTCATAGTGTTTTTCTACCAGAGGACTTCATGTTGCTTGAACTTACTTCTATTTTATGTCTTTTTGTCATATATTAAAATAGACCAGAAAGAAAATGACAAGCCAGAAAATATGTTCCTGTCACAAGCAGAAAAACTCATTGTGATTTAAAGGCTAGCTGAACTTTCAATTAGTAATTACAGAAAAAGATAAACATATCTGACCACTATTAAAAAAAAAAAAAAAACCAAGAAAAAAAAAACAGTTTGAATTGTGCACTAGTGTTCTGGATGTCAAATGACCTTTAAACATAGCTGAGTTTTGGAAGGAAGAGATTGCCACCAAAAAAATATGCAAGAAACCCCCTAGAATAGGGCCAAGCGCTGGAGGTGTATGAGAGGGTGTTGTGGTTTAACCCCAGCTGGCAACTAAGCCCCACGCAGCCTCTCACTCACTCCCCCCGTGGTGGGATGGGGGAGAGAATTAGAAGAGTAAAAGTGAGAAAACTCGTGGGTTGAGATAAAGACAGTTTAATAGGGAATGCAAAAGCAACGCACACAAGCAAAGCAAAGCAAGGAATTCATTCACTCCTTCCCATGGGCAGGCAGGTGTTCAGCCACCTCCAGGAAAGCAGGGCTCCATCACGCGTAATGGTTACTTGGGAAGACAAACGCCATCACTCCAAATGTCCCCCCCTTTCCTTCCTCTTCCCCGGCTTTATATACTGAGCATGATGTCATATGGTACGGAATATCGCTTTGGTCAGTTGGGGTCAGCTGTCCCAGCTGTGTCCCCTCCCAACTTCTTCTGCACCTGGCAGAGCATGAGAAACTCAAAAGTCCTTCATTTGGTATAAACACTACTTAGCAACAACTAAAACATCTCTGTATTATTAACACTGTTTTCAGCACAAATCCAAAACATAGCCTCATACTAGCTCCTATAAAGAAAATTAACTCTTATCCCAGCCAAAACCAGCACAGAAGGTCTATGATGTAGCTCTTGCAACACGCAATGACAGTCACACACACTGGGACAAACTCTCCAGCTTGATTTACACAGACTTTGTCAAAATCAGTAAGATACAAACACAATTTTGAGCTGTCAGTGGTGGTAACTGATAAGATCTCAGACGATTAAATTGCAGAGCTCTAGCAATACCCCTGGTGATTTTTATTTTTATGAATTTCTGACAACATTCAAATGGTTTTTTGAATTGAAGCTTCTACTTGCTTCATTGATACAAGTTAGAGCACTTAGACTAAAAAGATGCAAACTTCACATTTTTCTTTTTTAGAAACTGAATCAGCATATGTTTGTCTTTGAATCTCTTTTTATTCTTCTCTTTTTCTTTTTTTTTTTAGCTGTATTTCTTTTGCTGTAAGTGCTTAAGAATTATTGTTTTATTGTCCAGAGTCTGACATCTTTTGACATGCTTAAGATTTTGCAATTAAAATCAATGCACATTTTCCTGAGAAACACATATTTCTTCTGATAATATTACTTCCCTGCAAGAGAGAGTTTGAGAGATGATTTTTTTTTTTTAATATCTTCTCTGCTTTATCTTTCTTGAAATTAGAGTAAGGACAGTACCAATTTCATCTTTGAAGTTCTTTAGCATCAGATGTTTGTCTTGAAACAGCCTTTGACTATGCTCAAGCTTAGTCACATCCAATCATAGGCTTTTATCAAACATCCCAACTTCAACACATCTGACACGGACCTTGATTTCCCAGGTGATGCTCAAGACACTACAAGATTTCAAATCAACAGTAAACATGCTGCAACAGCATGTGAATGAGAAAGCTAGCTCCCTTGCCAAAGACTCATGAATACTTCAGAGAACAGAAAGTGCAGGTTGTTATTATTTTTTTCCTAGAGAATCTCAAGCAAAATTCTTTTAATAAAATGTCTGTTTGGAAAAGAAATTTTTCTCATTCCACAATGGCATAGGAAAATATAAACTGAATTTCTGCAGGGGTGGATAAGCCAGTTGCAATGCACTGGGCTATAATGAAGAAGCTTCATTTTTAATTCATAAGATACCTTCATCCAAGCAAATCTTCTTTTAGCAAATTCAGTAAATATGCTGATTCATATTCAGTGCAGAAATAATTCATATTTTAATATTAATTCATACGGTTTGTACTCATCAACAATGTTGGAATACATTTACCAGAGATGCCCCTGAAAAGAAAGATAAGCTTGTTGTACAACTTTGCAGGCACACGGGTTACCTTTTTTGAGACTGCACTCAGTCAGTTGTATATTTTCTGAGAAGAGAAAGAGGAAAGGGGGATATGTTCCACATGTTTTGCTTTATGTAAAGATTGTCTTCAGTGTTCTTCAATGACCATCATCAGAATTTTCCTTTGCAACATTCATTTGGCTTTATAATCTAATCTAGCCTGTGTAAGTGAGGGATGGCTTTCCCATAAGAATTGGCTATGTCTGCACTTGCAAACACATACAAGTAGGCAGCTTGCAAAGCAAGGTACAACAGGCATTTGTATTTTTAATGTCTTAGTGCAGAAATCCATGCTGGAGTGTTTTACTTTGAATGAAAAATGAATGATGGAGGTCTATTAGCTTGAAAGACTAATGAAGAATTTTAATCCTTCAGGTTCTTAGGTAACCTAACATTATACTAGATTATTCTACTCTCTTACTCCCACTTCCATCCCCAGTTATTGAAAACTTTTTTGTGAAATATAAGAAAAATGCATTGAACTAAAAATTCAACTCCATGTAAATGTTTCAAGTAAAAAAATAATAATAAAGGAACCATTAAGAAAATTAATTTTTTAACAAAATTCCCCAAAATGCTTAAATCTTATTTTAAACTCCAAAACACAATGTCCTGGATTACATTCACAGACCAAAGCTCAGCCAAAGAGTATCCCCATGTTGTGAAAGTTGGTGCTCCACTTCATTCTCAGTTTTCACCTGCAAAACTCTAACTCTGCCAAAGATTCTGCTGCAGAAAATATATAGGGTTTTTTTCATCTATGAAAGTATTGTTAGGTAGCTATTCCTAATTTTATATGCAGAGATTATTTGATGAAAATATTATGCATGTAAGTACGGATCCATGCTGAGTATGAAGAAATTCAAATAGTCCTAGAAGAGCTGAAGAGCTGGGCAGTAAAATGCAGATGAAAATCAACACAAAAAAATGTAAAAGTAATGCACACAAGGTATAATATTATTAATTTTATGCATATACTAATGGTTTTTAACCTGACAATTACTATTGATGAATGATATCCTGAAGTTATAAAAGAAAATTCTAGGAAAAAACATCAACTTGTCATATAAATGTTAAAAAAAAAAGAGGCAGAGAGAAGAAATGAATGACAGAAACTGTTAAGAAACTGGCAGAAATATTGAAACAACATTGAGAAGCTATATGTTGTGGCCTCAGTTTGAATACTTTGGTTTTCATCCCCTGTGTCACAATGCATATGACACAGCTGGGTCAGGTATAAGGAGGAAGAGCTGGAACAATTAAAGGTAGAACCACTGTAAGGAAATAACTAAATTGAAAACCATTCTTCAGCATTCAGAGGGAGAGAAGATATGATAAACCTAAGACCATGTGTGTCATGAAGAAACTGAGCACTCAACGATCGTTCACTTTCTCCTCAAATACAGGAACAAAGGATTCTTCAAAGACATTGGCAGGCTGCAGATTCAAAAGAGGAACCCCTTCACACAACACAGAATTAAACTGTGAATTGCATGCCGAAGTCATTACAGACTCCTGGAATCCATATTTTTGGTGTTCAAAAAGCTGTTAACTGCACAATATAGAATATCAGTCCACCCAGGGGTACTGGATGGAAGTATCAATACAAATACAAATATTGTTGGCTCAAGAGGTCCCAGAGCAGGATCTTGCTGTGGGCTTGGTAATATCCTGAAAAAAAAAAAAAGGTTTTGTTTCTTCCCTCCCTATATTCTTTCTTAGGCCTTAACTATTGGACAATGTTGTTAGAATGACATTGTTGAGCTAGATTAATCTTCTGCCTGATCCAGTGCAGCCATTCTTACATCTTACGGAAATTAAAATCAAGCTTACTTAACTTTTTTTTTGCATTTGACAGAAAAAAAATGAGCTGCACTTCTACATTCTGCCTAATTTTGTAAGTGGGTTTTCTTCAGAGGTTGCTTAAGGGAAGAATGTGATTAAAAGATAAATAATATAATTTTCCTAATAGGCCTTCCATTCAAATCTTGTGCTATAAACTGTAGAAAACAGTTTATGAAACATGCTAGATTTGTATGTTAAGCTTTGGTTTTGCCTGTCTGCATAGAGCACCTGGACAAGTACAGAAGTGAAAAAGGTAATTTGATCCTCAAAGTTTAGGGGATTTTGTCAATCATAGATATGTTGATCTGTAGTAAGACAAAAGAACTTGGTAGACTGGTAGTTCTGGTCTGCAAATATCCTCTGTGTTCTATTGGAAAACCAGGGCATTTCCATAAGGTTTTAAACCAGTTTATTTTTCACACATAAAGATAAAAAAATAGAAGTACAGGTATGTGCTATAATCCATGTACAATGTCTGTAGAGATTTCCTGAAATTAGCATTAGACCTAGAGCTTTCTCAATTTTTCACTTTTTTTCTATTATTCTTATTTACTCAATGTAAAATTATTTTAGTTTTATTTTTAAAATATTTTAGTTATACACGTAATTAAGAAATTTAATATTTTAAATACATGGTAGCATAAACAGCAGCATAAGTGGTATTTCTGTGCATTTCAAATTTATGCACTTCTTGAAATACTGAATTTTAGTATTTCTCTTTCATTATCTCTCTGCTGAACAGTAATGTATGTCCTGAGACCAGTACGAAAGTTTCTGGAGGATGTAATTTGGGTATAAGTCTAGAAGTAATTTGTTTTATCTTCACATATATAATGCAAGTAATGGACAGAAAAAAAAAATCCTTTTTTTCAAGACTCCTCTCAAATATGTCCATCAATAACCTAATCCACTTCACAATACAGACAAGGTCATGAATGATGTATTTCATTTAGTCTTGCTAAATGGTTGATGTTCTTGTAGCTCTAAAATGGCCCAAACAACAGGAGGGCTCTGAGGGCAGCCCTGGGCCTTACTATCCCTGCCCAGCCCCCTCAGGGCTTTCCCCCACCCCTGCTCATGGCCCAGGACCCCATTTCAGCCCAGCCTGGGGCCACCAACCCCAGCAATGTTGCAGGTCTCCAGCCCCGTCTCTTTTTGCCTCTGGCTGGGCCCAGGCCCTGGCTCATCACTTGCCATGCCTGGGGCTGTCGATGACCCTGTTACCAGCACCCAGCTGTGTCTGGTGTTGGTTTTATTTTTTAAGGCATAGTATTAATTTTATTTTTTTAAGGCATATTAGCCAAGAATCTTATCAGTTTAGCACTTGTGAGGAGCATACAAAACTCAATTCTGTTTCAAACTGAACTGCTTGATATATCCTTCATGAAAGAAATGAAAAAAAGGTACAAATACCAGCATTTGCTTAAGAAAATGGGAGTCTATTTCAGGAAGGGAAAATTGAAGGAAAAGATGTTATGCAAACAAGCCTGAATAACTGAAATCACAATCATCGAGTTTTACAAACTTAGAAGGGTATCTTAGTTTCAGGGTGAACAGGTCAAACAAAAATAAAAATGAAGACTGACAGTTCAAGCCATAGTTACTGACAGACTGTAGAGAGCATCAGATATAGCTCTTAATCTATAGTATTGTAAGCAGTTGTGCCCAAGCTCATAATAACATTGTAAAGCTGTAGCTAAGGCATACGTATTATCCAAAAATATAGAAGCATGAGAGTATGAAATAAGCAGAAGATTAATATGATGTGAGGAACAGATACAATGAGACTCCAATTATAAACTTGTGTCTAGGTCTAGGGAAACAACTCAGAAAGCACACTGTAACCTGGAAAGAACTCTGAAAAGAGCTACAAGAATGACTTTCACCTTTAGAAAACTCAATCTTTAGAAGCTCACTGTATGAAATTTATGCAAGAAAAGACTACAACGTGTTGTAAGTATCTAGAGGAGGGAAAAAAGACATCAGAGAGCTCTAATCTCAATGTCTACCCGTGGTGAAAAGTCAAACCAAACAAAAATTTTCTGACCATTGATACTGTACACCTTTATTTTCTTTTGACAGTGACAGCACTGTAGAACTTACCTAAAGATGTGACAGGATTCAAGTCAAGAGCAGATATTTCTCATTACCTTAGACAGCTTGTTCCAGAAGTTACAAGCTGAGGTTCTATGGAACAGTTACAGAGATGGAGGTCAGGTAGCTGAAAACAGCAGTTGCTTTCATAGTACAAAGGCCAAGAGTCTCTGTAATATCAGCCCTCTGTGGCTGATATTACAAGCAATTTAGGAAACTGAAGTTTATTTTTGTTGAGAATTTAAGTTAAGAGGAAAAAAGCTTGTTGATGTATGAAAGCAGTTTAAGTCAACACAGATATATAATCATTTTTGTAAATGCAACTTTCTATTTACTATTATTTAAGGGCATTGATATTCACTTAAGTCTGAGGTGTCTCTTCGTTCAATTCCCTGTGTAAAATATGATAAAATTTCATAACATAATTAAATAGCTGATTAATTAAATAGCTGCAAACCTAGACAGGGTATACCACATTGTTCCTTATGATTAAATATGAAACTTAAAAAAAAAAAATAAATGTCAGAACTGATTGCTCTATTTGTCTGTATTTAGTGCAAGGCAAAACAATACAGTGTGTTACAAATAACACTATACAGTGACACAAAAATATGTAAAGCTCTACTGTGCTTAATGTACAGGATAAACCTGTTCAGTTCAGTTGCAATGGCTGTCCCAGAAAAGCAAATTTTTCTATTAGTTTTGAAATCTATATTCAGAAGTGTTATTTCAAAAACAGCTGATTCAAAAAAACTCAGCAACTTCAGTGTAGACATCATATTTCCCCTCTGCCTATGCGATATATTTTTTGGTTTAGACTGAAACTCGTTAGATGCATTAGAAATACTAATCTCATTAATATATCTTCAGTAAAACCTGGTCTGTCAAACTAGATAAAAGAACAGAAGGTATGATTTATGAAGAAAGACTGAATTACATAATTGAGGGTTGTTGGGTTTTTTGGTTTTTTTTTTGGGGGGGGGGTTGGAAAACAGAAGGCTGTCCTGAGAGATATAATCTCCAGAATCAGAGAAGACAGTGCTCAAAATGTAATCAAAAAGCTTACTTCAAAATCTTTGATAAATGTGGGTTTAGTTTAGATATTTTCTACAAAATAATTTAATAGTGAAAGTGTCATTCATTGATCCCAGATTAAGTTCTTTCTTTTCTGTCACTAGACTATAGTCTATATCAGGCACCTTTCAGGTAAATACTGTAATAACTGTGCCATGGTATGTTTAGAGAAGGGTTACTCCCAAGCAGTACAGCAAAATCTGTTTCATTTTGCTATAAAAGTAGAAAGACATTATTTTAGAATGAGTCTAAGCACAATTCTGCAATTCAAGCATTAGAGTATTCAGTGAGGGGTGTCATAACTTCACAATCATGTTACAATGATTACTTATTATTACATAGTGAATTAAACCAGATGAGGGAGTCACTCTTTCTTTCTGGACCAATGAATATTTAATTATGCTGTGCAAAGAAGCAAGAATTTTAAACAGGGAGACTGGGAGGTGCACAATTCCTGAGAAATGATGTCTACTATTTCCTTTAAGTGTATGTTCACTCTCAGAAGAGAATTGAATACAAATCTTCTGTAACTTGAGTTAATGTTCTAACCATATGGACTTATGTTAAGGGGAAACAGGTAGCAAGATTATCAGATGAACTGTGCCTTACAGTTAGATATGCTCTGGGACTGCTCAGCGGCTCCCGTATCTACTGATGGGAGAGGGAATATATCTAACCGACAAGTAGAGACAGGCCTTTTGTACACGGGAAAGAGTCAAGCTATTCAGCACTGAGTATGGCCATGACTCAGGCAATGTGCAACCTCACCAGTACGAGCGTCCAGATACTAGGCACTTCAAATACTCTAAAAGTTTGCAGCTAAAATTGCATTTTAACGGTCTAGATGTTGGGCTGATGAACTTGAAGGTTCAACTAGCTAGGATATAAGTCCATAAATCTTCTGGATTTTATCTTCTAATATACATACTTGTTTCCCAAAATATAAAGTAACCCCTGAATCCTGAAACAGAAGGAAATATAAGGTACTCAGGCAACATTCTTTTTTTCCTTTGTAACTTCTGAAGTTTTCTTGAATTCATCTCTTGCAGCTGTAACTCTGACAGACCTCAAAGAATGCACAAATTGGCAAAGTTGCAGAAACAAAGACCTGTATACTAACCAGGGGTTTTACTGTCCATGGACATGCTGTTCAGGAAACAATGTTCTCAAAGTTTTCTTAGCCCCTTGAGAGTCTGTAAAAATTTTATTATTAGATGTCTGAGCTAATTTATCTTATGAGGCTACGTATTTAAAATGAAACAAATTTTGATTTTACTAAGTGTGGAACTCTTCAACACACAGGATTGTTTTTAGCTAGGAAACGTATTGACAAAAAAATAATAAAATCAATATTTTTCCACATGAGTAAGAATGTTAGATTCCACAGGGACAGAGGGAGTAAATGTGAAAGTATCTACTGTCTTAAAAGGAGGGGGTCAAAGCTGAGAAAACTCCAAATATAGAAATTACACATTAATAACAGAATCACCGGATGGTTGAGGTTGGAAGGGACCTCGGGAGGTCAACTGGTCCAACCCCCCGCTCAAGCAGGGACACTTAGAGCCAGTTGCCCAGGACAAAAGCCTTATGGCTTTTGAATATCTCCAAGGAGGGAGACTCCACAACATCTCTGGGCAACCTGTGCCAGTGCTCACTCACTCTCACAGTAAAAAAGCATTTCCTGATATTCAGAGGGAACCTCCTGTGTTTAAGGTTGTGCTCATTTCCTCTTACCCTGTCACTGGACACCACTAAAAGGAGCCTGGCTCCATCTTCTTTATATCCTACCTTCAGATCCTTCTTTACATCCTTCTTTACATCCTACCTATCTTCTCCACATTAAACAGTCCCAGCTTTCTCAACCTTTCCTCATAGCAGAGATGCTCCAGTCCCTTCAGCATCTTTGTGGCCCTTTGCTGGACTCTTTCCTGTATGTCCATGTCTTTCTTGTACTGAGGATCCCCCAAGTGGACACAGTAATCCACACACAACATATAGTTGTAATTTGTCTGTTCTGCCTCTGTCATCTGATTATTACTAAAGTTTTTATTACATCTGGGAACAGTGAAAAGAGTAGATCCTTCACTAGTTAACATCCTAACACAGCTGCATCCAGTGCAGTTCTCCAGGCTACAGCATCACAAGTGGAAACTAAACCAGTCACTTGCAGTCTATGCCATGACTCTGCCAAAAGAAATGTAATGTTCATTTTCAAACAGCAATTTTGTGTTTCAGGAAGTTTAGTCATTGGTGGGTTTAGTACTGTTTTGCCTTGGTCTGCATTTTGTTTTGTATATGACTAATTACTGTGGTATTATTAAAGACTAAAATAAAGCAAATATTTTCCTGTGGTATTCTGATACCTATCATCAGGTCATATACGATGGAAAGGGAAAATCTGTCATTTACAGTAAAGTTTTATTTAGTAGAGTTTCATAAAAAGATAGGTTCCCTTTCAGAATTTTGGGTAATTATCTGAATGAATGGTTGAATGGTTGAAATATCACCCATATTAGTTTTTGTCAGCATGCTTTTTGGACTGTGAAAGTCTCGGAGACATAATACTAGCACCTACAATGTATCATTACGTACTTACACATTCCCATTTAAGAAAAAAAAAGAGAAAGTCTTATTCAACATTGTCATATACCTAACTTGGCAAATACACAGAATTTGTTTCAAAAGTGTCTGAATTAATATTTGTATATGCAAAGAGTAGAGGATCTAATCCAAAGCTCTGCAAAATTGTTCAGTCAAGGACTACCAGTCTTTTCGAAGGTATTTGTACCAAAATCAGAATATACATGCACAAAACTGCCTCTCAGTCTCTATAAGATTTTCTCAAGTGGTGTCAAATGGTTTTTAAAAAATCAGGTGGTGTAAAGTTTATGGCCACATTTCAGAAATCTGGTCTCTAATAGCCATAAAATAGCAAAGTCTAATAGCTGACCAAAATACATTTTATTTTTATGGATTTTTTTTTAGGCTAACAAAAGTCTGTTAGGATACAACATCATCTTAACTATACAGGCATAGTGAATGATTTTCTTAATATTTTATAGTATAATCTTGAAGCATCACTGATTGAATTGAAAATGATTCAGCCAAAATTTGTGTAGAAAGACATAAAAGTAAGGCTTATATAGCCCTTTATAATATCAAGAGAAACTCAGGCATTTATTACTTTGAGACATAACACTGAACATTACTGATTGCTACTGTCAGAGGACAATCGACTTAATGGAAAATTCTAGTTGAAATAACAGATTACTATATGACTTAAATATTTACAAAGATTGATTACATTCTTACAGCTGAATCATATTGCAGATATCACTGCTTAATCATGAAAAAGCATTTGTAAAAACAGCCATTCAGGTCCATCAGGTAAATAGATTGTACATCAGTTCCACAAGTGACTACTTTCAAGGCTTTTGAAAACCATATTTTAGGGGAGGATTTATTCTTCCTAATTAGTGCATAGAAAACAACAACATGGTGCACAGCATCTATCAACTCATTCAGTGCCTGATGAATTATCAATGCATAAACATTACAGTAACAAAATATCATACTTACATTTTCCAAGGGGAGTACTTGCAGTGTTCATTCGATTAAATTGAGATAATATATGAAAGTAGAGAACTGCATTTATCACTAAAGTACTGAGGAATAGCATGGATGAGAATTTATGACAACGTTATTTGCAAAATGCTAATCTATATATAATTCCTATATCTCAAATATAGTAGGATCTGTTTTGGGTTAAATTTTCATCTGTACGTACCACATCCTTCTAACTTGTCCAAATAATCTGAATTCAAACATAGCATGGTATGCTACACTAGAATTCCTGAAATTATTTAAAAAAAAACAAGAAGGGAAGATTTGGTGTTTTGCTCTGCTACTATTATGTATGAGTGGAACATTTGTATGCCATGTTTATACTTAGCAATCTCTGTCTTTGTAATCTTTATTTGATTAACATTTCTTAAATGGTTAGGCTTTTCTCACATGCATATTCAGACTCAGTGGATATGAAAGGTAGCATTATTATGCCATTGTTTGGGATATTGGGTTAAGGACAACATCTTGTATCAGTCTAAAGCATGGGTGATTTTTCAACTTAAGAAACTTTCTTGTTTTTCAGCTGTTTGTCAACACAGTTGTCAAAAGAATTATTTCTTATATTTTTGAGATACACTAATCAATAATGACAACAATAATAAGAATAATGCTACCACATTATCAGATTTATTATGACAGTATCATGGATAGTTACTGTGTTGCATGAACTTGCAAACTTCATTCTTGAATTTAAACATTAGAGGTTATAGTATGGAACATGTCTAAACCACAGCTTTTTAGACACTGTGAATTTTTGCAGAAATGGCCTAAATGTTGAGGACCCCCCAAGCAGGGTTCATAGTGAAACACAAGTTATTACTATAGATAATGTAAGAATTAACTGAAGTGGCATACATAGCCGTTGACTGAACAATGTCGCTTCCACATGTATTTCAAGAGCTGGAAGAGCTCCTTTGGGCTTAGCTCACTTCTCAGCATCGCCCTTTCTTTTTGAACTTCATTCTAAAATTTTAGGTCTATCTTTGGTCTTAAGTTCAGCTTGTCAGCTTGTACCTTAGTGATGGTCAAGGGGCACATGTACTGTTATCTTCATCATTGGCACTAATAAAATGGTATTATTTATTAACTTGTTTGTCATTTATAAAATAAAAAAAATTTAAGTAGAATTTCTGTGGAAAGTTTGTAGCAAAGAATGAGTTTGTGAAGGAGGACAAATAAATCCATAAAAAATCCACAATGCAAAATCTCAAGTATGAAGATAATTCTAAAATATTTTCAAGAAAAAATGAACTTGAATAGAGTATAAAACAACACAGTTACTTGTGAAAGCAGGTTATGAAGGAGGTCCTTCCACTGTATAAAGTACAGTAAAACAGAACTGGAAAATCAGCAGACAAGAAAAAACTATTTTCCTTAGAAAACTAAAGTAGTATTTTTAATAATATAGCTGATAATTATAACATAGATTCTGAATAAAATATGTGTTCCCCAAAATTAAAGATTGACAATGAAAGAAAGAAAGACTCAAATTTATTTAGGATCTTAATAAAAATATTTCTTCACTCCTGTATTCAGCAAAAATAATCCCACTGAAATTGGCTGTGTAGGTTCATAAAAAGTAATCCACAGCTATTTAAAATACATAGAGGACTACCTAATGAATATAGGGACACAGAGATGATCTGGATGGCTTCGACACTCAAACGCCAACTGAGATGAGATTTGGGCAGACTGTATTTTTTTTTTTTAAAGTTTATCAAAGGTGAAAAAAGCTTTCTTTTTGTCTCTCTAAGGTCACTTATGATGTTAAGGCAAAAAAAGTTTTTTTTTTATTTTATTTTACCTCATAATTTTGAAAATATTTGTGTGTTTTATTATTAAGAAAATAAAACAAATGTAATTAAATCTAGTTCAGTCTCATATTTAAATGATTAAGCTATTATTATTTCAAAAAGCCTGTATAATTTTAAAACTCATGTTTATAAATTGCATTCATTGTTATTTTTCTGAGAAACATAATAATAAAATGGATAATTTCTACAGCTGTTCACTGGGTTTGTTTTAGGTTTTCATTTGGAACTGACACATTTGTCATATAAACATCTTTCTAGAAGATTAGATTAAGTCTAAATATGAAATCTGTAAAATCTATTAAATCTATATATGAAATCTCTAAAATATTGTGTTTGGCGATCTTGTGAAAAATTTCAAAATTAAATTTAGAAATATTTATTTCAAAGATACTGCTTAGGTAAACATTGGGTAAAAAAAGATAAGCATGTATCTATATGAAAGAAATAGATCATCATCTACATGGATTAGATTCAAAATCTACCTAAATTCCAAGAATAAACATGTGGGGTTAAAAGCAGAATTATTTAATCAATTTAAAATATTTGTTTATTCATCTATGTGTTCTGCTTGTTTCTCAGTAAACTTGAACACCAATCTTCTGTTTTGTTTTAGAACAGTGATTGTCACAAACAGGGATAGCTTGTTAGACATTATTTCCAGGAGAGAATAGTTTCATAGCATTTAACTTTACAGAATAGACTGAAACAGTAGATCAGACTAGATTAATCCCTGCTCTGTTTCAGGAAAATAATACAAACCCTAGTGACAGACAGGGAGAAAATTAGTGTGGCGTTTTGTGACTTATTAAACACCTTCAAGCAGACAGCATTTCTCCTAAGACTGCCAGCATGTTTCAGGATTAAGGACTAAATCCTGATATTTGCATAATTGTTTATATAAAAGAGACAACGGTGAACCTTGCTCTGTGAGTTTAGTACCTGGTATGACTTTGGGAAGTTACTGACAGGATTCAAAAAGAAGACTGGATGCTCAAGCTCTGCTCTTGAAGTAGTTTACATGGAGTAATCATTGATTTTGGTTTATACTCAATGGTTACTGTACTTTGTAGTGAGAAACATATTTCATTGTTTTGTCCAATACCTTTTTTTTTTCCCTTTTAGATATGTACCTTTTCATTAGGCCAAAGCTTGAAAACATCTCTTACATCCCAAATAAGCACCTTATCCACCAGGCTCTCAAGGTCTCAATCTCACCACTCTACTGCAGTTTTATTTATTTTATGCAAATAACATATGAACTATTATATGGCTTGATAAGACAACGCTGCATTGGGTAACCTCTAACAACCACCCAAATTTTAAAACAGACCTTCTATCCCATGCTGAGTAACTAGATAAGCACCTCCACTTGGAGGTGCATCCAGAGACAGAACCTTAAATCTTGGGTGATTGGTCCAACCAACGTATAGATAAAGAAAGTAAAAGCATCACCATGCCCAATTTCACACATGGGTTTGTGTTCAGGTGCATACAATTACTTTGGTTTTTTTCTCACAATTGTTTCCAAACTTTACCCTGCAGGCCAGAAAAATGTAGGAATCACTTGAGAGTCATGGTTCAGCAACATGGTACTGGACAACTTTGAAGTCTGAGTCATGTGAAGAAACAGATCTTTAATCCCATAAAGAATCACACTGGAAAAACCTAGTGTATTAGGATGTTATTTAGAAGATGAGCAGAAGCTCCAATAGCTACAATTTTCTTGTTTTGTGGAGAAAGCAATAGTTCCTATGAACTGCAAATGTGTAACATGTTCCTTCTCATATAATTGCAGAACATGTGACACATCAAGTAATGCAAAGAATAAGCATAGTAATAAAGAATGCTTGCTTTCTCTATATATTATTGTAAGATAGCTTTAAGGCATTCACCAAATCAAGATTTTTGGGAAAATATCAACTTATACCCATCAGAAAAGCTACATTTATTGCTAGTTCTAAACCTGTCTTGAAAATGTGTCTTAGAATATTATACATAAAAAAATTAAGTACACTTGTATTAAAATAAGGTTTTTTCTGAAAATGGGTACATACACATGACTTTGCTAGATGTGAGCATGAAAATATCACATATAATGTCTATGTTGTATGTTAATGCATGCATAAATGTGTCTGAGCTCTGTGTGAATGTTTCTACTCATAAATGAGATGGGACCAAGCACACACATAATTCTTGTGAAGATAAATGACTTAGGAATGTTGAAAATAGATTTCTAACATGATTCTGAACATTTTTTTTATTGGCTTATATTTGATGGAATTAAAAAGTAGTTTATAACATAGTTGCTTAAAGATTTCTGTTTTCTGTTTAAAGAATTCTGACTAAGCCAAAGGGTTGAAAGTAATATTTAGTTAAGTTTCATCATTCTGTTTTTTTCTTCATTCCTTATTTTTTTTTGCAGAGTAACTCTTTAATTTAATTTTCTTATGAAGAGGATAAGTAGTTATATTTTGCAAACTGTACCATATCAGATCAGATTTATATGACACACAGCTCCAAAGAGATAATTAGAAATGAAAAATAACCATAATGTGTGCATAACTCAGCTGCAGAATGAGAATATTTTCATGAACTCTGTAATTCAGTCACCTGAAATGTTACTTCTGTATACCAGTGGTCATATGATTGCTATGCAATAACATAAGTAATTGGTAAAGTCACTACAGTGCTGTTCATGGGTAATGATCGCTGTATTTCCTATTTAGAGGCCTTGACAGTACGTTATTGGAAACTGTCATTTAAACTGAAATTATATTAAGCAACATAACAAGTATAAAAAATTGCCAGTTAGACATTTCTTTATTAGTATAGAAAAACATTCCAACTTGAGTTGCATTAACTTGTTAGTATGCCCATTAAATAACTCCATTATTAATATACAGCAAAGAATTGCTGATTTACCTTGTATACAAAAATGACTTCTGTAAAGTTCTGGAATTCGTTCTTCACAATCAAGTACTAAATCTGTAAATTTTAATGCATTATTTTGTATACATAATTGCTTTTGTACTTTAGTTTACTCTACCCATAGGTCATATCCCTAGGACAGAGACACATACCTTGCATGCCTTACCTGATTTCCAGAGAATTTTATCTTTTTTCTCCACAACTGCTCAACTTCAACAGACCTAACAGTGATTGAAGCATACCTAAGAAAGGGAAGGAAGCATCTTTGCATTTTCTCAGGCTAAGGAAAAAAACCAACAACTGAATTCAGGTTTTGTGCTTTTCCCGGTAGTTGTGAGGCTGCTTTGGCTTGTGTTGCCAGGTCCAACCAGCAGTGAGGCTGACCTTGAGTTCCAAGTAAATAATACGCACATTGGGAATAGTGTTGCCACTAAATGTGTGTGCACACGCATGCACACACGTGTGCAAACCTACACATGCACACACATAGCCACATGGATTGGCACAGATAGAGGGCACAGCCTTCACACAAACGTGAACAGCATGGACAGCCTGACCTGGTTCCTTGCTTTCCAGTTGATCAGGATTGAAGTTCCATAGTAGAACATGCTCATGTGGATCCTACAGCCTTGAACACCTGGTCTCCCCAGCAGCTACCCCTGGATCCCAGTCTGCCCAGTTGCTGGCACCAAGGACATGTGAACCCCTGAGGCTTCAGTTCCACTCCAGCTGCTGTATGGACCTGTTCTTGTCACACATATACAACCACAAACAACTCTCTCCAGGAACTGCTCCAGATCTACAGTCTCCCCAGCAGCTGACACTCGGGCTCGCAGTTTCTCAGGTAGCGGCTCCGTCCTATGGTCTCTGCAGTACCTGACCTGCAGAGCCTTGGTTTCTCCATCACTTTGCCTCCAGACCTATGGTCTCCCCTGTAGCTGGATCCCAGAGCTCTTGCACTACGTGCCAGCTACTCCTGCTTGAAGTTTGTTTATGAATGACACATACATATATACACACACACACACAAAGGATTGAGGTAACTCAAGGAAAAATACACACATACCAGTGTCTCCTGGTGCCAGCACCCAGCCCCTGGCCTGTGGCCACAGCCCTGTGGCAGGGCAGGTGCTCAGCCCTCCCACATGGGCATGGGGGACAGGGAGCCCTTGCCCAGGAAAACCATCACAAATGGAGTTTACTTAGAAGAGACAGGAGAGGCTGTACTGGCTGGCACAGACACGGATGGGCATGAGGACTGACTGGCCCCTGCTCACACACCACCAGCCTCTTTTATCCTCTTTCCTCTGTTTTCCCAGTCTTATTTCTCCTTTTACTGCCTTTGGTCCCTCACCTAAATATCCCATGACAAACCTCACACATTACCACAATCCCCTTAGAAACATCCCATTATAAGTTTTACACAGTCCCAAAATACTTTTTCCCTACCTCCCCTAACGTGCCCTGTACCCTGTTAGGCAATAATCTGAAGCCTGCAAGACATTTTTGGGAGAATTTCTTTGGCTGTCTCTTCCAGGTAGGTTTCACAGGCGGGCACAGGGCTGGTCGTTCCCCTTCGACAACTGCAGGAGCAGACAAGTCAGGGTGCTTTGTTTGCACAGCTTGGGTTATTGGGGTTCCTCTTCCTGCCTTGGCTTCTCCAGACTTTTGTGTTTATGGTGAATAGCCTTTAAATGCATAACCTAAAAGCAGCCACTGAATTCAATTTTTGAATCGCAGTTCTAGACTTAAGAACCTCAAAATTACTTAAGTCTATTTTCTTGTTTTGGCACCTGTCTGGGGTGTCAGGGGTCACCATGGGGGACCCTGCCTGGCTCCCACGGTTAGGGCTGGGCAATAAACCAAACTCATTGCTGTCAGTGGTAGGAGCACCACCAGCATCAGAGGTGCAGAGGAAATGGGGTACTTTCCCGGGCCAGCGGGAGACCACCTAGACGGACAGATCCTGGTGTTGCTGTATTGATGTCTGTTTCAGTCCTGACAGTGCCGGCATCTGCCTACCACTTCCTAGCAAAGACCACAGACTGCTCAGAGTACCAGAATAGGATCTTATCTGCCTAATCTAAGAACTCCATGTCAGCTAAATTGTCAGTGCCAAGGAAAGCAGTCCTCCTCAGCAAGTGCCCAGGTTGCCTGTCAGAGGGAATGGGGCAGGGACTCACCCTTGAAGGCACTGAGGGAAGGCTCTTTTGTCTAAACAAGATCCCAGTCACTGAATGCAGTTTAGTGTTCTAATGCACAGCAGGAAAGTAATAACATGCCGTAGACTACTTATTTAAATAATATTTATGAATGAATACTTTGCTACCAGTAGATGAAAAAGTGTGGTTTTTTCCTACATTTTGTAGACCTTGATCATATGACTTTCCCTATATTTTTTGTTAAATATCTCATTTACTTTGTATAAAATACCTTTCTGTTGTACATAATTTACTATGCTCTGAAATCTTGGGAGAATACGCCTACTCTGAATAAATATATTTGCTAAGATACCATAACTGTTCCAATTACTGTAGTGGGCTTAGTAATCAGTAAATCAGGAGAAATGAAATTGAAAAATAAATGCAGTCAAGGGAATTAATTTTTTTAAAAGTTTTTACAGGAAACTTAAAGAACCAGTAATGAATGTTTGCGGAATGCCATGGAAAGTATGTTAGACAGTTGCAGGTCTTAAAATGTATGGTATGGGTCATGATGAAAAAGAGTTTGAATCTGTAGGAACACATCTACCAACATAATGAAAAAAAAAATGTTGCTATTTACACTATGTCATTTCTGACTGGACAGTAAATTCCATGGAATAACATTTTAAAAGATCTGGTGCGGTTTTGATCAGTCATGGAATTTTATATGATATTGTGTAATTGGAGTGACAACATGGGTCTAGATCCGTAATGGGACATCACTATCCTGTTGTGTGATCACATTCAGGAAAGTCAGCTTAATACAGATAATGTCACACAGCAGAACAGGAGTAATAATCTGGTTTGTCTTCTAGGATACATAAAGAAAATCAACAAATAATCTTTTCTCTAATATCATAAGAAAATATTCCAAGTGTAACATACAGATAATAAAATAACCACAAGGAATTAGAGAAAAGCATCTTGTTCCATTTTCCTTACTCAAATGTGTGAGTTACCTCTATGAGATGAAGTATATGCTAATTCCTTGAAATTAGTGGAAGCAGAGTAAACAAATATAAAGGAAATATGAAAATGCAAATTCTGCTGTCGGTAACAGAGGTGTAAATGTGCAAACCTTGACTGAAATCAAATGTGCTATAGAGGATTTATGTAAGCAGGCTAAAGACAGAATGCACATGAAAACTTTGCAAAACAATAAGCTTTACTTTCAGACTTAAAGGGGTTTAAACCTCATGGGAAATTGAACAGTTGAAGCATTAAGATCAAACTGAAAGTTGGAAAATAGTGATTTTCATTTTCAAAATACTAAAAAAAACCACCCTAAAGCACTATAAAAATATTTTTATCTGTCTTTCCCCCCACTGCCCTTCTTTTTGCATCTTCTAAATGCAATATAGATCTATTTTAATGAAATGCCAAGGCTTCCTGAATCGATGTACTCGTTAGCTCACAGCCAGCTTGGTGAAGCTGCATTAAAGAACACAGACAAGAGAGTCACATTAGATTTCAACCACAGAATGAAGATAAATGGCTTGTTGCATCTGAGAAGGAAGCTCCTGTGGGATGTGAATGTGAAAAGCACTGGTGATACGCATAGCTATGGCATGTGGTCAATATAAAAAAATGATGGAAAATAAATCTTCATGCTAGCTTTCTTAAGGACACATAATATGGGCTGTGTGATATCAAACCAACTGGAAATAAAGAATTCTAAGGCAAATGAGTTGTCTAAAGCTATCCTTTTCAGAGGAGACTAAAAATCATAATGCTATACCTGCGTATAAATGAATACTAAATTAAGCACAATTATAAAACAGATATAACTGGGAAAAAATCCACTATTGTTTTTTGTTTTATCCATGGACTTGCATAAAATGCTAATAATATAACAGACTCTGCAACAGCTGCCATGTGCAGAAACACAGTTTCTTGGTTATAGTCAGAGAACATGCCTATTTAATACTGTCTTTATATCTGTTTCTGTTGCAAATTGTAGGGTGAGAGTAGGAAAATAAAGAGTGAATTTGCATTTGTATTAGAAACTTCACACGGTTTTGGTTTTGTTGTTTCGGTTTGTTGTGGGTTTTTTTTAAGGATGTGCCTTGGAATTTAAGATGCTGTAAGGAAATGCTATGCAACATGAATTATGGTTGTGTGCATAAAGCTACATTATGCAGCTCAACTTGCAAGATGTCAAAGGTGTTGGAAACATTTTTTAGAAGTAAATACTTCTAATTTCTACCCATGAATCATGGACAACCTCCTGTAATTTCTAAATTCTCTCTCCTTTATTAATAAGTGTTTTTTTACTTTTACATTAGTTTAACCCATGACAGAGTACATGAAGCACCGCTCCTCTTGTTCTTGTGCTTATATTACAATGAATTTACTATTTAAATAGATGATTTAAAATAAATTACTTGCTTAAAAAAGGGCTGTATAAATAGGACAATAACCTCTTTTTTCCTATATAGGAGCAAATATCTTGAGTGCAGCTTTGTGAAAGTAATGTAATGAATTTCAGGATGGTTTTCCCTGAAGTGCAATTTTACTTAAGTGCATAAAAACATATATCTACAGTATGTCTTGCACAGTATCACAGACAATGTCGTTTCAAAGGACAGGTAAATTCATGTATGTTGTGGGTTCTTTCCCCCATTCAGTCTTTGGTTGTTTTTGATTTCCACCTTTTTTTTTTTAATTACTTCTTTTTAAAACTTTTTTTTTTTCCCCCAGATTGAACTATGTTACCTGGAAAGATCTGTCAGATAATCCTACAGCTATTTCTTTTCCTGACATATCCAAGGTTCTGCAATTGGAAAGTGTTGGCACAGCTTCCAGTACAGTTATTGTAGGTCATGGTTCACAAACTGTCATTGCCAGAAAAAGATTTGGATCTGATTTGGATTCTAAAAGAAATATTTTAAAAGCTGTTCAGAAGAGATGAACCTCACAAAGATCTACAGTATGTGACTGACCAATTTTATTATAGATACATAAAATAACTTTTTATGTCTATGAAACTGTTCCCTTTTTTTTCTCACTCCTAACTTAACTATTATTTTCGATTTCTGCTTTATTTCCTATGTATATATTTTTGACCAATATATTTATTTTTGTTTTCTCTTCTAAAACACTCAGCAGAAAAAAGTAAAACAGAATGTACCCCAATCTGGGGAATGTTCTTAAAAACAGAAATCTTTTCTCCTATATAAACCATTTGGCAAAATACATTAGTAGTAGAAAATTTATGACTCCAGTGACTTTTATCAGCCAAAGAAGGTGATGTAACATCGTTCATCCGGGGAAAAAGATGAAATTTAACCTTCATTCCAATCAGCTGTGCTTTTACTGCTTTATTTCCACTCCTGTGTTACTCTGCAATGTTTGCCCCCTTTTGACCATTTGCCATGAGATTTCTCTGTGTGACTGTAAGTTTTCCTGGATAAAGAACAACGTCTTAAAAATCTTAACTCTGATCTGTGTTTGGTTAAGCCAGTCTAAGGTAGATTGACTCTCTACCAGAGCTAGATTTTGACCACTTGACATGTCCTGTTGTAAATTACATTTCCACGTCCTGCATTTGCAATGCAGAGACCTATATCTGAAATTTCATTTTTCCATACTCTTAACTCCATACTCTGACTTTCATCTTAAGCCACTATTAATTTACAGCATGCTTGTCTGAAATTTGGCAGTAAACTGGTGCACCAAGCTCAACAACTGACTGATATTTCCAGTTTGCTGATATTCAAATTACTGTTTGGCAGCATCTCTGGCAGATTAATAACTGCAGTTAAGCATGACAGTATTACTTCTGTAATCTGGAACTGACATACTGTATCAAAGAACTGATATTTTCTTTAATCATTGGAAGTGTCCAGAGAATAAGGCTGTTAGTTCACTTTTCAAACATGCGTTCTTCCATGTCACATCCAGTCCAATTTAGAGTTGGTTCAAAGTTGTTTTCAGAGCAATGTTTTTACTAACTCCTGTATTAGTTATATTTGTTTCTTATGAAAATATGATGTCAGGTCTAAAAAAAAGGAGTAAAGTTTTTAAAGGCAGATTTAAAACCTTAGAGTTTTTAAAGGCAGATTTTCAGCTCTCCTTCATTATGTATTATGAACTTCTATCCCCCTGCCTTCTCAGATTCTGATGCTAAAGTTTTCCTGGCCTTGGATCTGAAGAGCTGTTTTATAATGTATTTCTCAGTTCCATGGTTCTGCAGTATTTCAATTTGAGATCTACATGTCTAAGTACTTTCTTGCAATTTTCCCCATATATCCATAATCCTAGCATACATTTGGTGCACATTTTCAAGGCTGACATTCACATACAATACTTAGCATTTACAGATGCTTTAAAAAATCTGGAGGCTTTTACCCTAATTTTAGTGATCCTAACCCTAATTTAGTGATTCTAGTGATCAGAACTGGAAGTGGACATCATGACAGAAATCTTGCTCATCTCCTGCTTAAGATCTCTGCTCTAACAAAACCAAAAGCTACTGCTTATCATCAGTGTATAATCAGGTCATTTTCTCAAACATTATTACCATGAAAAATTAATTAAAACTTCTTGTGTCTGACAAGAATGAAGAAAGTTAAAGTAGACTGGAGAGAATGGAGTTTACATTCTTGCTCTGAATGTTATTATATATATGAAATATATAAGTAGTTTGGGGCTAATCCTTGGAATCTCTGCTGTGGCTTCCTATCATATAGGCATTGATATTAAATTTACACAGGAACAATATAAAAAATAAATTGTGACTAACCCTTAAAAAGCCTCAACCATACGTTCCTAGGCATAGTAAAAGAGAAAAATCTAATGCTAGGAAGTATTAGGAAAAAGAAAAGGAAAAAGAGAGTATTATATTATTATGTAAATTCTTTATGTGCTTACTTCTTTAAGAATGCGTTCTGTTTTGGTCATTTTATCCCAGAAAGGATCCAACAGATTTATAAAAATAAAAAATAACAGAACAACAAAGATGAGTGATATAGAATGACTTCTGTATGTAGAAAGATGAAAACTCTTCAGATAGGAATAAAGATAGCTGAGGGAGATAAATAAATACGAGGTGAAGAGAGAATGAAATTCACTATTGCTCAAAATCAAATATCAGTAAGTACTAAAGGAAACTTGCCTTAAAGCTAAATATAAGTATGCTAGTTTAGTATAACTAATAGCATTATATAAGAATTTTGTAACATTGTGGTGGCATAGCCAGACACAGTTTCACAGAAGTGAGCACTGTGATCACTAAAGGGGCAAAGCAAGATGGATGTAGTTGCATGTGAAAGGCATCCAAGTAACAAAAGTTGCCAGACAAAAAGGTAAACACAAACCTGATCACCTTGACCTCAGCAACTAACACCCTCCAAGGGCCACAGCCACTAGTGCTAACCATAGTCACTAGACTGTGACTCAACTCATGAGTTCTCTCACTTTGACCCTTCCAATTCTCTGCCCAATCCCACTGCGGGGGGGAGTGAAAAAGTGGCTGGGTGGGGCTGAGCTGCCCACTGGGGTTAAAAAACAAGTAATCCATTTTAATGTCTGGCAGTTCTTATAGTATTTGCCAGTGACACGGTTTAAAATTTAAAGCTTACTTTCTGTTTTTATTTTCTATATGGTGAACTGAAAAAAATGTTTGAATTTTTTTATTTCAAGGACTTTAAGTATTTAAGGACATGTGTCAATGAAATAATAGACATGATTCTATATCTCGTTAAATCAAATTAAGCGCATGCAGCTTCTTTATGTTTTTATAGCATATAAATCATTGCAAAAGAGTTTAGAAAAGTTCTTTTGAATGTGTTGGTAAGAGTATGTTGAAACCCTTATATTTAGGTTTCCTGACCCTTTCCAATTGAAATACTCTTCTGTGTATTTTTACAAGAAACCACACAGGAGTATTGTTTGTATCAATCTTTGAGATTCAGCTGAGGGGATGATATTGCAAAACAACTATGTTATTTGGCCTACAAAATTCCATTCCTTTTTTCCCTAAGATACAACCTCACCATTTTACAAATTTGACTTTTGCTCTTTGAGGAAATTTTGGCAGGATGACAATCCAAACAATCTAAAAAGAGGCTTATGCTGCTGCCAAAGCATGGACACACACACGTACCCTGCACCCCCCTGAAGTACCTGGCAGCTGTAAGGAGTGATGAAAGAACTGAACTTGTTCTCCAGCTGTAGATCGCTTAGCAGAGACCTGAGTGGCATATAACATCAAAGAGTAACTCCATGGTTTTCTTTTGCAGGGCAGTGAGAGATCATCTCCTAAGAGGGACAATGGTATATAGTAGTCCAAATGTATGGGAATGCTGTATTTTAATATTTTCCTCTATGTATTTGGGATACAGGTCAAGGGATAGCTTCCATTGGAGGCTGAGAGTTCAAATTTTGACAATGTGGTGGAGGGCAGTCTTCAATGACTCTTCACCTTAGGGGAAAAGAAAAGCTAGCAAACTTTAAGCATAAGCAAAACTGGTAAAATTTATTTTAAAAATTATTTAATAAAATTTATTATTCCAACATATTTAGGTCAAAAATTCAGAGTAAAGAAAAGGAGGAAAGATCTTTATGTGATAACCTTGGATTTTTGGATGACAATACAGTCTCTCAAACACAAGGAGCAATATTCCTTCCCTAAAGGAACCTAACCTTATTCAGTATAAAGCATCATATATGCAAACAAATTGAAATTAAGATTACATGGACAAATGAAATTCTGAATTTTACTTGTTTGTGTGCAGTTTTTTTTCCTGTGTGCAAAGATTTTGCATATAAACCCACTGGTGAGTTGTCGCCTTTGGGATCATATCCAAGGAGATTTGGTCCCTGCTGTTACGATATGATACGATACTGCAATTTATAAGTCTCTGGTCATATTCCATCATGGGAAAGAAGGACATAGTGAAAGACTGCCATTATATGTTTAAGCAAACACAAAATCTATGTCAATTATTATTGTATGATGTAGGATATGTAGCAATTAGAATCTCTATTAATCACATGCAACTTAAAAATAGTTCTTCAAAGCAAAAGTTGTAAGATAAATTATTTCTTTGACAATGTCTTTAAAATACTTCAGTGATGAATTTTAACTTTCTGTAATTAATCATCAAAGTGAATAACTGGTTTCAAATTGCTGAGAAGCCAAAATGTTTTATTTGGGAAGGGTAATTAAGACAAATGCCACTGATTAGCTCAGCTTTAGGAAAATGAATTATGAAGTTTAAATTTGTATGGAAATTCAAGTATTTAAAATATGGTTGAAATTCATGAAAAATGGAAAATTACACCGTGATAGGTTAGAAATATCAGGGGTTTTTAATAGTGTATGAAGCAAACATTCAAAGAGATTTCAATTTATTTTTTCTATACTAATTTTAAATTATTATGGAAAAATATTCAATAATTTATTTTAAATCATTGTCTGAAATTCTAGTATTCACATCAATATATTAGGCTGAGATCTAGTGGGAAAAGTATGTTGCTGGAGTCAAGAAAAAAACTGACTGAGCAAACTACTTCCTTCTATATTATATTGTTGTTTCTACATCCATAAAACAGCATAATATTATCTGCCTTGTTCTGCAGAGCCCTTAGAGACTAGTGGATGAAATGTCTAGAGTAGACTTGTTAGATATTGCAATCATTTCTGATAATGTCTTTATTCAAAGGTGTCAGGTGAAAATGAGATCTGGCTTACAAAGTGTACAGTCAAAATTGCCTGCTACTAATAACACATTGCAACTAACCACAGTCTTTAATACAGTTCATTTCATTTTTAATATCTGACATAATTTTATAAATATATAGATATATGTGTATATGTCTATTTCTACTCTCATACGTGTATTATATATATACTTATACCCTGCATTTTACTAGTATGGTCGGAATTCTGACATGCAGAAAGAAAGGAACAAATTTACTTTACAAAGTCCTTTACAATTTTTATTTCATGACCTTTACCTTAAATAAAATTCACAACAAAGAGATTTTTTCTGTCACATCCTGTTCTGTGGTTATGTGTTCAATTAAAGAGTAAACTTATGAAAAGAAACATGAATTAAGATACGTGTCAATAGATCCAAACTCAACAGTGGATCCAATTTCATTTCTCCTATACACTATATTTCCAATATTTTGGTTTTTTTTTTTATTTTTCAATTGATTCAGCCAGTGTTTACAGTAGACATTGAAAAGTTCCCTTGATCACTAAATAAATTCCCTAATCAATGAGAATGCTACTATGAGAATAATTCAACTTGTATATACAGATTCTTTCAATGTTTTCCATTTCTTTTACATTCATCTAAGAGTCATCATACATGCTTTTGGAGTCTTTCCAAATTTCACATAAAGCAAGACATTACAGATGTCCAAGCTATCTGTATGAGAGAAATCTAGACAGATTTTTTTACATCACCAAGGAAAGTGCAGGCTCCAAGTTTCTCTGAGATTACCTTACATGTTATTTTCAGCTGTTTTCAGACTAACCTACTTCTTTGATCTTCAATGTCTTAACTAAGAATGTAGGAGACCTTTCATCATACAAACTTTATTTGTAGCTTCTGATTTATAGTTATGTAATAAATGTAATTGAACATAAGCAAAATATGTTTAGATTCTTTACATTTCAATTCAGTCAGGTTCTGCTTTTATTCATTTAAATCACAAGTAATTTGGATTTCCATAACTCTAGGAAAGCTGTTTTAAAGTAATTTATGCAATGTACTTCTGTATGTCCACTATTTAGTGAATTCAGTGGGGGTAATAAAATGCGGCTATCTCTAGTGTTTGAAGTTTCCTGTCAGACAACTATGCTGTAATACATACTTCAAAATCTATGATATAATGCAGCTACATAATTTCTTTAGTTTTCTATATCTGTTTTTTATCAATCCCATTGACACATTTCCAAAACAAAGATATGAAGATACGACTATCCTTTCCACTAAGTGTTTCTCATGGGCATTGAAAATTGTTCATTGGCATTGAAACTTGTTCCTGGCCAAGCTATGGACTAAATTTTAGACATTTTCTGATGGACATTTTCAGATAGAAAATTGTTCTGTCAGAAATTGTTTTTCTAGTTAGAAGCATTAGTTCCAAAAGGTCTCCAGAACTTTGGGCTGAGGATATGTCCTGCTTGTAGCCTCTTCCTACATTAATAGCTTGTCCTATATATGTGACAGTCTCCTCCTCTGTTTCCAATATTACTGTATTGCAACTACATATATTTTTAATTTTACTAGTTGAATCAAGCGATATTAAAAATATGTTCACACACTGTTTCTATATTTTTTCCAAATTGTTCCAGGAATTTGTGTAGAGATATATCTATAATTACATAAAATACTTATTTTTAATATATTTATAGATATATATGAATACAATTATTTAATTTCAGATTGTGAAAATTTTCATTCAGATTGAAACATTTTGTGCTTGCATTGTTTTATTTGAGATAAACAAATTTAAGTAATTAAATTAGTTATCCAAAAAGTATTTTAAATTGAGAGATCAAATTATTTCATTCTTCAGATATATGAATAAATGTTTTGATTTTCCATTTGGTTTTACTTTGTTCAATATTTAATTTTAAAAATATCTCAAAAATAAAGTTGACCTCTGCTTTAATTTTGGGGAACATGACATTTTCCAAAATAATAATATCAAGTTCATTTAGCTTTACTTATCTTCTTCATTTCTTAATTCCAGTGCTCCTTTGTAAATTCCCTGTACAGTGTCTACTTTTTATATTAGTGACAATATTTTAATGATCAAGATCTCTTTGGCCCACAAAATTAAGCTGGCATCATGTTCTATGTCTAGAATGTAGTCTGATAAATGAGTGATTACAGGGCAAAAAGGCTATTCCCAGGTTTTTTTAAACTTCAGGGATGTGTTGGAAAAAGATTGAGTTGAGTAATATTTTCTCCAGATTTCTTCACCATTTTAGATAGGAAACTGTGAACTGGCCAACAGCTTTTCAAAGGATTGTCAGAAGCCATATTTTAAAGTGACAAGTCTAATTTGTAAACAAACCCTCAGGGTTCTCCTTGACATTCCTATATTTTGAGGACCCAGCCTACCGTAGAGATTCTCTGTAATCAAATATTTCTCAACAGATTCTCCATTGTATTGAAACCTATTCTCAGAAATAGGATGAACTCTTGAGGGGAATTGTAGAGGCTGCCTTGACTAAATGAAGTGTTGAAGTGGAAGGAGGTGTAAAAGGAAGTAATTTTAGTGAAGGCTTCAACTTGGATAGATTTTTTAACCACTGAGTGTTGTTAATCTTGAAGATTTCTGCAGTACTTAACCTCTAAGCCAAGCCTACTGTATTATCAGGATTTATCTTGTATTTACCTTGTTGACTTTGGAAATATTATTCACTTGACATACTTGGAGCTGTGAAGGGTGCTGTCCCCCTTAAACTTAATTTTTCTGCTGGAGACACAATGTTGGTTTTTTTTTTTTCATGCTCAGAGTATTATATATTGATCATGTTTGGGCATGCTTTAAATATAATTCCAAGCTGATGGTCTCATCATCTTGACTCAGTTCCCACTGTTCAGGAAAAAAAAAAAAAAACCTAAAGAAAAAGAAAAAAAAAAAAAGAAGAAAGTATATTCAGACTGTATTGAGTTATCCCAAAAGTTCGGACTAAATAGTTTATATTCCACTAATTCTGAAAATTTTAAAGTCCCAGTTCTTCCTAGAGCTTTGTTCTTTTCTCTTTACCTTTAAGTTTATAAACTAGAACTTGTTGTTGATTCTACATAGTGTAAATTATTTTAATGCATTTTAGTTTGAATTTCACTATACAGCACAACTTTTTGTTTTTTGAGATTGAAGGTCATGATTACTTCTAATTGTTTTCTTAATATGAAATCCAGATATACTTCAGAAGACTGGGTTCTCCATTTCTTGTCTAACCCATCAGGTCTTTAAATCCTTCCTGTGTGCTGTCCCTTTAGCAAAAGATTTATACCTTTTTACCTACTACTAGTTCTTTTTGCAGAAATGGATCTTCTACCCGTTCTGCCTTCCTCCAGAAGTAGCCCATAGGTTTGGGGTGCAAACGTCTCTTAGAAAGTTAAAATTATTATTCTAAGTCCCTTCAGACTGAGAGCACCCTGGTCACAAAACCCCCGGCTGTTTTTAACCACTGTGTAATTCCATAAAGGATGGTCGCTATCTTTTCCAGAAATAAAATAAAAAATAAACAAGCAAAGCAAAACAAAATAAAACAAAACAACTATTGATACTCAGCAGTTGGGCACATTTCTCTGGGACTTTGAGGACTTAACATTGCTCTGTATAATTTTTTGATCTTAATTCATCTTGCATGAAAGCTATGCTGCAAGCAGCAACATCTGATTTAGATACAATGGCTTTGAAACTGTTTGCTAGAAAAATTCTGTAGCCTGTTCATTATTTTCCTTCTCTCTCCAGACCTCTCTCTTACTTCTATATTATTACTCTCTTTCAACCTCTACTGTCTCTCCAGACTTTGAAGCAGAAGTTATCTACCCTTGTCTGTGTTAGCTTCTTAATCCCTGGCTTGAGTAATTGTTTCCACTTACTGTATGCCCAAACTGGGCTATTTTAAAGGTTTAATACAACCATTGAGAGGTATTGTGCATCAGTAATTGCTGTTTGTCAGAAAATGTTAATGTGAAAATGGTGAAACATCAACTGAGTTAGGCATCTCAATATAAAGCAGTCACTGAGGGTCTTTGTTTTTGTCGTTGCTGTTATTGTTTGTAATTACTTTTTGTAGTCAGGCACCTGATGTTTATTATGTCTACATTTAAGGATCTGATCATGGGCTTCATGTCATGATCTTTCACAATTTATGTGTTCTTTAGACATCAGCTCACAAGAAGCTTATCCTAGAAAGATAATTTGGAAAACACACTCTAAGTAAACTACTTTATTATAATTTGCAATTAACATCAGAAAATTTTTAAGCAATAGCCAAATGTGCATTGTAAATATTGTCTTTACAATTTTTCCAATAATAATGAGTACATGGATCAAATAAAAATGTATTTTTCAAGTAGGATTTCCAACCTAATTTATGTATCATACATTCAAAATTTTATCATTCTCTATTTTATTTAATAGGATTTATTTTATAACACTTTTTAAAAAGTATTACTACCATGGATGGAGATAACACAAGAGCATGGGATAAACTGAAAAGCATTGTCATTTCCCAAGGTACTTGCCAAAGTATTTACAGAATCTAATGGAAATTACTGCATTACAACAGGAAAGTCATTGCCATCTCCAGACTGACTTTTTCTTATTTTTAGTTTTGAAATGACAAAAGTTGTATGCTTATGTTAAAGATTTGGGGGGTGGGGTGTGTCTCATTAATATTGGGATCCTGTTCATATTTACATATTTAAAATGAAACTATAATGAAACACACTCACAAGCATTAGCTAGTAGATTAGCTTTTTCGCATTTGCACACCTTAACAGTAGATACAGAATATTTTCTAGGAGGTGTCTGGAGCCTTAGCTCGATCTGCACGGGTCAGATTCTGTTGATGCATGGGCTTACGTCTTGAGGGAGAAGCAGCAAACTGCACTACTTAGATTCCATTTTTGCAGATCTCACGGCAACACTAATATAGTTAAAGAATTCACAAACTTGTCTCTTGGTTTTGAATATACAACTTAATTACAAAAGGGTTAGGTTCTTTCTAAGGTAGGAACTAATCATTGACTAAAGATGCATCATTTTGCCTGACAGAGGTTTGTAGACAGCTGCAGCTATTGGATTCCAACTTCTATTTGACTGGCTTTGTATAAACATATTAAAATATTTTAAGATATTTTAAAATATATTAAGATATTTTAAAACTTAATTAAGATGGTTATTAGTTTGTATTGGGGAGATAGCAGTGCATTCCATCATATCAGAGCTGCATAATCCCTAAAGAATAGGGCATACAGTATTTTCAGTAATGCTAAAAGACATTTTAGCATTACTGAATGCTAAAGGCAAGATCCGTATCTTATAAACTGGTAAAACTTATCTTCCCCTGCTTCTAAAAGAAGTCAATGTTTTCTCCAGCTAATAGCTCAAACTTGAAGAAAAATCTTGTTGAACATCTGGAACAAATAAGCTTTCTCTTTGATATAGAATACCTATAGCGCATACTTTACTGTCACAAAAGGAAATACAACAGGAAGATAGTAAACAGGCTCCTGTAGGCTAAAGACAAGAATAGAAATATTTATATTAAAATGTTTTCAGAATGTTTTAAAAAGTGCATTATATGTTGCTATTACCATTATCTAAAAGGTAAAGTCCAGGCTTTGTACAACTATTATTTTTACTAAAAATCACTTTGTCAAATTCCTACAGCACGTTGATGACAGGTAGAATTAAGTGCAGGGTTTGGACCATAGATGACACCAAAATGCTACAGTCCTAGTCACTAAAAATCAGCAGATTGTTTTATATTCATGTTTGTATTTTAAATACTTTAGAAGTGAAAAAAAAAATATTTGGTGTACTAAACATGGAGCCCATATGTAACATAAACTACATCTCTGTCCTCTTTATGATCCATCAGGATGAAGACTCTTCCTTTGTTTCATTCAGATGTAACAGCTTTTCTCTGTATTGTTCTGAAATAAAATTTGGAGGTTTTTTCCCTTCCTGCAAATTAATACAAGTGATCTAACAATTCTTTCTTGTAAGCGAGTGTGAAGAGGGAGTGAGTACCCACAAGAAATGCTCGGGGGGCAGGGAAGAGTTTAACCTGAATAGCAGGAACATAATGTATCAAGAAAAAAAGGATTTCCACATTATAAAAACTTTACATATATAACTGACTTAGGTGAAGTTACAGTAAGCTTAGCTAGTCTGGATACTGTACATATTGAGACTGGGATCTAAGTTATGTGGCAAAAGCCTTCTTTCTTCAGTGTTTTGTTTCTGATTGGTAGCACAAGCTTCTATTAAATCAGGTATTTCCAATTAATTTACCTTATAGCCTATAAAAGTGAATTGGCTTTAGAATCGCTCTCTGCCTTCTCCCACTGTCCACCTCCCCCAAACCACCTTTTATACGAGTTTCCCTCTTGTTGAAGTTTCCTGCCTGGAGAACTTATTTTCTTTATACTTTCTTTCTGTCACCTGCTGCCCTTTTCCCTCTTCTCTCTTTGCTGTTTACATGTCTACTGCTTGGATACAACATGGACAATGTGAAAATTTACTAAGAATTACCCTGCTTATTGTAATTTCACATATAATATTGGTAAAAGAGATCATTTCAAGCTTTTGGACACTTTTCTGTGTATGCTTAAGAAGCTCTGCTGAATTTAACAACTTGTAATCATACAGCAAACAACATAATAACAAGCCAGCAAACAGATGTACAAAGCCTTTATTGCTGCATGCATCTAACTTGGAAAACTGAGCAACAACTCACATCCTTCAGTTACAGGCATTGTTTCCACTTTAAGGACAAACATGTTTATAAGCACAAATTGGCAACTGTATAAAATATATTTATTCCTGAGGCTTATAAAAGGTTACTTTCTGAGATCCTGAATGATGTACTTCAATTACATTATAATGATATTTGTTTCAGCTGGAGATTACCTCCTTCCCCAATCCTATTAATTAGATGAAGTTCCTAGCAAAGTGCACTGAGGAAACAGTCCTTCTTTGAGATTAAAATTAGTTATGACATAATGATGAACCACTGAAACATTTTCGAGGGATCAGCTTTCTAAATCTCAGAATTAAATGCAGTGTTTTGTGTTGTTCAGATATTTTTCTAAAAAAAAAAAATCTGTCCTTAAACCCAGAAATTGTTCTTGATCAATTCTATTGACCATATATATTAATGCTTTTGATTAGTTTTTCTCTCTTTAACTTATCAGTTTACATGGAGAACTAGAGTCTCAGAGGAAAGACTGTGATATTTATATTCTCTGGTACATTGCAGATAGTTTCTAATAGCAGTTGTCAAAAAAAATTTCTTCAAGTACAGTGAAAAAAAGGGGTTGCATCTTAGCATTGATACACTTAATTTTAATCTTCAATGTCCTGCTTTCATAAGCATATAGTAGAAATTTACTCAGACCTTCATATGGAGAAGCAAACTTTCCTAACATATCCTACCTCTGAGGTTCTCATGACCGTATGACATATTACTCTGTATATGTAAACAATCTTCTAAAAACATTTGAATTTTGAAGACCATGGAAACTACAACAGATTATTAGTTTTGACACGGTTTAACTGTATTGGGTTTGCATGGCAAGGTTTTGGTAGTTGGGGGGCGACAGGGGTGGCTTCTGTGAGAAGATGCCAGAAGCTTCCCCCGTGTCCAACAGAGCCAATGCCAGCTGGCTCCAAGACGGACCCACTGCTGGCCAAAGCTGAGCCCATCAGCGATGGTGGTAGTGCCTCTGTCATAACATATTTAAGAAGGGGAAAACAATGCTGTATAACAGCAGCCAGGAGAGAGGAGTGAGAGTATGTGAGAGAAACAACTCTGCAGACACCAAGGTCAGTGAAGAAGGAGGGGGAGGAGGTGCTCCAGGCACTGGAGCAGAGCTTACCCTGCAGCCCATGGTGAAGCAGACTGTCCTTCTGCAGCCCATGGAGGTTAACGGTGGAGCAGATATCCACCTGCAGCCCGTGGAGGACCCCACGCCGGAGCAGGTGGATGTGCCCAAAGGAGGCTGTGACCCCGTGGAGAGTCCGCGCTGGAGCAGGCTCCTGGCAGGACCTGTGACCCTGCGGGGAGAGGAGCCCACACTGGAGCAGGTTTGCTGGCAGAACTTGTGAACCCATGAGGGACACATGCTGGAGCAGTCTGCTCCTGAAGGACTGCACCCCATGGTCATCCTGTTGATGAAGATATTGAACAGAACTGGTCCCAGTACTGAGTGCTGGGGAACACCACTTGTGACCAGCCGCCAACTGGATATAAGTCCATTTGCCACCACCCTTTGGGCCTGGCCATCCAGCCATTTTTTTACCCAGCAAAGTGTACGCCTGTCCAAGCCATGAGCAGCCAGTTTCTCCAGGGGAATGCCCTGGGAAACTATGTCAAAGGCTTTACTAAAGTCTGGATAGACAACATGCACAGCCTTTCCCTCATCCACTAAGCGGGTCACCTTGTCATAGAAGGAGATCAGGTTGGTCAAGCAGGACCTGCCTTTCAGAAACCCATGCTGACTGGGCCTAATCACCTGGTTGTCCTGTAATAATAATCCTACAATGTATTAAGCAGACCAGAGGTAATATTTTTAAGAGGCAGTAACAGTATGTTTCATGTGACCTGGAGGAACAGTGTACATTACACAACAGTAGATTGCCAGAATGATAGAGCTTCTCTGTTTTATCTTTGTTTCTTACATACTGATCTACAAATTATCTCTTATCTAAGCATTGCTGCCAATCAAAAAGGGAGATTCTAAGACATGAAAGGAATAACCCACCATGCACAATTTAAAGTCAGATATATAACATCTTTCATCACCATTTATTTGCTCCATCAACCCAAAATAATAACCTTCACCTTTGTTCTTCAGCTTTTGTAAGCAGTGCCCTGTCTGAGCTAAAATTCAGTGATGAGGACAGTGGATTAGTTATTGTTAGCTGAGCAAAAAGACTTTGCTTGCATATAACATTGCAGTGCTTTCTGTACGGTGGAAGACTAATTAAATTATAATAGAGTACAACTGCTATGGGCAAATTTCCCTGCATATTAGTTTCTGAAATGCAAATTGTGTTTATAATTGACAACAGCATAACCACTCAAATATTGAAACTGTTCTCCCTCTAACATTGGTTCAGAGTACAGCTTGCTTTTTTTTTCCCCACACCAAAAAGATATTACTTCTTCCCTTGTTACATATGCTGCATGGATTCCTGGCACTAAGAGTAATGAGTGGTTTGCAATGTCAGTGAGAGATGAGAGGCTACAAAGTCAAGTGGAATCCTGTGAACACAAATCTCATGACACCCTGGCAACACTTAGAAGTCTTGTCTCTCCTGAATCCTGACAGGAAGATTAATGATTAAAAGCTCGGTCGTGGCATTCATTTATTACAAAGCCCTTATGCCCGCACACATACACGCACATTTAACTTGCACCCAGAAATGTCAAATTGTGCTTTCCTGTTTCAGCTTTCCAATTTGTTTCTTAGCAAAGTTCTATAAACTGCACAATTTTTACTTGTTTTGTATTAAGACAAATTGTGGGAAACAGAAATTTTATACAGTCTTTTTCCCTTTAATTTCTATTGCTGTTTTACCTAGCAAATTTTTATGTATAATATTGAAACAATTTTGGCAGCAGAACAACCTTTTGGTATATTCACATGTATACGAAACATTTTTAAAAAAAAAACAGACAGAGACCACATTAGAAACATTGTCAAATTTCTTACCTTTGGAATTCATTGTGTATGTCATACAAGCTTTGATTTATGGGATTTAAGGGATTTAAATAAAAATAGTAGCTTTCTTGTAATGTTTCTGAATCTATAAGTGAAGGATAGAGAAATTTTATTTTTCTAGTTGATTTGTTTTCATCTCTATATCTTTTCTGGCTATTTTTCTGTTTCTATTTTACCCCAAGGTCATAGTTATGGAATACTGGCAAAATCAAAACTCGGGATTAAACAAGTTCCAGAATCCTATGAGTGAACAAATGATACTGAAAGCATGTTGTTCTACCTAGAGGATAGTGCCCCAAGATCACATTTCTGTTTTTCTTGTAAAAATCTGCCCCCCACAAGAAGGATGTATGTGATTCTGATTGTCAGCTTTATATTCAAGTGATAGGAATGATCTCACTTTTAGCCACTGTAGTGCATCTTTGAGAATTTATTAAAACTAAGTGTAAGTAACCAGTAGTTTCTAAGATGATATCAAGAAAATAGTTTGCATCTGTAAAATGTACACACTTTATCTGTAATTAGGTCAGCACTCATGTGATTTTATCTACATATAGTTGATATAAAAACCAAACAAAACAGAAGATTACTGCAACAATTCAGAAAAAAATAATAAAATTAATGAAATAAAGTTCTGCCAAAGACCTTGCTTATGTTGAATAAATTATTTAAAAAAAAAAAAGTGATTATTTCCTTTTTTTTCTGAATAATTTCCTTTCCTCCAAGTGCTCCAAAGCAGGAAAAACCCCAAGTGTTTGAACCTTATTTCTTAAAAAAAATAGAGATTCTGTTTGGTTCTAGCCAGAGATACTTATCCAAATATCTCTCTTTTCTCTGTCTCCTCTCCCCCGACCCTTACCCCCTGACCCTGTCTTGTCTTTTCTTTAAAGCTTTCAGGTGTTTGACTATTAGTTTGTTAGCAGTTGTTCAGGTTTGTCTTTTGTCAATATGTCAGTGAGTTACCTTAATCAATATGCTTTACAGAAATCCCACTTTATTCATTTTCCCTGCCTATTGGCTATTGCCTATTGGCAAAGCTAAGAAAATTATCCTTACAGATTTAGGTCTTCTCATGGCTTTGGTTAGTAACTTTGTGTCCTTCATCCTTAAAAGAGAGTCAGCAATTCTAAGTATGTATTAAGAGATACAGGAGTAGAAATTAGTTGTCAATGTTGTTTTGTATATAACTTTTCAGAAGTTGTTCCAGGACTGCAATGAACAGCCAGTATTTCACTGCCTTCTCTCAAAAGGTAGAAGTAGAATCAGCACTGGTAGTTTCCTACAGTTCTAGCAAGTTGCTAGGGACATGTATACCCAGCATTTGTTATATGCCTTACTATTATCCCAACTGCATAACTAACAGAGATTCCGCTCTGCTTCTAGTCACTTTTCTACACTGTAAACACCTTCTAGGTGCAGAACCGTGAGAAGCTAAAAGCTTAGCACAAAGGGATCTAACTTTAGCACAGAGGGATCCCATTTTAATTCTTAGTTCAGCTTGCAGCCCTGAATACATAAGAAAAATTGGTCCCCACTCCACCGCTTTTGTCTAAGGAAGTTATACGCTGAGCACTATGGCATTACTCATTAACAGAAAAGTACTTGTATGCATACAATTTAATGAACTATGTGATCCTTTTGGTTCTCTGAGTTTGTCCATGGCCCCAGTATTAGCCTGAAATAGGATACCATCCAGACATTATTACTTTCTAAGATTTTTTGCCTCTGTGGTGGGTTGCCCGCCAAGCCACTCTATCACTCCCCTCCTCAACAGAAAAGGAGGAGAATATATGATGAAAAAGCTCATGGGTCAAGATAAAGACAAGGAGATCAATCACCTTCACAGGCAAAACAGAATTTATTTGGGGAAAATAATTTAATTTATTGCCAATTAATAAGAGAGTAGGTTAGTAAGAAATGAAAATAAAACTAAAACTACCTTCTCCTCACCTCCACCTTCTTCCCAGGCTCAACTTCACTCTTGACTCTTTTACCTCTGGCCTGCCAAGTGGCACAGGGACACAGGGAATGGGGGTTATGGTCAGTTCATAACACTTCATCTCTGTGGCTCCTTCCTCCTCATACTCTTCCTCTGCTCCAGCATGGGGTCCCTCCCATGGGATAAAGTCCTTCATGAACTGCTCCAACGTGGGTCCTTCTCACAGGATGCAGCTCTACAAGAACTGTTCCAGTGTTGGTCCTTTCCTCGGGGAACAGTCCTTCAGGAACTGACTGCTCCAGCGTGGGTGCCACACAGGTCACAGTTCCTACCAGAAAACCTGCTTCTGAGTGGGCTCCTCTCCATGGGCTGCAGCTCCTCCCAGGAGCCTGCTCCATTGTGGGGTCTCTATGGACTGCAGCTTCCTTCAGAGCATATCCACCTCCTCCAGTGTGGGGTCCTCCACGGGCTGCAGTGTGAATGTCTACTCTTGATGTAATCCTCTAAGGGGACATCCTGCATCACCATGCTCTTCTTCACGGGCTGCAGGGGAATCTTTGTTCTGGCACCTGTAGCACCTCCTCACTTCCTTCTTCACTGACTTGGGCTTCTGCAAGGTTGTTTCTCTCACATTTTTCTTGCTCCTCTCTCCCAGCTGCTGTGCAGCTTTTTTTACCCTTTTAAAAATATAACAGAGGTGCCACCAGTGTTGCTGATGGGCTCAGCTTTGGTCAGTGGTAGGTCCATCATGAAGCCAGCTGAAACTGGCTCTGTCTGACACGGTGACAGCTCCTGGTTTCTTCTCACAGAAGCCACCCCTGCAGCCACACCACTACCAAAACCTTGCCAGAACCTTGCTATGTAAACCCAAGATGGTCCCATGTCCAACAGAGTTTTGGTACTGCTGCTTTGCAGGACTAGAGCTTCATAACAATACTTTTTATCCTTTTCAGAATGTCCTATTTTAATTATCTATCAATAAGTTAAATAATAAAAAAAACCCACCTTACCCCAAAGTTGATAAATTCCTTTGTCGTCTTTTTTTGTTGTTGTTGGTTTGGGGGTTTGGGGTTTTTTTTGTCATATCTACTGAAGTTCCAAGTTGAACACATGTTTTGACATTAGCAAGCCACAAAGTTCATCTTTTCTGGTCTTCTGTCTTTCCTGCAGCCTCGACTAAAATGAACTAAGAGACTTTCCACCTTGTTCTCTTGGTTGCAAGTTTTCAGCTGTTCTTTACTAGAAATACTTCATGTGTCTGGACCTTCATTATCTTTGTTAAAGTGTTCATCATTTTTCTCTCCCATACCTGGTTGTTGATGCATCTTTAGCCACACAAAGAGAGTCTATTAGCAGAATACACACAACACACAGTATAACTGGCTGACACGAGGTATATGTAGGGTTCAGCAAGCTACGAAGCTAAGCATCAAGATGCCCCACCTGGATAAGGTACCTTACACAGTTCTGTTGGTGAAGCAGCATCAGTCCATGCAGAAGGTTCAGCCACTGCAACCACTGGGATCTACCCTTTCACTGTGCTGCAGAGCTGTCAGCTGCCACCAGCTCTGTTGACATGGGCACTGGTGAATAGACCCCATAGTGCCTGAATGAAATATTTTGTTCTTTTCCTGTTAAAGTTTTTATACCTTTCCATGCTGGTGTTTTTCCTCTTGAGTCCCTGATCTACTAGTGACCCCATCTCAGTGGTGTCTCTCTGCACTTTTACCTTTTTTAACCTTTCTGCAGACCTTCTGATGCCTATTTCTCATAACTGTGTAATTTTCTCAGCTGTCTGAGCCAAGGTTACACAGTTGTGGGTATCAGATCTCAGCCTTGGCTCCTTGGTATGCAGACAACTGAATGCCTGGGGCAGGCAGAGAAGGCAGCAGAAAGGTCTCGGGCATGTACTAGCACATCTTATTCTGCTAGCATCCAAGCCTCTTTAGCATGTCCTTGGGGAGCTACACAAGCCTAACTCACCTCTAGTGCTGGTAGGTTAGCCCATTCATCTTCAATACACAGCAGGCAAGTAGAGAAATTGAGACAGAACTATTAAAGAAAAATATTCAAAAACCCCTCTGCTTTTTCATAAATATCATAATGAAATATTTATATTTAGTATGTAAAATTAAGCAATTTACTCTGTGATTAATAATACACAACTCTATGGTAACTAATTGCTACCCTCTATTTGATTGATAACTGGTTTACTGTCATAGATATTTTTTAGTTTTACTTTTAACTAATATTCTGAAACATAATTATTGCATGCAGACCTCTAATCACTTATTATGAATTTGTAGAGATATAATTTAAAAACAACCCTCTAAGAGTTTTATCCTAATTTTAAATGCAGTTAATATAGCAGATCTGAAAAACTGTTTTTTCTGCATTTGTACTGTTGATTGCAGTAATAATAAAACTAATTGCCTGTAATCCAGTAAAGTATAATTATACCTAGCTTGATTTAGACAAAGATGTGGATATTTCAGAATTAGATGGCATGAAGTATTGTATGAATAATTCATAAGAAAAGATGATTAATGAAACGATTTTGTAAACTTAGTTTGAACAAATATTCCAATTGAGTTATGGGCACATTGTGTGGGATTCATCTTATCTCACTTTAGCTGTCTAAAAAATAGTACTCTAAGCCTAAATTGGTGTCTTAAGAGTGTCTCCATCACTAATGAAGAGTAACCAACAACACAACACTTAAGGGAAAATACTGCTCAGGTCTCTTGGTCAACCTAACTAGGATAGCATTAATTGCCATCTGAAAACATCTAGACTATAAAAGTATAGTGTCAATACCTGGCAGCAGACATTAAATAGCATATGCCAGAGCCTTTGGAATGTTCTTCAAGAACTGACAAAGTATCACTTGACTGATCTATACAGATTGTAAGATTTTTTAGAATCATCAGTTCTGTATTTGGTAAGTGCTTACTACCACGATTACAATTAACTTAAAGAGTCTTCAATTATATCTTAAATTTGAATCTGGTAACTGATACTGGTAATAATAATTTAGACTCAAAAGAAGCAGTTATTTTAAAAGGAGCCATTGCTTCGAAGATGCTCTATGTGGGATATACTGTATAGGATAATTTGCTATAAAACTTGTAAAACTCAATTGTTTAAGCACATTTTAATTTTAATACTCTCATTTTTTCCTCTGTTTAGGTTTAAATAAATAATGGGTTTGCTTAATTCTTTTCAAGTTCTAAAGGAAAACAGTTGAAAAATGTAGGTTTTTAAATTTTATTTTCTTAATAAAGTAGAATGCCACTAAAATTATTTTAAAGACAAATAATTTTAAAATTTGTCATCCATAGATTGCTTACTGAATTAGTTTCTAAGGATGTTAAAAAGATGGCATAGGAGATGTAAATATGCAAAGACCATGGAAACGTAATAAACATAGTATTAGGTGCAGATAAAGTAGGAACAACATCATATAAGCAAATGGATCGGCTGCAGTACTTTGTCTGGAAGTTTTGCTTTTAAACATATATCTTTATTCTTTCTGTTCTCCATGGATGTAAGACTTAAATCCCTCACCCACCCCCACAATACATTTCAAATTAACTTACTCTTTTTTTGAATAATTTATTTTTATGCTTTTATTAATTAAAAAAAAATTATTGCAGTGGAAAGAAAAACGTTTTGTTTCAAATGTTGATGAAAACATCGGGGGGAGGGGGGTGATTTGCACTTCTTGTAGGAAAAAATACAAGGTTTTCCGGTTTTGTAGTTACATGTAGCTAACCATAAATTCATTCTGTTTCGACATTTTCCTGGTTTATTTTGCACGATGTTCAGCTGTTTAGAAAATCTGAGCAAAAGTAGGTCTGTAAATTTTGAGTGCAGGAAGAGTGAAGAAAATATGCTATTACCATTACAGAGCAGGAGAGGGAGGGAAGAAGCATGTAACCTTTTTATGAAGAGTCCTAGAGCTGAAATGGATGAGAAATGCAAGCTGAAATTTGGCATGGAAATAGCTCTCATTTAAAAGAAGTACCTTTGCTTTCAGAGAAAATTAGTTTTGACTTCACCAAGGTATGAGCTTTTGAATATTGAATACAGTAATAAGGTTTTAAGCCTCTCTTTCACTTTCTCTCTTCTTTTCCTTTCCTCAGTTCCTAAAATTTTCCTTCCATATGAATATTTAAAGTATACAATATCATTACAATGAATAGTGAAGTATCGTACATTGCTGCAGATTGGTAGTATCTCCTGTTTATTTCATAGATATTAAATTGTTGAAACTGGTTTTGACCTTTCTGGTGCTTTTGTTGTTTGTTTTGTTATAGCACTTATAAATTATACTCTTTTCAATGCCTTCTCCCTCGTCTAGGAATCACTGTCCTTTATCTGAAATGGCTTTTCAGTTAAAAAAACTTGTCAGTTCTCTATCACATATATCTAATTTGCAGGAGTGTGAACATTCACAGAATTGAAACTCATATCAGTATTATATGGTCCTGACTGGAAAACCTCTTTCCACAAGAGGCTTTTATTTCTCTCACATAATCTCAGATTGGATTCCAATTACCCTTCTAAATCAATATAGGTATTGCAGTAAACTCTAGCAGCCTTGGTTAACTCTCAGTCATTAAGAATAAAGCACTTCTATTAAGTGATTTCATAACTGATAACAGTCTTGCCATGCTAGAGTGAGATAGGCTGCATTCAAATTACAGTTTCAGACGGTTGAAAAAGTGACCTTTCCTGTTCATTTTTTATTCTATCAGGACTCCTCTATCTGAATTAGGTAGGAGAAGAGAGCATTTATTTTAAGGTTCCCTTGCATGAGAAACTTCATACTAAAAGTGTGAATGTCTTTCCATCTTGAGAACCCAAGATTACCTCGTATTGACTGTGGACCTATCATTTCCTCCTAAAGAGATTTTCCACTTCTCAAGAACTTTCAGAACTTTTACCTTTGCTAATTACTTCATTTGAAAGCTTCTAGCATAGCTTTTTGGGAATGCAGCATTCTTCTAGCTGCTGCAGCCACTGCAGTTATCCATATTTTACACATTTCATAGAGTATTGGCTCCTTTTGCTATTTTGCTCCTTTGAATAAGGAGCAAATTTGCTCCTTTGAATAAACTATTTGCTCCTTTGAATAAACACATATTTTAATTGATTTTAATTAGTTCAGGATAATATGCAGAAATATTCAAGTGAAGACTTTCAAATAGATAGAAACTAAATTAGGTGGACTATATCACAGTCCAGAAGTTAGACTCTGAATTTCTGTCAGTACATGGGAATTTTTTAATGAAATTCATAATACCAAGTCAAACTGACACTTTTATTTTTGTCTTTGAAAACCTTTAAAAACTTAAATCCACCTTCATTGAAAAATGTAGATATCAGGATATGTCTTCAAAGGATCAAACACCATTAAAGTCTGAGGCTGAATTTCGAGTCATTCAGATAAGCAGGTAACTTTGGATAATTTAAAATTTCTCCCAAAGTTTTCTTCCTACAATGTTTGTTCAAGATGTGTTTGTTCAACTGCAAGGCATTTAGAGCTAATAACTGGTTAGAGAGCTTTCCTCTTAAAGGCATATGTACAGATAGTCAAGAATAAGTGGTAGTTAGACATCCTTCCCGTCATTGATTTAGACCAGTAGGCTACAGATTTGGTTTCCTTAGTTCAGTATATAATACTGAGGCAGAGAAAAGCAGTTCCACACCTGCTCGTATCCTTATCTGACTAATCATGATAAACAGGTTATGCTTCTTTAGGAAGCATAGGCCCTTACCAGTCCAAAAGGAATTCAAAGAGCAGCACAGGGAAACTAAGAAATATTTGTCTCCCCTTGCTATGAAGCATCAAGGTTCACACAAGTTTTGGCAATAACATTGATTACTTTTTTAAATTAATGTTAGTTGACATAAGAGTCTAACAAATATCCTTTTGGCAAATAGGAGAATTGCCATTACAACTTCCCTCTCTACTTCTCTGTTAACACATGCTTTTTATTATTCTTTTAAACTGTAACAATCTGTTAAGAACTAGATCTTCAAAAGCATGTAGGTGCTTAGTTCACTTTGTAGGGTAAGAAAGACACCTAAATGTGCCTGGAGGATCTGATTCAATGTTTGTTTCTTATCCCTTACTCCTACACTGTATTTCATGCTGTCAGTCCAAAACCTTATCTACACGGTAAAATTGCAGACACAACTGATACAAAAATTAACAGTTAGATTTTAACATTTAAAATTAGCATAATATCTTCTATTCTGACATAAATAAATGTAGTTTAATGATTTAAGCAAGTTGGTAGAAAGAGGTAATATCTTTTATAAGACTACCATAGCTAGAAAGAAACAAATTTACTCTGTTAGAGAAGTTAATGAGCATATTTTGGCTCTGAAAAATAAACTTGTTTAAGTAATAATGGTGCTGTGCGCTCTCATTAATCATTACTTCCACGAAATGCCCTAGTTAAATACCACATATTTTGTAATCATCAAAGATCTGAATTGACTTGCTCACAGACTTCTGAAAAAACTGTCTAACTGTTTTCATAAATTTTCCTCTTTGCTAAGATTGTACTCTGTAAAGTACAGACAGGAAGGCTGTGAAAATAACTGATAGATTTGTGCTGCTAATGAATTGACTTATAGTTGAGTACAGCAAAAAGTCATTTTAGATACAGCCTCATTTAGAATTTTTTAATTTTTCCTGCCAGCATCTAACACTAAGAAATTATTCCTATGTCTCAGTGCAGTACCAACAGGTAGGTGTGCCTAAAATAGCTCTGGCTAAAGCTAGCTTTCTGTTCTACTTGAGCCCAAAACACATATAAGGGTATATACCCTCTAGTCACTTATACATTTTAGCAAAAGTGAAGTAAATTAAAAGTTGTTGTCACTACATTTATAGACAAGAAGGACAGAGTGTTTTTATTTCTACCTGTAATATCTGAGGAATTAAAGCATACTCCCTTATGATAAAAACTTGTTCTCAGTTCTTTCTATTCTGTAAGAAACACCATCCTTCAAGAAAGTTTGCCAGCCATCAGTCTGGGATGATATATTTTCAATCTCTGCTGCTGCTGCATTTTGTGTTACATTAAAGCACTCATTGACATAAAAATAAAAAAATTTAAAAAAAAAAGGGAAGAAGAAGAAGAAAAATCTCCTACTTTTTATGTAATTATCCTAGGTAGTAACACTTTCTTTGTAAATGGCAATACAAGTATTTTAGACAAAGTGGAGTAGCTCAGTCTGTAGGAATTCACAAATGTCTGTTCCATATACAAACATCTGGTTTAGGATAGAAGCATAAAAGATGGTATTCAGGACAAGCAAATGTTTTGTGTCTCTTGTGGACAACAGAGTGTAGAGGGGTCTTTGGTCTCCCCCAAAAAGGTGTGAAGTCTGCCTCTTGCTGTGAATAGAATTCTTTTGTTTACTTCTCTGAGTCCTCTGCTGCCTTGTGCAATTATATCAGCTGGGCTTTCTGTACAATCTTCTGTAATATAGGAAGAAAAGGGGCAAGGTTTTCTGAAAGATACAAAAAAAGGAGGCATAGAGAGAAATGAAGGTATGATGTCTGAAAGAGGGAAAAACCTTAAAGGATGAGAGGGAGCTATGCTTTAAAGTATAAAGTCGTGGCATGATCAAAAGCTAAAGGTAATAGAAATATTTCTGTTGACTTCATTGGCTTTTGACTTCAGCACGGTCTAAAGGAATACACAAACCTTCCTCCCTTTTCCCATCAGCTCCGTACTTGTGTTATTTTCAGAATCAGTCTTACTAAATAGACAAGATAGAGGTCAGGAATGGAGTCAGAAATCATTGGTTTTATTTGGAAAAATGAGCAAAACTTATTAATGTATTTTAAAACTGTAAAGTGTAACTTTTTATCAGGGAATTTAATAGGGTTAAATATTCTGGGTACTATTTCAGATGTCTAAATATTGGTAATTTACCATAATTTTTCTAGGAAAAAAATAGAACAACTTTTGCACATATATAAGTCTGTACAGCTTTTTATATCATAGCTTTTCAAAACAATAAAATTTTTTTTTTTTTTTTACTATTTATCGTTTCTTCCTTCTAAGGCACTTCTAATAAGATACAAAGTATACTCATTGACTTTAATGTCCTAGTGAAACTAAATGTTTTAGCTTAATTTTAATGACAAAGAGTCTGAGTCTCAGATAACCACCCTCATTTATTTCTCAGACCCCTTTTTCAATTCATTTGGAGAAACTTTCTGAATGAGGCCTTTTAAAGATAACTAACAGTCATAATAATCATTGTTCTCTTTCTAAATCTGTAGTGTCTCATTATCTTTTTAAGTTTTAAGAGAATTTTAGTTCAAATAGCATTTTTATAGAAATAATAAGGGGCTCTAAGACTGCAGAGGAACTTGGTGCTGCAACTGAGCCATCAGATGACTTTGGTCATATTAGTTCAGATGCAAATGAGACTCATTGGCTGTGCATTCCCGTTACTACTACTCACACAGTCTTAAAAATCTATTTGAGTTGTGTAGTATGCAAATCATGCCCACAATTGATCTTCTGAAACACTAAAATCTCAAGTCCAAGTAGTCATTTTTTAAGAATTGACATTGTCGTTGTGTTCTCTTCTTTCCCCTTTCAAACAGTTGGGGTTTTTTTTAATTTGTTTTGGTTTGTTTGTTTGCTTGCTTGTTTATTTGTTTTTAGCAGACTTTAATAGTATGAAAGCTTTCTACCAGTTGAAACAGTCTCATTACCACAAAACAGCTATGGCTGGCAGTATTCCCAAATTATCCAATTTAATCCCACCTGTATACCTCAGCAAGGACTTGGAGAAACCAGCACAGCAAAAGGATTACTTCATATGCACATTAACGATAAGGGAAAGACAGATTATAGTTCCCCACAGTAGTACCTCCCCTTACAGCATGCCTGTTACAGATCCCACAGTTGCAGCAGGACACTTGTACGCTCCTTCCCTTCAGCATTATGATTACATCAGCATTTGAATGAGGCCCTAGATTTGTTCAGTTTTTAAAGTCAATAATTATTGCCAGTACCAATATTTAGACAAGAAGGACCTAGAGCTAATTCTGTTTTGTAATTTTCCATTTTGGATAGGAGCACCTGAATATGCCCCTAGAATAACTTTGTTGCACACGAGGGGATACTCATACATCTATGCACCTGCTGAAGATGACCATAGTTCCCATGTGTGACTTGTTACCGAGTTTTCCTTTTATGGAAACCATGGTATTGTATAGGCAACCTTTTTTAGTCTCCAAAAAGCATCAAGCTTTGTTGTTGCTCTTTTAGCAAAGGTTATACAGGTATGAAAAACCATCTGAGATGAAGCAAGGCATTTAACCTGTACATTATAAAAAAAGAACAGTTACCAAATTGGGGCATCTATGGTTCATCCCGGGAAAAAGTAATCTGTAATTTAGGCTTAGCAACACTCAGTCCAAGAATGTGTAGTTCTGTTAAACTATCCTTTTACTCTAGCCATGCCTGAAATAATTGATAGAATGGGGCTAATAATTCCTAGCTACAAGGGATCTTGTGGCTTTACCTAAAAGAAAGTAATTTCTCAGTTTTAGAGATAATGAAACTTCATTTTGCAATTTTGTTACTGGTGACAAAATAATTCCTTAATATACCAGAATCCCTCATACCAAGAGAAAGCTTGTACCTGGACTTCTTTTCTGTTTTATTTGGATTGTTTGGCTTTCATTTCTTTTCCATTCTGTCTCTTTTCAAAATGCCTCCAATTCTGAAGCCATTACACAGTAGCAAGAATAACAGATATGAATTTTCCAGTCTGTAAGTTTTCCAAAGCTTCAAGTTTGAAAATGGTTGCCTTTTTGTACAGTACTTTTTCATAACTAAATGCAATGTAATAAAAGGTGTGTGTCCCCCCCCCCTCTTTATCTTGTATCCTATGGAAACATGCTTTGTGATTAAGTTGCTTTCAGCTGATGAGTTTCTGCTGCTGCCCTCAGTACTTTATTAGCTCACTGACTTTTTCAACTAGATATCTTAGCTGGTTGAGGGTTTGTCTGTGTGTTTGTTTCTCAAGATATTTTGTAAAAATTGCATGTATGTAATGGGAGGGGACAGGACAGAAACTGGTTAACAGAATTAAAATCCTAGTCCTGAACTCGTAACTTGGTAGGCACCAGATAATTCACATGACAAGAAAGATGTTTTAAGTGTCTCAGTCATGAAAAAAAGCTTCATTCAGAGCTTATATTTATTCTACAGCAGGAAATACAAGGGAAAGTAAAACAAAAATGTGTAGCAAGCATCACTGGGGGCTTCAGATGCATGAAGCATCAAACATGGTAGCTGTCAGTCCATGTCAGGTCTGGGCAATTGAGCTGCAGTTAGCTGCCTGACAGGAGTCAATCAGGAGACCAAGAACCAGCCTGTTATCCTGACTGGTGGTTTATTCTTTGTATGTAAAATCCATCACTTCTTGGGGTTTTTTTCCATGTGCCACTTGATGGCAGTTGCACTTCTAGATATCTCACTCCTATTCCTGTCTTAGTTTTTATTTCTTTTACCTCATGCTTGTAAACTTCATCCATAGTTTCTGACTCCTGCCTCTGCTCTTTGTCCTTACCTTAGTCCTCTTTGTCCTGGTTAGGACCTTCCTATTCCTTGTTCCAGGAATGGCAATAGTTATTCCAACAATGTTGTCTTTCCCTCAGTTCAGTAAGGTTTTGTTTCTAGGATCTTGCAACTTTTCCCATACTTTTTGCATAACTGTTGGTTTGACATAACCCGTGGTGTCTTTGAGTCATTACCTCATCTCATGTATTACACCTGGCTTGCATTTCCTCCCTTAATTGCAGTCTGGCCGTAACAGCTTGGAAGGGTGGCCCACATTCTATCTGTCTCTGCTTAACAGAAGTAATGATGTCAGAAGGTTGTAAGGGTAAGAAGAACAAGACGACAAGAAAGTGAACAGTTGCAGCTAGGTACTAAAGGTGTTTGACTCATATGAAGGCCATGTACTGAGGAAGTGACCTACTAGTGTAGAGGAGATAACATCACACAGATATTAATGACTGAATAGTTTGCTCACAGAATAAATTTAATACAGATTACATATATTTAGTGATTTAGCAGATGATTTGGTTACAGCAATGTAAAATGAATATGTCACTATAAACGTAATAAACTCATATGGCACAAAATCATAAAACCAGGCTTCAAAATTTCAAGTTAATATGGTGGGGATTTTTTCTCTTTTAATTTCTCAGGATCTTTATAAAATACTCTTGACTGGAAAGAAACTGCCTCTCATATACACATAGTTTGGTAATCTGCTATGAGAGAAAAGTGTCCTCCTAGGATATAGGATCCTCTGTATATCAGTGTTCAGACTAAATCAGAAATTAATTATTTATCTTGATATTGACCTCTTGATTTATGGTAAAGAAAGAATGTCACAGGTTAGAAAATGTGTTTTATAAGGAACTTTCAGGGTTTTTTTGTTTTAATTTATTTACTTAAATTAGTACTCTGTACTAATCTTTTATTAGAAAATTTTGGTTTACTTTAGTAATATAGTTGTTAAACATAATTAACAATAAGCCAACACTGATTAACTGATCCAATAATTTGATAACTCCTCACTATACTTCTTGTCTTCTTTTGGTTTTTGTTTCTTGTTTTTGGTTTTTTTTTCCCTTTAGGATTTTATATATTTTCATGTTGGAGTTTTTCCTCTTGAATCCCTGAATTATTAATGAACACATGTCAACAATTCTTCTGCTGCTTGCAATTTTATTTTCTTTTTCTTCGATGGATTTTCTCACAGCTCTTTCTCAGCAGTCTCAGGCAAAACTGTGTACTTTTGCTATATTAGTGATGGGCCTTGGCTCCTCAGTACACAGGTGGCCAAGTGCTTCGGAGACAAGGGTTTGCAGTGGGATTATGGAGAGAAAGAGGGTTATGGTCCTCCTGGGTCCTAAGGTCAACAGTACCAATCTTCATCAGGCAGAGATGAAGTGGGTTGTCTCAGCAAGTCCTGACCATCTTGAGTTTGCAGGGAGCTGTTTTGATGCTTATAGTGAGTCTTTTCCTACCCATTCTGGGGTCTTAAAATTTTCTTTAAACATTTTCCTTTCTTATTGGTTCCCAGTTAAAAAGTTGCACACTAGCACACCCAACATCAGTTAGCCGTTTTTTGTTATGCAGTAACTACCTAGTTTTATTAGACTTTCAACTATGTATGGTTTTCTCTGACCTTAAGCTAAAATAGGTTGGGCAATAGTCACTTGACCCATAGACCATTGCTGGGTAAAACTGTTTCAGGCCAATATAAGTCCACATAAATTCTGAGATCTTGCACTGTCAGGATACCAGGCCTACAGCCTTTTACCAATAATGGTAAAAAATTGTTTTTACTGAGCTACAGGTTCTTGGACTGGATTAAGACCAAGAGATTTATCATGTTGGTCAGTTCCTTGCTCTTATATTTCTTTTCACTTTTTGGCAACTGAATTTAACAACTATTTTAATTTTACCTTCCTTTCTCCTTCTAAAAAACAAAAAAACTTCTAAAGTTTTTATAGCAGTAGTAAAAAAAAAAAAATACAAGGGTAAGTTAATTACTTTAAAGAATGTAAAAAGAAGTTAAATGATACTACTAAACTTCATTCAAACTGTACTCTTACTGTATGCAATAAGACAGAAAAAAATGACATGGAGAATTAGATAGGTGTAGTTAATAAGCAAAAATATTTCTATATAAATTTAAATAATTTATTTAAAATATTATGTGTATTTATAGTATATAAATTTATAATATATGGTTTAATTTTAGTTTAATTGACTTATTATATAATTTATTATATATATATATATATACACAAACATATTCTACAGTATATAGATATGATATACACATCTCCTCAAAGACAGAAAATTTTGCCCTGTGCATGAACATGAACTTGTCTAATTTCGACAGGCTGTGATTACATGATAATCAATCATGCCCAGGTAGAGACCAAGTACCTGCTTAATATTTACCCTTCAGTGCATAGATATAAAGGTCATTGTATAGTAGATATTTTCTCCTACAAGTCTGAATTCCAGTCAGATATTTTAGTAACATTATTATGGCTAAATATTTCATAGTGAGTGTAGACTGAACATAGCACACAAAGACAGAGCTAATAGCACAAATGGAACTAATCAGGATTTGGAAACAAGCAGCTTGTTGTGGACCATTTCAAATCTGAAATGGTAGTCTCAAACCAAGTATTGATCTTTGTAAGTTATCTTTGAGTGTTTTTTGAGGGTAAACATTTCACAATTTAGGGAAAATAGATTTTAAGCAAGTTGTTTTGTGGAGTGGGATGTTGAAATGAATGGTATTCATTCAAATATAAAAATATCTGTCATTAGAATAAATGCAGAGCAGTTCCACTGATTACAATGCATAATACAGTATCTCTCATGTTTTCAATACCTTTCTTGTTTATCTCATATATATTATATGGTTACAGGATATCCATGTTTAACACAGTTTGTGTAGGGTGCAAAGGAATCTGTTTTGATTTATATGATAAGGTACACCTTAGTGTATGTATTCGACATAGCTTCATATTGAATTGTGATGAATGGGTAGCCAAGAATATACATGAAAAAATTAAAAAGATTTCCCACATAAAAAAAGCACGACAGCAAAAAGCCAAACAAAAAACTAGAAAGAACTGTGCTGGAGTAGACTTAGCTGGTGTTTCTAGCTATTTGTTACTCGCAAAGCCAAGGAACTGGAAGTTAACCCCCACAGCTGGTAAGTGAAACTAACCATTAAACATAACCAGCTACGAAATTATTGAGAGGCAGACTAAAATTCATTGAACCTTCTTTAATCTCCCTCAGGTGTATATATTAGAATGATCATCTTTATTAATTCCAATCACATTCTGTGAAACCACTTTATTTTTCTTTTGATGACATACAGCCCTTGGATGACTATACATTCATTTCACGAGAACAGTTCTTTGCTGAGGGACAGGCAAGAGAGACTCATCTGTGGAGAGCCCTCCCACCTTGTCCTCTACCAGACCACCAAGTAGTGTTCTTCTTTCTTTTTCTGCCCGGATTTCAATAGACTCATTCTAATATAGTCCAGTGTAAGATGTAAGGGTAACTAGCCGGCCAAAAGAGGTGATTATCCCACTGTATTCAGCATTGGTGCGGCCTCACCTTGAGTACTGTGTGCAGTTCTAGGCCCCACAATTTAAGAAGGAGGTTCAGCTCCTTAAATGCATCCAGAAGAGGGCAACAAAGCTGGTGAAAGGGCTGGAAGGAATGTCCTATAAGGAGTGGCTGAGGACTTTGGGCTTGTCTAATTTGGAGAAAAGGAGGCTAAGGGGCGACCTCATTGCTCTCTACAGCTTCCTGAGGAGGGGAAGTGGAGAGGGAGGTGCTGATCTCTTCTCCCTGGCATCCAGGCATAGGACATGTGGGAATGGTTCAAAGCTGTGCCAGGGGAGGTTTAGACTTGACATCAGGAAGCATTTCTTTACCGAGAGGGAGGTCAAACACTGGAACAGGCTTCCTAGAGAGGTGGTCGATGCCCCAAGCCTGTCTGTGTTTAGGAGGCATTTGGACAATGCCCTTAATAACATGGTTTAACTTTTGGTCAGCCCTGAATTGGTCAGGCAGTTGGAATAGGTGATTGTTGTAGGTCCCTTCCTACTGAAATATTCTATTTGGTCTGCCCAAAGACAGAATCTATTTCATCCATATTAATAATGAATTTATAAAGTTTTTCATTCTTCCATGCTTTTGTGTTTCATTTCCCAAATGGAAGAAATGACTTCTTGTTTTAATTTGTAAGATATCCCCAATACTAATACCAAACTGTTAATTTCTCTGAGGTTGAATTAATGATGCAAATGCCTGATTAAGAAAGTAGCATTGTCAAAACTGAGATAAATTCATATTTACTGTTCAGTTAGAGCCCTTGACAGACTTCAGTGTTGACTTTCTAGACTTTTACAATGTTATAATCTACTTATTCTGAATGGAGAATTCTATCAGTAAATTTTGTCAGGTTATTTCTAGTACTTATTTATTCAATTTAGTTTATCTTAAAGAGCAATTCTATCTTGTGAGAACATCATGCCTAAAACATTCCTGCCCTTCACTTTCTGATCAACCAAAAGCTTTCATGAAACTTGCCCAGGTAAATCTTATCCAGGAAAAAGGAAAAATCAAGTATGTTTCTTCCATACTATTTTCTTGTTTCCATAGGTTTCTTTTCTTTTATTCTGTAGCCTTTCTGCTCTCTTGGCCAAAATGGCCAGTAGGGAAGGAACAAAAGGAGTGCCGTGATTCCAGCATACTTGAAGAAATGTGCCAGTTTAACCAAATTGAATTGCTTCAGTAATAAATTTTCCAGGGAGACTTACAGAGGCACTGACATTCACACACTTAAGGGCTTCAGAAGAGAATCCACTAGAAACACTGATAGATTCAACTACAACAAAGAGTAAAAAACAGAAAGAAATCAATTTCTATGCTCATCTTTTGAAAAGACCACTTTAAAACGCTCTCATGTTTAACAATACATTTCAGTGTGTTTCTCCCAAAAATATTGCTTCATTTATTACTTGATCTTTTTGTGTTTTTTTTTTTCTCCTAGTAAAGGATAGTTTACGGAAGATTTGAATTCCTTCTGTAAAGCAGCAAGCTCATGTAATCAGTTTTTATGGTTCTATTTTTTAGCTAGCATAATCTGGGGAAAGATTAATTCCTTTAATTGCATTGTACTAACACCATTTAGTCTCAGAAATAATGTATTTATATGCATTTAGTAGGATAGCCATTCTGCAATACATCAATGGCAGAGACACATGCTACAGAGAATGTAAGCTTAGCAAATACAACACTGGCAGTGCAAGTGACAGACCTAGACACAGTGCAAAAGCCCCTGGGGTTTATGATGCCACAGCTAATTTCTTTTCCCTTTTTGCTTTACTTTCCACAGTACCTTCCTTTTCTATCCTTTTCACTGCTTTCACTAATTTGACCCAGATACCTACAAAATTTAATTTACATGCTAGTTTTAGACATCATGTTAATAAAAGACAGTGTTTTTCTAATAAAGATACAGAATTTTAAGTGATACTTATTTAAATGTTGTCCTATCAAGTGACCGATAAAACTGAATTGTTTCTTTTAGAAGGTTTTCTTTTAGAAGGTTTTGTGAATGAAAATTTTTACAGGTAGAAAAACAGACTTGAATATGCATTGCCAAAACCAAAGAAACACACATGACATTTACATTTGTAACATACATTCAATTGACAGCTTCAGAAGCGAATGTTGAAGTTTGAATATGTTGGCTAATTTATGTTCTTATGGAAAAAATATTTTTTGTTTATTTGCTTTCTTTAGTGAAATAACTGCAGCTGGACTGATATTTGGTTCCACACTTTGACTTTTAACACTGCCTGTTTTTGTCACTTGTAGACACAACCATGAGTTCTATCTATGGCAATTAGAGTTTGAAACTTTATAAAGATTCTGCACTGTTCTCAGTCAAGATGATCAGCTATTTATCATTATTCTTGATTCAATAAATAGGTTAAGAATGATGTGGCAGCAAGAGATGAGTTAATCAGGTAAGAGAAACTCACTGCTCCCTGCACTACTCCATCCCAGAGAAAAGAAAGGAAACTGGCCCACTCTGCCTGCAGTAATCAGGCTAAAGAGATCCAAAGGTAATAAGCTGCCAAAGACTACTCCTCTATCCTTTCATCCATCCACAGTAAAAGACTGAGGAAGGTTAGAATGATGTTGCAATGTTATGGAACTACCTGATACACTGTAATTACATATTGTTGACATACTAGTGTAAAATTATGAAATTAATACCTTAAATAAATTTAGGACATGTCATATTTAATTTTTTCTGTGACTCTAAGTGAGAACCATTTCACCTTTTTTTAGCCCATCTGAAAACTTGCCTTCTTAAGGTAGGATAGTTATTCAGTTTTCTTCTCTTTTCACACAATAGAAATAAGCTTCTTCAGAAAGTAATTTATCTTATCCTAAAAGATGTTTCTGATCGGTGCAACAAGGATCCTCGTCAGTGTCTGTGGAAGCAACCTAGCTGAGGTGAGACCTTTAATTTTTAGGTAACTGACATTAAGTGAAATGAATCTGATCCTCAAATACCACGTTCATACTTTTAATGTTCTTTTAGTGTTTCTTATGTAATGTCACTAGCCCAAGCCAAATACATATTAAAAACCATGGGAATCTATTCCACCTCCTGAAACAATATGAACAAGTTCAAGTATTATCCAGTGTGACTTTGAAGTTGCAAGAAATTTCTTCTGATTATTCCATACATTTTTTCATTTATAAATACTTTTCAAGATTATATGTTTTTATTTTCTTGGTAACATTCATGACCAGCAACTTAATACAATAATCTGTTCTCTTCTTCTAAGCCATTATACACCAGTAAAACAAGTTTTACGATGTACCTTCACAAGAAATTCAAATTTTCTTTGGTATGATATTTTATCACATTATTTAATTGCAGGTATGCCTGAATAGACAGTGCTATTGCACTTGCTATATGTTATTGCTGATGATTAGGGCTAAATATTGATATTTCTCACATTTCATCTTTGAAATATTATGTTTGTGTCAGAACTGCAAAATAGGCATCCAGAAAAGTTCTCAATTTTAATACATAATCAATTGCACTTTATTGTCTGATGGTCAGTTAAATTATTTTGTGCCACGAACAGCAGCAAACCTTTATACTGAGGTGAACAAAACATGAGTTGAAGACTCATGAAACTAAAGAATTCAACACATCATGCTAACAGCTGATCTGAAGCTTTAAAAGATTCTTTAGAGGCTGTGGATCATGCTGATAGTTAGACCATCAGAGTAATGAAAAAGAGTAATAGAGAAGGTTTTGGAATAGCTCCAGTTCTAAATAGCCAAGGATGACTGAATATAAGATGATAAATAATCACTAGAAAAGCTTGTCTTGAAAAATGTGTCTTTTGATCCTAAAAAGGTTGTCCCAGAAAAAATGCCTGTTCCTACCAGTGATTATCATGGAACAGGCAGATTTATCCAAAAAGCAGCTGGAGACAGAGAAATCATTGTGAAAGGATACAACCCTAAATAGCTACAAAATTATTAGAAGACATTGTGTACATTGGCCTACCACTCCAGAGTTATATCAAGCTATCGAGCCAACTCTGTTAGCTGCTAGCAAATTGACAAGTAATAGAATTACAGCCTGGGAATAGAGGAAAAATGCCTTTCATCAGATACTAGCTATTAGAACCCAATGCTGTTATCTTCTCTGCAGAAAACTTTAAGGTCCAAATAATTACTGGGGAAAATAAATAAATAAATAAATAAAATCCAGGCTTTTTATCTTGTAAAACCTGAGTATTTACAAGAAGAAAGAAAGAAAGACAACCTAATGCATCTTCGATTTGATCAAGACTACAATCAGTAAGCAAAAATGATTGCTAGATCAAGCCTACAAAAATGTCTGAGTGATCAGTTATGATTATAGAGAAACCTATTCAGTGGGTTTTTACTGGCCAAGGCATGTGGTTTTGATGAAAGAAAACAGACCAAAAAGCATCTCCTGGATACAATTTTACAGGATTTCCATTTGTTGCTGGCCTGACTGAAGGGGAAAATGAAGCACTATACCTACCAGGACTGCTAGCAAAATCATAATATAAATTGCTTGCACTGAGAAATAATATCTATCACAGAAAGAGGAGTGTTAAATTAGAGTCACCAATGACCTCTACGGATATAAAGAGAGACGGCAAGCAAACACAGCATATTGTAATTTTCAGTGACGAAGCCTGGACTCAAATGCAGTATTTGTTGTACATCTATATTGTAGCCAGCCTATGAAAGTATAACACTTAGCCCATAAGCTAAAGTTAGACAAAATGGGAGTAGATTCTCACGGAAATGGGCCAATATTAATTAAAGTCTTTGTATTATCTAGAAGAAGGGTATTCCAGCTAGAATAGTTGCAGAAATAACAGATATACAGTAAATAAAATTTATGTTTCATATGTATTGACAGGGCTATGTTCCAAAACTCTTAATTTCTACTCTCTACATCCTTGCTTTACTTTTTAAAGTGTCTTGAATTCTAATACCTTTATACGAAGCTAATAATTATAATTTATTTATACTTCAGTACACCACTGACTTATTTAAAGGCACTTTCCAATAAATGAAATGAAAATATTTAGGAGATTTTCTGTCAGAACTTAGCTAATAAGTAGAAATAAGGAAATTCTGCTATACATAAACATGAAACAGAAAAAAAATTAGAAATATAGCTATCCTTTTCCTAATTTACATGAATTATAAAATTTGTGAAGATCAGTATGGCTGCTCAATATATCTGTTCAACAGGCAGAAGTTTTTAAAAATTTAAAAAGATGGTAAGCTGCATTGAATGGATTATAATGTTATACTGATGTCATCTCATTCTACTTAGACAGAAGTGAAGTAAAAGAAAACTAAGGAGAGGCATGGAACATAATTATTGATCTGAAAAGATTCTTTTAAGAGAGGAGAATGAAAACAGTTGAACTATTTGATTCATAAAAGTGAGAATAGGAGCTGACATGAAAAACCATATACAAATTAAAAAAAGAAAAAGGAAACAATATGTCAGGCACCGTTATCTGCTAATTTCTATTCAAAAGGAAAGACAGAAATAATACTTAGAAGACGGGCAAGGATTTTGATTAGACTAAATAGCTTTAAAGAGCTTTCTTTACTCTTTATTTTCTTGTAGGCTGCAACTTGGAGGGTTTAATTCTTACTTGCAGTTGCAGTCATTGTATTTAATTTGACATTTCCATATTTACTTTCTATCACAGTTGTTTTCCCTTCAGTTCCATCTGAAATCTCTCAGAGGCTGTAGTGATACCTAAATCAGGTTTTTATTTGATTACACACATGTGTATTATATATTTTTGGTTATATCCAAAGTGAGGGATTGGAAGTGATAGGAAGAGGTGGAAAAGTAAATGCAACCCAAAGCAAAAATATTGATTGAAGTCACAGCTTCCTAGGAGACAGTGATAACCAAGTGGTAACAAACAAGCGGTTACGAAGCAGACATGTTTTCCTCTACTGTTAGAAAAGATTACCAGAACCAGTACTGATTATCCTTCAATTGCACAAAGTAGAGGAGGGGAAACCTGAGAACCCTACTAAATTACTTCCTTGGCAAACAGCACTGTTATTTCTTCAAAATCACATACATCTAAATTCTTAAATATTGCAAAATATTTGTAGAAGTATAGAGTAATACAGGTTGGAATGGCTCTTTAGAAGTCATCTGGTCCATCTACCTGCCCAAAGAAGGGCTAACGCAGATCAGGCTGCTCATGGCTGTGCCCAGCTAAGTTGTGAGCATCTTCAAGAATGGAGGTTCCACAACTTCTCCAGCAGCCTCTCATGGTGTTTGACCACCCTCACAGTAAAAACATCTCCAGATCTAATTGGAATTTCCCATATGGCAACTTGGGTGTCCATTGCCTCTTGTCCTATCACTGTGCACCTGCAAGACGAGTCTGTCTCCCCTACACTCTACCACTGGGTAGCTGAAGCACAATTAGATCTCCCCTTAGCTTAGACCCAGCTCTCAGCATCTCCTTGCATATCACGTCCCCAGCCCCTGAGCATCCTGCTGGCCCTCCCCTGGATTTTCTCCAACAGGTCAATGGCCTTTTTGTATGGGGGAGCTCAAGACTACTCTCCCAAGTGCCGAATGGAGGGGAGCAATCACCTTCCTGGACCTGCTGGCATTACTCTGGCTGGTACAGCCCGGGATGCCCAGGCTGACTTTCTCCCCTGCAAAAACACAATGCAGATTCATGTTTAACTTGTCCACTGGGATCCCAGGCCCTTTTCTGCAAAGTTTCTGTCCAGCCAGTCAGCCACCACATGTTCCATTTCATGGGCTAATTCCATACCATGTGCAGGACTTCATATTTGCCTGTGCTGATCCAGAAGCTGTTGTTAGCTCACCCATCACAAACCAGCGTTCCTTATCTTCCAGCTTTGTATTGTCAAAGCCTTTAATACACTAATAGGACTCAAATGACCTGACCAACCTCACCTGAGACCCCCATCTATGCCTGTTACGCATGGGCCCTTTTAATTTCAGGCCTGGGTTTGCCATCATCTGTATTCCTTAACTATTGTTTGAACTTCCTAGTTTGACTTTGAATTTTGCTTGTAACTGTGCCTGATGATCACTGAGCTGTCAATAGGACTCATCCCGCTTTGCTCATCTGCCTGGTGTGCTGTGGAGCAGCACACTGCTGGAGGGGACATTGCCTGGCTTGTGCTGTTCCTGCTCTTACTTTCCAACTCACCTTTAAGGAACGGCATCACTCTTGCTGTTAGCTGGCATGCTCTTTTAGTGGAGCCAGTGTCCATCCAGTGCAGCACTCCAGCCATGTGGACTATCTCACCAAATCTCTCTAATCCCACTGGGATCATAGCTCTGCAGCATTCATGAATTTCTAATTCCTCTTCTGTTTCCCATATTGATGCATTTGTGTAGCGACACTTGAAATGGACCCCCAGTTGTTCTGCATTCACGTAAGGAGTGTGAGGGCCACTGCTTTAATATGCGGTGCTGGTTTCGCTGGGAGAGAGTTAATTTTCTTCCTGGTAGCTGGTATAGTGCTGTGGTTGGGATTTTAGTATGAGAATAATGTTGATAACACAGGGATGTTTTAGTTGTTGCTAAGTAATGTTTATACTAGTCAAGGACTTTTCAGTTTCCCGTGCTCTGCCAGGTGCACAAGAAACTGGGAGGGGATACAGCTGGGACAGCTGACCCCAACTGACCAAAGGGCTGTTCCATACCATAAGATATCATGCTCAGTATATAAAGTTGGGGAAGAAGAAGGAAGGGGGGGCATTAGGACTGAATGGCGTTTGTCTTCCCAAGTAACCATTACGCGTGATGGAGCCCTGCTTTCCTGGAGATGGCTGAACACCTGCCTGCCCAGGGGAAGGAGTGAATGAATTTGTTGCTTTGCCTTGCTTGTGTGTGTGGTTTTTGCTTTCCCTATTAAAATGTCGTTATCTCAACCCATGAGTTTTCTCACTTTTACTCTTCTAATTCTCTCCCCAATCCACTGAGGGGGAGTGAACGAGTGGCTGTGTGGTGTTTAGTTGCCATCTGGGGTTAAACCATGACATGTGCCCCCATAACTTCTTTTCTCTTTAGTCATCATCCCTTGACAAGTATCATTAAAGACCCTGCTGTTCAGATTAGGAAGCTTGCAGTCAAAGATGGTCTCTCCTTTCTTTGTCAGATGAACTGTTTGTCCAGCAGTCCTCATTTCTTAGGGAGTGTCCCCTGGTTATAAAAGCTAAAGACCTGGCTGCAGCATGAGCTTTACAGCGAGGTGTTGGCCCACAGAGTGTGCCTGCCTCTTTATGAATGTCTTCTCTTTCATCAGCAGTCTAGGAAAATGCCACCTAGGTTCTATTTCTTTCACCTTTACCTCACCGCTAGAGTCCTGTTCATTTGCTGCTGTGGCAAAATTTTAGAAATAGGATGCTCTTACAGTTTTCAGACTTATGGTATGGTCATATTTCCCCACTTCTTTCTGAGTATGGAGTTATTTTACCATCTTCCAAAAGTCAGTGTTTCCACTAGACACAATTTGGATTCCAAATTCTAATAGAATTTGGAGATTCTAATAGAATTTGGAGCTATGTGAGTCTTGATCTAAATTAACATGTCTATTTCTATATTGCTAAACTCTCTTCTCTCTGCTGATTGAAAAAAATAACATAAAATAACAGAAAGGATATGCGTGAAATTGAATGATATGATATGACACAGGATATAAGCAATCTGATCCTAAATAAGCATCCCAAATCATTAAGCAATGTTACAGCCACAACTGAAAGGAGTTAAATTTATACTAAGGCATTTTACTGCATTAAAAATGACTCTGTTTTGTTGTATCTCTGACTTTAAAAAAATTTTTTTTCAACAAGACCTTAAAAGGTTCTTAACTCATAGTACAAATAAGCTTTGCAAGTAATTGGTGTTGAAGACCCGGTTATGCCCATGAGGGCATAATTATGAGCAGGAAAAGTGCCACCTGGAGGTCCTCTTTGAGACAGTGCAAGTCAAACTATAAATGGCATTACAAAGGTATTGACAATGATACCTTAAGAAAAGAAAAAAAAATCCCTGTAGATACTATCCTGTGATGCTGTGACCAATTAATTTTGTCTTCACCCTGAGTCACAACGTGCCCTCAGACCACCAGTTACCAGAAAGCTCCTACCTAGGGATAAATGCGTATACATGAAATGAACCAGAAGCAGCAGTAATAGGAAACAGCACTAAGGAAATTCATCTATTGCATGCAACACTTCAAATGCCTGTTAGGTGCATTAGTTTTACATGGTGAATAATACAGGCACTATCAATATTTCACTGCCTTTTCTTGATTCAGAGTTAAGATCAAACAAATTAGTATTATGTAAAGAAGATAAAGAGAATTTGAATGTTTGGTTTATACTCTCCAAGATACAGTACATTGTCAGATTTAAGCAATCTAATATGCAGGACTGTAGGCAAACTGAAATGAACAAATAAAACAAATCTACTGAGGCTTCACCCTGAAGAATATTTGATTTGTTAGATTGGGCATGATGCTTCAATGTCATTTGCATTTAAAGAGAGGCAGTGTGTCACAGTTAAGGTCAAGATCTTTATTAATTTTAAAAAGGTTCTTTTGGGGAAAAAAAAAAAAGAAAAAACCCACCCTTAAATTTCACAAAAGCAAATGTATTTCTGATCTAGAAGTGAAATAATTAATACAATACCATAACCTGTACATAATGTGAAATGCTTTACAGACAAATTTTCAACGTATTTCAATTTTCTGCTGGACTTTTCCAGTGACCAGTGTTGGATTAAATGATCTCTCAGAGTCCCTTATGGCCTTCCTTTTCTGCCTTAATTGCATTTTTTTTCTGTGCCCTTTAGAGTGGCAAATCTATGTGAATTTACACTCTGAATCAAGGAATTAGAAATACTTTTTTAAATATACATGAATATACTTATATGCCAGTTTACAACTACTTTTATCAAAAAGAAAAGTACATGCTCTTATAATTATCGTGTTTATAAGAGGCCTGATTCAGGAAGGACAGAAGACTTGACTCTTCCTGAAAATTGGAACCTTTTGAAAGTATTTCACCTTGAGCATTCAATGCCTAAGTTACTTAACATTTACACTCAGAATGTTATCTTTACATGAAAAATACTGATTATTAGCAATATTTTCCTTTTTCCTTCTATCAACTTTAGTCGGAATTTAGCAAAAAATACGCAAGAAATTTAAATTCGAATGATAGCCAGGATGTTTCACTATAGTCTAATTAGACTAAAGTGTTTACATAATACCACTAGACATACACATTTTCTTGAGTTTTGTTCAACAATATTGTCACAGAGGTGCATGCACAAACTCAAATTAGGCAGGTGATAAATAAACTTTATTTGAACCAAAATTGTTTAGCAGAAGACTAACTAGAAATGAGGCTTATCAAAATCGTTCAACACTCCAACAACGTCAGTAAACCGCAGGTTCAGGATAATGTACAAAGGAATTAATACTGCACAGTCGGCCTTAGAAATGAGGATCTAAAATGCGCACAACCACTCCCCTATGAGATGAAGGCTCTCAGCCTCAAGGAGTTTCCTTGGACAGTATCCCGACCCAAGGGGAGAGTCCCCAACCAGAGTCCCCATGCTCCGAGGAGGACTGACTCCATCTGCCCTCCGGCCAGACTCCATTTATACCCTGGTCGAATCTGATCTGTGGTCAATTCTGATTGGCTGAGGGCCTCACTTGTTTACTCCTTGCCCAAGGTGTGTACATGACCATAATCATTGACCCAAGGTGTCTACGTGCTGGTCAGCATGCATCTCCGTAAAGGTGCAAAAATAAGGCGTGAAAACTAAGGACACAGCAGTCATAATGCCCCCAGTCTTTTATTGGGGCGGGTGCACCTGCCACAAATATATAGGTCCTACACATTTCCTATCTTATAAGAATAGACTAATAGAGAAAGAAGGACAAAAAGGTAACCAAGAATAACTGCAACACCAGACACTACTTTCAGTTAGAGTTTCTCTTTGGACTATAACTACTCTCTAAACTAGATGGACTGAAGCTTGTAGTAAAATGTTGCTATGCTACCCTAGAAAAATCTAGTCTCTTTTGCTCATTTGTTACTTGAGTCCTGAACTTCAAGAAAGATTTGATAGAACTGATCACCAAATTAATAAAAAACAGTATTAAATTAACTTCTGTAGCTGTACATTTGTATTATAAACATTGTTTTAATGTGTTACCCTTCACAAAATAAATGCAGTTCAAACTACACTCTTCACATCAACTAGACCCACAGGGGCATATTAATTTGTTTGTATGGATGTCTCTGTTAAAGTACAGAATATACGAAGATACCTAAGAGCAGTGTGACTTTCAAATTTCTAACGTTTTCTATGAACTACATTTAAGAACTTCATTTTCATAACTCCCTTGCAATATTGCAGTGCACACATTAGATGAAGTTATATTGCTGAAAGATATTGTACTTTAAAGCTAGCTTCAGAGCATGTTAGTATCATTACATGGTTTTTGTTTTCTTTCTTCAGTAAAGAAAATAAAGTCCTAGGTCTAAGCAAGTTTTACTCTTAAGATTTTCAGAAATCTGTAGATGTTCATACACAGTTAATACCACCAAGGAAGCACATCTAAAATCTGTCAAAATAAGGTATCAATATGAGTACTTATTCTTATTATATACCAAGTTGCAACTCCATTTTTATTGCGTTGGAGAACTTTTCCTTTGCAGAACTTTATGGAAAATGGAAGATGGAAATGGAAGTCTTTAAGAAGCCTATGAAGAGAGTTTATGCCCACCAGAAAAGTTCATTGCACCGCAAAACAGGAACTAACAAGAGACACAACAGAATTTTAAAACAAAATGAAACCAACCAACCAACCAAATAAACAAACAAAGACCCCAAACACCAGCACCTAAGGCAGAAATAAAAAATTAGAAAGTGTACCCATGGGACAAAAAAAGAAGTTCATGCTTTCTTGCAGAAAACAGTTCACTAGTTATAAGTTGGCTGTAGCCATGATGCAGATTCAGGTAATGATAAGACAACTACTTCTCAGCTTGGTGCCCTACAAAGGGTCAAAAATAAACCCAGAATTTTGCTTTAAAACTTTCAACATATGAACATTTTGACTTGACTATTTCTTCACAGAGCATCAAAACATATACAACTGTACCTGAGAATCTTCACTCAGTCCTCAAAAGAAAAAAAAAAGAAATGCTAGTCTTAAATTTTAATTATTACCAGGCTTACTTTTTAATTATTACAATTTACTTTTTATTGTTATGCATGTGATTACCTATGTTATTGAGTAATTGTTCTTTAGAATGGATTATGATTTTAAGTGACTGGCAATGTGCCAGGCATTGAAATAGATATTTTCCTTCCTTTTAAATGGAAGTAAATAAGTGTGTATTGACAGACTGTGAAGACTATACCTTACCAGTTATGCAAAAGATTTAACTCCCAGACTGAACTGCACTGACCTGTTAGTCCAGACTGCTAGTCCACAACTAATATATAAAATAAAAAATGACCAAATGCACCTTTTTCAAAGTTCAGTCTGTTGAGATGATACTCCACAAGCACCCCATAATCTTCTCAACATTTCATATAAAAAGATGTTAGTTTTAAAGCAATGTTTTCCTTTATGTTTTTATACAAAATGATGTTACACATGAATACCAGTCTTTTACCAGTTACTACATCGTGTACATGATGAATTATACGTTTAAGTAAAATTATAAGAATACCAAAACAAATAATCAAATGAGAATCCTTACTTGTCTTTAGAAGCATAAATTGCAATGTAATGCTATTGTGGATACTCTGATTTCCAGAACCTTCACGGTGCTTCAAATTTGGTGTGTAAAATCTTTCTGAGACACAGGATATAGAGACTGCTGAATAGTTGAAAAAGATCTCTTTAAAGTTAGGTTTTATTAGAATATAATGTTGATAAAATTATGATAAGCTTTTTTTACTGTAGTTACATGTAATCATCTCCCTCATTGTTCCTTGTGTAGTAGTTGTCTTAGGTGAATTCCAAGTTTATATCTAGAATATAACAATGAAAAAGTAGACCTTTTTAGGAAGAATAGCTGGTAAAGGACAGGAAATCTTCCCTTGTATATGAAATGCAAAAGTTAGAAAAAACAGACCTGTCAAAATTTCTATATTGAAAATAAAAAGGAAAAAGATAACCTCTGCCTATAATCTCAGTAGTCTGCATGTGCAAGACATCACAAAATAAGAAGGTATATGAAGCAATCTATGAAACATGGAGATTTTAATTGTCCAAATATAAGGAATATTTCAGCAGTTAAAAAAGCTCAGAACTCATCTCATCTAACTCTGCATTTCCACAGTGTAGATACTATTATCTAAGTTACAACATTTTTTTAATCTGATACTTTTCAGACATCCACACAGGATAAGATGCATCACACCTTAGAAGCACATATGTTTCTCCACTGTTTATAAGACTGGATGACTATCTGAGAGGTAGTCAGCTATATTTGGTCAAGCTTTATAACTGTAAATCCCCATCCCACCCCCCCGTTTTAAATGCTTTGTTAACAATTATTTGATACAAAGGAGCACTAAGACAAATTAAAAAGGTACTCTAGAGTGACTCTGCAGTTGGAAAGAACTGACTGAGAAGGCAAAAGAAAATGTAAGAACTGTCATGAAATGATGGAGTTCATAAATCAAGGGAACAGAAGGGAAAGCATAATAAACCCAAGATTTTTTAAGAATGTAGTGTAATCTTTGTTTTTGGAAGTGTAAGAAAAATGTAGGCAAAAATCCACCAGACAACCCAATGCTGTTGCAGAACCTACCTTTGAGGCAGATGACCCTTTGAGTTCCCTTCTAGTCCTATTTGCAAGTTCATAGAATTTATGACTCTGCAAAGAAATAGTGTAGCCTCAACTAGGAGTCATATGGACAATATTACTTCCAAACTATGAGGCTTCACAAATTAGGATCAGTCTGACATCAGTCACTGGAGGAGGTCACATACTTTTTCTGTGAGTTAAGTCCTGCGAGTTCAAGACATACTTGATCATTTCACACAACCTGGCACCTTATTTTGTTTGTAGTGATTTTTGCATAAAGCTTTTCAGACTTAAAATTATTTGATTTTTCCTCACTTCTGTATAATTTTGTTAACTACAGACAGATCTGTTTAAAGGACGCACATAATGTGTTCACATTTCAGTCAAGAATACTATATCTGAAAGCTGATTTTCCAGTTACAGATAGGAAAAAGATATAATGTTCAAATCCATTCTCTGAAAGGGAGGCTTCCACATCAAGGTAAAACTGTTAACATTATTGTTTGCTCTTTGACAAAAATATGTTATTACACTTCTGTATGGCTGGTTCTACAAAATAAATTTATCAGCAGAACAGAAACTGACAGACTTTTAATCCTGTTTGTAGTGCGCAGTTTGCAAAGCTTTCCCAAAAGATCCCAAACTTTACTGGTTAATGGCACAGAGTGTACTTACTCTGAGCTGATTACATTCTGGTTTACAGTTACCAATTAGAGAAACCAATTATAGCTCTGAACTCTGTCAACAGAGTTTGACCTAATTTGATCCTGGTTAATCAGCTACATAAACAAATTCTGTTTATAGAAGAAATTGAATGTGAATTAAAGAACATACAATATACAATATAAACTCCAGACCATACTTTAGCTATAAAAATGTAATCAAGTGTATTATTTAGAATGACTTTATTGAAATGTAAAGAAGTTTCCCAGAAAGAAAGCATGGTTAGAGAAGCACACAGCTTACTACAGTAGCTACTATCTTATTATCTGCTAAGAAACTTTTGTATTAAGCTGTTTTGTAAGAGATAGTAAAGTACCACTTAAGCTCTTTCTTTTTTTATCGGAAAAGATCTAAGAATATAGATTTAAAATTAGTATTTCAAAAGCTGATTGTAGCATTGGAACTAGGAGGTGTATGAGTACCCACCTGCCAAATGTGTGAGCTATTTGGCAACATCTTAATTTTTGTATTTTAAGAACACTATGTTGTGATTGGCCTAACTACATTTTGGAATTCTCAGCAGAAAGAGGCATTCACAAAGACCTTAAGTTTGGAGTAATATATAAACCATAAAAAGTCCACATACTTTTTTTTCTCTTGGGTACCAAATGTTAGATATCAACTCACACACAGTACAAAACTGAAAAAAAGAAAAGAAAAAAAAGTTAAATATCAATTCCAGGCAGTGAAGGAAGTATGAGCAGAAGATGGAAGCTACAAAATCACTATTGCTGAGTGTGGAAGGGAGGAGAATGTGTGCTCTAGAAAGAAAACAGAAAGAAAGACAGTGGATAAAAAATATCTTGCTGAAAACTTATAGAAGGTGGACATTTCTGAAGGTAAGACTATGATAAAGTACAGTGATCATAAAAACAGAGGAAAAAAGAAACAGTAAAAAAAACAGAACTAGTAAAAAAGAAGCTAGTCTTCAGCAGAAGTTTATCTATGAGAAATACCTTGATGTCAGATGAGGGTCATTCCTGAGGTTATCACAGCTGGAGAAGGGGCTGAATACCATTTGGAGAGAACAGTCTTCTAATTAGAGTGGAATCTGACTCAAATTAGAAGGAATCTATCTGCTTTGCCAATAGGGTGATTTAATTTACCTCATTTATCAACCTAAGGGTCCTAGATATGAGTAGCGTCAATTTCATTTTAGTGGAGAACATCTTTTCGAAGAAGACTGAATGAAAAATGTCAATGTTTATCAGTAAGCACTCATTCATAATACCTTAATATATTTTTTCATGAATCCCTTCATGTTTATTATGTACTTCTGCAGTCCTCAGAGTTTTTGCTGCAAGAGAAACATTAAAACTATCTATAACTTCCAAAAAATTAGAGGGTGAATTTTTGATGAGCAGTAAATATTTATCAATCAGCATTATTGGGTAGATAAATTGTATGATATACTAGATCTCCATGAATAAACTCTTATGCAGCTGCTACAGTTCTAAGGGGAAGAAGAATGATTTTGCTAAATACTATTGTGCACACTTTTGTTTTATAATAACTTATTCTGAAGGTAGATAATGAACTGAACATTATGTTATACTATGTCTTGGAACAAACATACTACAGAGCAATGAAGACCAAGATAAAATCTCAGTGCAGTTTCCAAAGAATTATTTAAGTCTGCATATTTATGCTTTACTGATGAATCTGTAAATAGCCAAGGCACGCTACCTCTGCATGGCATGGGTATTATACAGTGGCATATAGCGTAATTGCTACATATATTTCCTCGATTCTAGATGTTCAGCCTTTGCTAATCAACGTATTTTGTACTTCAGTGTTCTCATAGTAATTTATCCCTTCCTCAGCACTCTCTTTTTTTTTTTTTAAATGCTTGTGACTTTCTAATAGGATGAAGGATATTGATGTGAGATATCCACACACAAACACACACAAAAAAATGAACCCAAAATTCTCAGTCTCTTTTCCAAGGCCTGAGCTAAAACCCATTGCATTTAATGGAAAACTCCTAGGAGCCTTAAAAGCTTTGATTCCAGTGTCGAGTGGGATCATAGCTGCATGACTAACGCAAGTACTCTCTGAACTATTTAATAACGTTTCATCATCCTGCTGACTTACTCAGGGTAGAGAGTTATTGATCATATTCCCCATGCAGTGGCAAAACTATCTTTCTGAACTGACTCTAGAGGTTGAGAAGCCAAGACATTTGAACCAGGAATCTCCTGTATTGTAGCACCAGTGCCATTTACCTCTGAAGACAACATGAATGTTTCCACTTGTTTCTAGGACTTTGCAATGAGCTCTCTCTTTCTTTATCCTTCTGTAGTTCCACTGACTGTGATATATTACTTTTTATTGCCATCAGTGAGAAAAGTATCATGAACTTATTTGTCACAACCATAACAGATAGTAAACAAAGGCAAGTTATCACAGGATGGGTCTGATTGTGTTTTCTTCTAGTCCACTCAGGACAGCACAATGAGATATTTTTGCATGAAAATTTGGGGTGTACATATGTACTGATAGTGCAATTTATGGCCTGTCTGAATGCAACAAAACTTGGCATGCAGAGCACCTTCTTATTCACCTAGAGTTTAAAAGGATGCTGTAAGAAAAAGCAGGGTAACAAGGTGATCTCTAGTAAGGGATTAGGCTAATCTCCAAGTGCAAACAAGCTTCTGAGACAAATAACATTGGAACAGAGTTGGAATAGAATGAATCACCCTGACTATACAGGTGGGACGTGGAATAAGATAGGTTGATCTTCAGCTGAGAGATCTTAATAGTTGTTGCCAGTGCTACCTCATACTTTCATGGTAAGGTTCTATGATAATGAGAAAGTTTCCTCCCACTCCATTTCCCAACTCTGCTGATCTTATCTTCTCTCTGACCATCATAATCAGACAATTCACAAGAGCCTTTTACAGTCTTTGAGCCATTGTGCCCATGGTTAAGCTAGGCTTCAGGGTTTTCAAAAGTATACAAGATACAAAAATACCTTGTAATGTGCTTGTATTCCTAAATTATTTGGGTAGAATTTACTCAATGTAAATACAGCTAATGAAGGAACTACCCATATAGTGTGTAGATATGCTCCTGAAACAACATGAAATATTAAAGGACTGTGACTCGATCATCTTTTTTTACCCTAAGAGCTGTAATCACCTATGAAGTTAACAAAAGGGAATCATGGTTCCTGTGTTGCCTCATGGTTCAAGAAAGATGGGTGAACTCCAATTTTCTAATCATTCTATACTCCACTACATACTTGGATTCAATGTAGGTGGAGTGTCTTTCACCTGTAAAAACTGTCTCATAATTTGGAGTATCACTGTTGTGGCTTGAGGCAAACCTTGTACGTCTTAAAATAACATGATATATAAACTATTGGTGTTTTATCTGTCACAGTTCAAGTCACTTCAATAGAAGAAAAAAATCTTCCAGAGAATATACCAAATGTCCTTAACCTTCTCCCATTATAATGTTTCTTTCATTACAATGTTTTATTAAGAGCATTCAACTATTACATAGGGTGGCATGTCTTTAGCCATTTTTCCTGGAGATGTCACAGCTGAGCTTTCCCAAGATTCAGTTATTTCCTCTTATTTTCCTTCTCCTTTACTCTATAGATAAAGTATATCCTGTATTGGATTTTCCCGGACCATTAACATTTTAGGGACTTTTACATTGCATTATATAACATATTGCTTTTGTTAATAAAAACAATGAAAGAGCAAAGATTTTACATGTGGATACAGTTTAATTCTCTGGTGGACACAGCCTTGATTGCTGGAGTTAGGTACTACATGCTACCAATAACGATAAATCAACGCCAGCAATCAAGGCTGTGTCCATCAAAGAATGAAAGCATCTACACATTTATAAAGTAAAAAAAAATAGCAGATTAAACATGGTTTTCTTTTTTTTTTTTACATTTCAGATAATTGAAGCATTTAAAATGTGTAATCAAGCTGTTTTCCTAAATATTTCTTGACAAACACAAATAATTATTTTCCACTTAAAATTAACATAAAGTAAAGCTCAAAATCTCCTTAAAAACCTTACTTAAAATTGAATGAAAAAGCAGTACTATTCACTGGGTTATTGTGACATCCTCATGTCTCAATATGATAACATTTACTTTTACACCATTTCTTGTCTCCAGTTTCAGTCCGCTTTCATACCAAGGAATAGAGATGAATAGGGTTAGGAATATTTTTGTATTAAAGCAGAAAATGAGCTTCTACCACTTATCACCCTCCATCTCTCCCTTTCTTTAATATGCAGTTTGGTCACTATTGATTCCTATTTTAAACATGGAAAAATACTTATATAAATGCACAGTGGTAATATATATTAATATATATTAATCTATGTATAGAAATGTATATTAATTTAGTTTTATTAAAGAGAAGACACATTATTGTCATCTGACTTGAATATCACCATTATTCTAATGAGTACTTAACAGTTGAAGAAAGAAATTGTAAAACCACTAGCACAAAACATTGATGATTTGTGAAATTATTAAAGTAATCTATTCTATTCCACTTTCAAATTTTATAAGAGTTCTTACATATATGTAACAGAGCCTCGAACTTGACCCATGATGCTGCAATCAGAATAGTTCAGACATATTCAGTCTTGACATAATCAAAATATATATTTGAAAATATATATCAATCAAGAAATTATGACAGTGATCTTTTTCTAGATTTCCCATTTGACAGCAATCAAAAATAGATCCTAGAATTTGAAGTCACATTAAAGACACAAGTATTCTTAAACAAACTTTGTAAGTAAATGTCCACAGCAGTAAATTAAACCCTGTGTACTGCTTAGCACTGACAGAAACCAGCACCAAGCAGCCTGCATATGTAAAACAGCTTCTCAGTTGGCTCTGTGCCACCTGCTTCCTGGGAATTTGCCACTGACCCTGTGGGAGCATTATCTCCAGGACCATGCCAGGGGCCTGATTTCTCAGGTCTGAGGGAGCACAAGCTTCCTTCAGCCAGGAGCAAGCCGTGACTGTTCTCAGACATTGTATTCCACCTTAAAAATATTTTGGGTCAATTTATGAGCATAAACACAGCTTTAGCATTCAGGTCTGCATAGATATATCTTAAATGGGTGGATGAATTTTGTCTATAAAGAAACTTTCAGGAGATGCCAGATACGTAGTTAGGACCAATGAGATAAATTCTACAAATTTCCTTAAATATTGTCTATTCTTGTCTTTTTTATTGTTGTATAATTCCCATTACTGATAGTTGGAAGAATTTTGCTACAAAGTGAAGACTGAATTTATCTAACTTGATTTATCTAACTATCCTGTGCTGACTACAGGATCATAATAAATATGGGGTTTGGTCTCCAGAGCAACAGTGATATTTACATATGTAAGAAGTTTAACTTACTTAAAGTTAATGGGACAGTATGTCTGTGTTTTCTATGCTTAGCCTATCTACACTACAGTGGTTGGATCATATTGTCACACTTAAGTTACTGAAACTGGATAAAAGCAGAGTGAGTGAAATCACTCTGCAAAAAATCTCATGACTTATACAGAGTGATAAGTTTAGCTATAGTCTCCTATGTATTACTGCTCTGAGCATCAGCAACATTCACTTTACCCCTACTGATCAAATTAGCTCAGCTCTGAAAGATCCCTTAAACTAAATAGGGGATTTCAGTATGTGGACTGAAGTAAGAATAAAGACAAAATATAAAAAATAAAGACAAAGCCAAACCCTCAATTGCAATGTTTTACAGTTATTTTTGAAAGAGCCCAGTAAGAATTTATGGTAGGAATTATAGTAATCTTGATTTATTTGGCTTTGTTTCCTATAAGTATCTCTAGACAGTAAACCTCAGTTTTCAGAGTATAAGGCAGTTAAGAGTAACAGCTTGCAAGTATTAAAGATTTTGTACTGCTTTCTGTCTGCTACAGAGAATGCTGAACCTAGTTTCTATGCCAACATATGATTGAATTGCATACGGTACACCAGATGCTTCATTAACTGATATTTTTCTGAGACATGGGTCATGTAAATTTGTGTCTCAATATATTGTAGGATAGGGATTTATCTAGTACATCAGCAACCTTAAGTTTTAGAATTAGATGTTAAATTTTCAATGATAAGAACTCTTATATTTTGAAGGATTTTGACCAAATACAATTTGCATACTTTACAAAGTATGTAATTGACTTATGTATGTATGTAATTTACCTAGGTATGTAATTGATATATGCAAAGTTTGATGAAGCACCTAATCCTGGAAACCATTTCCAGGTACATGAATGACAAGAAAATAATCAGAAATAGTCAGCATGAATTCACCAAGAGGAAGTCATGCTTGACCAACTTGATAAACTTCTATGATGAAATGACTGTCTTGATGGACAAGGGGAGAGCAGTGGATATTGTCTACCTAGACTTCAGTAAGGCCTTTGGCACTGTCTCTGATATAATCCTTATAGAGAAGCTGTTGAAGTATGGGCCGGCTGGGCAGACAGTGAGGTGGATTGAAAACTGGCTGAACGGCCAGGCTCAGAGGGTGGTGATCAGTGGCACAAAGTCTAGTTGGAGGCCAGTGAATAGTGGTGCACCCCAGGGGTCAATACTGGGTCCAGTCCTGTTTAACATCTTCATTAATGATTTGGGTGATGGGGCAGAGTGTACCCTCGGGAAGCTTGCAGAAGACACAAAATGGAGGAATGGCTGATAAGCCAGGGGATCGTGCCATCCAGTGGGACCCTGCCATCCAGTGGGACCCTGAGAGGCTGGAGAAATGGACTGACAGTTCAACAAGGTGATGTGCCAAATCCTGAGCCTGAGGAGGAAAAACCTCATGCACCAGTATATGCTGGGGACTGCCCAGCTGGAAAGCAGCTTGGCAGAAAAAGTGTCCTGGTGGACACAAACTTGAACATGAGCCAGCAATGTGCTCTCACATCAAAGAAGGCTAATGGTGTCCTGGGCTGCAATAGGCAAGTCAAGGGAAATGATCCTGCCCCTCTACTTAGCACTGGTGAGGCCACAGCTGGAGCACTCTATCCAGTTCTGGGGTTCCAAGGCAAGAAAGACATGGAGCTACAGGAAAGAGTCCAGCAAGGGGCCACAAAGATGACTAAAGGTCTGGAGCACCTTTCCCGTGAGGACAGGCTGAGAGAGCTGGAACTATTCAGCCTGGAGAGAAGAAGGCTCAAGGGGAATCTTGTCAATGTATATAAATACCTGAAGAGAGAGTGCAAAGAAGACCGAGCCAGGCTCTTTTCAGTGATGCCCAGTGACAGGACCAGAGGCAAGGGGCACAACCTGAAACTTAGTAGGGCCCATCTGAACACCAGGAAACACTTTTTTTACTGTAAGGGTGGCCAAGCACTGGCACAGGTTGCCCAGAGATGTTGTGGAGTATCCTTCCCTGGCAATATTGAAAAGCCATCTGGACATGGTCTTGGGCAACTGGCTCTAAGAGGCCCTACTTGAGCAGGTGGTTTGGACCAGATGATCTCCAGAGGTCTCTTCTAACCTCAACCATCCTGTGATTCTGTGACTTTCTTACTGTCTGCCCGATTGCGTAGAAGTATGGTTTTACAAAAAATTGATGATATCTGTTCACTATCACAAAGATGAAAATATAGACAAAAATGACTATTGTGCATTACGAAAATTAGGATGTTAACTATTGCTGTGCTCAAAACCTCATCATGGCAAATTTAGGTTGTTTACTTAATTCAGTTTCAAATTGATCTGAGAAGTGGCTTGCTGGAATGGAGGCTAGTGATTTCTGTAGAGTGCTGAGACGTGCAGGTTTTTTGAAAATTTTGGTAACTTACTCCTTTCAGTATCATACCATTCTGAAGGTAAGAATTATATTTTTTAAGACATACATGCTGTAGACCAGTGAATGAAGAGGCCTGATTTTAAAAGTCATCTTATGGGGAGTCCAATTATACTCAATGATCTAGAACTGTTCTTATTTATAAGCACAGTGATAACCTAAATATTGAAAATATTCGTTTAAAGCTTTCTTCTTCCTGACATGGACTAAGATTTACAGCTGGTATGCATCATATCTGACATCTATAGTATCCAAGCAGTTCTGCCTAAATGTAGCTATGTACAATTAGTTTAGGTGTTATGAGTGTCTGGCTTGGCCAGACACTCCACAATTTTGGAGTGGCCAGCTTCCACAATTTTGCCTCTTAGAAATGAGTGAAAATTTCTGGCAAACTATTATATCTGCCAGATATATGTATTCTTGAGTAGCCTAAAGCAGGTCAAATAGCAAAATGTGCCTCTGTTCAAGCATCTGAATCCAGTCCTTGAGATTTGATTCATATGCCCATACAAAGTCATCTAGCGCTATTTCTGTGACATCTCTGACTATGGTCCACCCCCCTTTGTCTCCAGCTACTGCTCTGGATGACCACAGATACCCTCTTCATCTTCTATCTTTCCTGACAGATGTCTTGGATACTCCAGGCATCTCAAATGGCACTAGACACTTAAGCATGAGCAAATTATTTTAGTCTCAGCAGTATAAATTCTTGGATCTTAGTTGAGTTACTTAAACACTGAGGGACCATTTGAGATAGATAACCTACACAAGGCCATAGCCTTCCATTGACAGCTGAAGGCCAAGGGAGGATACCTTAGTGGACCTAGTGGAATATAAAATGGAATGGGCTATGTATGGATAGGTAAATATACTGAGTCCTGTGTGGTTAAACTACTACCATTTTTACTGGGGTCTACTAAGTATCTAAACTACCATTGCAATTAATGAAGATCTAATCACTACAGTTAAAGAGAAGTAGAGAGCTGGTTCAGTTCACCTTAGTAGAACAAACCCATTTAGTTCTCAGAGAAGCACTCAAAAACTCTATTCACTGTATTTATTTCATTTACTAGGAAAGTTTTGGTAGTTGCTTGAAAGTCTAAACTCACCTAAACACTGGTGAGATGACTTATCCAATGTCTTTATATATATTGTATTATTTTATTCTCAACTGGCTAATAAGGTCGGGCACTGCTCATTCTACATTGATGGTTTAAATGATTTATAACCAAAGATCAAAGGTTACTGGCTCATGACTTCTTGCTAGCTTACTGTTACTTAAATAATGAATTATTAGTTATAATAAAAGAAGAAAAGATGTACTGGAAAATTGCTGGAATGTGATGAAAGTGAAGCAGAAGAACGAGTAAAATTTTACCTCATATATGCCATCATTTTACATACATTTTCAGATACTCCACTTATGGTCCAATTCTGAAAACCATGCTCAAGCTGTTATTTTAATTTATGATAACTGTGAACAAAATTTGAAAACACATCACTGATTTTAGCATACCAACCTTTATATCTAAGCAGAATACACATGTAAGAATTTACTAACTTTTTCAACAAGTTTTTAAGGACAGAAAATACTTTAAATTATTTACAATTACCTTGTGAAAAATACTGTATCACAATATTAATAAATAGTGCTTAAAAGCAACCTGCTAACTCTAAGTGATTTTAGAACATTCACTTATTATTATCAAACATTGCAGAAATATAGTAGTTTGCAGCCTCAAAATAAATAAATTTACAGATTTTTTTCCCCTGGAACAGAATATTTGATTGGTTATTTATGGTTATATTCTAACCAAACAGCAAAAAACTTACCAATTGATTAGAAATAATTTCAACTGTTTTTTTCTCACATCATATTGTAAGGGATGCATTTTACTAATCCAAACCTGAAACTTTTAACAAAATCACATAATCTAAGAATAAGTTAGATTGAAGTGGTCATGTGGAGAACATCTGGTCCATCTACCTGCCCAAAGAAGGACCAACATAGATCAGGCTGCTCATGGCTGTGCCCAGCTAAGTTGTGAGCATCTTCAAGAATGGAGGTTCCACAACTTCTCCAGCAGCCTCTCATGGTGTTTGACCACCCTCACGGTAAAAACATCTCCAGATCTAATTGGAATTTCCCATATGGCAACTTGGGTGTCCATTGCCTCTTGTCCTGTCACTGTGCACCTGCAAGACGAGTCTGTCTCCCCTACACTCTACCACTGGGTAGCTGAAGCACAATTAGATCTCCCCTTAGCTTAGACCCAGCTCTCAGCATCTCCTTGCATATCACGTCCCCAGCCCCTGAGCATCCTGCTGGCCCTCCCCTGGATTTTCTCCAACAGGTCAATGTCCTTTTTGTATGGGGGAGCTCAAGACTACTCTCCCAAGTGCCGAATGGAGGGGAGCAATCACCTTCCTGGACCTGCTGGCATTACTCTGGCTGGTACAACCCAGGATGCCCAGGCTGACTTTCTCCCCTGCAAAAACACAATGCAGATTCATGTTTAACTTGTCCACTGGGATCCCAGGTCCTTTTTTGCAAAGAACATAACAGGTAATGAACGGCCAGCTTGACTTCATAGCACTAATTACAACACTTTGAGCTCTGCAATCTGTCCAATTTTTCATCTTCACTATAGTCCTTTCCAAACCATATGTCATTAATTTGATTTTAAGGATAGTATAGGATAAAATTTCATTGTGATTTTGCACCATTAACAAAAATACTATTAACATCAGTAGCATTATGTGTATTATTAGGTACTGTTCATTATGAGAAAAAAATAGAAATTAGAAACTTCCCGTTGTTTTGGAGCTATGCAGAGTTATATGGATATTCACAAGGATGTGTGAGTAGCAAGACTTAGAGGAAGAGGGCAAAAGTTGTATTCACATCTTTGATTGTCTACCACAGTGCCCTTCATAGCAATTTAGATGACTGAAGTCATGGCAGGCTCATCTTGCTCCAACCTGAGTTGCTGAGAATCATGATAACAACATAAGCATTCTTCCAGCAGTGAGACTGAGCTATGTATATTAAGCTTATAAACCTCATTGCACTGCATCTATGCTAGGGCTACAGGAAGAAGTAAAAATATTCCCTGCTGTCTTTATGCATTTCTAAGGTCTGGATAATGCTGTCATCTGAATACCTTTGCACTACTCAAATAATATAAACCATTGTAGCAACCATTAGAGGAATCCCTCAAGGACACATTATCATGCTTTTTCTTTGGCTGAATCTTTCTTGTCATTATTCCAGAGAAAGAGAGGGAAATGGATCCCCTGACACCTGAATAGTGTCATATGGCAATGCATAGAACAGCAGTCTCAGCATACACTGTGGATAAGCCCACTACTCAGGTAGTCTCAGGATTACAATATGGTTTTGTATCCCCATCCCTGTACTAAGTGCTCTTAAGCTATGGCAAAGGATATAGAAATTTGCCATGTACAAAAAGAATAAAAGTGACCCCTAAATGCAGCCTTTTCTCCCTTTGATGAATATGTAGCTTCCTTTGATACTGATGGCAATTACTTGCATACATGAAGAAGAGACTATCCCCATACCTAGGAAAATTTTAGCTAGTATTTGCGAATAGGCATTGTGAATACAAAAGCGAATTAGAAAACTGAATCTAAGAACAGAATAATATGAACTTGCAACAACTTTATATGATTTCTGCTTCAAGGTTTGGTCCTTCCCTTCCCTTCCCTTCCCTTCCCTTCCCTTCCCTTCCCTTCCCTTCCCTTCCCTTCCCTTCCCTTCCCTTCCCTTCCCTTCCCTTCCCTTCCCTTCCCTTCCCTTCCCTTCCCTTCCCTTCCCTTCCCTTCCCTTCCCTTCCCTTCCCTTCCCTTCCCTTCCCTTCCCTTCCCTTCCCTTCCCTTCCCTTCCCAACTGTGATGTGCTGTTGTGTTAATAAATGCAGTTACAGGGTGAAAATTACAAGGGAAACATTTATATTTACTGCACACCAAAGAAAAGAAGCCAGCAATGATAGTTCATTAAATATTGAGGTAGGTGATATTTTCAGACCTTGTATGTCACTTTGCTACTACTGACAGAGTGAAAAAAACTAACCATAGAAAGAAGTTTCCGTTATCATAAGTTTCCACCTAAAGATTTGTTTTGTTGACAATGAAGAAGATATACAGAAAAGCTAGGAGGATTGTAGGTTAGAGGTACAGCATTATTTTAGTTACTGTATTGACATATACATACTTTTAAAAGTGAATTTATATATGCAAGTAGGCAACTGTTCATACATTTTTTAAATATGTTCCTGATTTATTTGGTAAACGTAATGAATGTACTTTATCAAAGTTATATATTTATAGGCCTATAAAATGTGTATCATTTTTATTTTACTAAGGAAACTGTGAAACAAATATTATGGCACTAGAAACATTTAGTGTGCTTTGCACACATCTGGCATTGTATAAGCAGTAGGATTGTGTAAGCTCAGAGAGCTTACCTTTTCCCCTTATTAACACTACTAAATGACTATACTTAGAACATGAGACTGCAGTCACCCACCTCTCTGTCCAATTCTATTTCCCAAACATTGACAAGGTAAGGGGAGCTAAAGGAATTGTCAAATTATGAGAATCAGCATTTGAATTACTATAAAACTGTTCTGCTCTGGCTCAGGAATTTAGTATGGAGTTTGTTAGAAGCATCAAAATACATAGACTTGTCTTGAAAAGATAGATGTGATTGTCCTTTCTACTCCATAACCGTCAAGTAACAGTGTTCTTGTGGAAGTTGGGAATTTCACCCAAAGATTTGTTGTGAAAGGAGTTAAATCCAGTTGGCAGCCGGTCACAAGTGGTGTTCCCCAGGGCTCAGTATTTGGGGCCAGTTCTATTTAATATATTTATCAATGATCTGGAGGAGGGGATTGAGTGCACACTCAGTAAGTTGCAGGCGACACCAAGTTGGGCAGCAGAGTTGATCTGCTTGAGGGTAGGAAGGCTCTACAGAGGGATCTGGACAGGCTGGATTGATGGGCCGAGGTCAATTCTATGGGGTTCAACAAGGCTAAGTGCAAGGTCCTGCACTTGGGCCACAGCAACCCCAGTCAATGCTACAGACTTGGGGAAGAGTGGCTGGAAAGCTGCCTGGAGGAGAAGGACCTGGGGTTATTGGTCAACAGACAGGTGAATATGAGCCGGCAGTGGGCCCAGGTGTCCAAGGCGGCCAATACCATCCTGGCTTGTATCAGAAATAGTGTGGCCAGCAGGACTAGGAAAATAATTTTCCCCCTGTACTTGGCACTGGTGAGGCTGCACCTGGAATACTGTGTTCAGCTCTGGGCCCCTCAGTACAAGAAAGACATTGAGGTGCTGGAGCGTGTCCAGAGAAGAGCAACAAAGCTGGTGAAAGGTCTAGAGCAGAAGTCTTCTGAGGAGCAGCTGAGGGAACTGGGATTGTTTAGCCTGGAGAAAAAGAGGCTGAGGGGAGACCTTATTGTTCTCTACAACTACCTGAAAGGAGGTTGTAGAGAGGTGGGTGTGAGTCTCTTTTCCCAAGTAAAAAATGATAGGATGAGAGGAAACATCCTCAAGTTGCACCAGAGGAGGTTTAGATTGGATATTAGGAAAAATTTCTTTACTGAAGGGGTGGTCAAGCATTGGAACAGGCTGCCCAGGGAAATGGTTGAGTCGCCATCCCTGGACGTATTTGAAAGACATGTAGATGTGGTGCTCAGACACATGGTTTAGTGGTGGACTTGGCAGTGTTAGGTTAATGGTTGGACTTGATGACCTTAAAGATCTTTTCCAACCTAAATGATTCTATCATTCTGACTGTGTGTCAGTTGCTTCAGTCACAAGAAATAATTAAATGTGGACAAGGGTTATTGTCAGAACTTTGTTACACAAAAGGAAGAATAACAGGAGGAAAAAACTATTATTTGAAGGGAGGGAAGAAGGAAGGAAGGAAGGAATTATAGAATCATTGAAACATGAAAGGAAGGAAGGAAGGGAGGGAGGGACGGAGGGAGGAAGGAGGAAATAAAGGCCTTCTCAGTTGCTTTAAGATATAAGATTATAGATTGAGGTTGTAGGTTGTGGAACCTGGGTGAAAAGTGACACCTTGCAGAACAAGATCTTTGGGATTCCCATTAATACTATGTTATTAGGGGAGCGGGAGCGGGAGTTCCTGATGAGGGCCCGGCTCTGACTCAGCATGGGCGGGGACAAGAGTGACGGCGGCACTTTAGAACGAGTAGAACACACTGGAACTGCCATTTCAGCAAAGCCTCCGAGGCGAGCAGCTCTGAGACAGAGGACCGCGTTGGGGGACTGCTGCTGGATTGGCTAAACCGTGGCAAAACCCCTCAGGGAAGGGAGGAAAAAGAAAAAAAAAAAGATGGGGCACGGAGAGAGAGGGCTACCGCAGCCACGCCCTGGCCCCTGAGCAGGAAGGCGGGAGCTCCTGACGAGGGCCCGGCTCTGACTCAGCATGGGTGGGGACAAGAGTGACGGCGGCAATTCCCTTCCTGTACAAGAGCATCTCCCAGGGAGCGCGAGCGACTAGGAGCGCAGCGACCAGGACAGGCAAACAGGGCATGGCGCGTCAGAAGGGCGTGGCGCGTCAGTTTGCGCGGCAGTTCGCGCAGGCAGGGCATGTAGGGAAGGCGAAGGCACCCTAGCAGCTTAAGAGGTACTGTGAGAAGTGAGTTCATTCGGTAGTCCCCATCCTTCCAGAAGAAACTCAGCTATAGTCTTCACTCGTCAGAAAGCGATGCCCTCTGTGCTCGCCAGAGTGGATGCGGCTACCCAGATGGAGCTCCCACGAAAACATGCAGCCACGCAGGTCTCAGGCTGCAGGGAGTGCCTGGGCCTCTTGCTGTTCACGCATGGCAGCCGTGCGGACAGCTGTGTGAGGTGCGACCAGTGAGGTGCCACCGTGAGATTTGCTCTGCACGGTGGCAGAGCTATGGGAGGAGGTAGAAAGGTTAAGGAGCATCAGGGAGGCTGAGAAAGAGATCGACTGGTGGTGCCAGGCTCTGCCCTCCCTGAGACAGGAACAGGAGCGGCAGCAGCCACCAGTAAGAAGCCACGATCAAGAGGATCCTCTGTCCCCCCCCCGCCGGGCTGAAGGCAGCAGCTCAGAGGAGGAGAGTGAATGGAGGCGAGTCCACGCTCGTGGCGGCAGGCGAAGGCCCTCCCTGCCCACCTCGCCCCCCCAGGTGCCTCTGTACAACAGGTATGAGGCCCTGGAGGTGGCAGGCCAGTCAATGGAGGATGGGGATGACAGTCCATCTACACCAGAGGTGTCGCCCAGGTCAGAAGAACGTACCTCTCGTATTAACACCACCTCCACAAGGAAGAGAAGATGGGTTATAGTTGTGGGTGACTCCCTTCTGAGGGGAACCAAGGGTCCGATATGCCGGATGGACCCTCCTCTTAGGGAAGTCTGCTGCCTCCCTGGGGCCCGCGTGAAGGATGTCACGAGGATACTCCCTAGCCTGGTACGGCCCTCGGACTATTACCCCCTACTGCTCTTCCATGTGGGGGGCGATGAAGCTGCAACATGAAGTCCTAGGGCAATCAAAAGAGACTTCAGGGCCTTGGGACGGCTAGTAAGGGACTCAGTAGCACAGGTTATTTTCTCCTCTCTCCTTCCAGTTGTGGGCAGTGACACCAGAAGGAACAGAGACACCCAATCTATCAACTCATGGCTCCATGGCTGGTGTCATCACCACGGATTTGGTTTTTCTGACAACGGGATGGCCTACACAGCACCGGGTTTGCTGGCGATGATGGGATTCATCTTTCTCAAAGGGGAAAGAGAATCTTTGCTCAGGAACATGCTGGGCTCATCGACAGAGCTTTAAACTGGACTCGAAGTGGGAGGGGGATAATATCAGGCTTGCCCATGAGAAGCTGAGGGACGACGTGCCACGGTTAGAGGGAGCAGGTGCCAGCGAGGGCACTCGGCCTGTGTCTCCGAGATGTGCGGGGTATGCTGGGGCACAGCCGAAGTCGAACAGAGTTGAGGTAGGGGATACTGAGGCAATAGGAGCCAAGAGGGAAATGCCAGTGAAACGCCTCAAAGCACACAAGGGGTGTTCTTCTATGAAGGACACATGGATGACAGCCCAGCTGAAGTGCCTCTACACCAATGCACGCAGCATGGGCAACAAGCAGGAGAAGTTGGAAGCCATTGTACATCAGGAAAACTATGATATGGTGGCCATCACGGAAATGTGGTGGGATGACTCGCACAACCGGAGTGCGGCGATGGATGGCTATAAACTCTTCAGGAGGGACAGAGGAGGCAGGAGAGGTGGTGGGGTAGCCCTATACATCAGGGAGTGTCTGGATAGTTTAGAGCTCGATGATGGTGATGATAGGGTGGAGTGTCTATGGGTAAGAATCAGGGGGAAGGCCAACAAGGCAGATATTGTGGTGGGAGTCTGTTACAGACCACCCAACCAGGATGAGGAGACAGATGAACTATTCTATAAGCAGCTGGGAGAAGCCTCACGATCGCTAGCCCTTGTTCTTGTGGGGGACTTCAACCTGCCGGATGTCTGCTGGAAATACAATACAGCAGAGAGGAAACAGTCCAGGAGGTTCCTGGAGCGTGTGGCAGATAGCTTCCTGACACAGCTGGTGAGTGAGCCAACTAGGGAAGGTTCCCCACTGGACCTCTTGTTCACGAACAGAGAAGGACTTGTGAGCCATGTGATGGTTGGAGGCCGTCTTGGGCAGAGTGATCACGAAATGATAGAGTTTTTGATACGTGCAGCAGCGGCGAGGGGGGTCAGCAAAACTGCCACCTTAGACTTCCGGAGGGCGGACTTCGGCCTGTTTAGGAGACTGGTCGAGAGAGTCCCCTGGGAGGCAGCCGTTATGGGCAAAGGAGTCCAGGAAGGCTGGACATTCTTTAAGGAGGAAGTCCTAAAGGCACAAGAGTGGGCTGTCCCCAGGTGCCGAAAGATGAGCCGGCGGGGAAGAAGACCGGCTGAATGAAGACTGACAGACTGGCTGACTAGAGAGCTCTGGCTCGAACTCAGGAAAAAGAGGAGAGTCTATGACCTCTGGAAGAAGGGGCAGGCAACACAGGAGGACTACAAAGGTGTAGCAAGGCTGTGCACGGAGAAAATTAGAACGGCCAAAGCTGAGCTAGAGCTCAATCTGGCTGCTGCTGTAAAAGACAACAAAAAACACTTCTTCAAATACATTAGCAGCAAAAGGAGAGCTAAGGAAAATCTCCAGCCCCTAGTAGACGGGGGAGGGAACACAGTGACCAAGGATGAGAAAAAAGCTAAGGTACTTAATGCCTCTTTGCCTCAGTCTTTAATAGCAGGGCCAATTGTTCTCTGGGTACCCAGCCCCTGGAGTTGGAAGATGGGGCCGGGGACCAGAATGGAGCCCCCATAATCCAGGGGGAAATGGTTAGTGACCTGCTGCACCACTTAGATACTCGCAAGTCTATGGGTGCTGATGAGATCCACCCGAGAGTACTGAAGGAACTGGCAGATGTGCTCACCAAGCCCCTTTCCATCATTTACCAGCAGTCCTGGCTAACTGGGGAGGTCCCTGCTGACTGGAGATTAGCTAATGTGATGCCCATCTTCAAGAAGTGCCAGAAGGAGGACCCGGGCAACTACAGGCCTGTCAGCCTGACCTCAGTACTGGGGAAGCTGATGGAGCAGATCATCCTGAGTGCTATCACACGGCATGTAGAGAATAACCAAGGGATCAAGCCCAGCCAGCATGGGTTCAGGAAAGGCAGGTCCTGCTTGACCAACCTGATCTCCTTCTACGACAAGGTGACCTGCCTAGTAGATGAGGGAAAGGCTGTGCATGTTGTCTATCTAGACTTCAGTAAAGCCTTTGACACGGTTTCCCACAGCATTCTCCTGGAGAAACTGGCTGCTCATGGCTTGGACGGGTGTACTCTTTGCTGGGTAAAGAACTGGCTGGACGGCCGGGCCCAGAGAGTGGTGGTGAATGGAGTTTACTCCAGTTGGCGGCCAGTAACAAGCGGTGTTCCCCAGGGCTCTGTGTTGGGGCCAGTTCTGTTTAATATCTTTGTCAATGATCTGGATGAAGGGATCGAGTGCACCCTCAGTAAGTTTGCAGATGACACCAAGTTGTGTGGGAGTGTTGATCTGCTGGAGGGTAGGAAAGCTCTGCAGAGGGACCTGGACAGGCTGGATCGATGGGCTGAGGTCAATTGTATGGGGTTCAACAAGGCCAAGTGCAAGGTCCTGCACTTGGGCCACAGCAACCCCATGCAACGCTACAGGCTTGGGGAAGAGTGGCTGGAAAGCTGCCTGGCAGAAAAGGACCTGGGGGTGTTGGTTGACAGCTGCCTGAATATGAGCCAGTAGTGTGCCCAGGTGTCCAAGAAAGCCAATGGCATCCTGGCTTGTATCAAAAATAGCGTGGCCAGCAGGACTAGGGAAGTGATCGTGCCCCTGTACTCGGCACTGGTGAGGCCGCACCTCGAATACTGTGTTCAGTTTTGGGCCCCCCACTACAAGAGAGACATTGAGGTGCTGGAGCGTGTCCAGAGAAGGGCAACGAAGCTGGTGAAGCGTCTGGAGCAGAAGTCTTCTGAGGAGTGGCTGAGGGAACTGGGGTTGTTTAGTCTGGAGAAAAGGAGGCTGAAGGGAGACCTTATCACTCTCTACAACTACCTGAAAGGAGGTTGTAGAGAGGTGGGGGTCGGTCTCTTCTCCCAGGTAACAAGTGATAGGATGAGAGGAAATGGCCTCAAGTTGCGCCAGGGGAGGTTTAGACTGGATATTAGGAAATTTTACTTCACTGAAAGGGTTATCAAGCATTGGAACAGGCTGCCCAGGGAAGTGGTTGAGTCGCCATCCCTGGAGGTATTTAAAAGACGTTTGGATGAGGTGCTTAGGGACATGGTATAGTGGTGGTCTTGGTAGTGTTAGGTTTACCGTTGGACTTGATGATCTTAAGGGTCTTTTCCAACCTATACAATTCTGTGATTCTGTGTTAAAACTTTATCACACATTAACAACAGTCTTAAGTCAATGGACACTGATTTTAGAAGGACTCATTCATTTCTCAAATAACTCAAAATAAACCAAAAAGAAACATCATATTTAAATACAATTATGGTTGAGAATTTCTGCATTAATTTAAAAACCTACATTTAGAATCTGAAGTGTGTTCACATCACAAATATAGATACGTAAATTAATCATTTCACTCAGATAGCTTGCTGTGCTAAGCTTCTCCTGCAATCAGTGAAGAAAGAGATCAGTCTTCTGAATTGATCTCTGCCAGAGACTAATTTCGGCTATTTCTACTTTTGGAGTCTAAACTGCATATTGAAAACACTTATGTTTCTCTTTAAGGTACAAATTTCAGAAGCACATAGCTTGACTTCAGTTTGAAACACACAGGCATGGAGTGTTGCTCAAATCATACCAAGAGCTCCTGGATTTGTAGTACCTCCCAGGATTCAGCCTCCAGAGTAGAAACATATTTCCCAAAATTTGAGAAGTCATCCTTATACAGTGAGAATGCTTTATGGCCAAGTATAAAGTGACTGAGAATAACAGGTAAATGCTTGGCTATTATAAACTGGTGTAATTCTTTTACTTTCATGAGAGGTTACTCAGCTGAGCATGTGATGGTAAGAGGCTAATAAGAAAACTGAAATATAATGTGGTAATTGAGTGACTTTGGTATTGTAAAAAGAAAATAAGCACCAAAGATGATTCTTCAGATAGAGGAGAAAGAACATTTTACTTCCTGTCATTTTATTAGAAACATGTTTCTGTAAAATCAGTTTTTAATCTGATTTACTGCATACCTACATGAAACATAACTGACTTGTTATACATATTAAAATAATACATATTAAAACCCTGGAATCTAAGAGGTTTTATGGCAACTTCAGAAGCATGTTTTGTCAAAGCAAACTGTAATCACACATTATCACAAATAACACTAAAATTTGAAGAAGCAATAATCATATTATTCCAAACTTCACTTCCAGCTAAGAGATTCCCTAATTTGTTTTATTAAAAACACCCATATACTTCCTCCTGGGGAAAAAAAAACCAAAACCAAAAACAAAACAAACCAAAAAACCCCTATTTTGTTGCAATAAAATAAATGCTTTCAAAACTCCCCTTTGAAACTGACAAAGACTGTGCTGCAGAATACAATATTGTGATAGAGATATTCATTCTCGTTGGAGCAAGCAATCATTTCTCCATGGTGCAGCATAACACCCTGCATGTTTTTATGATTCAGTCCCAGTAACACTATATCCCTGTTAGCATGATTAATCAGCCTGAACAGAATACAGCTTGGATTTAACTATCCTGCTGCTTGCTGCAGAGCTGAATCAGTCAGGGCCAGTTAAGGAAGTCTGCACTTCCCTCTGTTGCACAGTATGGGGATGACCTGTAACTCTCTGTTATGGTGATATAATACCATTTCCAAGCCACTATCTAATTACCTTTCACACACACCATTTATTTGTTCACAGTGGAGGGCATTGCAATGTAAGAATTGATCAGGAACTTTGCAGTGTCATAGTTTTTCAGTAAGAAATGCCTGTTTGTTAAAGAATAAAAACCCCCCACATATTATCTCAAGGACATATCCTTTAATATTTTTTCTTCAATTAAACCACTGAAAAAGAAAGTTCAAAATTCTCAACATATAAATTTGGAAACTATTGAGTGAAAGGTTGCTATTTCCTGCCTAGGTATAATGCATTTCCTATTGCTCCAGATCACCAACTGAGATCTCGATGTTTTTTATGATAATAGTTTTATCTCTTAACACCCTTTCCAGACAAGCAACAGAAGTAGATAGTCAGACTTTTGGGGTCTTTTGGCATTGCACAATGTCTGAGAGTAAATGAAATATTTAAATATATTACTCTAGGCCTAACACAAGAAAGGGCTGTGGTTTTTGTTTTAATTTGGTTTGTTTTTTCTTCGGGTAAATCAACAAGGAATAAACATGGGAACAGGAAAACTTGGAATTCACACTTTCCCCAGTGCAAGCATGGAGAAATTAGGTGACCAAGACTGATCTCCCTGTCTTAGACAATAGAAACAATTAAATACCCCTGGGTGATCATCCATTTCATCCTAAAATAGGCATACAACATAAGGCACATGTATCAGCCTCTGTAGGTGCTGAGACTGACTATGTCAGACTTACACATCAGCTGACTAAACAGAAGGGCTCTATTCAACCTAGATGTCTGGGGGCAATCTAAGATGCCCTTGTATATACTGCTGAGTCGCCTTGTGCCATGTTAGAGGTACATGGGGGAGATCCACAGTTCCTGTGGAAGTCTGCCAGGTCTGTAGATCTGATGACCTAGGGCACTTCACATAACACTAGAAATCCACAAATAGCTTGATCCCTAGTGTCTATTTGAGCATGTGCTGAGCAGCTGTCTGTGTTCTGTCTATTGCATTGCTCAGGACTACAATTCAGACGCCTAAAAATAGCGGCATCAAATGGCATTCAAGGTGCTCTGGAGTATTCAGGGCTGACAGATAATGACACAGGACCTATGGAAAACCCACGGTCTTTTGGAATAATTTGGGTGTCAGGTGGGAGTATTCTTGATTCTGTCAAATGTCATTACCCCACTTACATATTGGCAACTGAATAAAGCCTTAGATCTTCATTAACTATAACAGGATTTTAGACAACTAGTCTACAAGTAACTACCAACTTTCCCACATTTTGGTTTTTTGGACTTGGAGCTGAAAGTCACCCTTCAATTTCTAGAAAGTGAGAACATATAAATGCCATCCTTGCCATCTTCTAACTCCATCTTCATGTAATTTCTGCTGCCTGGAATACTTTTTTCAGGCCCTTCAGCCAATATGGGAATCAAATCAGAGTAAGTTTCTGTAAATAGGGTCAGTTATTAATATAAATCATATTAAATACTAAATTCCAGATATATATTTCAACTGTTTTCTTCTTATTATTCTCATTACTGACTTTATTTTAATCTGCCCTTAACAATGGTATTTCAATGTAGAGCTAACGCTTTCAGCTGTAAAGTTCTGCTTCTGCAATAGTCTGTAAAACATTGTGGTCTTTATGCAAGATATGGTCTAGTGCAAGCAAAGACAATTTTTTTTAATGAAGACATAAATATCTGAATGACTTTCAAACCTAATGTTAATAAGGAAAAGAGTAGGCCCAAACAAAATACTATTTAAAAATCTGACTCCAACACAAGACCATTGGAGGATTTCTGAAGTTTTAGGACTAGGGGAGATTACGAGTGGTTGTTATCAAAGTTCTCTGAAGGTTTTCATGTATTCTGTTACAAAGACATACACTTATGTAAGTTTCTATGACAGAGGACCTGGAAATATTTGAATATTTGTAAGTCACCTACATACACTGGTTCAATTTAAATGGAATAATTTTATTATGAGCATTGTTAACATTTTAGCTTGTTCTGTGTTCCCATACACTGAGTTCTGTTCCGTTTTGACAAAACAAATAAATGGGACATCAAAATAACCACCAAGGGTGGAATGTAATGCTTCTAGGAAATAACGGGAATAATTATTCATCAGAGTTTTGAGAAATTTCACTTCTGCTGCCTCCCCTCTGCTTCTAGCTGCTACAGCAGCTGGTGATCACACCTGTGTAAGCCTGAACACACTATCTTCACCATTTTCTTCAGCCTTTAGGTCACATTCGCTTGTAAGGTCTAACAAGTTCCAGTGTAAGTTATGGCAGTACAGAATGGCTGGTAGAAGTCATCACTAGTAACTCTTCACGTTTACAAGGTAAATATTAATATGTCTTTTTTAACTTTTTTTTAAAAGAAAGATACCCAATTTTCCTTCACATCTTTTCATCATGTCTGCTTCCTTTTCTTTTTAGCAGTAAAGCAATAGTGGATTTCTTTTTTTTTTTAATTTGCTTAGGATTTTTTAGGGTGAATGTGGACTTTATTACATATTGTTGTGGTTTAGCTCTACTCGGCAATTCAGTACCACACAGCTGGTCACTCACCCTCCCCCCCCGGTGGGATGGGGGAGAGAATTGGAAGAGCAAAAGCAAGAAAACCTGTGGGTTGAGATAAAGACAGTTTAATAGGGAAAGCAAAAGCAACACACACAAGCAAAGCAAAGCAACAAATTCATTCACTCCTTCCCATGGGCAGGCAGGTGTTCAGCCATCTCCAGGAAAGCAGGGCTCCATCACACATAACGGTTACTTGGGAACACAAATGCCATCACTCCAAATGTCCCCCTCTTCCTTCTTCCCACAGCTTTATATACTGAGCATGATGTCATATGGCATGGAATATCCCTTTGGTCAGTTGGGGTCAGCTGTCCCATCTGTGTCCCCTCCCAACTTCTTCTGCACCTGGCAGAGCATAGGGAGCTGAAAAGTCCTGGATTTAGTATAAGCACTACTTAGCAACAACTAACACATCCCTGTGTTATTAACACTGTTTTCAGCACAAATCCAAAACATAGCCCCATACTAGCTACTATAAAGAAAATTAACTCTATCCCAGCCAAAACCAGCACAATATTTATTTATTTTCCTGGTTTTGGATTACTGTTACTATCTTTTTTTTTTTAATCTGGTGGGTTTCTATTCTTACTCTGTTTCACGCTATAGTAATGTACTAGGTGATGCGTATGTTCAGTATTACTACTACAAAGAAGACTTTAAAAGAACTTAATTTTATACTTTCTTATTGTATTGAGTGTAGGTGTCAAGGTGCTGGCAGCAGGATGCTGCAGGATGACCTCTGTGAGAAGAGGCCATGGGCTGCCCCATGCCGGGCAGAGCTGGTTCCAGCCAACTCCAACAGACCAACCGCAGGGCACAGCTGAATCCCTCAGCCAGGATGATGACGCTTCTGGGAAAACATAGTTAAGAAAGGGTAACAAACAGCAGACACAAAAAACATCAGACAGGCAGAGGAGGAGGGGAAAAAAGTCACTGAGAAACAGCAGAGGGAACACCAAGGTCAGTGAAGAAGGAGGGGGAGGAGGTGCTCCAGGTGCAGGAGCAGGTAGTTTCTTGCAGCTAGTAGAGGACCATGTCAGAGCAGATATCCATACTGAAGCCCATGGAGGACCCCCATGCTGGAGCAGACTGATATTGCCTGAAAGAACCCATGGAGACCCCATGCTGGAGCAGGTTTATCCTGAAGGACTGCAGCCCATGGAGAGGACCTACACTGGAGCAGGAGAAAAGTGTGAGGAGGAAGGAGCGGCAGAGACAAAGTGCTATGACCTGACTGCAGCCCCCTATTCACCCCATCCTGTGCTGTGCAGGGTGGGGGTAGAGGAGTTGGGAATGAAAGAGGGAAGTTGAGCCTGGGAAAAAGAGAGGCAGGGAGACATTTTTTTAATCTTTTTGTCTTTGTTTCTCACCATCCTACTCTGGTTTTAATTGGCAATATATTAAACTAGTTTTCCCCAAGTTGAGTCTGTTTTTCCTATGATCGTAATTCATGGGTGATCTTCCTGTCTTTTTCTTGACCCATGAGCTTTTTCATCTTATTTTGTCCCTCTGCCTTGTTGAGGAGGAGGTGTGAGAGAGCGGCTGGGTAGGAGTTTGGCCCTTAGATAAGGTCAACCCTTCACATATCAACATTATAAACTGCATGAGTTTCAGTATCTCTCATTGGACACAGATAGCTTTGTATATGTTTTGTGCTATGAATCATTTACAGGGAGAGTACAGTAACTGTGGAAGGATTATGGTATCTGATGTGTTCTACCAATCATTGTCATTAATGGCCCTTACAGAAAAATGCAAGAATATTATTTATTTATTTATTCGTGTTTTTAATTTTTGTTTGTTTCCTGAACTGAATTTGTGCAAGCATAGCCAGATTGAGAGCAAATTGTGAAATGGGAAAAAAAGTAAATAAATAATTATGCAAATAACATGCTTACAATTTCCGAGCTTCAGGCAGACTGTTTAGTGCAGTTTTGTAAAATTGAGCTCTCAGAAGCAAGTCAGTCAGGAAGGCCCAAGAGAGCAGAAATAGTCTCTGAGGTTTTAGTAGTACAACACTCATAAAATCCTAATCGTATTCCAGAGGCAAAGAACGAAGTCTGACCCTGTTTATCTTACTAAAGGATACTATGGATCTCTTTGTTAAGACCTAGAGATCCCAGTAAGAACAGGAAACATATCACCAAACACTTTGGGGTCTGTTGAGACATCCCCAGACAGTTAATTTGATCCTGACGAGTATAAGAATAACAATAAGCCAAGAATAAAATTCTAAACAAAAACAGATTTTCTTTTTTCGATCAGGCTTTAAACATAAAAATACATTTTTATACCAAATATTTTGAATGCTTGTGTTAATGAAACTTTTGGTTTGAGAAATAACATTCAAGCAAATGAAACTTTTTCATGAGCTGAAAGAGCTATTTTCTATGCCAAAAGAATATGTGACTGACACAACATTCCCTTAATCACAAAAGCATGCTAAAAACTGAATTCACAACATGTGACCATGCTCATTGTGACAGATTGTGAAACACACCCATGTTGCGCACAATATGCTGAAAATGTGATTTCCTTGTAGCTACATTTCACCGTAGGATTCCCTTAAATATTAGTCCTCTGATACTGCACAAAATTCATGATCAGCTCAGCTGTAGGCTGGTTCTGATTAGGCAGCACCAGGCCGTTATCACCTCTCTTTTCTCAGTTATTGTCCTGTGAACATCAAAGTGGAACATCACTTTGTGATAATCTGGAAGACTGCTGAAATCTAGGAAAGTAAACTTTAATTTAAAAAGGCAGAAAAGAATGAGAATACACATGGAGCAGCTTTCAGTCTGTTCTAGGTTGGAATTGTATTATGAATAAAACCAAAGTAAGTATGAAAAAGGAGAAGAAACCATTAACATTTTGAGCTGACATTTTCACCTTTCCTGGCAGCAAAATAAGAGTCCTGCTTCGTTAAAGAGCATGTGGTAAGACTCTCTCACGTACTTTTAATAAGCCTTATGATATCACAGCTAAACTCAGTGGTAAATAGACTCTGACATAAAACCTTGTTGACTTTTTATGACCCAGATCCCCTTGCAGAAACCCCACCCTTTTACCTCCACACTCCTGGCCTCCTTAGTTTTTATTTTTCATTCTGAAACTTCATTGCAGTTAAATATTAAGTCCCTAAGTCCTTGATTTTTTTTTTTTTTTTGTAATTACACCTATTTATCCTACCTTGTAAATATAAAATATAATCTGCATAAAACATAAAAAGGTATGGAATAAATGAAAATAAGTATTTGTATCAAATTTGTATTTCAGGCAGAAATACAGAAATACAATTCAAAAATAGTTTGAGCATACTAAAATTACTCAAGAACTTACAGAGGCACACAACTAGACATAAATTTGGTCCATGTTTTCCTTAGTGTATTTTGGTTTAGTTATTTAATTATTTTTCTTTGCTCATTTATTTTAGAGTGCATTGAATAAAACACCCAGATAATTTATGCTAAAAATATTTATTTTCTGAAAATAAGACTGGAGTACAACATTTAATGTTCTGCCTAAGGTTGGAATGCATTTTTGCCCTGGGTTTAGCTTTATATAAAAGAAATACAATGAGAATTTAAATCATCAAAACATTTGTGTGCATAACTAGCATGCTATATGGTTTAAGAGAGAGTTATTATGAAAACCCAAAAATAAAAGACAAAATAATCACGTGCATATATCTCAATACTGAAACAAAAGTTGCCATGGCAGTTCATTACCTCATGATAAAACAGATAAAGGCAGTGCTAGAAGAAACATGTACTTCCTCTTTTCCTTTCTTTTTCATTTGTGTAGGAATTCCATCCTCTGCTATACTCTTTTTAGAAAGAAGAAAAAAAAAAAAGTTTTATTTTGCCATTTTCGAAACACTGATATTCTTCAATTTGCTGTGGCACTTTCTGAAAATTCAATTCACTTCGGAAAATGAAACCTTTCCTTCTCACTGAAAACAACAGTTCATAAAACTTTTGTTTTTGATTAATTTACTATGTGTTCTATGTATTTGCCTAGGTATAATCTGAAAGTAATCTGTTACATTTTGGAAATTATAGGGAAACAGAAAAATCTATTGTCATCAGCGTCAATAGTATCAGCAGCACCGAGGATCCTTTCCAGGGACCAACCTTTCTCCTCCTGACTGACCCCTGCTAGGCCAAAAAAGTCTCCTCAGGTGCCTTGTTAGTGTGGTGAGCACTAGTGGTCAGCCTAAAGCTCCTGAAATCTTAGCTCTCTTTTGTTTGTGTTAGCCAATGGTTAAATGTTTTATATATTGAGCTGTGTATGTCCTGCTTGCAGAGTCTCTTTTTATCTTGTTAAAGAAAGATGATCAAAAAACCAAACCCAAACCAGATCCTGCAACAATGCAACTAAAATCTCTGGCTGGCTGACATACATGCCTATTACAGGTTGTCTGTACACCCTCTTGTAGCCATAAGTAATATGAAGAGCACCTCCAGGTGAGAGTTAAAAGTCAGGGCTTCAAGATAAATTCTCTGAAACTCCCTGCATTTCATATTCTCTATCTATATAGTAATCTCAGAATATGCTTTTATATGTCTTAAGGTAGAGCAAATACAAAGTTGTCTTCAAGCTGTGTTTGCTTTTTCTCTACTTATCGTGATAGATCAGGAAGTATCGAACTAGAATTTTTTTCTCGATATAAATATATTGCAATTTAGCTGTATCTTACCTTTAAAACAGCGTAATTGAGTGATCTCATGGGCTGTGTTTTAAAACATCTGTATGTAATATCTACCTGTACAGGCTTAGCTTTTCCTTTCCTGTGTTCTCTTTAACATATGTGCAATGTTCTTTAACACTAGCATGTGAATTTAAGGTCAGTTAACCCCAAATTCATTATCACTATGAAGTTATTTAACATTTTTCATCAAGTTTAGCTATGAGAAACTAATAAACTATATGTCTTGTTCTCCTCTGAATGTTTGAACAAAGTGTCACTGTTTTTCTATGGTTTTGTATTAAATGCTTTTTCTGTCTATAAAGACTTAAATTGATGTTTAAACATCAACCTCTATTTGTATGGGGATTATCATTCAGTAAAAGATGCATTTAAGGTGACTAAGTACTAGGCCAATACGTTAAGTTATGTTTACTGTCCAGCTAGGAAATGGCTCTACCTGACCATACTCAGAAGCGATTCTGTGTAGTAACAGTCAATACTTCCTTAGGAGAAGTGACAAAAATGGATAGCGTGATTAAACATCAAATATATGAATAACACAAGCCTTTAGGGAGAAGTTTCAGCCTGTGTGGTGGTCCCACAGGCCTTAAGAAAAAACTCACCCCCTGTACAGAAGTGCATTTAGAGAAAGAAGCATCTAGACAAGAACTGTTTTGCACCAGCTACGACTATACAAGCACCCAACAGCTTCTTAGCTTGTTGAACTGGGTGGATCAGAATGAAAGTGTGCATACTTTTAAGAGTTGTCTTCTTTTGTTTCTGGAAGACTGTCTCAGCATGGTCCTCTACATAATCTTCATATTATAATTTTGACATTAATGTTTTTCAACATGTGATCTCAGGCTACCTGGAATCATATAACCAGGAGAACTGGTCCCCCCTCACAGTGGCTAGAGCCCTAAGCAAAAATTTCAGAGGCAGTGGGATGTTCCCAGCTGTACTGCATAGGCTAATCTTAGGAGGAAATGTGTGATGTCAGTTTAGAGAGTTGTTTCCTTACAATAAATATTATCAGAATATTTTTGATATGCAGAACGAAGGGAAAGGGAATGACTGAAAATTTCTTCTGAATTTTATAACCATATGCTTTCCTAATTCAGTTACTTAGACAACATCTCTTTTTTTTGTTCACTAGCTCATAATTATTTCATTTCTTTGTATAGTTTGCCCCCAAATGGTACATTTGTGCCTCTTTGTAAATTAAGATCTCCCTGAGTGTAGCTTCCGTTGAGACGTATTTGTCTTTCTAAAGGAAGGACTTTCTGATGGTGAATCATAAAATTTACTGTATTAGATCAGTGGGCTAGTATAGCCTTTTCCTATTAGTGTTTCTATTATTGAAGGTCAGAGTTTATTTAGGAAGATATATAAAAGTTCTAATATCATTTTACATTGATTATAGACTATAGTACAGACCACTCTACTGCACGGTCTATCTCCATCTCCAACCCTCCCCAAATATGACTTTCCTGTGAGACAGGGCAACAGACAGTCTCTATCTCCTTTACATTATGCATATTATTTTGCTCCTTTTATATAAATTCCCTTTACTTGATACAATGGTTTAAAGGAATGACAAGAGTATGTGATGTATAATACCTAATTTTTTGATATTTCTTCCAGAAAGCATCTGTAAGTACTCTGTAAATCACCTGGCTGCAAAATTCCCCAGATATCCCAGAGGTAAAAATATTTTGATTAGAGTATATCAGGAGATGTGGCTTCAAACATATATGAGTAGAGACATTACATTGATTACAAATTGCAAGGCTACATTTACATGGTAAGGATATCATGAGTCATGACTTAATATAAGTAAAAAAGTCAGCCAATGGTCTATTACTGCTAACAATTTTATTTAAAATACAAAAAGAATTTAGGTAAATTATATCTTCAGCCCCCATTTTAAGCCCCTCTGTATCATATCCTCACATCTTGTTCAACCATATAAATGACCCGCACTCCTAACGTTGCTTCCAAGATATGTCAAAAGCCTGTTGATCATTTTTTGCCTCTCTACTTCTAACTTAATATACTCACAACTATTTTCTATTTGTCTGCCTATTCATAGCAGGTAAAACCACAAAGGTTATCCACCCAGGAGCTTTCTCTCCACAGACAGGTCCATGAATTCTCATATTACATCATTTACAAATTATACCACTACACTGGTATATAAATTCGCTGCGGATAATGCTTTCAAAACTTTTCTGGAGTGCCTGTGAAAGGCATAATGTACATCCAAAGAGTTATGTATCATTAGTATTCTCTGAAAAATAGTCCTATGTGTGGAACAGGAAATAGGAAGGAAGGATTCACTTTAGGTGACAAGTCCCCAGAACTGGCAGTCTGAAATGGCAGGAAAACTGAAAGTCAGCAAAACTGATGTGGATGCTATCAGCTTGTTTCATGACCGAAGCGCTGCTGATTGTCAGCAGAGCTCTATAGCCACCTCATGTGCATTGCACACCCTTTTCTGCATGAGTGTTATTCACTCAAGGATGGAAAACAAATTATCTGTTCCATCCTTAAGACACACTCAGATACTAAGTGTGGCATAGCCTGGACTTCAACTTGTCATTGGCTTTCTGGTGCTTCAGATGCTGGCCCTCCAAGCACTTAACTACAAGGCTATGTTCTGTTTCATAGGTGTTTTAGCTTTTTTGGGTTGTGGTTGAATTGATGTTGATCTCTGAAAGTAAAAGAGAGAGCCCAAGAGTGTTTTTACAGGACGTATCAGGGGACCTTTAGCTGTTAACACTGGAAGAGAAAAATGCTATTCAAAATACTGTCATGGATTTTACTATTCAAAAAATAATTTAAAATTACTGTTACTTAGTATCTGAGTGAACTCCTATTCCCATGCCAAATTTCTTGCAGATGCACATGCAATGCATGGTAATAGACAGAAAAAAAGTAGCTCTTTTTAACCCTCAGTGACCTCTCAGACACAAAATCAAAGGATGGTAAACAAAAGAGAAGAGAAGGGAAGACATGTTTCATCGCATAATGATGAAAAAGTGACATTGGAACTCCCATCTCTTTTAAATCTTGCCTTTCTAAAGAACAGGAACATGTGGGGCGAAATAATGAGATAATAATAATAGAAATGGGAATTTGAACACAATATTATAGTTAATACATATATAATGTAAGATTATTTTTTAATGTCCTAAGGAAATATAGAAAACAGTAGACTTTGTACCAGTTTAAAATAAGGATCTAAATAATCTGATTGAGGATGCTAGACCTAATGACAAATGCAGTGCGCAAGAGGAAAGACAACCAGTTGAAAATACTTTTAGTTAGTTAAATCCACAATACTAGAAGAAAATCCATACAGTTCCTTTTGTACCAAAATAGATGTTTTCAGGGGACCGATATATGCAATTTTGCTTTAACATAAAAATAAACAACATATAATGGCAGAAAATAAGGAATGAAAATATTTATCAGCTTATTCTCCAGACATGTTGAGTTACTGAAACATAAAGCACCTGAACCAAAGGCTTTTATCCCATTAATTTGAATCAAGCCATTATCACTTAAAGTGAATAAATGAAGCAACGAAAAATCTGCTTTCTGTATGTCACCTGCAGACCAGAGGCTGAGAGAAGAGTATGTATTGCACAAGAAGATTAAAACATTGCTGTTTAAAAAAAAGATAAAATACTCTTTCAAAACATTAAAAAAAAACAAACAAAAAACAAACCAAAAAAACCCCACAAACACCTGCTTTTTGGTATGATTGTCCATGTCTGCTTCCATTTGTTGTGAAACTCAAAGCCTATATGTTTTGCTTTGAAACATTTTGTAGCTAGACATTTTGTAGCTTTTCTTGAGGCCCCTCCTTAACACCACTGTTAGGGCCATAATGGAGTTCAGTTAAGCTCAGAGCTCTTTTAACAGAAAAAGTAAGTTACTGCTGAACTGAAATTGTATTAAAACTCAAAAAGCAGAATTAGTGAATAAATTTTTAGCTGAGCTAAAAGCAGATCCTTATCTGTAGAGATAAAAAATTCTTGGAACTGTAGATATTTGTTATATGTGTATGTATATTTTACATATAATATCATACCTCTATGTGATATACAGAAATTGGGAAGATTTCAGTACAAAATCTGTAGAAAATGGAAGTCTACTACAAGTCTCTTGAGAGGTGGAGTCCAACGTATTATTTCAGTGTTCATTGATTTGTTGTCTGTAGTTAAAATAGGTTTCAAACAGTACTACCACTGACAGAATTTGCTCTTTAGTGACCACAAAGGGCCATCTGTGGTATTTACCTGTTTTAGGGTGAAGATCAGTCTAATTCTGATTAGCAAGTGGTAGCTAGAACAGAATATTTCTTCTCTATGAATATGTTTGTGCATATTCCTGGAGTAGGATGTACTGGATACTGATATCTGTTTCTGTACAGTGTCTCTCTATACTAATTTTTTGTTGAGAACCTGTAACAGTCCAAATTAATCTATGCAGGTCTTTCTTTGTTTATTTGTTCAGTTTAGCCCATTTAGGTAAGCTATATACTCTATAGTTTTACTTGTTCTTAAAACTTTAGAGGCAACATTACGATTTACATCAAAACATGTACAAAAACCATCTTGCCTGACAGTCATTCAAAGATTTTCTTAATACAAAACTGAGCACAAACTACATTCCCAGATTACAATTTCAAGTATTGCTCCACTTTAATATATTACTTTTCTATATAATGAATGAATTATCCTATATTACATCTCCCACCAAAGCTAATTCCCCAAGCACAAGAAAATAGATCAAAATGTGTTGATTCAGAATATGAAATTTTAAAATAATGAGTGAAGTAACAGCCTTTGAAAAACAGCTATCATTTTGATTAAAAAAGTTTTTCAACAGTTTATTACTTAGCTGTATGAGGTCTAATGAACAGAGAAAATAACACAGAATTTAAAATTTACACAGAATTAAAAAATATTCATAAGGAGTCTGTACTATAAAAAACTTATCAGAATCTTACAAATACCAAAATATGTACTACCATGTGTCTAAGGAAGTTAGACTGATTGAGTAGTTTCCAGTGCAAAGTGTGGCAAGGTCCTTTGTCTTAGTGACAACTGGGTCAACTCTAAGAATGTTCATATTAATGTATTATTTTCTAAATTCTCAATTCTCCCTGAGCTTTCACTATTAGCCACTATTGAAGACAAGATACTCAGTGGATCCTTGGTCCCTTGAGACTTTCCTTTCCTTAATTAAAATCAATAAAAATTCACTCCCTAGTTCAGATAAAATTCAGATCAGTTCCATGGTCTGTGAATAACTTTGTCTTTTTAGTAATGATTAATTTTGTCTAATATGGACACAAAATTAATATTGAATTCATTCTGCATAATTGATCCCCTTGGTAAATGTAAATTGCCTGCAACTGTTTTAATGTATTTAGGGTTGTATAGGATGTAACTGGCAGAAAAAGGTACAGATGCTATACTTGGTAAGATATATATTTTTCCGTAGTAGCATTTGAAAACTGACCATTTTGTACCAATATACGGCAGTAAGCAGTGCTGGCAGATACAAGGAGTGCTTTCATGCTGTTAATGTCCTAATGAAGTATGCCAGACATCTGGTATCAGTCCTTTGACCTGCTTCTCATAGTAGAATATTTTGTTCCTCATAGTAGAATATTTTTGTTCCATTAAAATTTCCTTCTATGTGTGTATGTTCTAAAGGAAGTTATATTTAAATTCCAGGTACACTGACAAATATTTTTTTTAAATATATCATGTTAAGGGTGGACTAAGTGTTAAGGTTATGGAAGAAGAGGGGTGAGGAAAGAACTATTCATGAAAACACAAAACTCACCACTTGAGCTCAGAGAAGAGAGAACAAATATTTGGAGATAAAAGGGAAGTTAAATAAAATGTAATTCTTCTTTATCAAAGGTAGATCAGGACAGGACGACTCAAAAAAATATATTAGATAACTACTTTCCTACAAAGAATAAATATGGAAAATTTTAGAACTATACGTGAACTGTTGTGGGTTGACTCCAGCCAGCAGCTAAGCACCTACACAGTCACTCACTCGTTCTCCCTCCTCCCTCAGTGTGAAGGGGGAGAGACTAAGAAGAGCAAAAGTGGAAAAAAAAACCTCATGAGTTCAGATAAGACAATTTAATAAGTGAAGGAAAGAGGGGAAAAAAGTGGTGCAAAGGCGATCACTCAACACCTCCCACAAGAAGATTGATGGCTACCTTGGAAGGCAGCCCCGCCTCGCCCAGTTGTTATTGCTGAGCATGGCATTATAAGGCAATATCCCTTTGGCCAGTTCAGGTTAGCTGTCTTAGGTCAGCTGTCTTGGCTGTGTGCCTCCCAACTTCTTGCCTACTCACTGTGGGGGGACCACAGAGAAAGCCAGAGAAAGCCACAACCGTGTGCTAGCACTGCTCAGCATTAGATGGAACATTGATACATTATCAACACTTAGTCACAAATCCAAATCACAGCATCCTTGGGGCTGCTACGAAAAAAGCTAACTCCATCCCAGCCAAACCACAGCCAGACCCAGTACAACTATGGTTCATAGGAAAATATTATTTAAACCAGAAATGCATAGGAAATAAAGTTGAAGAAACACTTTTCTCTGAGGAGACGAAAATGAATGACATTAAAGGTCAGTGTCATATTGAAAGGAGATGACTAATGGGCAGGCCTTCAGGGGTAAATATGGCGACTAACCTTGTTGAGTAAGCTAGTAATGATCTTGAAACACTAATGAAGATCTGGAAACACCTTTGAAACAGAGAATATACCCAAAGGAAGGGAAAGCAAAGCAAAGCAAGACAAAGCAGAGCAAGGCCAAGGGATCCAAATTACATTGCAGATTCAGGGTAATAAAAATGGATGGAATGTGGACTCTGTCATATTAAAAGACTAAAATACCTCAGCCAATTTAATCTAGCAAAATGGATTTCTGTCCATAAATGTAACAGCAAGGTAAACACAAGGGAAGGCAAAATCCCTTTGTCTGATTTCCTACCCCTTGGTTATCTATGCAAAAAAGTTATCACTGGAACATCTATGAAAGCTAATAATAGTCTATCCATAGCCTATATATCTATTAGGTTCTGGGACAGTCTTTCAGAAGGTTGATTATGAGACAAAAAAAATTCTAACTACTTTTAAGAAGGGTTCTGTGAATTACAACAAAGGCTATGCAACGTGTTAATTTCAGCAGCTGGGGAATAATAAACAATTGGAAGGCTTCTTCCAGAGCCCTATTCTCAGCTATTACAAATAAACATATGTTAGGTAACATGTGTTTAACTAACATGTGTAAATTGCTGTGTAAATCAAAAGAATTACTTGCAGTGCCTACATCAACAATTTCTGCTGAAAATAGCTTTTTTTTTTTAATGAAAAGAAGGCTAAATCATTTTTCTTCCACAAATCTGCATTATTTTTTGCTCATCCAGGTTGAAACAGTGATTATTTCCTCCTGTCTAGCCTCTCACTGTAGTAACATCACTAAATGTTTCACTTCATAATGCAATTTATTGATTTTTTTTTCTCTGAAAACAGCAACCACAGTGTTCACATTACTTAATATAACAACCAATTTATTGGATTGTTTTGTTCTGGTTGCAAGCACAAATTCTTTCAATGGCACGTACAATATTATAGCCATATAGGAGGACCTTCACATTGTAAACCAACACCTCATTTAAGTCAGCTTGTTTTGCATTATTTTTACCTGAGTTTGGGTTCCTTAGTTGAGAGAGATCACTTTCCTATTGTGTTGATGTAATAATACTATCACTGTTAGAGGTGATGAAATGGATATACTGCATTTAATGTAATTTACAATTAAAAAGTTATGAAGAAGTATTTTTGTTAAAAAAAAAAAAAAAGAACCACTAAGTATTACATACTAGAAAGAGTGGTTATAACTTTTGATTAAACCTCCTTCTCATTCACCTCCAAAATATCACAATTTATTTAAAATTAGTTCTGTCAGAATTGTTGTTACTATTAGTGATTGGTAAAAGTTCATCAATCAACTTTAAATAAATGTTTAAAGATGAAGTTGTTTCTTAACATGATCCAGCACCTCAGATGGTCTGCTCATTTGGTGTTTCACTGTATGTCAAAACTGCAAAGGTATTAAGACTCAAGTAAACCTTCTTCTGTTCTGTTTGCTACAGAGCACAGTAGCAGCAGCATGGAGATTTTGTTTGATAAATGAAGAGGTATTTTCACTGAATTAAATCTATTCCAATATTTCTGTTTATGAAGTTATAACATGTAATCCTTGCAATCACATATGCATTTCAAAATGATCATTTTTCCTAACACACACAAAAAAAAGTTTATGAACCAGTGACTGAATGTATTTTGTACAATCTCATGCAAAATATAAAGAGAATTCTGCTATAACTGATGCTAGATCACTTCTTCATTCTAGCCAAATAACTTGTGTCTTTATTGAAAAATTAGACGGACAATACTAGCAACTTTTCAGGTCTTGATCCCTTCAGTTCTGGAGTTGCTTTTTATGATAAGGACTGTCCCCAAAAGAAAAACTAATTTGCGGCTATTCTAGCTGAAATTGCGCATGCAGCTATTGAGAAGGACCAAGCAACACCCAGGGAGCAATACATTTCTCAAACAGTACTCAGTAATATAAAAAATTAACCTTGTTCTGCATAAATCTCCTATTACCATACTTTAATTATTTACTTTACAATTACTCCTGCTTTAAATTCATATATTTGAACCACTTGTGCTGTTGAGAGTCATGCAGACAAAACATACTTTTCAGGAAACCTATGATCAACATGGGGCTAATAATGAGAAAGCTAATGGATATTTCTTCACATTTTTATTTAAGATTTATAATGTACATATCATAAATAAAATATGTCATTGTTAGACAGTACCGAAAAGAATATGAGCAAGTCAAGACTAATCTCTTTGGGTGGAGTGGTTAGCTCAGTAGCTTGAATGCAGTCAGATGCCAATTTGCATGAACAGGGCATCTGGAGACTAAAAGGGAATTATTTTGTTCTTTTAAGAGAAATGAGGAAGAACTTGCTGTTCCCACAAGAAAAATTTGGATAAACAGAATAACATTGGAGTAACAAGTTTCCTGATCTATATAGATATGTTTGCAGAAACAATATAAATTATAGATTATCCAATAATTTCTTGGAATGAATTGGCAAAAAAACTTTTTTGATACAGACAGTAGAGAGCAACAGACTCTTCTACATTTGATTCTGGCAAGAGAGAAGAACCCCACTGTGTCAAAGGCAAGGTGTGTGACTGTAATCATAGAATAAAAGAGTTCTTCATTCTCAGGAAGGGAAAGAAGCATCACAGACATATAGTAGCGACAGATTTGAAGAGCACATTTATCAGTAGAAACAAATAAACAAAGAATGTATATGAAACCCTATGGGAAAAGAAATCTAAAGAAAAAGGTATTTGGGTAAATGGCGTCTTTTAAAATAATAATTATTATTAAGGGTACAAGTGCAGATTAGTGAAGCTGAAAAGAAAGCAGAGAAGTGCAAGAAGACGACAATAGCTAACTCATGAGCTCTTAATTGACCTGCAACTTGAAACAGAGATATATAAAATGTGAAAATGAGGTCAAATTATTAGAGGTTACTATATAAGAATTTCTATAACGTAGATGTAAAGTAAGAAAGAATAAGACACAAAGAGTTACAATGAGAGGAATGTGAGGCAGTAAAAAGAAAACATTCCAGAAGTACAATTTTATGAGTGGAAGACATAACTGGTCTATTTAACAGGTACTAAAAGCTAAAAATGGCCAATATGAAGTTTTCAATGTTATTTAGCATCAGCATTCATTGTAAACTCCCCCCCCAAAAAAAACAACAAAAGCTCATGATTTTCTAAGTAACAAAATTAATGTTGTTGATATTTTTACATGTGCTTAACCTAGAATGAGAAAAAGAATCAGCTTAAAAAAAATTACTAGATAGATGTCTTCAGTTTAGTAAGCCTAATCAAGTTCATTCTTGTGTAGTGAGACATCTGTCTAAAGCAAATTAAAGCTATTTAATTTTTAATTGTAAGGAACCACAGAAGTCAGGTGGGATTATCAAATGTAGGTAAAGCATGAAAATACTGTCTAACTTTAAATGAAGGTGAAGCAGGACCAAAGGAAATGTAGAGCAGACATTTGAATTTCCATACATGGGAAATTAGTGAAAACAGATTCCTCAGCAGATTATTTTTTAACCAAATGTTAAATAATTATAGAATACAGACATGCCAAGAAAAAAATATATTCAAATAAGCTAATTTACTTACCTTATTTACTAAGCTAATTTACTAATACTGTTGAACATGGTATTTTCATACGCAATATAGGGAACAAAATTATGGAAAGGCTAGTGGAGACCTCATGAAAATGTTCCCAAAGAGTGTTTACAAAGGTCCACATTCTAACTTGAAGGTTGTATTCAGCTGGTACCTTTGGGAGCTCTTTTGGATCTCTTGTTGTTTAATGTTCTCATTAATAACTTAATGCAGTACAAAGTATCCTTATTCAAAGCTGGAGATAATAGCCTGCGAAAGGACTAGGAGGAAAGGAAAAGAGAAAGTGAGGACTACAAGTACTTCAGAGAATATTAGCATTAAAATAATTTGCTCAACTAAGTGAAAGGTCTAAGTAAATATCATAAATCCCACTAAGGATTTGTGCAGAGTCTGCAGTTGCAGTTGACAGCAAAAATGCCTCATGGGGAAAAGACTGGCTAAGCATCAGCATCGCATAAGTTCTTGTGCCTGTACTAAATTGTAGGCTGAATATCAGTTACCAATAACAAACTTCCTAAAAAAAGAAGAAAGAAAGAAGGAAGGAAAGAAGGAAGGAAGGAAGGAAGGAAGGAAGGAAGGAAGGAAGGAAGGAAGGAAGGAAGGAAAGAAAGAAAGAAAGAAAGAAAGAAAGAAAGAAAGAAAGAAAGAAAGAAAGAAAGAAAGAAAGAAAGAAAGAAAGAAAGAAAGGAAGAAAGAAAGGAAGGAAGGAAGGAAGGAAGGAAGGAAGGAAAGAAAGAAAGAAAGAAAGAAAGAAAGAAAGAAAGAAAGAAAGAAAGAAAGAAAGAAAGAAAGAAAGGAAGAAAGAAAGGAAGGAAGGAAGGAAGGAAGGAAGGAAGGAAGGAAGAAAAAAAGGCCTAGATGGGAATAGGTGTTTAAGACTGTCAAAGTAATATATTCTGCCCAAAAAACATCTAAAGTGGAGTACTTACCTAATCTTCTGAACAACACTTCAACCACAGTACAGATCAACTAAAAAAGTGTGAAGTAGTTCAGCAAATGTGATTAGAAATCAAGAAGCAAGATCTGCTAAACAGAAAGAGTTGGTGTGACTTAGCTTTGAAAACAGAAGGCTGAGGAGACAAATTAATGTCTTCAAATATGATAAAGCTTGCCAGAAAAGAAGGCAACAATTTCTTGGCTGTGTCCTTTTAAAACAAGACAAGAAACAATGAGCTTAAACTGCAGGAAAGGAGATTGTGGATAGAATTATGTAGTACTTTGGTTAAGAAGGCTTCACCACCTGTATTGCAGGTTTTTAAAGAAGATTTATATATTGTTGATCTAACTTCAGAACATGGAAACAAGTGAGTTTCTGATATGCTTCTGCTCCAATCATCTATAACGTGACAATGATACACAGTTACAAACATAGAAGCAGAGGGAAAAATATTCCTATTTAAAAATCAGTACGTACTTTGTCCCAGTAATAGTTTATGTCAAATCGAATTCAGAGAGCATGGAGACTTGACTAAGGTTGGATGGGTTAGAAGTCTAAGGACAGCATGAACTAACTTTTCTATTAACCTGGATTAAGTATTAATACACAAGTTAATATATAAGTTACTCTTTACTCTCCTTAGACTTCTAATCCATGCACCTTTATCTGTTGGCATATGATTTTTACAATAAAAAAGCTCTTCTGTAAAGACAAGTTTATTTTTCTCTTCTAAACTTGAAATATTTTGGAATAAGGGTTTTTTCTTTTCATTTAGAAAATATTAACATCTATGGTAAAATTCCTTTGAAATATAATTTCAGTGAATTCACTTTACAGCATCAATCAGATTAGGACCTTAAGCTTCAATTAAGTTCCAACTTTAAAATAAGTGGAACCTTAAGTTTTGACAAATGGAATACTTTTTTTTTTTGCTCTATAGAATCAAGTGTTAAGGGGTAACAACTACCTAAAACAGGAAAGCTATGAAAAGATATTTGTCTTTCAAGAAAACATTAGGAAATCCTCACGATATGTTCAAAAATTGAATATAATGACATGAAATCATGTCCCTGTTTTGTGTCAGAAAGCAGCATTATGTGATTAGCTATTCATCAGTTCACCTTGCTTCTGGATGCATGTGCTATGTGGAGCTAAGTTTGTTCTACTACTATAATAAAATTGTTTTGGACCTGAAAGATTTGAAAAAAAGCGTTCATTAGCTTACTTCATCATTCAAATGTCATTTGACATATCCCTTTTTTGCTTAAATTTTGTTAAATCTTTTCAATAGTAAGTATGTAGTTCATCTCATTTGTAGGAAATGCTTATAGAACGTAACTTATTCTTTTTCAAACCTACATCCTAACCCCTGAGACCCTTCCTGACCTTCCTCCATCTCTAACTCCCTCCTCCTAATTTCTTGGAAAAGCAAGGCAAGGCAAGGTGGAAGGAAGGGAAAAGTAATGCTGAAAGGCAGGCAGGCAGGAAGGCAGGGAAAGAATGCAGTATAGTTGTAGAATAACCCGTCTGGAATTAAACTGAATCCATATTACTGCTATATCTAAGAAACAGAATTTGTAGAAGAGTTTGTTTATGAAAATAACGGATTGCAAAGATCGCACACAAAATGTACTTAACCCTAAAGCACATATAGTCCTATTGACTTTAGTAGTGACATTTTGCTTAATTGAATGTGATAGATCACTTTTAAAAATAAGATTCAATGGTGATGTATTTATCAATGGTATCTCCAAATTTATGGGGTTTTTTGGGTTTGTCTTCTGTATTTTCTAATCCCCAAATATTTCTTTAATATTGCAAGCAAAATACTGTCATCTTACACAGTATAGGTATGCATACTTACACCTTAACAAAGAAAAGACAGATGTGTTTCTTTGATGACCATTTAAATTTAGTCTGGCCTTCAGCTCTTTACAGTAACAGAATGTTGCAGGACAATTTTATCCTTTGCCTAAATCTTATAATTACACCAAATAAGACACAAAATGAAGGTAGGCTCATACAAATTGCTTTGAGTATTATACTGTCAAATGTTATTTAATCATATAAAAAATTAAATGCACTTATATATATATAGACACACATACATATTCATATATATGCATATATAATCTTTGTATGTATTTTGATCCTATGTCTGTCATTTCCTGAATACCTGATCTATGTATGCCCCATGATTATTTTTTTGTATTATTGTTCTTCTGTCCATGAACTGGTTTTGGTTTATTGTTTCTATCTCTTTATCTTTAAGCAGCTCATTAAAGGACTACTACAATTTCTCTGTAATTGCATACCTTGTAAGAAAAAATATACCTTGTTTTTTAAAAATTTTGTAGTCAATATTATAGAACCCTTTTCTGTATGCATTTATCCTTAAAATGCTCCTATCATGAAATTGTATCTTCTATCATGATATATTTTCTTAACAAAACTTTCTTTTATGCTGTGTATGTTTTGACTTTATCATATTCCTTAGCATGAAAAAACTACTTCTTTGCTGATGACAAATGACATACATTGTGCATGGATTCTTAACAAGGTTTTTTACAGTTTTCAACAATTCATCTTATGTTTTACATTTTATGCAGGAGCTGTGGCATGTTTCAGTATGTCCCTGATCCAGATTAGATTGACAGAGGCAACATGTTGCAGATGCTAAATATAGATGCAGGGAGTATGTCTGTCTTTCCTAGCACCGCAGCTATCTGGACCAATACTGAAGCCACGCTGTAGAAACCTAGCACATACAGCCTCTCCACAGAGTATGTCTTGTATTTTTGCTTAAATATTTTCACTGTGAGAACATAAGCAAAATTGATTTTACATCTACTTTTCTCCAAAGAACATCAGCACAGACATAAGAATTAAGATAATTATTTTAGTTTAAACAAATACTTTCTATTAATTTGTTTACCCCAAACTGTTTCATGGCAAATACACTGTGATGGTAAATTTACTCACAAAACAGGACCTGGTAATCAAATTTTAAGATAAATTTTATTAGCATGCAGCACCTCAATTAAGGTCAGTGTGACATGCTTAGTTTTAACTTTTAATTTAAAGGTCTCAGAGCTTTTATTTGTTTCAGATTTTCATCTATCTCATACCTGGTGGTTCCTTATCAAAATCTCAAGAAGGTGAAATTTCAGGTATGTTCTATGCAAGCCTCTCTGTCTGTTATACAGATCAGTAGTGTTCTAGCATCCAAAAGGAGATGAATAACCCTTTCCAAGGGAATAGAAGATATTTTTTCATCTAAATCTCTTTATTTCCTGTTAAATAAAAGCTAAATCCTAAGGAAATATGTTGATTTCAGGCGACTTTACAAAGCTTAAGTGTGTTTGCTTCTACTATGTTGTATCCCTGAAGAGGAAAACTTTAAATTTGATTAAACATAAAACAGATCTCAATAAAAATTTTGCTCAAGCAGCTAGCATGCCTAGGAGGATTTGTGAGTCACTGGACCATGTGGTTTTACTCAAAAGATAACTGATGAAGGCTCTAAGTTCAGAAAAATATGACAGGACTCATCGGAAAGAAAGGAACTTCAACACAAGTGAAGAAGTGACTGGGGTCACTTTAACCTCCAGTAACCTCAGGATTGCAGCCTCTCAAGAGAAAATTGAAGAGATGCTGAAGACGGCTGCATGAAAGCCAGCATGAAGCAATATGGGTGGATTTCATATTCCCACTCTGCATGAATGTGGCCCTAAGCTTTCATAACATGTCATTCCTTTTCCCTATGCTACAAGCAAACAAGCAAGAAAAGGAAACATAAAGCCCTTTATAATACTGCAATTTTAACTTTTTTTCAGCACACTGTAAAATATAACTCTTTTTTACTCTCAATCCCAAAATGTTATGAGTCAGTAATTTCTATGTGACCATTCTGGCCATATTATATTATGTTATATTACTCAATACTAGCAAATAGGCTTTTCTTTGCTGTTTCTAAAATTTTTTAAATTCAAAGTTAAACTCCAGAGATTAGGAAATCAGAAAAGAATAAATGTGTACTTTTCAGTGGTCTCTCAAGTTTTATTTCAATATTGCTATGGTAGCAGTTATTGCACTATGTATGCTTTCCTCTCTTTTTTATGTCATACTTTTCATAACTGAAACAAATTATTAGCAGTCAAAACTCTAGAGGCTTGGAGGTTACATTTATTAAAGGGGCAGGGGGTAGAGACTTTGTTGGAGCTTGCTGCTTTTGTTTTAAAATGTCACCTGCTGGTTTTAAGTTACAGTTGCACAAATGCACTACATTATATGCTCCCTGGTCAAACAAATTGAAAGGACAACAGGTTGCCGTAGAAACAACATCAGGGCAAGCCTGTGATATTGTTAAAAGAAAGCAATGTTGCAAAATCAGCAATGGTTGAATCACAAAAACAGATGAAATGCTGAAGAATCCCTTCACTTCAGAAAGGACAAGTGTTTAAGGATCAGTCAGTAAGCTGCTCATCAGAGATTCATGCTGTGGCAAATAGGTCCCTTCAGACTCACTTACAAAGCTTCCAAGTACAGGCCAAAATTTATTTGTAAAGTACACAAAGGTCTAGACTGAAAAGAAAGAAATGCATTCCAAGATATTGAGTCTGGGTGGTGGAGCTAGTTAATCAACAGGGAAAAGAAAGCTCACAGTCCCCTGAGTCGTGACTGAAAACACTTAAGAATGGGGCATAAAAAGAGAGAAAAGGAACAGTGAGGCTGTGTCGTGTTTTAACCCCAGCTGGCAACTAAGCACCACGCAGCCGCTTGCTCACTCCCCTACAGTGGGATGGGGGAGAGAATTAGAAGAGCAAAAGTGAGAAAACTCGTGGGTTGAGATAAAGACAGTTTAATAGGGAAAGCAAAAGCTGTGCAGGCAAGCGAAGCAAAACAAGGAATTCATTCACTACTTCCCATGGGCAGGCAGGTGTTCAGCCATCTCCAGGAAAGCAGGGCTCCATCATGCTTAACGGTTATTTGGGAAGACAAACGCCATCACTCCGAATGTTCCCCCCTTCCTTCTGCTTCCCCAGCTTTATATACTGAGCATGATGTCATGTCGTATGGAATAGCCCTTTGGCCAGTTTGGATCAACTATCCTGGCTGTGTCCCCTCCCAGCTTCTTCTGCACCTGGCAGAGCACGGGAAGCTGAAAAGACCTTGACTAGTGCAGCAACAACTAAAACATCTCTGTATTATCAACACTGTTTTCAGCACAAATCCAAAACATAGCCCCATACCAGCCACTATAAAGAAAATTAACTCTATCTCAGCTGAAACCAGGACAGTAATTTTGGGTTTTTTTCCTGTATAGTTGACTGTTTCCTATTAAATGTAAAAGGAAGGAAACACTGGAGGAGGAGGAAGCAAGAAAGGTGGCATGGAGAAAGATTCACATGGGATAAATATGTTTTGTATTTCAATACATTGAAGTCATATGTGTGTCAACTTGCCCCTTTCAGACAATATTTTAGAGTCATGCTTTCATGTTATAAGGAAGCAATCTGACCTCTTATGCAGCATCCACCACAGACTTCCAGCCAGGCATGTATACATTGGAGTCTTAAACTCTTGTGTACCTGGACAGCTGTGAAGAGGTAGAAAACACTTGAAGAACAGGTAACCTTCCAGGCCCTGTTCCAGGGCATACATGTAGAGTAAAGGGGTAATGCTGAAACAAACCCCAACAAAACCTGCAAAAAACCTCTTGTTTGTGGCAGTATCTCAGTGGCAAAATTATTAGGGATTTCACTTCTGTCTTATGTACTGATGTCAGTAGGTCGAAGTGCTTTCCAATTATCTATGACAAGGACAGAAAAAATTAACAGCCATAAACAAAATGCTAAAAGTAGAGGAGAACTGGGGAGGAAAAATTCTGCCTAAATGAGCAGATTGCTTTCAAATTGTGTGAATGAAAAAAACATCAGGAGGGAGAAACTTCAGCCAGAATACAGATTTTGCAAAGTGCTAAACATTGTCAAGTCTTTCTTCAAAGAAGAAATCACTTCTCACATGTTTGTACTACTCAGGAAAGAACAGAGCCACAGATAACAGACTTAAGACACCTAAGCTCAAAGTATATTATCAAAGTATATAATCAAAACTATGTGACCTTTGTAATTAGTCATGGGAAACATGTCAATGGGATGACTTAGATAGTTGATTACAATTCTACGGTAACTGTGCTGTAAACTAGGCATATCAACGTAGTTGTTATGAATTTGGTTCCATATGACTCTGTTGAAGAGTAGCAGTGAATCTCCTATCTAGATGTGTATCATTACAGTAAGTCTCTTTTCGCTTGCTTCATATATGACATGGGACCCAGAAGTGTTTCCTATCCCCTGAGTCCGACTGTGAATGCTGATTGTCCCAGATGTCATTTGGGGAGAGAAGATTTTTTGTGAAGACTACCCCCTTTTTGGGGATGGAAACACAGGCCCATGAGCTGAAACTCCACTGAACTGATTTGCTCCATAGTTTTGGCATAACCTCTGAGAGATGTAAAATCACTAGTTTTACATATTTGACTTCTTAAATGTATCCTGTCTGGGTATCAATCCCTGAGTAAGAGACATACTCTATTCAACACTGAACTATTACATATCTTTGTTTGTTAAGCCTAGGGAGACCTGCTTCTGTTTAATTCTTGTTACTTTAAAGCTTGTTAAATTATTTTCTTTAAAATAAATCTAGGCATATATCTATAGCTTGAAATTTAGAGACTGGGGGGGGGGGGGGGGGTAATCCCAAAGAAAATCTGTCAGAGACATACATATGTACATTGAATACTTTTTTATTGTCAATATTTTTTTTTATTTTTATTGTCAACAATTACTACTTTTTATTGTCAACAAATTTATTTAGAAGTACAGCCCTTCTTATGTATCATTCTGGGTTCACAGGTGTCTAATAATTTGGACAAGGACAAGAACAAACTTTTGAGGCCAGGAACAAGTCAATACAATATTCAAGGTGTAAGTATTGCAACCTTTCTTAATCTGTTATGACTTTTAATAAAACTGAATTCATAAAACGCATTCAGTGTTGAGTATTCAATGATGAAACATTTCTTGATGTTAAATGTCATAAATAATTCAGATAATATAGTAGGGATTTCATGCAAATGTACTATGCATTGAATTTATGTCCTAACAAAATAATATCAATGATGGGCTAGATCCTTAGGCCTTATACCTTGAGTAACTACCCATTCCTTTGTAGTCCTATTCATTCCAAAGGGAAAACAGACAGAATTAAACTCTTCTCAGCGTAAATAAAACTACCAGCATAAAAGTTTACACAAGTATGACGCATTGTCTACAGAAGGTGATAAGAATGAACATGATTTCAATTAATGAAACTTTTGAGACTTGTTACTACCTCACTACATTCTAACTGAGAAACAGAAATTGCTGTGGTAAAAACTCAAGAAAAATGCTCACATGTATTGACACACTAATAAAGTAAGAATAAATTTGTACCTATAGAATCCATTTTATAGATATATACTTATTTACCAGAATAAGTATTTTTTCATACAGGCATAAACTTTTATGTCATTATTACAACTTCCAGGCCTAATTGGTTTAATGTCTTTAGGTTAAAAACTTTTAAGATTTTTTAGTGAAAGAATTTGGGGATGCAATGAATCTATGCACTCTTTACAATAACAGATATAGTGTTCATATGACAGTAATAGTGAAGTGATAGTAGAAATATAGAAAAGCTTATTGTAAATCTGTGGGGTTTTTCTGTATTCTGTTACCTGGAGCAGCTGAAACCACAGTTTTTAGCTTTTGAGAGGGAAAACAAAAATGAAAGAAAAAAAGCACATAAGACCTATATGGCCAGAAACATCTCTTCATTATGATTTCTACTTCAGAGGAAGCATTCCTTTAAATTATGTCTTTGGCGAGGTCCCCAATTAGCTATATTTTAAAAGTTTCTGAAATAAAGAACATATTATCCAATAAAACAACTTAAATCATTAAAGCAGAATGTAATAATTTACTATATTTTTAATACATAAGCTTAGATGAAAGCATCTGTTTCCACTTCAGTTAAAATTAACTGTTTAGAATTAATTTGTTAAAAGTAGGTAGAACTTTAAGTGTCTCATCATCAAGAATTTGATTAGTATTCTTCATGGCACCGATAATAAAAGACACACTTGTGATTCCTGTGGAGATCTCATTTATTATTAGAGTTTCTCATTGAAATACCTTTACCTAATATACAATTTTAAAAGTGTTCCTAAAAGCCTCCATGTTGGATTATTTATTTGTAATTTTGCACCATTGTTTAATAATTCAGCTTGATAATAGTGTGCTATTCCCTGACTATCTTCATCTTCTTCTCAGGCAGACTATAAAGTTGTGTTGCCTCTGCACCAGATCCTTATCTGTAAAATGGAAGATTTATTTTAAGCATTGAATATTTTTATTTATATATATATATATAAGCTAAGGATCTAGTTGTGTAATTTCATCAGCCTGGAAACTTTAAGTCATTCACTGAGATTGAAACAATGAAAAGAAATCTGTAAGTATTGGAAAATGAAAAAAAAATGGTTATTGAATTGCATGCTTTCACACCACAGTCCCAGTGTGGTATTGCAAAGAAGAAGAGAAGGAACATGTCTGTTGTAGGCTGGAATCAGTAGATAGACAGATTATATGATAGATCTCATAGTTGTAGATTGCATATCGTTGCATATTAATTACAACCAGGTTTTAAGAGTAGAGTACAAGACCAAGCACAAGCAGTAGTGGTAAATGTCCCTTTAATGATAACACAGCAGTGCTTACATAGATAGCAGTGCAGTACAAAGTTTATGAGCGATCATTTCTGCCCACCTATAAAATAATCTGCCAACTTGATTCTGAAGAAAAGGGGAAATTGCACAGCTCAGCAGGGTTAGCTACAGCCTGACATACCAAAACCTGAGGCGGTTCCATCTATGTTGTTAAATTAAAGTCAATTTCGTGGCTACTCTACATTGCCAAAATGAGAGACCCCTGTATGAAGTTAACTGATCTTTCCACAGAAGATACCCGTTTTCTTTAATTTGATAACACATCCATTCTGTTAACATATATTTTCTCTGATAAACTGTTCATTTCTGGATCATATTTTTTCTAGCTATTTTGTTTATTTATGTACTACTGAAATTATCAGTCTTTTTAGACATGTTGCAAGACATGGAATGATGTTTTTCCAAATATGGTTCAATACAGCCTTAATACATTTTTGGCTACATTCTTACTTTCCATTCTTACTTTAGCATTTCCGAATTTCTCAGGAGGCTTTGAAACTCAGGTTATGTAGCAATAGTAAAAAAGAAAAGAAACATACATGTTTCTATATGTATGTATATATGTGAAGTTCTGTATACGTATAATGTCTTTCTAATTACTTGTTATTAACACTTTAATATCTATCTAATTACAGCAGTGTTAATCGTAGTTAGCAAACTGTTTGCTTAAACCTATTTGGTTTTCTTCAGGCTAGAGCAATACCCTTGAATACCCTTTGAATAGTGTTTCAGGTTTAAACATGCTAGCATTTAGTATTTATTTTGACACCTACCATACTCTTACTAACCCACAAGTTACGGAGTTTCATACAATGCCAAGGCATTTAACATTGCACCCAAACTGTATAAAAATGAAACCTAATATAATGTCTGTCAGGCCTAAGAAGCTTTCAACCATTTTGTGCCAGACCAATGTTTCAATACCCTGCTCTGACACCCAGTTAGGGCTTTGAAATACCTTGATTATTTCAGTAATACACTTAACAGTATGGCACCAGGAAGGGTTTCAGTAATGGAACTGAAGAGCTGATGAGTTGTGGTTTGTGAAAAAGACAGAAGGAATCTATATCTTAATACAAGATTTTGAAAACGAGGACAAAGGGAGAGCAAGAACAAACAGTGATCAATTATTTACAAAAGTTGCTTCCCCCTGTCTAGTACTGTATTTGCATACGTGTTTCTTTGACTGCATCCTGGCCTGTCCATTGTATTTCGGCTGCTTTGTAGTTTTCACAGCAAAAGTAGGACTGGGATAGATCTGATGGTTTGACTCATCCCAGAGAAACCTCACCTTTGAGAAAATCTGTGGAGCAAAAGGCATCTGGTCCCAGGATGGCAGAGACACAGAAAAGATAATTTTAGTCTCTGGCTTGAGGCAAAAAAGTTTGCACTTCTAAGATAATATCCACTGTTCCAGGCTCTCTGTGCATAAAGGCAACAGTTACCTTTCTGTCATTAATACTCATAAAGCTACTTTCATGAAGATTATTGTAAAATACTTTCACTACTTTTAACAAAGCATCTGATTTTGGATTCTAATTCTGAAACAAAGAACACATCTGAAAACGAAACAAAGAATTTCACTCATACTCACTGCACTAAATTTAGGAGCCAGAATTAGGTCCATAATGCCCACTCCTTTAAAAAAAAAAAATCTAAATTATTTGTATCATCAGTGACCAGACTATTTTTCTTAGTAATATAGAAGATGAAAGTTCATCTTACAAGTTACTTCCCTTGAGTTAATAGCTTTCCCAGAAGTGAGAGTAGGCATGTAGAACTTCATGACTAATCCCATTTCCTATATCAGAAGACCAGTTTGTGGAGATAGACCTACAAAACACATCACAGGTAAATCACAATGTAATCACGGTAAAATCTGACTTTTTATATTAAAGTCTCTGGCCTTTTACAGACTCCTTGAAGATGTATAGAATTCTCCATTGCTTAGCTTCAAAGCTGTAGGTCCTCTCTGTGTGACTCTACTGGAAAACAACCAAAACAAATGCCTTAGAAAATTTCGTAGACAATCTCTACTCTGTTCTATCCTGCTGGTTTCAATAGATACTAAAGACATTCATTTCAAACCTAAAACCTTTTTGGCGTCTCAACAGGAAATTGGACCACTCTTTGTGCAGCTGATATGTTTCTTAAACTGCATTATTTTATTCCATATATTCATTTTTTATTCCTTTCATTTCTTAGCAAAAGGACTCCATTAAGTAGTTTCAGGGTTGTTATGTTTTGAGAACCTAAAGTCTTTGCTGCTGCATTTAACCTGCAATCGCTGCTACGTTTCTTCGTGGGAGGAAGGAAATGGTTGTTGGATCTGTGCTGCGTTGGGATCTAAACAAACACTATGTAGGAGTTTAATCAAAGACTTAAGCTTTTATGTCAATAGTCTGTGCATGGACAGCTTACAATGTTTACTACATAGATTCTATGTTGACATTTATGCTCCAAGCAAACTCCAGCAATAATAATTTGTCTTTGGATTATATTGTAGACTCGGTGAGTGTTGGATCATCTGAACTAAAACTGTGTTCTTTGGTTTTGCGTGAATACGTTGGTAGTCGCTTCTGCTTTATAACTGCATAAATTATTTTTCTTGGACCCAGATTCCCTATGTAAATGCTGCAATTAGTTAAAATTCAGTTCCATTAACATTTCCCTTTGTGAAAACATCATTTCCAGTCAACTCGTTCAATAGAATATCCACTGGAATGCCATTAGAAAAGGTGCATAAACACAGCCAAGTAAACTGCAAATTTTATTCCAGGAAATGTTTGCTTAACTTTTTTTGTGTGTTCAAAGCTTCACTTCTTCTCACAAAGACCAAATTTATCTTTCCCCAAAGGTACAAAAATATCAGTGACGCTCAGTGATTGACTTACACTGACTTCTGCAAGTCTGCTTTCTCTCACCCATTCCACAGCATTCCTGAACTCCTGTTTTTACACATAGCATTATTCCTTCTTTTTTTGCTTTGTTCTGTTTTATCCTCCATTGAAACTGTGCAGGAGTTAATACAGCTTTAGATCCTTACATAGTGAAATTTAGACTTTAGTCTTTTAAAGGATTTGATTTGCCTGATAGACAGATCAGTGACATGGTTTTACATGGGTTTACCAGGGAACTGAAGAGACTTTAGTCTTCTCTTACCACTATCTTCTGTCTTTCTGGTCCAGTTTGATTTTTTGCCTTCACAGATGATGTGGGAATAGGATCATTTATCTAGGATTTTGGGATTCTGCCTACCTCTGTTGCAACAGGAACTCCAGCTGTCTGCCTGCTGCCCAGAAAACCCAGACGAACAGCCAGTACACAAGCACGGTTCCTGTTCAGTGTCTCTGAGCTATCCAGAACATACTCTGCACACATTGACCATCTGCTCCCTCATTCTGTGGTCAGATTCGCGATGGACATCAAGGGTAGGCAGAGGGTGCTACAGCTTTGTCCAGGATAAATACGAGGGCCACAGTACTGAGCACAGTATACTCCTGGACTTACTGTAGGTGGATCCATGCAAATCAGCAGCCTCTCTTGTTACTTTTGGACTGTTCAAGAACCAAAATGATGCCTATCTGCCATAGGCTGCTCATTTTGTCAAAGTGCCTGTGATCCTTTCTGTCTTTAATCTGTTCATCTCTACAATATTGTAAAGGGCTTTAAAACCATTGCCTTTACACAGAGAGAGAACAGTTTTCCAGATAAAAAATAAGTGGGATTTAGACAAAATTCGGACAAATCTGAAATTCTGCTCCTCCTAATATGATCAGCTGCTGTCTCTTTTGCAAGGCTTCTGTACTTAATTATGTCTCTTTTAAAGTTGCTTCCTTTCTGTCCATGGGAATATGCAGATTTGTCTCAGGCTTCACAGGGCTGAGAACTTATCAGATATCGCTAAACAGAGAAAGGGTCTAGAAATTAGTTATGTTTCCAGCTATATTTCCTCAACTGGTATTTTAACAGTATATCCACTGGCTTGCATTTCTCACCAAAATGCTGATACTCCTCCCAATTTCTTCTAAATAACAGAGAAAGGGAGAAGAAAGTAGTGAACATGTTATCAAGATATGTATACAATAAAGCTGTAGTGTACTACAATGCAGTAACAGTAAGACCATTTATCAAGTATTTGGCTGTAGTCTTGTTTGCTCAATGGCATTTAAAATGATCCCTCTCCCTTCCCTGGAGGGAGAAGGATGGCCTTATCCCCATCACTCTATACACGTAGGCTATACTGAGTAGAGGGACACTCTGCCCCTCTTCTTGAAACCTGTTTCTCTTGGCAAAAAATATTCTTGTAGGTGAAAGAATAAGTAGAGAAAGAAAGCAAACACAAGTCTCACCATGGTTCTCTGGATTAGGAATTTTCTTACTTCTTCGGATCAGATGAGCTGAGCTTGGTATACCATGTTGCTTAGAGCCTTTATACATTTTACATATGTTAGTACATTTAAAAAAAGGTCTTGGAGAAGGAAATGAGATCCAGGACTCCTTCCTTCAACACAAGTACTCTCACTACTAGGCTACAGTCTAATTCTTCTGGTGTTTATCTTTTTAAGTATTGATATTTGAATTATTTACGCAAATGTTAAAACATTGATGGGATATGTTGAGAATGTCAAGCTCATCCATTGCAAAGATTACAATGTAGTCACTCCAGAGTGGGGTTTTTTTTGTCTTGTTTTGTGTTGGCTTGTTTTGTTTGTCCTTTTTTTTTTTTCTCCTGAGAATGATGAATGCATATGAGTTCTTACAGATGTCTTCATACCTCAAACCAGTGTTTTAATTAGTGTAAAAAAGGAGCATTTTCTCCTCCTGCAGTGCCAAGAGAACAAGAGTAGACATAGACATCTAACTGCAGGAGACAGCTCTGAACTAGGAGGTCTAAGAAGTCTTCCAGCTAGTCTTGAAACATATTTGAGTAGTCTTGAACTGCACTAGGAAAATGGTAGCTATGTTTTTGTCTCCTCTTTTCTAACTTTTTTTTGGTGTGCATTTAAGACTAGTGTAAAGGTCAACATCAACAAATGCTGGAGTATCTGCATGACTGCTGAAGGTAACCCCAACCAGCTTTGACTGGAAGCCTGCAACAACTCCATCATGAAATCTGTTGTTGGCTTCCCAGATGTGTCATAAAACTGAACTGAAAGACACTTCTTAGATATACATGTTGTAGTTTGAGTAGAACAATATAATCTTGACAAGAAGGATATGGACTTTGACTGCAACGAAAAAGATACTGTGTATTTAAGTATGCGTGTATGTGTGTATATTTTTACAGTGCCAGAGAAACCAGTATATATCTCTCCCTGATATTTCTGTGGAAAAGACATACTATTATATATTATATATAATACATTGTTTATAATGCGTATGAGATATATGATATAATGTATTATATAATAATATACGTAATATACATGATATATTGTATATGTACATATATGTACATGTATATATAAATATTCAATCAATTACAACCCAACCTTTTAATCATTTTTGTTAAGAGTTGCAGTACTGTAAGAATGGAAAGGACAACAATTTTATCCTCACAGTTCCCCATATTACTTGGGTACAGCAGGATGCTTTCATATTTCATCAATGGTTTGCAAGAATAAACCTTTCTTTTCAACTTAGTAAACAGTAGTCTTATGAAAAAACATTATTTTTTTACTTTTTTTTTTAAGAAAGGTAACTTCCACACCTCAGAGAATCAGCTGGAAAATTACTGTGTCCCTTAAAAAAATGTATTTCTGACAAGCAGAGTTTCATCTGCTACACAGATTTCCTGAGAAAAAATCTTTCATCAGCTAAGTTAATAATTGTATTGATGCAATTATGGGGTTTTTGACTGCTACCCTGGAAAACTGTGTTGCTTTATTTCTCAAAATCCATAAGTTTAAACACTTTTTTATGTCCCTGCTATGTTACTTGCGATTTTGATATAATTGAGAAGATCGTGGTTCCTTGTTGCATCATTTATTTAAGTCTTAATAGAAAACTACCTTGTGAGCACTGAGATTTTGGAACTAATATTAAACTAACGCAACTGCCTGAGGACTGGAATGGATTATAATTCTTAGTAGAATTTAATTGAAAAAAAAAACAGGGCAGAATGAAACAGAATAATTTTAGTTGCATCACTTCAGATCTCACTGGCTACATAAAAGGAATCTAACTTGAATTAATTGATCAGAATTCATTATAACAGCTACATAGGTAAGTCAGATTTTTTGACCTTTTCATTTTGTAGTTCTCTATAGAATATCAAAGAACCTAGTCATTCTGACACCCAAGGGGAGATATAACATGTTACAGAATGCAAGTGCTAATAGATTTCCAAGAAGCACATAATGCTTTAGGTATCTGCCAAAACTTTAAGGAGTTAGTGGTCATACAGTATATAGAGATGCAAGTAGAAAAAGCTGAATAATGAACACTCTCTCTATTCTACTAGTGTTGTTAATTATTCAACAAAGACAGTACCAGAGAAACTTAATTTTGGTAGTCTAATTATGACATCCAAAGATTTGAGAGATTATAGATGGCTTCCCATTCAAAGCACAAAACACAAAGCTACTAATTACTTGACTTCTGATTCACCATGAGAATACTACCAGTAATCTTTTGTATGATGACGTGCAATTCCTAGGAAGAAAGAAGTTATCGAAAGAAAAATTAAAGTTCATATTTTATATTGTAATAAAAACAATTTCAAAATTGACTATCTGATTAAAACAAACAGGTATAAAATTTAAAAATGAAGCTTTTTGAAAGTTCCACATATTTGGGCTCACACTGGTAGGAACATAATAACCTCTTTGTAGTTAATACATTGTCAATAAAAAGTATGTAACAGAGGAAAATCCAGAGAACATCTATAAATAAGTGGTAGTTCAGTGACATACAGACATTGCTTTGTGCTGATCTTGATGCAAGAAGGCAACAAAACACCTTTTATAATATTTTAAGACACAAAAATCCACACCCAAATTATAAAAATGTGTAATAAATAATATTTTTTAAAAATGCTTCAAGCAAACCACTTTTTTTTCCCCAAAAACTTTGTGGCAAGGAATATATTCTGATACTTTCCCTTATACAGTATCTTATGAGTGTTGTGGTTTAGCTCCAGTCGGCAATTCAGTACCACACAGCTGCTCGCTCACCCTCCCCCCCCAGTGGGATGGGAGAGAGAATCGGAAGAGCAAAAGTAAGAAAACTCGTATGTTGAGATAAGAACAGTTTAATAATGGGAATAATAATAATAATAATATTATTAATAATAATTGTAATGAGAAGGAAAACAACAAGAAAGCGAGAGAGGAACGAAACCTGGGGGGGGGGAAACCAGCTCACCACACGCTGACCAACGCCCAGCCAGTCCCTGAGCAGCGATCGCTACCCCCTGGCCAACTCCCCCAGTTTATATTCTGAGCATGACGCCATATGGTATGGAATATCCCTTTGGCCAGTTTGGATCAACTATCCTGGCTGTGCCCCCTCCCAGCTTCTTGTGCACCTGGCAGAGCATGGGAAGCTGAAAAGACCTTGACTAGTGCAAACATTACTTAGAAACAGCTAAAACATCAGTATGTTATCAATATTATTCTCATACTAAAATCCAAACCACAGCAGTATACCAGCTACTAGGAAGAAAATTAACTTTATCCCAGCCAAAATCAGGACAATGAGGTTTGAGAAGAGGGAGCAGGGCATAATGAAAGACAGAAGAATTGATTAGGGACCTCCACATATATGTCTTTTTCACATAAATTTCTTAAATGAACTGAACACACAAATAAATTGAGATATCTCAAAGAGTGGGCTCTAGACTAACTGAGACAGCAGTGCTGACTTTAAAGCAAGTAGCAACAAATCAGAAGAAAGGAAAATGGGAAGCCCTCCAGCAATTCCTCTCTCTTTCTTCACAATGGTGAGTAGAGCAGTCTAGACACTTTAAAATAACTGGACTTTAACTGTTTAACAACTGATTCATGAGCATAGCATTCAGTGACCAAATCTCTATGGTCTGTCCTAATTTTTTACCTGAAGTTAGATGCTTAAATACCTGTTGACCCAAAATTCCTATCAGACAATGGGCAAAAAGATGCCCCAGGTGATGGTGATCCATTTGCTCCTAGGATCAGCACCTGAACAGGTCAGGTTAACTACCCAACTCAGCTCACACCTAGATGTCTAATCTTCAGATGTAAAGCAGGGTAAGTCAGCTGATTATTGTAATCTATTTCTAATACCACTTCAAATTAGAAAAATTTTAGTTTTGTAGCAAAATGTCTGATTGGTACCAATGAAATGAAAAGCCTGAGAGAAAACCAAAATGAGTAGAGTAAGAAAAGGGAACCTTGACAGAAGGGCCAGGTTACATCTATATAATATGGGTTTCATAATCATATAAGATTAATTTTTAAAAATAATATCTGAGAACTATACAGAAGGTGACAGAATTAACAGTTAAATGTGAAAAACTTAAATAATCTTCAGTTTTAAACTAAATTATATAATAGAAAAAAAACAGGATAGCTACATCCCTGAGACAAAAAGCACTAGTTATAGAAAATGACATTGTAGATGTTAAACTAGGCAAACAAAAGGAGTATTTAAATTGATAAGCAGATGATTAAGATGAGTTTGAAAGGTAGGAATGCAAAATGGAAAAAAAAAAGTATATTGCTTGGAAGTAGTGTGACAATGACATATTTAATAATGGAATAAAATGAAAAGTAGACTTTTTTTTCCAAAAAGATTATTACAAGTTTTCTAAACCTAATATTGATGATGCTAGTATATAAGAAGCCATAAGCTGCCCCTCATTTCATAGAAAAGAATACTTGGGATATGAGCACACTCATGGTTGAGGTAGCTTCTGCTCTAGTAAATTACACAGGAAGGAAATGCTATTTCGGTATCAGAAGATGGTCCTTGGTCATTGCCCAGATAATTTTCAAAGGAATTATGAGTTTGACTTTCAGAAGTTGTTGATTTTTCTGGAAACTTGGCCTTGTTATAGTTCTTGCTACCACAGAAGCAAGAATTATAACTGTTCTCCTTGCTGGCCTGGCCTGATTATAATATGAATGACTAGAACTTGTCACCTAGATGCTGCTCTGAAATATTAAATATTATTTTTCCTCAATCTCTCCTTAAACATTGTCATGTTGCTATATGAGGCATTAAATCCTGTAAGCTAGATGTAGGGGAGAGGAGAGAGGAAAGTGTCAGCAAACTTTTAGAACTTTGTCCTCCTGGCTCAGCTTATGTGGTGTGCATGGCGGGGGACCTGGGGGCTGTCTGGTTTGGGTTTAGTTTCAGAAATGTTAGGAATTAGCACGCAGATTTGGGGCATGACAGTTCATGTTATACATTTGAAAGTCTGATAGATATGTTCACAACATGTAAAATGTTTTAGGATTAATGAGGTGAACGCGGTTGATGAAGAAGAGGTAAAATTAAGGAAAGTTGTAAGTTCTCTTGGAACACATATGCTTTTCAATACTGAGTGTTGCCAAATACTGTAAATAAGATGACAAGCACAAGGGGCAGAATTACTGTAATGGTGTGAAAGCCAGACAAGAAAAGCACATTAATTTCTTTCAAGGCTTGAATTTCAAGCAAATATGTAGCATAAAAGCTAGAATTGTGTCTACAGTATTTTTATCGTATCCACTGACATTTTGAAAAATGCAAATTTATATGATTTAGTAAATTCAGTATAATTGGGGGTTTATTTTTTGTTATTTCTTTATAGCAATAAACTTTAATTAACATGGAGTTGCACTTTAGATATTTACAGTTTTATATTTTTTTATTTTCTCCTATGAATGATAATTTAGAAAATTGCATTATTTTTGCATTTTGGAATTATTTTTGAAATTTAGGCAAAATCTTTTAGCCTTTTCTGGATTATAACGACATGCTTCGTATATCAGTGTATTTAAAAATAATATAAATCTCCAAACCCTTTCAGGTTTGAAATTATTCTGTAATGATTTTATATGCCATTTCAAACTTGTAATGCTTTTAACCAAAAACTGTGTAATTTGCTTAGAAATTGAACTACAATGTTCTGTTTCCAAATCATGCATTGAGACTTTTGCATACTAAAATAGTGATACAAACATGTACTCTATGATGAGCCTGACTTACAAATATTACCTTATTTAAATTTTCACAAAGGAAGATCTGTGAAACAGCAAGACCTTGTGATTCTTTTTTTTCTATAAAACTTCTATGTGAATATTTGTAAATAAAATTCAAGGATATTCTGACATAAACAGAGAAATGTCTCTAATTTCCCTAATTAAGAGTTTAATTTTATCTTGAGTCCCAAAGAAAACTTCCACTTATGCCTTTTACAAACATCCAATTCTGTCTTATTCTTTCCACATTCACTACAAAGCCTGTGATCCATATAGTATTTTATTCTGCCCACTTTATACAGCTCAGAAAATGGTAGAATCAAGTTCTTAATGACTTAGGAACTACTGTCCTACCACAAGGGCAACCCATGTTAGTGGGAGCCTGAGGAACTAGCTCCTTCATCAGCTGCTTCCCAACTATCCATGGAGTACACCAGGTAGTTCGTTCTGAATTAGTTCACTTAGCCATCCTTACCATTCCCTGAGAACACACATTTGGAGAAAGAGAATGAAGTGTTGACACGATAGGAAAAAAACCCAATCAAAACATGCTGCCCCCAAATCCCCCCTGAGTTGTTCTCTGAAGGAGAACAGGGCACCCTAACCACAGGGTAGTTTTCAGTGCTGAAATCAGACTAATGTAAGGTAGTTTGTTTTCACCACACAGAATCATGGGTGAGTTCTTAGGTGTTCTAAAACGTTTTTTGTTGGTTTGTTCCTCACTCAGGAATGGCATGGCCTCAGGTTTTTCACACTTCGGAGATGCAGTGAATGGAATGTAATATCACTTAGCCATTGTAGATCACAATCTTGAATAACTTCATTAATATTTTACTTTCTTTATATATTTTTTTTTTTACATTATCCTTAAATACTGTATCTATAATGTTTCAGAATTTGCAAAGTCAGAAGTGTAGTCAGTGCTGATTGACTGTGAAAGCAGTCTGTAGTATGCTTTCTGTTTGACACAGAGTGTTTGCTGCTAACAGTAAACCACATCAAAGCTAATATATCACAGAACTGCATAGATCAGCCAAGGCTCTTGTAGGTCTTGGATGCTAAAGAGCTATTGCTAATATCATTGTTAGTACCACAGAACATTACTATCACAATCTATATGAGCTGCTATGACAGTAGAAGAAGAATAATTATGATAAATATTACAGAATTTAAGTTTCTGAAAATTTAAAGCCAGATCATTTAAATTTCTAATTTCTGGAAAATTCAACACATTGATATGTATTCATAAATTAACTCCACCGATCAATTTCTTCTTATTGACAGAATTAAGTGAAACCACAGAAATATGTCTTTCAAAACAAAAAAGGTTGTAAGTAGTCAAAATTAAAATAACAGCTATTAAATATTCTAGGTGGCAAACCAAATTCAGACTTTAAAGCAGATATATGAACTTTAACCGTCTTCAGAGATTTCACAGTGCTTACAAATCAGCACTGGTGATCTATATCAAGGCTACATGTTTATCTTCCATGTAGGTTTTTAAATTCACAGATTTTCTGATGTTAGTTTTCCTCCCCTCTCCTCTCCTCCCCTCCCTTTTCTTGCTTTTTCTTTTCATGTTTGGGACATCAACAGCTGACTGGTGTCATTTGGTATCTACTTGAGGTAATTAGAAGTTAAATGGTTCTTTCCATATTTATATACAGTTGGATCACAACAATTTTCTCACCCTGAGGCAGTCATGTCGACAAATGAAAGGATTGCCTCTGCTGGTTTTCTGTTAGCAAATATATGCACATCCTAAGATGCAACCTCTGTTGAGTAATCAGGAGTTTGAAAACAATGTCTGTATTTCAGGAGTCATTGATATACAAATCAGCTTTCTTCTAACACCAGGTTTCAGGCTCAAAGAGAGAAAAAGAGAGAAAAGGAAACCTGAATGATCAGGTTTTAAACTGTATTCTGGCAGCCTAGAGAGCAGGACATTGTTCTTACTCTTAGAAAACATAACAATACTTTATAGCTACTCATTGGATTCATGCATATCTGGAGCACAAATCACCACCATACCCAGGATATGTTTCTTGAAGAGTTGGGTTATCTTCTTTGTTAGTCCAAGTCTATCATACATCTCCCCTGAACTGTCCACTTTCAGATGATTATAGGCAAATACATTGAGATTTACACATCACTGTAGAAGCAGACATGACTTCAGCACTAGTCTCTAAGTGAACAACCACTTCAGCAGACTTTCCACATTTTAGGCATTTTTTTGTTAGTATTTACAAATTATGTTACATTAATACTAGGCTACAGCCTTATTCTCACTGGTGTGATATTCATGGTATGAAAGGGTTTGGTTTTAAATTTTTGTCTTCCATGATGCAATGAATTGAGACCAAAGAAGTTCTCCTCTTCCTTCCTAGCAGAGTGTATGTATTTCAAATTTGCAAGATGCATTTATGTAGAAATTATGACATTAAATATCCACAAGATTCTTTTTTTTTCCCCAACCCCTGTATTTCACCCTTACAGTAAACTTTTACTGCTTTTGTAGGCTCTCACCAAGTAACATAAATAGTTCTGCACCAAATGCTTTCTGTGCTCAGTTCTGTAATCTAGGTCCATACAGGCAGTATTCTCTGCTCATACAGTGGTTTAACAACCCTAAAGCACTGTTGGAAAAGAGCGGATAAGAGAGTGAAGGAGATTCATTCCTTCCTGATCTGATAAAGTTTACTGCAAAGGACTGTGACAAAGCTTCTGATATGGCAATCTGAGCACCAGAGGAAAATGTGATGCGCATTCAACGTCTTCATCAGTCACCTGTTTTTACTTATGAGCTCTCTGTATTACCAGTATTTTAAATCCTATAGGGCAGTAACTTGGTATCTATATCCAAAAGTGCCAAGCATACCTGTATTCAGAATTCTTTAGTTATTACATATCTTGAGATGCTCATGAAACTCATGAGCATTGTCAGAGCTCCGAGACTAAAATATATCAAGGATAGTATACTCTTGTGGCCATCCCACAGATGCAATATGCAATGCAAAATGAGACACTCTCAAGGGTAGACCCAAAATATTTAGGAATTAGTAAATTTCCTTTTTTTATTACTGGAAAAGAGGGATAAGCATGTGTGTTATGTATACATAGACACAAGTATATGTGTACATATTATATGTATATTTCTACATAAAATAATGCTGATATTGAGAAGCATTGAAAAATATTTGAAAGAAATAAAAGTTCCTTTATTGCTTCTTTGCATTCTGTATCACACAGTGTGTTCTGGTCCTCAGTTTTAAGTCAGTGTACCAAAACCAATTTTGTTTGATCTGCCCATAGGATTCAAATAATTGCTATGGTCTGTGTGTACGTTATGAACTTCAACTCGATTCACATTTGCTAAAAGATTGTTAAGTCTTCAGTGAACTATAAATCTACATCTCCCATGTAGCTGATGTATCTCAGTTTGAACTGAATCTTGCTGGAGATTTTCTGCTCATTTTAACTCAAAGTTCAAGGTGAATTCATGAGATGGAGAGCTAAGGCAATAGAAATGGCTACATATTGAATAGATCTTTCACACTTTTTAAAAAAAAAATTTTATTTTATCTCTGTTTTAACATGAAAAGTGAGACCTTAACATTGCTCATGTCCAATAATTAACCTTAAGTAACTTTCAATTTCTAGAATACCTCTTTTGACAAAATAGTTTTCTGAATACCAATTTTTGGTAACAAAAAAAGGAATGTAAACATATAATCAACAATTAGGAGCATAGCACAGAAATAAACTGCCTAAAACATAAGTTCAGGGTTTATGACTGCAGGAAGCATGGAACACTCACTTAATCAGAAGGTTTTAAAGGTTTTCTACCCATGCTTTTACTTTACCTGCCACCATGCACACTAAACCAATATGATGTTGGTATGTTGGGAAGGTGCTAGAACTCTGTAGTGGCTGCTTACTTCATGAGTATGTATACTGGTAGTTTAAATCATGCACTACAATAAGGTAATATTGTACAACAGACAGAGAATTCTACTTACTACACTATTTACTACAGTGTAGCTAATCATTAAAAGTCCCAGTTCTATCAGTAATAATGTCGTGAATAAGTGCAACACTACCTCTTATATTCTGGAAAGCATTTGGAATCTGAGAAAACTGAGCCCAAAGAAAAAAAAAACCAAATAAAAGAACCTACAAAACCCAAATGCCTGATCGCCTCAAAACCTTCCCTCTCCCTCAAGACCCACATAAAATCAAAGTTCACAATTCCTGTGGGCCTCATTTCTATATGTCTATTTCTTTGTTCTGTTCTCAAATTCCCCTCAGCCCTGTTCTGTCTAAATGACTGAAAATGCACAAATGAAAACTGCTGTAAGCCTTCTCTGAAACATTTCTATTTAATACATTGAAGTCTGTTCAGAGTTTGTTCAAGTTCAGTGCACCTGTAATTTTATCTTTTTAACAATTTTGCTTCTATTCCTTCTGTAACAGTATCTAAAATTTGAAGAATAACAATAAAAATATTTAAAATGTTACCAATGTGCTGCAATTCAGCATTGCTCCCTATCACTTTAATATTTGATTTTTTTTTCTTTAAAAGTAAACCCACAACAATGGAAAGTTATTTCTACCTTGAGATTGAAAGAACAAGAGCAACAGCACCACCACCACTTGTTATTGAATTAAACCAAAAGAAGTAAAATCATCTACAATAAGAATGTCCAGAGTAGGAAACTTTCTTAGACATTTGTTCAAACATATTTAATCAGTGATGAAATTCTCAGGAAATATATTTTAGATCCTTGCCATGTCAACTGTGAACTTTATGTAGTTCGTAATAAAAACTCCCTAAATAATATTTAGTTATCATAAATTATGTGAGAAATCTGATTTTCATTAATATATCTGATCTAGGAGATCAACACTTACATTTTTGACCATTTATAGACTCAAATATAATTTAGCTTTGATCAGTTCTGTAAGAAGAAAAATACTTATTTTATCTAGTATGTATTTAACTCTGAATTTTCTTGGTCAGTTCTGTACAAGCATAAAAACCATAAATTCAGATTCTTGATTTGCAACTTTCAATCCTTCTTGTATTATAGCACTACCCAAATAGGATCTTTTATAAAATATTTTATTTTCTTTTTTATTTTTGTCTGTTAGTTACTCACCAGAACTTTTTTTTTTCTTTTTTTTTTTCCTTTTTCTGAGTGTTTTCCTTTTGGACAAAGTACAGAATTACTGCACAGTACTTATGTCACATAACTTATATGTGTCTATACCCAAAGTAAGCTTGAGAGAAGTAATTTCTTGGATATTTTATAGTCAAGTTTTAAATGTGGCTTAATATTTCCCTTATAAATTAGTTTTTCAGAATTACTTTCTGGACACATCTTATAAGAAAAGCTGAAATCTTCCAATAGGAGACTGCTTCTGTCTCCAAGGAGGTGTTTTCCCTCTGGCAGGCACATGTGTAAATCCAGATTTGGTCTTGCATTATAGGCATTCAGCATGCCTCACTGAGACAAAATGTGTGGCAGATGCTCTTGATAGAATGTTAAGTACTTGGCTTGGCTTTTTAAAGTTAATTTTAATACATAAATAATATAGTTGCAAAATATTTGTACTCAGTCTCACACCTAATCACTTCCAACAAAATCAATATTTTCTCTCTGAATTTAATAGGAGCCAGTGGAAATAAGTAGGAAACCTCTAATAAAAAGCAGTAAGTGACATTTTGCTTACAACTTTATTCATGCCACCTTCAAGCTCACTGCACCATTCATGACCTCAGGGACTTGAATATATTCACCAGAAACAAAATTCCAGTCTCTCAGCATTAATCTGTGCCCACAGTGTTGGCTAACAGCTCCCCACAGCACCCACGTCCACGGCAAAAAAATTACTCTTTTTAACCGCAAACGGTTACTTCTAAGGGTAATGCATTTTTGTACTTTATATGTCATAATAAGCATGATAGGCTGTTAACACAGAGCTAAGGCTATTTCACAGACCTTAGAGATTAGCTGGGAAAAGCCCTTTTAACAGCAACACACCAAGATGTGCCAGTTGTCTCTAGAGTGCTCTGAAACAGTGATTTCAGGTATGACTATAATTAGAACATATTTTGCCTCCCTCTGTCTTCTTACATGTGTATGGTATTTGTGTATAGACATAGATATCTCTAGTTAACAGAGAAAAAGTTCTGTATATTTGCCATGCATGAAAGTTTGATATTTTGTACAATGAACATATTAAAGTCTTGCTTATTTCTACCTACCAATGTGTCTATTTATCTACCTATTTATGAAATGCATATATTACTTTGTATGTGTGAGGGGGTTACCCTACAAACTCTTATTTCCAAAGAATCAGTAAATGTTGTTGTGCAATGATATTTATAAACATCTCTGCTCTACTCGCTGAAAAAGAAAAGAGATATTAGGGGTAGGCACGCAGTGTACCACAGTCCTTTAATTCCCCAAACTGGAATACTTTTGCCAATTTTTTTCTGACAGTGAAGACAAAACTGTGGTAGTCCAAAAACCCATGCGTATTTGTTATGTGAAGATTTTTCCATTTCCTTCCTCAAGCCGCAGCTTGCCTTATCATTATCCTGTAGCTGTTATTATCTCTAAATCTCTCCTTTTCCATTGCTATTTTTCTTTAGTCCATAATAGCCTCTGCTTTCTGACAGTTATTCTCCCTCTCATCTTCTCTCTTCATAACTAGTTAGCTTTCAGTGCTGTGTTAACAACCTAAGGATGGTAGTTTGGCAGTTTATAAATTCATCTGTGATTACAGGCTCTTCGTGCTCAGTCATGTAATAGGACCAAACTGTGGCTAAATTAAGGTAACTGTTTAGTCATAGATTTATAACAACACACTCTGATCTGACTATTTATTATGTTTATCAAGTTCTGGGAAAATTATTGCATGTTCCTCTTCTTTAAGAATTATAGTTGCTGTTGTTTTTACATGTTGTTTTGCAAACATTCGCCAACATATTCTAGAAGTTGCTTGTATGATTCATAGCCAGCCCTAGGGACAGAGTACTTAACTGCCATCCCATCATAGCCTGTTCACATAAGAGCTCTTCACTTGTTCCAGTCTTCAGAGAAATCTCATGAATAACGGCACAAGTTGTAAAATATAACAAATAATTTGAGGGGAGAAAGAAATCTCTATAAATACAAAACGTATTTAATGGAAAGTATTCAGTGTTGTTTAAACAGGCTTATTTACATTTTATTTACTGTCACTTCAGATCATTAGTGATATTTAAGCTTTACGGACTTTATTTCTTTTGGAATACATTACAAATAATACATTAGTACCTTACTGGATAAATATGATTTTAACAGCAAGTGGTTTCCCTTTTCCTACATTCATGTGAACACAAGATAACCACCTTGATCAAACAGCTTTATTTTCCAGTACAGAATTGTCTAGTTGTCTAGTTGCTAGAATTTGTCTAGCAACAAATGTGGGGTGTGTTGGCATTAATGTCTGTGGATCTACCCATGTATAACTGAGTCTGGGGGAACATTAGTCTAGGGCCTGAAACTGTCAAATTTTGTGTTTAAACTCCTTAGCTCTGGGCAATATCTTCATATGAGCCAAGAAAAGGCCTCTCCTCTCCCTCTCCAGCCCAGTAAAATAATCCATGTGAATCACCCTTCACACAGAGGTATTGGTGCTGTTTAGGAATTATCCCTCAGCTCCTCTCTGCTCCATCCACGGATAATGCACGGATAACTTCACGGATAACTGCTTTACACAGATAATGCTTCTAACAAAATTTTGACATTGCAGTGGCATGACACATGGTAATTGTCAGTATATATGAGTTATCTGGTATCAGACTACTCCTTAGATTGAGAACATTTTTTCATTATCTGTACTACAATTCAGTATTTACCCATCACTGTGATCAACTGTTTATTTTAGTGATAAAAATGCAAGACACTGTCCCCATGTGGCCCTGTAATACAGTATTGTCATTGCTAGTACCATGTTTTCTACTGAATTTGCAAAGCCTCAGGACTGAGTTTTGTCAAGTTTCCTCCGTCTGAACTTTTGTTGACCTGCCTGCAGCCTTTATTTGACTGTTACAGCAATTTCTCTATTTGACCAGGTATCTATGCTCATTTTTTTTACTTTTGTTTAATTTTATGTGGTACAACCATAGTTTTATATAGATAGCAGTAATAAGCAGTTATTCTATGTAGAATAAGACATTTATGACTCCAGGACACTGATGAGGTGTAGACAAAGCCAGGCCTGGTACAATAACAGCAGTCTTCAAAAAAGTGGAGACACAGTGTGCAGCATAGAGAGGTACCTGCATGGGAGGTTTAGAGATGGGGCACGGGCTTGGGTCTGGGGACCACAAACTGTGAGCAACTCGCTAATCATCAGTTAAAAAAATGCAGACCTGGAGGTGGCCAAAACTCGGTTTTGGGTAGCAAAGGAAATGAAGAAATAGTATCTAACATACATAAGGGACACCTTATATACTACATTTGGATGTAATTATTACATCCATGAGATGCACATGAGGGGCAAATGCATGTAAATGTGTATTAAAAAAAAAACATATAAAAAGATTCTGAAAGTGTCTCCTATAGTGAGGAAGAAGAAACCATCAACATGAACAACATATTCCTCCCAGTGAAGGATTCCAGATACCAACAACTCTCTGTAACACATTCCACACCCCCACCCCACCATCAGAATGAAACACAAAGAGCCAGAAGAGCATGGAAAGGATGAGCATAAAACCAGGAAAAGGGATAGAAACTAAGAATTGTGTGTGTTACATTTTAAATTATATTATTAGTATTACTGAGACCTTTTCTGTATAGAAGTGTTCTGACTGTGCTATTATTATTTTTTTCATTTTCTGTAAAAATTAGGTCTATACTAGTAATGATTCTTGAACTAGACTGTTAAGATTTCAATTGTTCTAAAAATAAATGTTTGGCTTTGTATATATACACTTATATGCATATATATATGCACACATATGCTATATACATACATATACATATACATGTGCATATAAGGTGTGCTTCCTCTCTGCCTACAAAAAAGATTTTAAGTATAACAACACAAATTCACAGAATGAAATGTACATACAAGATTTTGCCTTAAGGAAGGTATTTTGATCAGTTTTTATTTTGGTGCACACGTGACTACACATCACTTCTCTTACATTTCTATCACTATATCCAGGAAATATGCTTGAAAAGAAAGACCTACTCTTTATTAATGGTCCTGCAGTAAAATGTCAGGTTCACAGCAATTTGATGTAGCACTTAAATTTTGTCCAAGATCCTCCGTTTCATATTTCCATATGTTGATTGGCATTTGCATGCTTACAGCATCTATCTGTCCCATGAGCATGCATAGGTTAGCATATTTTCTTTACCTCTTCCATGGGAGATAATATCTCTGAGATACTCTTTTTTAGGATATTCTTCCTCAAATGTTTTATTTTTAATTGATCGAATAGCCTTTCTAGCATGAAATATTATGGCTGGAGTAAAACGCTCAGTACACAATGACCAACCTTCATGGCTTTCAGGTTCCTGTACACTGTGCACTTACCTACTCAGCAAAGGCAGTTTGTCACATCATTTTCTCATTGTGGTGGGCATCAATACTTACATTTTCCTGGAATACCTGACTTGATATATAGTGGTATTATATCAGTCCTTTTCACACAGATACCACATTGGCCGTTTACATATTAGCAATTAACACATCTAATTTTTTTACACTACGGACATTTGCAGTTCCTGACTCTATAGCTTACAGCTGAAGTCTCAGAAAAAGTTTCTTATATCTTACCAACAATAGCTTAGCCTAACAAATATTGTTTTGTGTAAAACTGGATCTAGAGTTTGCATATATCTCAACATACCAACAATTGTTCCTTTATTCACTAAAATTCCTCCTAGTTTGAGCTATTTCCCTAAATACCAAGATGTACCTGCTAAGGAAGATTTAATTACTTTTGCCTAATAATTTGCAACCAATAGTTATGGCATATGGGAAGGGTTGGGGGTTGGTGTTTCCCTTTTCTTTCCTTTTACCTCTTTTTCTTTTTTCTGCCTGTATTTCTAAAAGGACTGTCTATATCCCATTTTATTATTATTATAGAGATACTGCATTGTAGTGGAATGTTGCAACTCCACTGAAAGGAATGGGATTGAATTGGTGACCAGCCTGTTTTACTGTCTTCTCTAATACTCATTTCTTTAATCTCAAGATTCATGTGAAGTTTCCTTAGGTTAGATAAGAGTACATTTGAAAATATAATGAATCAAAAGTATCTTTTTGCTTACCTATAGCTACGCTTAACAGGGAAAACCCTGTTCACCAAAACGGTACCAAACCTGTAATCTGATGATATAACATATAACATCATATGATCATGATCTGTTGGTGCACTAAAGAAATTAATAAATCTCTTTTCTTTAGCAAATCACAGAACAATGTAATAGGTCACATTTTTGTCAATTATTCCACTGACTCGCAGAGGACAAATTAACAATGAAGGAATTTACTTACAAGTAGTATTCTATTTGCAAGTTAACAAAGTTAATAGGGATTTTGAAAACACTTGTCTGCGTAAGGTATTAATACAAGAAAGCAGGACGACTTAATACAGGAAAGCAGGACGATTAGAGGCATGCTTTTTGCAAATTACATGAGAGTCACTTCCACTAGTATTAACACATAATTAATCTCAAAATGATTTTTTACTGTTAAAAGAAAATGGATACAACCAAATCTGGTGGTATAAATGTCATATGATAAGCATATACCATTCTTGATAAATGCTGTGCAGGGAAATAAATTAAAATATGAGCAGGATCATACCTCTTCAGCATGTATAGTGTACATGTACATATACGTGTGTATATATATATTTCTTGTGTAAAGTTTTTTGATACAAAACACCTTGTCTTGAGTCTGAAAATGAGATTATATACTGGCACTGAAACCTATACAAGAGAATAATTTACCAGCCATATTCTTATTCCAAGAGTCTGTAATAGAAAGCAGTACTTTCAACAAATAGTGGATGGTAAATTTAACTTGCTATTGAGATTTTTTCCTTTTTTCTTTTTCAGATATTCTTATCTATATTTAAAAGATCAGTGAAGGCCCATAGGCACCTATTTAGTAGATTTCTAGGACAGAAGCAGGACAGATGCAATAAAAATGGAAATTAACACTGTAAAACCATACAAATGACATACTTACTGATTTAAAACATTCTATACTACAGGCTGCTAAAATATAGAACAATTTTCTAATTATTGCTTTCTGAAAAAAACTGACGCCTGCAGTTGTCATGGCTGAACTTTGAGCAAAAATGTTAAGGTGTTAATAACACATAGGACTGGTGAACTCTGCTCCTCTTGATTTATAGCACAGCATCCATTTATACTTAAATGAATGTGCATGCTGCTTTTGTTCCATTTCTTTCTTCTGCTTTGTTAGCCAAAGGACAGGTTAATTTTAAAATTCTTCAGTGGCTTATAAAAGCTTGAATCTCAGTTGCATAATTTCTCTAGGTCCTTTCTTCATCCTCGGTCTCAATAATGGTAAATTTCATCTAGGTATATGACGTTACTGAATTGTAAAGTTCAAGAATCCAAAAGCCTTAAAACAAGAATTCAGGATTCAAGGAGCTGTCATTTGGGACAGCTAAATTAGGTACATGTGAGTAGCATATTTGTCTTCCGTTCATTCTAGAACAAGTTTACCCTCATTTCACTTAGGGCATATACCACGTCATACAACATTTTGTTTACTTCAGGATGAAGGTGTTCAAAAAGGCTATTACTGTGGAATAGCTAATACATCATAATTTGTTATTCCAGGATAACTTGCTCATGTCAATAACCTCACTTAGCTGTTCTACAGATCTAAGTGACGTCTATCTACTTATCATTCTAATGTGAGTAAAGTTCTACAGCCTTTGGGACATATTTGAGTACTCTTGTGTAATACTTCATTCTCTGCACAAACCCATTGGTTTCACTTTAAAGGCTCTCGAAGACTTCAATGAGCTGTGAAATTAAGCTCTACCCTTGTACTCTTTCAATCTGAATTTCACCATGGACATTTGTACAGCTGTTTTGTTGTATGAATGTTTGTGGAAGAGCTTTTAATTCACCTGAATACCTGATATTCACACCTGAATGACCATATTCATAATCCCACCATATAAACATGAAAGTACTAGCAGAGTTTGACAAGACTAAGTTGAATGAAGGTTGTGCAGGACAGACAGTCCTTATGGTTAAACTGAGTCTTGGGGCTCCCTAAGGTCCCGTTTTTTACTGTTTCTTTGGTTTGGTTTGGTTTGGTTTGGTTGGGTTTTTTATGTAGGTGAGAATCTTTATGTCCTATGTACAGGAGAATATCATGGTTTTGTCCTTACAAGTACCCAATATTAATTGTGGAAATAATACTGAAATCAGTAATGCTGTGTTAGTTTGCAGTAATTTAAGATTTTCCACTTCAGGTTGGGGAGAGGAATGATATTTGAACAGGTTTAACCTAAAGACTAGAAAATCCAAAAAGAAAGAAAGAAAGAATAGATTTGCTTGTTAAAGAAATGCCTTATTTTAGGACAGTATTACGATTTTCAGGGAACCCAGTTCTGATTTTTGATGATTCTCAATAACAATGCTGTGTTTGAAGGCCATGGACTGGCATTGAAGCACTTTGTGATATTCACCACACCAGTTGAGTATCCTGCTGGGTCCTAGTCTGAAGCTATGCAGAGAAGAGCAGTAATAACTTCTTTCAAGAAAAATCAGAGTCAAAACCAGTAACATTACCAATGGAAACATTTGGGAGAGGGAAGAGAAAAGAGGAGTGTGTTGTGTTAATGACACATGAAAACACGGGGAATAAGAAGCCTGTGTAATAGCACAGCCATTCCTCTCTTTGTATTCTCCAACATCCATTACTTACAACTATTCTACACAAAGTCTGCCTGTACTTTGTAGACAGGGAGGATGGTAAGATACTGGATTACAGCCAGAAAAATAGTCTTACCATGAGAATAAACAGCAGCACACATGAGGTGACCCTGTATGATAAGATAATAAATCCTCTCAGTCTGTCTTACGTATATTAGAAACCCTTTGAGCAATTACAGCTAATGAGAAAATAATTACAGATCACAACTGGTCCAGAAGGAAGATGAACAGGGAGAAAAAAGGAGCACCTATAATAAATATATTTGTTGATAAGCTCAGAGATGGGGTAGTTGTTGAATGACCTGTCCCAATTAAAATCAGATGTTCTTCATAATGATGAACAAAAGAAAATCTAAGATACAAGCACTTTCACTTGAAAATCCTGGTAAAGATAGGTTTTAGTAAACAGAAATAGCAAGTTTTGACTGTTTCAGATCTAGCCTACTCTTCATAATTTTTTAGCATGTTTGCCTGAACAGAGATTAGGTTAAAGTATGAAGACTGATGAAAAAGGTACATGTTTCTTTCAGAGAATTTTTGCCTCATTTGAGCCAGAGTCTCCCAGCCACAAATGGTAAAGCATTTCAGAACAAGGTCAGTAGAACTGATATTAACCCTGACAGGAGCAGATGATTCTTAAAAGAGCATTTTCTTATGGGAAGTTGATGATCTTCTAACATCTTCACAGTCTGTAACAAAGTTTGAATATGAACAGAACATATTTTTACAGTATGTGCGCATTATGGTACCTTTTATTTGTCTCTCAGTTTCAGATTCAGTGGTCTGTGCTGCAATTTTTCTATCACCTGATATGACACAGGTTGCAGGTATTGGTAAACTCAATATAATTGTACTAAAACACTAGGTGGCCAGTGACTTTTTCTTTTTTTTTTTTTTTTTGTTGAGAAAGGAAGCATATTTGAAAAACATTACAGCCAACACGGTTTATTTTAATATTAAACTTTTTCATATACTTTATTGCCAAACTGTGGATGAGGACATTTAGTCTGATACACAACAGAACATTGGAGAGCTTTGTGCTGAACATTCAATTTAGTAGTATTATCAGTAAGTGATATTAGTGATTAATATTTTTTCCCATTGCAGTGTTAAAAACCACTTTTTTGTCACTTGAAACACCAACTTCTTATAAACTTAAGAAGCATGGTCTGAAATTATGAGAAAGTGACATATCTGTTGTGCACATACCTGTCCCTGCAGTCTGAGGAGCCAAATTGTCATCACGATTCTTTGATGCCTTTCATTCCTGAATACAGATTTGAAGGGGTGATCCTTGAATGTTTGTCCATCTGCCTATCTATACATGAATATTATAAGATATATGAAAGCATTTTTAAAAATATTAAATTTAATTAAATGCCCTTAGAATACCAGGAGATAATACATGCATGTCATTTGTCCTGAAATATTGGCTGGCTTTTCATAGCAGCATGTGTGGCTACGGTAGGTATTAGCAACACTGCCAGCCTGACACCTGCACTAAGCAACAGACTCACCCTAATGTAATTTAATAAGATGTCTTTTGTTATTAAACCAAGAATTGTATGTTGCCAGCTGAGGTGGAAAATAGGTCCCAGAGGTTGTTCTCACTTATTCCATCTGCAGTTATTTTTAGGGAGCTTTAATATTTAAAAGTCTATTACTAATTTCAGCGCTGCCCGCACAAACCTGCTTTGTAGTTCTATTGCCAAATTATCCCTTGAAGGCAAGTGCTGTAAATAATTTCTCAGTTCTGTTCCTAGACACTTGCCAAGGTCATTATCTAGCTTTCCCACAATCCCTCTATTCTGACTTTGATTGTGAGTGGTAACTAAGAAACAGTTATGAGATGCAATCACAAGCTGTGGCAGTCTTATCAAAAGCTGAAGATGGTCCCTGAGCACTCTGATGAAGCCAGTGGCTCAGCTGCTCTTGCTTCCTTAATACTTCATTTATTTTTCGATTTGGTCAACGAACAGAGCAGCAACAAGAGCAAACATAAAACAGACTCTACGAAGCAGACATGACAGCCAGAGAGAAAAGAGGCTCCAGAAAACCAGCTGGCTGGATCTGATTATAGAATTCCAACGTTTAACTTCTAACTGGCAGTAATTCATTCTTGCGTTCTTATACTTTGCTTCCTTATCTCTCACTTTGTCAAAAGTCTGACATAATTTTTAAAATATAAATGATTATTCCATAAAAGTTTTTCTCGAGTTGAGGAATGTTTCAGGATCAAAAGAATTGCAACATAAAGTTGTCCTTGTTTTATACAGCCTTATGATGAAAAAACATACCAAAATTGAAGTATCACAAATTGTCCATTTGTGAAAGTCACAGGTTTACACACGTTAAATCTAGGACAAAAAAAAGCAAGGTTGATGTGCAAATACAGACACCTAGTCATACACTTAAAAGTAATCTTAAGTGTCCATGTGCAGTTCAGGTCTTTAAGTTTAGGAACCGCATAACAAGATAGGGCTGTAGTTATCCGAGTTCGCATAGTAACTATGTTGCAGAAAGCTTAACAAAATCCAGCTTTCAGCCCCATATCCTGGCATGGCTCAGCCCCTCTGACTTTGAGTAATCTGTTTTTTCTGACTCTAAGCATTTGGCCTCTATAGATTGACAACCTGAAAATTAAAACACTTTACAAGCTCTTGGCATTTCAGGGTGAAATCTGGTCCCAGTAGAGAGAAAAGAATGTTTACCCCCTTTCAATTGTTCACTTCAAGAGACATGGGGAGGGGAGGGAGAAAAAGAAGAAGGTCAGAAAGAAGAGAAAAAGAGAGAAAGAAAGAGGGAAGGAAAGAAGGAAAACAAAATGGAAAAAGATAAATGTCAGTCTTCTGACTTTGAATACTTCAATGCTGCAAGAAATGCATTACATTCTTTTACTTTTTTAGTGAATACATTATGTATGTAGTATTTTAGTCATAGGCTACTTTAAATTCAAAAGCTACATCTCTACTATTAAATTAAATAGAGTCAGGCAATATTCCTGGGAGCTGGAACTTGATTGCGCATATTGTTAAATTTTTAAGGTAGGGTCTCACACAGTTTTTTTCTGGGCCAATCAGCACGCTTCTAAACAAGTTCTGGGCACAATCAGAGGTTTACCAAGGTACACGGAGCTTTCTGCTTCTGAATAAGCATTTGCTTAAGACTACCTTCTTTTAGGAGATGGAAGATTTTAATAGTATGAAAACAATTTTTCTATTCCTGTTCACTTGAGTGCTAGAGAATAATCCTAGCATCTTTTAATTTAGTTGGATAGACACAATAACACTGTCTTATTTGAAAAACAGAATGTAATTACATTATATTAAATAAATAAGTATTCTGTACAGTAAGATTGTATTCAATCCTAATTATAGTATTTTTGAGAATTTCATTCTGAACAAAAAACTATTTAAAATTTTATTTTATTTTTATCCATGCAAAACAAGACCAGAATCTCATCAGCACAATTTTTAATTTGCATTCACCCATGACTCAAATTGGAACAACACAGTACATACTTCTGTATTAAGATCTACTTTTGTTTTACAGGTGTGAATGATTCCTTTCATAATTTTAACCATCTTATAATATGTTTAACCCAAAATAATTTATACAAGGGAAGAAAAATATTTTGTACCTCTGTGTTTCTTATTGTAGTATTAATTATTAATTGTTACCTTAATTAAAATTGTTTCAGTAAAAATATATCCAAGTGGTTTCCTTCTACAGTTGGACAATTAGCTCTTTATAAGTTTCAAGTATCTCATTTTCCACATGATATTTCTTACACATTCTAAAGATATACATTCTAAAGATATACATTATATTTATCCTTTGGATATCTATAGAGGAAACATACACTCATCAACATAGGTCAGGGTTTGGGTTCATTTGTTTCTTTCTTTTTCTTTTTTTTTTTAATGATAATATTATATTTAACTGAAAAATACAATTTTGAGCCACCTGAATTAATAAATTCAGCAAATATTTCTTTCTATTATTCTGAAAACAAGCAATGGATCAGGAAAAAAAAAAGAAAAAAAATTGCAGGTAGAAATATTACTTTTAAATTGAGTTATATTTAATTTAAAAAGGCGGGTCAGGAATGGTCCACACATACACAAGGGAAATTTTGTTTTTCAGTATAACATTGAACTCTGTCTTAATTAACATTCCCTCAGGGATTCTTGTTCCACTCCTTCTTTACCAATTCAGATGTTCCCCATCACACGCAAAAAAAGCCAAAAGGCCAAAACCCTGAAAAATAAACAAACAAACAAAAAATAACACATATCTCTGATAATGAATTCTACAGCTGCAACTAAAGAAAGCTATGTGGATGATTTCATCTTGTAGTCTGTGTATACTGTTTTTTAATTTGATTTGTCACTCAGGGTTTCATTGCCCTTGTACCCCTTGTACTTAGTAAGCGCTGATGAAATCGCATCACAAAAGGTTGCAAAGAGAAATGGGGATTTTTTATTGATCAGTTAGAAATCTCAAGGTTCAGACTAGGTCTATCCTTCAAAGATCTGCCAGAGTGGCTGTGGCAGACAGAATTGTTAATAAAATAAAATTGTACTCCTAATTTAGAGTAGCTACTGTCTGAAGCCTATACCAGCTCCAAGTCCACAAACTTGATGTAAGTTATACTGACATGAACTCTTTTGCAATCACGTACTCTATTATGTTGTCTTCAGTGCACCAAACCCCCACCTCTCTTGACTGAGACGCAGGAGCAGCCTATCTCCAAAGAGGCTTAGCTGGCATAGCTAGTTGGTGTAAAACCCAAATAAAATTTGTGTTTCTTTCTCAGCTCCAAATGAGGAGAGACTTTAGACTACCAGTTTAAATCAGATACCTAACTTTTAGACAGCTAAATTCAGATAAATTTTATCCTTTATGTTCTGGAATAAAAGGTATTTATTTTCAGTATGAATGCAGTGTACATGTTAATGGCAAAAATTAAATAAATTAGAACTAAACACATTGGTTTACTGAGATATAACCAGGCATTAACCCTGTACTGAGAAATATTGTTTTGGCACCTCATATTCAAAGTCTGGATTTAACTGGGTGAGTTTTTCTTTTTTCCCCCAATATGAGGCCATCGATAGGTTCTATTTTTTGTCTTTTAGAAAAGATATTTACATTTTTTTAGATACATGTTTAGAGGTTCAAACTGCTGATGAGAAGAGAAACAACAAACAATGCTTTTATGAAGGTGAGGGTTCACAGTATGATTCTGTAAAACTCAAAATAGAGGATCCAGTCAGACCTTTTGTACCTTCTGGCCTTGTCTCATTTCATTTTCTTATCCTTCGCTCCTACTTCATAGATATGTCTTGACTTTTCTGCATAAGTTCTTTGCGACTTGTTAAAAATACTAATCTTTGGGGGAAAAAAAAAAGCTTTCTTATCACTGGGAAATCCAAAATGTGTGTCTGACATGTTTCATATCTTACTCTTAGTAGGAAAGGATTCAAACCAATGTTATTAAAAACACCCTCCCTTCCCCAATACTTATTCAAAGCATTAGGATTCAAACGTACATTTGTCCCTTGCATTAATTTTATAGAAACTTGGTGTGTTTTGTCTGAATGTTTTTCAGGAAACTCAGGAGAGAGCCTTTATCTAGCCATTCCCTGGCTTTAATTGATGTTAGAATGTTTTCTCAATAAGCTTAAAGCAATGTCTCCTGTTAATGACAAGCTTAAATAATTTTTAACTCAAATAATTATAGGATTGTTTCACATGCTCATTTATTTTCCCAAAGAATATCAGAAAATAAGTTGAATACAGTGCAACAAAAGCATGTCTACAGGCTGGAGGAAATACAATAATTTATCATTCATTTCACATTTACTCACAAAATCATATCATATGCCAAAGAATATTTTTAGAAACCTACAGAAACAACCCTCTGTGTGTGAGAGGACCTTGTCACATTTCAACTGAATCATTCCACCTATTTCACAGATAAACTTATCTATATTTTTCTCAGCAGTGGTATATGAGATAATGTTATATTCCATTCCTCACAGGAACTGTTGAAACAGTTCCCTCTCAACAAATGAGCTTTCATCTACTTTTCCTTAGGTGCATGGAAAAGAGGGGAAGGTTAATCTCTCTTCAGTTTTGTTTCTTTTGTGCTTATGAATAATTATCCTTGTTATCTCCCTGAATTCTATTAACATTTTTTATATAGAAGTTGGTCATATTCATTTTTCCCTAAAAAAATTATGGTTCTTTCAATTACAATTTTTCTTGTTCAAATTAAAAAAAAAGAAAGATCAGACGACAGGTTGTGTCAGCTGCTTCATGACCTGGGCTCTCACTGTTTTATGGCCACACAGATTCAGTCTTTAACTCCATTGCTAACAATTCAGCAAACTTTCAGCCACCTCAGTGGTTGTATCAGCTGAAAAAATCAGTGCTCCTTCAACTCTATTAACTCCACCATGTCATTGAAACACCGGTTTCCTAAGCTGTGCTGGTGCTTGTGCTGTGCCGGCAGCTCAGCCACAATAGCTAGCCATTAATGCCTCAAAGGCATTAATATTGAACAATATTAATGGTCTGTTTTCACTAAGGATTTACTTCATGAGGAGTGCTGAGTTTTCTTTCTGACATGCTGCACACTTAAACAATAATGCCTCCTTGCTTCCAGTTCTGTGCTAGAGGATCCCCTGTCCCATTTTTATATCTGTGTCCAAACCCTGACTGAACAGTAACTTTGCTCAATACTCTAAATCCAAAGCTGCTGGAAGAATAGTCTGCTTTTGCTATTCTATAATACCATAAAATTAGTGCCTACAAAACCCCATCACCTAGCAGCAGTATAACCAGAACACTCTTTCAATGCATGGGTCAAATTTTGGCCTGAAGCAAGAAAGAATCATGATTTGGGAATCCACAAAAGCAATATAGAAGAATATGACACATAATGTCATATGCCAGAGAAATTTATGGTTAATTCCAAGGTCAGCCTCACTAGATATTGCTCCAGGAACAAGATAAGAGCCTCAGTGGCTGTATGAAAAGTGATAAAATTAGGAAGGTACACTCTTCTGTTTTATGAAGAGCTGGACATCTTACCCTGGACAGCTCAATGAATGCAAATGCCCATATGAAGTGTGTTATTACCTTTATTCCCAGAACAGTAAATTAAATACAAAACTGTCTGAGGATTCTCACCTATCATTCAGCCATGAAAATTTATTATAGAAAGCACGACCCACATCATAGCGTTTCTTTGGTGATTTACTGCACACTTAATAGGCACAAAGAATAGATAAGAAGATACTAGAAATTTACATAGAAAATAAATATTGTGCAATGCTAAAGAGTTGTGAGGATTTCAGCAATAACACTAAGAAGTTTTACCAGAAAAATGCCTAATAGGTATTGCATGAAACTAACATGTTCCCTCTCCACAGAATAATGGCTACTTGGTCAGAGATCATTTTATTCTTCCATTTTTCAGGAATAATAAGATTGAATTTTCATTTCTTAGAAATTCCAAGTAGCCTGTGAAATTTCTGACCAATGTAACTCTACCTGCATTCCTCCTTAGACACTCTTTATATCCATCTACCAGCCCTTTTCTGATACATGATGCAGAAAGGGTCCTGTTTTATAGCCAGAAGTTTTTTACAGTAAGGTCCGAGTAAATCACACTCTCTGCTAGTGTAGGATAATGTCATTACCTAGAAACAGTACAGTTCAGTTTGAAAGTAAGTCTCACTACTATCCTGCTTCTTCAATAGAAGAAGAATATATGATAATATAGTGACAATTTAGGGAAGCAGAGAGTTTCAAGTAGCTCACCATGCTTTCCCTAGGAATATTATTGAACTAAGGATAGGATCTACCAGAAGTAAATTTTGCCTCCTAAAAGGAAGAAATGAGAATTTTTATATGTATTAAAATTTTAAAAGCAAATTTTATCTAAGCTTATACATAAAGGCCTTGAATCCGTGATGGTATTCAGAACATTGAAGGACAGAAATCTTCCTTGTCTTTTTTAGAGTAATTTTTCAGACATTATAGTAGTGAAAGACTGAAAAGAAAGATACTATGTATTTTTCTGTGTATTCAACTGTGGAACATTGAAGCCAAGTTGTATAGAAACCATTATTTGCTCCCAGTAGATGGATGAGTGGAAGCCTGTCTACACAGTTAGATAATTAATCTCTTGATTTTAAGTTTTTTTTCTATACCAACTACCACCACATGGGTCATGTGCACTGGACTTCATCTGGATATTTGGTTAACTGCTCATTGTTCAGGGCACCATAAACCACCTCCAGCACGGCTAATTCCCTCAGGTACTGGATACCTCTATCCGTGGTGGTCCATTTCCCGGGGCGATATATAACAACTTTCTTGAAGGGATCTCTTTCCTTCATAGCTGACAGGAGTCAACTCCTATCACCAGTCACCAGGCTGAGGGCTGGTTCTCCTTTTCCAATCGCTTTTTCAATGCCCCCTTCCCTAGAAAGGGATCCCAGCTGTTTGGCTTCCTTACCCTCTAATCCCAGTCTACTGGCCCCGTTATCGCGGCATCAGAGCAGCCAGGTGACAACATGCTTGCCTGGACGACGGCTGAAAACTTTTCGCATATCTCACAGCTCACTCAGGGATAGGGATCGGGTAGTTTCCATCTCATCCACAAGTTCTTCTTCTTTTTCTCCTTGTGATGGCCCTGCTTTTTCATCTTCCCTTTCTAAACAAGCTGACTTTCGCTTCCAAGATTTCTTCTTGTGTATAGGGGTGACTGATACCAGCACGGGTTGGTTCCCTGGTTCAACCGCACTATCTGTCGCCTGGACTGGAGTAGCTGCAGTACTTGTTGTAGGAGGGGCTGGAGTAGCTGCAGTGCCTATCCCTTTGTTGTCAGATCCAGAGACCTTCTCTTCCCCTTGAGGGTTCTGAATAGTGTCAAGCAGAGCTCAGTAGGCATGGGCCAGGCCCCAGCACATTACAGTGATTTGTGTCTCCTTAGGATTGCCAGGGTGACAGCATACTTTTTCCAAACATTCTACTAATTTTTCAGGATCCTGCACCTGTTCAGGGGTGAAGTTCCAAAACACTGCAGGTACCCACTGTCCTACACATTTGCCCATGCTATCTCAGACACCCTGCTACTCATAACTATCCAGCCTTGAGGACGATCTCTGGATGATATTCTTAAATTGCTTACAATCTTAGACAAAACCGAAACAATATTCCCAAACAATACCAATAGATGTATATTAACTACTCAAGGATGTTCAAGATACCAAAAAGATATTGGAACGAAGGAGGAAACATTGTAGAAGAAACTAGAGAAGGTGCCATTCTGTATTTCCTCCATAAAAAAAACTCTCAGAGGAAGTATAATTGCTAATTGTCCCCGCGAGGTGGTACCCAATGTACAGTAATGGCTTCAGTATGAAACTTAGATACCAAAGTAAATTCAAGGTCACTGTTTTAATAACAAATCTCCCAGGCAAAACATCACTAATCACTGCAGAGCACAGCAAACCTCAGAAACCAACACTGATCTTTAATGTGTACAGCAAAAAAATGAGCATGGTGCAGATCAGGTAAACCAATATCAAGAACAGATGAATCAATATTGTGACCTGCAACTATTAACAGATCTAAATTCCTTAGTATGCTCTGATTAATCTGTTATTATTTCAAACCCTCGAACCCCGAGTTGGGTGCCAAAAAGGACTGTTGTGGTTTAGCTTCAGTTGGCAATTAAGTACCACATAGCTGCTCACTCACCCTCCCCCCCCGGTGGGATGGGGGAGAGAATCAAAAGAGCAAAAGTAAGAAAATTTGTGGGTTGAGATAAGAACAGTTTAATAACTGGGAAAAAGAAAAAAAATAATAAATTGTAATGACAAGGAAAACAACAAAAGAGAGAGGGAGGAACAAAACCCAGGAAAAAAAGCCAAACAAGTGATACAGCTGCTCACCACTCGCTGACCAACACCCAGCCAGTTCCCAAGCAGCGATCGCTACCCCCTGGCCAACTCCCCCCAGTTTCTATACTGAGCACGACATCATATGCTATGGAATAGCCCTTTGGCCAGTTTGGGTCAGCTGTCCTGGCTGTGCCCCCTCCCAGCTTCTTGTGTACCTGGCAGAGCATGGGAAGCTGTAAACATTACTTAGCAACAACTAAAACATCAGTGTGTTATCAACATTATTCTCATACTAAATCCAAACCACAGCACTATATTAGCTACTAGGAAGAAATTTAACCCTATCCCAGCTTGAACTATGACCATGACTTATATGGCAAATGTCAAATTTGCATCTATATTTGCCATGCTAGAAGTGAAAAAAAAACCAAAGCTGTTTATACATTTTCATTAGCATGCCTCTCTAAATTTTCTCTTCTACACAAATACCAAACTTACTCTCTTCAGAGGTAGCCTGAGTAATAGCTACATACTCTTCTCCATTAATCCTGAAGCAGGCACCTAACATTTGTCTATCACTATCATGATGGCTTCTGACTTTTGCCTGACTGCCTTTCTCTCCCTACCCTCTCCCCAGGTTTTCAAAAGTGTCCTGTTCTGATAGCAAGCATGTCACCTCTTTAGTGTCCAACTCCTGCTATATTTTTAGTTTCCAACTCCTGCTATATTAGCTTTAGCGTCCAACTCCTGTTGTATACTCCTGCTTTAGTGTCCAACTCCTGCTATATAGTGTTCAACTCCTGCTATATGCTAATTACAGCAGGAGCTGGCTCCACTACTGCATTGGCATTTCATCCATATTTTCTTTATTGGATAGTCACATCTGTAAGAGTGTCCTGACACGGACCATTGCCCAGTTCATCTTAGCCTTTTATCATTAATTCATAGAATCATAGAATCAACGAATGGTTTGGGTTGGAAGGAACCTTACAGATCATCTAGTTCCAACCCCCTGCCATGGGCAGGGATACCTTCAACTAGATCAGGTTGCTCAAAGCCCCATCCAACCTGGCCTTTGAACACTCCCAAGGAGGTGGCATCCACAACTTCTCTGGGCCACCTGTTCCAGTGTCTCACCACTCACAGTAAAGAATTTCTTCCTAATATCAAATCTAAATCTACCTTCTTTCAGTTTAAAACTGTTACCTCTCATCCTATCACTACACTCCCTGATAAAGAGTCCCTCCCTGTCTTTCCTGTAGGCTCCCTTTAATTAATTTATTTCACTTGTCATCTTCCCATGTCTTTCTTACTTTATACATATAAAAAGGTACACATGGACAGACAAGCACACACATGCATGCACACACACAGAGCTCCTTCTCTTTGTTTAGATTTGGCCTTTCTCCTAAGTCTGACTAACGTTGTCTGACAGCCCCCTAAACAGATTGACCCAGAAATCTGTTTAAGACCCTGCCAAGGCAATATAACTCACTATACTAACAGAGAAGATATATGAAAAGAGTTATACTCACAAGATCATGACAATACACTTATTTATTGTCCTTCCCACACAGCTGCTCTGGCTCTTAAGTGCCAGGAAAAGCTTACCACAGTTTGCTTTCCAGAAAGTGTCAACAAAATTACCTGGGGCACAAAGGAGCTGGGTGTGTCCTGTAGATCCCTCCTCACACTAGCTGTATGAGTGGACTGTGGGGTAAAAACATATTGCAAAACAGTTATCTGCCCCTTGAAAAGTAGAAAATCAGATGGGAAGAACACAGCTGGCTGCTCATTGAAATATTCCTGCAATAGCTGCAAGACATAGTTCAAGAGATGTAAATCTATCTGGGCCATGGTGGAATTAGGGAAGTAGAGTTCAGAAAATGGGAAAGGGTGCTGCAGGAGAAATTATCACCTTGTTGAATATTATTTCAACAAAGGCTGAAAACAAGCATAAGAGAAGGTTCTCACTGTGTACAGACCCTCGATATTGCTCTACAAACCTCCCCAGGGAGGTTTTGTGATCACCTAGAAGGTATTTAATTATCACAAGGTTTGGCATAGCTAAATTTAGCAACCACTGCTCTGTAGCACTTAAAATCTGAATAGAGACAGAAACATGCACAAACCCTGCCAGTCACTCTCTCTTAACATAATTTTACCGGGAAAAAAATGTAAGATATGGGGAGTTCATATTTAACTGCAGCAATTTGTGCAGTGAACATATACTCTTCTGTAAAATAAAAAAAGGAAAAAGTAAGATACTGCTTTCCTCTGATTTTTTAAAGGTAACTAGGAATTTTTTAAGCCACTGTCCTGAAAACATATTTATTCTCAATCTTTTTCTAGATCATTTCTCCTTCTAGCTGTCAGAAGCTAGTAGTCCCAAAAGTCCTTCATGTCAAATACTTTTTCTATGCCTCATATAGGGCAGAAGGGTCAAAATCTCCAAATTGGCAAGCTGAAGAGGGACCATTTGAGCAGCTATAAAAGGCAAGAATTTAAATTTTCAATCAACACACTAGGAAAGTTCATTTTTCAGGAAGTGTGTCCTACTAAATCAAGACATCTGGTAGCCTCAGTCCCAAATGAATATGTTTAGTAAATCTTCAGAATGTTTAAGTTCTCACATGGGAAAAAGAGGAGTGAATCTCAATGTCTTAGCCAATTTTTGCTGCCTACATGGAAACTACTGCAAATGAGTTGGCACTGTTAGAGATGTTCACAGCTGTATAAGAAATGTTGCTAGTGCAAAAACAGAGACATGAGTGTAGTATACTGTCATTGCAAAAATTTTATAAATTGTTTTACTGAAAAACACTGGTATGAGGTAATATAATAAAATCTATTTTTTCAGCAACCATCATCATGATAATAAAACAGCTTTTGTTTGCTTTCTGTGGATGAAAGGTGTGAGGTGAAAATAATATGCAGCTGTTTTGAAATTGTTAGGGGAAGTAGCTTCCATTTTCCTCCACAAAAAAGATGCGAGGGAATGCAAATGTAAACTAATGTCAAACTTCACACATTTAAGATTATTCTTAGACATCAAGATGATTATATTGCAAAGAGGTAACAACAAGCAGATTTTAAGGCAAAAGCTCTCTTATATTCTTAAGTAAGGCTACAAAGCAATATTTTTTGTGAGTTTTATAAGCATGGAATTCACACATTGCATCTTCTAGCTGCTACTGGTCAAGGAATAAGGGGAGGGAAAAAACCCAATCTTGAACTATTTAAACAGTTTCAGAAAGAAGTTAAATCAACAGATAAAATGTGAGTTTCTTGTCTCAAAGCCAGTCACTCACACTGCTTGGCACTTTCAGGAAAATTGAGATTTGATTATTCATGTAAGACTTTTCATAAAAATTCTTTTATGAAAGTTACTGCTAGTAGAAGCATTATTTTCAATAAATTGCATAATGGTTGTGTGCTCAAGATGTCTAACCAAAGAAAACAAAATCCATTGAAGAAGTTTGGAACAGACAGCTCACAAAAATCTGCTAATGTTACAATACAAATTCTCAACCTAAGAAATTCACAGCTGCTTCCTCTGAAGTGGAGGCTATAAAATGCTCCTTTGTAAATACAGAAAAAGTATGAACAAAATAAAATTAATATTTTAATGAAAATAAAGCAAACTTGCATCTATAAAATTAATGTACCTCTATTAACTTCTGACTTAAAACTCTTTTATACATGAATGTGTTTCATTTTTATTGCATCATTGTAATAGTGGATCCTTAAAGAAATATTATAGGTTCAAATGTTTTAAACAAACCATACTAAACATGATTTTTTTTTTTCTTTTCTGTACGGCATATAATTTCTTCTGCTGAAAAAAGCCCAAATTACAGAGTTATAGAAAAAAATATTGTCATGACTTGAAGTCATAGGTATTTTATAAATAAGTTTGGTAAGTTGTGGTTCTACTACCATTCCCCACCCACTACTCTATAAATGACAAGTGATGTTAATTAATATTTGATATGATATGCAGGTTTTAACAAGTGGGCAAATTATCCCTTATGCAATGTTCCTTCCCTCTCCCCTGTACCTCCTCCCTGAGTCTGGCATTAAAATGGCAAATTAGTCATATGAACTATAACCAGTGATCTAAGTAGAAAAATACGTAGTTCAAATTAGGAATACTGGGATTACCATGTATACAGCATGGTTCAGTAATCAGAATAGTAACTTTTTTACTATTACTTTAACAGAGAAATTAAATTAGATTTTTATATGTGGCATGATTAAGAGAGAGAAGATATTTCACATCCCGTATCAAAATATCTCCTTAGAAACAGAACTTTTCTTTTTGAATGGATAATTTCTTGGTGTCCATAACTAGTTTTGAAGCTTATACTTTGTCAGATTTTCTTGGTGCAAGAATAAGGAGCTAAATAAGTGACAGACATAGACTGCAGTTTTTGAAAGAAACTTGAGCAATTACCTTTTTCTAGGCCCATGAAAAATTTTTCTGTTGACAAAGGTCAATACATTGTTAATGCTTTCCTTCATGTAGAAACACTCGCCTCCTACTGTTGTTGCTCTGAAGCATACTCTGGGGCATATGCAGATTTATTTCAGAAACAGTAGCCCCAGTCCCAGCTGGGTATAAAAAGAACCTGGCCAAAGTATATATATTGCTACAGAGTTTTCCAATACCAGATTATTTGTTAATTATTATATTAACAAATATCTCACTGCTAGTGGAAGTTACATTCATCTGGTATCATTATCATGGACATATTCCTTTAGTTTGTGAACTTTAAATTGCTGACATCTGCTATCCAAGCAATGCTCTTGACTGTTTCCTCCTTTCCCTGGTCTGTGCTATAAAAATGTTAAGACCTACTCAGAAAAGATATTAAGGAATAGGTCTTTTCAAAGGCATACCTAGTAAATTCATTAAATCATTCACTTCAGACAAATTGCTAGCAGATCCAGGCATTGCAGCATGTGGTAAAAACAAACTCTAGCTCTGTCAAGTGGCTAATGTAAAGTCTTGGCAAGTTTGATCTAAAACACGTACAATGGTTGGACTCGATGACCTTAAGGGTCTTTTCCAACCTAGATGATTCTATTATTCTATGATTCTATGATAATAAGGAAATAATTTTCTTAAGTTCCCCTTCAAATATTTACCAAACCATCAGCATCTGGGAGGAGAGTGTATTTTGCAAGCCTGAAATAGAAAAGAGTATTTATTTAGCACATCACAGGAGCAGGTCAGTTGTCTGCACTGTATCCCCTTCTCCTTCTGCCATGATCTGTGTAACAGTCTCATAGCAGATTTTGGTAGTTTCATGCTACAAAGCCCCTCCTTACTTCTTGTGGTCCAAATCATGCCATAACACGGTTTCAATGGCATGAAGGTAAATTTACCTTGATAATAATAACAATATGTGATTGTCCAAGACTGGACCAGTGATGGCATGTAACAGTTTGTTACAACATACAAAAATTTCCACAGATCCTTTTATTTTAATGAAGCTTGAACTCATTACAGCTTTCTTTTCTGTTTATGCATCCCTGCATAACCCCAAACTCACAGAGGGGCATTCAGGCTGGCCATTTTTCTGCTTTCCAACATATAGCAGTGATATAGTCTAATCTTGTAAGCATTATCTAGAAAATGAATAATATTTCTCTCTATATATATATATAGTATTGCTCTCTTAAACCCCGATTGGTGCTGCATGCCTGCATGTCACTGGAAAGACAGAACGTCAAAGAACAATATTACTAAAGAAACCTGTAGTAAGGATGACCTCATACTCCCCAAGGAAGGACCTGTCTCTGAATCAAGGGAAGTAATACAAGCAAGTGAAAGATAAGAGTGACTTATGAGGAATATTATCAGAACATGTTGACTGAAAGGTTGCTTTATTTCTTCCAAGCTTTTCCCTTTCAGGAACTGTTAGGAGCCAAGGATTCCTCTTCCTTTTTTTTTTTTTTTTTTTCTTTTTTTCTTCCATTCTTTACTGTTTGGTGGAGCTTATCCATAGTGGAATTAAGGCAGAGGATGAGGATTTTCAATTCAAATTCAAAATTTATGATTCAAATGCAAAAATCAGGAAAGCAGAAGGAACATAGTTAAAAATGAGACTTATGGGTTTACTTGCTGCAACAGGGAAGTTCTGTGCCATGTGAAACACCCTATCATATGCTGCCCCTCTGGAAAGTCCCAAAGGGTGAGTGCAGAAGGATACACATCTCTCCAAGATCCTGTGTCAGCTTCATGTGGATGTATGGTTAAGGCATATTAAACAGTATTATGGGCAAGAATGTAGAGAGAGAAGTCCTGTCCTAGATCCCAGTGGTAATAATGAGAATTTAGTTTATTTAACTAGCATTTACTTGTAAATGTAAACATTTGACTGTAGAAGCTTAAATTTAGATACCTGTATCTATGGATGTCTACCACAGCTGGGGCTCTATTCAATTTCCAAAGTACAGGCAACCAATGTCACTTGAGGTGGCTTAGGACAGGGATTGATAGGTAAACCATGGGGTGTATCGGAGACCTGTGCTTTTCAGGAGTGGCTGAAGGAGACTGGGCAGGATTTACTAGGGCGTCTCAAATAACATGAGTGTGCTACCAGATGGACCACTTTGAACCTGTGTGTGTGTGCACTTCTCTAGTAACATTATAAAATGCAAAACTGTATTAGTAAACTGTCTATAACTTTATTCCACACATAGTTGAACTGGTTTCAGTGGGACTGTTTGCTGACAAAGTTAAGGGTAAAAAAAGTCACTAAATGACTGAAAATCACTTCAGATTTTCTTTCTAATTGTTGAATGAAAAAGATCACCAGGGTCTCTAAAAAATAAAACCCTGAAGAAATACATTCTTCCTTACCATTATTAACCATAATTCTCTTAAAATATAAGAGGCTAATCCAGTCTCACTTTGCATAATTTTGTCCTAAATGTCTAAAATTGTTTAATTTGTATTCGGTATTTCTGTACTTCTACATTTAGCTATAGATTCATTACTATAGTCTATGTTTTTTCCAGGTTAATTACAAACATTTGGAAGATGGTGCATACTTTTAATGGGTCTAAGCAATCTGGTTTGTTTGGGATACTTGTTTAAGTTTTGAGTTTATTTTTGTGATTTTCCCCAACACTGTGAGATTTTTCATACACCTGTACTTCTACTTCTGTGCAGTGCTAGCAGGTGTATCTGTCTTGGCTTCTTAACAACTTTGATTTACATTAATCCATAACCAGCAGCTGGCATGCCTATGTGTTGCCTTTTTCCTGTACAAGTCTGCAGTATGCCTGCATCCATTTTTGCTTAGTCAGCCCATCAATCTGAACATAAATGCCCACATGGAATGAGATAAATCATTGATAATACAACTCTGTTCTTTCAAAAGTAAATATTTCTCATCATGAAATAAGAAATTTTATAATTTTTTAGAATTTTATGGCATGCCCAGATTAGAAAATGTATATTTTTTCCTTTGTATAAAATAAGATTTGAGTAGATTTACATATATATATGTAAAGCAAGCTACAAAATCATATCTATATATGATATCTAATCTTTGTAGATTTCCATAGTGGGGTTTAATGATTAGTAAATACAACTCAAGACACAAGCTTAACTTGGTCCAGGCTAGGTCCCAAAACTGTACATGGTGGTGTCCATCTTGTTCTTATTCTAAATAAATGTTCTTATTTTTTTCTAAAAATACAATTTTCTAATGCAGTCAGTTTCTTAAATTGATGTAGATTTTGCTGTCTTTAGTTCTCTGCACAATACTGCCATAAACCAGACCGATAAAGGGCTGGCTTCTGGAAAGTGACGGAGAAAATAGTATATATTGATATAGCTGTGAAGTGATTTTTTTCACCAGTGCACATCAGCCTTTCCAAAGGTAAGTGAACACATTAATTGCTTTTACCCTGTGAGTTGCATACAAAAAACCCTAATGTATCTGAGATGCACAAGAATACAACACGTAACTTGGAAAGCTGAGGGTGTGAAGAGCTCTGAGATTTCTAGGTTCACTCCGACAGGAGCCCTGGAAGAACACAAATGCTCTCACGTTGTATGGTACTGAGCTGCTTGGGAGGGTTGCATCTACAGATCCTGGAGTATTACATGGTATTAGCCACTGTTGCGTCCCTTCCTCCCACAGCAGGAGATTTGGATGGCCCAGAAATCCCCATACCAGCCAAAAGGATGCAATTAAAAATCTTGTGAGCTGGATGTGGCTCAAGAGCCACAGTTTGGCTTCCTTTATGCAGCATGAAAGAACATAGCAATTGCATAAGTGTATTGCTTTATGAGGCTTCATGATGAGATTTTTCCAAACTGCATAGAATAACCAGATATCTTGCTTCCTGCTCTCTCACACGGTCTACATTTGCAACCAGAACAGCATCCAAGGGAGTCACACAGAGCATTTAGCTACTGTTTGCGTCTTTGAAAGTAGTTATAATCCTGATCCCGAAGCTGGTTGCTGTAAGTTAGAATTTCCTTAATACACTGTATCACACCCACTAGACAGAAAGCTCAGGTATGAAAGCTTTCCTTTCATTGAAAATATTGTGCACATACTAATTTTTTAATGGTTAAAGGCACAAGCTTCCCTGTAATACAGTTGGCACAATGCATGACACTATTGCAGCCTAGAAAAGCTCCTTATATGTGCACGTTGATAGATTAAAAGAACTCAACTGTGTTATCATTCTTTGTCATGTAATAAAATTATATAATTTAACACACAATAATCCACTTTTTATCATATTTCATGTAATACTGTTGTTAAAAGACAAAAGTTTTTCATTAGCATCAGCTAGAACAATATTCTGAAGGAGAAAATAGAGATTACCTGAAGAATTCATAATTTTCTTACTAATGGAATAATGCGTTTTCAGCTTTTTTTTTTAATATATAAAATCCACTATTTGTAGTGCTTTGGGTCCCATCCCGTCCCGTCCCATCCTCCCCCCCCGCAAAATACACACAAGAGGTCCTGTCTATGTAACAATGTTTTGTATTAAAGTAATCAAAATATTGGAACTGGAAACAATGGTGGATGTATTTTTAAAGAATTCAGTTCTGCAAAGACAGATTGTCCTCTTTGTCCTACCAATCTCTTCTGGGCTTCTGCCAGTCACTGCTGAGAGAACTAAATCTATCTGCAACTCTTTATGTGGGTTTTGAAATAGTACTCAGTATAAATAAAAACTAGAGTTAATTCTGAACTCCTCTGAAATCCTTCATGGCAATGAGATGATTTATGCAGGTTTAACAGAAGTCCTCTTACTTATGTCTGTATTTGTCAACATTTTTACAAATACATCCTAATAGGCTTACATTTCCACATGAATTGACAGTTTTCTTCATACCAAATAAAACTACTTTTTGTCTAATTTTTTGTTGTTTCAGTCTTTCATAACTTAGTGCACTTTGTGGAAAATAATAACAGAGCCTTTTTATTTACATTTTACTAAAATTGTGTTTTGCTTTAATTATATATTTCATAATATAGGATGTAAATAGTGCTTTAATAATGACAAAGGATAGAATGGTACTGTAAGCTAAAGGTATCCACGAAAACAGGTAGATCAGCCTCATCTGTAAAAAAACCCCAAATTTTTAGTGTGATATCCTGTGATAGCCTGCTATGGTTGCATCATCTTCTCCTGGAGATATTAGGGATGTAGTTTAAAAAAAGCAGAAGCCCCTATGAAGATCTGTATTGCTCCCTTACAAAAGAACAATTTTTTCCCTCTTATTCCATCCATTGTCAAACATTTGGCAGTCGCTTCAGGCTGTGTATGGACAGATCAGTTGTGCAGCACATATAGATCCAGTGTATTTCTTGTCTGGACTGCCACAAAAGTGATTAAAAGACTGGAGCTCCTTTCATAAGGAAAGAGGTTGGGACTGTTCAACCTGGAGAAAAGAAGGCTCAGGGGCATCTTGTTCAGGTGTGTAAACACCCAATGGGATAAGTAAAGAAGATGGAGACAGAGACTGCTCAGTGGTGTCCAGTGAAGATAAGAAATGAGCAGAAACTGAAATACAGGAAATTCCATCTGAACATAAGAAATACACTGGAAAAGGCTGTGCAGAGAGGTTGTGGACTCTTCATCCTTGGAGATATTAAAAACTAAACTGGATATGGCAATCTAGGCGATCTCTACAGGTCCCATCCCACTTCAGCCATTCTGTGATTTTGTGATTTACAAGATGTAGTACATTGAGAAAAGCAAGCTGCTTTTCAAGGCCTCATCTATATGACATGAGAAGTACTGTGTTAGTCAGCAACTGCAGAACTAACTAGCAAGTCTTTGGGGTTGGGAGTGCAGGAAGGGGGCAGTCTTTCAAATTGAGAGTTTCCAGACAGGATCCTGTGAGCCCCTGCCTGAAAGAGAGCACTAATGTATGATTAGAGCTGCATACTTTCCCTCCCTCTCTCCCCTCCTTCCTTCCTTCCTTCCTTCCTTCCTTCCTTCCTTCCTTCCTTCCTTCCTTCCTTCCTTCCTTCCTTCCTTCCTTCCTTCCTTCCTTCCTTCCTTCCTTCCCTCCTTCCTTCCTTCCTTCCTTCCTTCCCTATTCAGTTCAAATATTGGATGAGTCTAAATACCTAATCTTTCCTTCTCTTTCCTTCCCCTCTCCATCTCATCCCCACTGTGTGCTTGCTTCTCTCCTCCACTTCCCAGAGGCCCGTGGGATTTCTCCAAGCAAAGCACTGAGTGCTAAGGACAAGGCTTTCCTCCAGGATATGGAGTGCAATGATTCTTGACTTCTTTGTTCTGACATTCTTCCAGATAACCACAGATTCAAAGTTAGAGTATAGCCCTGCTATCCTACCTCCTTCACCTCATTCCCTACATAGCTCATCTGTCAACTTCTGCTGAGCTGTGATCCTTTATCTTTTGTCCATTTCTCTCCTTATATTGTAAATCCATTTTACCATCTGCCCTACATTTTTACTACTTTAACGCCATTTTTATCTATGTATTTTTTTTAAAAAGAAGTTAAAATTGACTGTTTTTTCATCTGTTATTTATTTACAAATAATATATTTTTGCCTCTTAACATTCATAATTAATGCCATTTCTTTTGGAAATCCTTTTTGACTGCCCTAGTCTTTTGTACCAACCTGTCGAGACCTGTTAGAAAAGTGTTTTCAAATTTTCTTCAAGGAGGAAAAGGAACAAATGTTCCAATATACCAAATATTTAAAAACAGTATTCAAACTTACGACATGGATTTTCCTGCAATGTTTTTGGTAGGTCTAGAATAGATCTATAGAAATTGGCAAAGATAGGAACTTATAAGAAGGTAGTAGGTATGTTTTATTTACAGAAAAAAGATTAGGATCATGATGGGAGAAATAATGAATAAAAGGAATAACAGGAAAGATCCCCTATCTATACTTCTTAGGTAACACAGAAAATCAATGGAGAGAGAAAACAAGAGTTTTCAAAAAATATTTTTTTTTCCCCTAAAAATTGTGCAATTAATTTGTGGAACTCATTTATCTGCGTGTCTCTCTCTACCTCTGGCTCAGTCTTTATCTCTGCCTCTACCTTCTTCCCATATATTTATGTTTAAAGACAATAATTTAAAAATTCAAATCTTACAATTCCTTTAATGGTCATACAGAAGGATAATCTACAATTTAGATTAATACAAAGGCCCAAAAGTGTATTCTTACTTTTTACAGCAAAAACTGATCAGTTAATTATTTGACATTAAATACAACTTCTGTTTTAAATACTTCTAATTCTGCAGATTAGGTGACTTCTGGGTGAAGAACTGGCTGAAGGGCAGAGCTCAAAGCATTGTAGTGAATGGGGCTACATCTGGCTGGCTACCTGTAACCAGTGGTGTTCCTCAGGGCTCAATTCTAGGGCCAGTTCTGTTCAATATTTCTATCAATGATCTGGATGCAGGAGTTGAATGCACCATTAGCAAGTTTGCTGATGATACCAAACTGGGAAGTGTTGTTGACTCTCTTGAAGGACAAGGTTCCTTGCAGAGGGATCTATATAGATTGGAGCATTGGGTAATGATTAATGGGATGAAATTTAACAAGTCCAAAAGCCGGGTTCTGCATCTACGATGGAGTAACACGGGGCACAAGTATAAACTGGGAGAGGAGTGGCTGGAGAGCAGCCCTGCAGAAAGGGATCCGGCAGGAGCCTGGTTGACAGCAGGCTCAATATGAGTCAGCAGCGTGCCCTGGCAGCCAAGAGGGCAAACCACATCCTGGGGTGCATCAAACACTGCATAACCAGCCAGCCAAAAGAGGTGATTATCCCACTGTATTTAGCGCTGGTGCAGCCTTACCTTGACTACTGTGTGCAGTTCTGGGCCCCACCACAATTTAAGAAGGATGTTAAAGATACTTGAATGCATCCAGAGGAGGGCAACAAAGCTGGTGAAAGGGCTGGAAGGAATGTCCTATGAGGAGCGGCTAAGGACTTTGGGTTTGTCTAGTTTGGAGAACAAGAGGCTGAGGGGCGACCTCATTGCTCTCTACAGCTCCCTGAGGTGTTGATCTCTTCTTCTTGGTACCCAGTGACAGGATGCATGGGAATGACTTAAAGCTGCATCAGGCTAGGTTTAGACTGGGCATTAGGAGGCATTTCTTTATCGAGAGTGTGGTCAAACATTGGAACAGGCTTCCTAGAGAGGTGGTCGATGCCCAAAGCCTGTCAGTGTTTAAGAAGCATTTGAACAATGACCTTAATAATACACTTTTTAACTTCTGGTCAGCCCTGAAGTGGTCAAGCAGTTGGACCAGATGATTGTTGTAGGTCCCTTCCAACTGAAATATTCTATGCTATTCTATTCTATTCTATTCTAATCTATTCTATTCTATTCTAAATGTCTTGATTTTCCATAGATAAGAATTACCACCTAATTTGTAAGGCAGACTGCCAGAATAGGTTGTTTGTGATACAAAAAGTCAATCCATCAGGATTATAAACAACCAATTTATATTATCTTTGTGTAAAAAAAAAAAAAAAAGAGGGGAAAAAAATTAGTCCAATGTCCAACAGAACTCAGTTTTCTTTCACGTGAATTATGGCCAATATAGGAAAACATATACATAGACATATGCACATATATGCTATAGAAAAATATAGAAAGATCACATAATCCTTATAACCTCAGCAAATGGTCTTGAAATGACTTCCAAAAATACAACTTTGCTTTTAAACTTATACAAATGTTTTGATGTTTACATAACTATGAAGTTTAGCTTTTTCTAAATGTGACTTTCAAGTCTATGAGCTTTTCTTCAACGAGTGATATGATGTGTAAGTAAAGGAGACAGATCTTTAGTTTAAAGAAAAGCTACACAAATTCAAGAATGGTTTTGCCCAGAGCAATTTATAAATGTTGAAACCAAATTTTCCACCTGGTTGCATCTTGTCAACCAATTTTCATCTCATGCCATAAACAGAACTAACAAGTTTTTTTAAAAAGATTGTGTTTTCTTAAGTCTACCCAAAATACATTAGCTCTTCTTTGGGTAACAGTCCTCAGGGAGACAAAAAGGAGTTCCCACATTACTACTTAGAAATTTTCCACTACCAGCAGTTTACAAATGTAAATATATTTCAGATAAATATCACTTTAAAATGTCACTTTTAAAATATTTAAATCACCACCCTCCCCCCCCCCCCTGATATTTTCATTTATGAACTCCAGAACTGACTGAAATTCCCACCTGGAGATTCTGTAACAGTGAGTGAAACATTTTGTTGTAAAGATGGTTAGGACTTCCACCAATCACCTTGTCGCAAGTCAGTGCATTACCTTATCTGCACAGAGACTTGCTGTGCAGTTCCTCAGTCACGCAGGAAAATCATCCCCAAGTGTGCTGGCTATGCACACAGGCACAGCCCTGATCACCAGCCAGACCAAAGCTGTAACTATAGGACAAACCTGAATTTTATCCTTATATTGAAATTATAATTTAAAAGCCATAGCTTGCTACAGAGTAATTATGAAGTCAGGTTGTGAAACAAATGATAATGAACTTACTTGAGATTATTATGGCTCATATATGAGCCTGGGTCATTGTGCTATTTCAAATGAAGTACTCTATAGATAATTTTCTTAATTTATCTACATAATTTCAAAATAAAAATTATTTTCACAGCATTATTTGCTACTGTATTTTCAGATACCAGTGAAATTATAATGCAATGAAGAATAGTAGTGCTAATATCTGATACCTCTATGCAAATAGATGCATAGCATGCAATAAGGTACAACTGCCAAATCACAAATTACTTGATTACTGCAGTTGTCTTCTGAAAGGTGACTGAATGAAAAAATATTGCAAGTAGAGGTATTATGTTTTAATTTATTTTTTTTTAATAAGGCCTATCTTTAATTGATTTTAATGGAAGGTAGCTTTTTTAGTTGTCAGCAAATATTCAGTTGAATATTAGAAATTTAGTAGCTGAACTTCTATATTAAAAAAAAAAAAAAACAAAAACAAAACAGGAGGGAGAAGATATCCTAAATCAGAAATCTTTTTACCCAAACATGAGAGCCATTGACTTCAGTGAAAAGTGCTGTTATAGTCATGACTAAGAAAGAACCTTCACTCAGAGAAAATGTACTGAATTTTGCTGCCTGAATATGCAGCTTTAAAGTTGTATTTAATCTCTTATTTCTTTGAAAAACAGAACAGCGTAGTAAAATTCAGAATAACTGTCCTTAGATTAAATGGTGCAGTTCAGATTTTTGAAACAATAGAAACACGTTTATTATATCTTTGGTAAACTATGTTAAACTGTGGGAAAATACCCTTTATTGATCGACATAACCAAAAAAGGCTTTTATAATTTGATACGTTCATTAAAACTATTATATGTAATTTTTAATTTAATTCATTATTTACTTTCCCAAAACATTTTAATAAAGGTCATATATAGTCATCTTGTAATAACATATATTGTAATAACATGCTGTCATTTTAAAATATTCACCTCATTAAAAATAGTTTGTTAAATGTATATACTTCCCACAGCATTAAATTAATCCTTTTATATGAAACACTTTAATAACAAGAATTTAAACTGATGTTAATTTTGTTGAAACTGTCGATACAAAATAAGAAAGGTACTTATACTCTGTGTGTTGTGTATTTTAAGTCATTTTAAGTCACAATTAGTCTTTAAATGTGCCCTATTCATTTTTTAAATGATAGTGAAAAATGCAGTAGGCAAGTTTCTTTTGTAATTTTTTGTTTGTTTTATTGCTATTAAGAACAAATAGCACACCAATAAAATTCTTTAGGTAATTCAGTTATCTACTTATAACAGATGTGTGTTACTATGTAACTGAAGTATCAACCAATGCAGATACAAGGCACAAGTATTTCTCAAATTAAAAATATGAAGAAAGCATATTCTAACAATATTTTTATTGCTTATCAACTGTAGTGATAATTATAATAATAGAATTATCATCATTAGTACATCTTTACTGGATATGACATGATTTGAGCATTAAAGTTCCTATCTGAACACCACAGATACTACTGTATCCATGAGGCTTGGATATACAGGAGATGTAGACTTCATACTGAAATATCTCCAAGTTAGATATAGGAGACATACCGAAAAAAAAGTGTATCTGGTCCAGAAACTTTTTTTGTTGTTGTTTTGTGGGTTTTGGTGGTTTGTTTTTTTTTCCAAAGATTTGCAGTTAAGCTTCTTGCAAGCACCAACAAAAGCTAAGCCAATACAGCCTTCACCATATATAGAACTGACTAGTTTTTCCCAATAGGGAATGAAAAATATAGAGCTTTTTTGAATATCCGTCTCTTCCTACACCCTGCACACCTATATCATGGCTATATTGTTCTTTCACTGGGCTGAAGTGAACCTGTGTCAGAGAGCCAGCCCTCATCTCTTTTAAGAACATCATTCTAACTGTTGATGCTGCTGTCAAGATTTTTGATATAGTTTAGGTAGATTCTGAGCATATCTACCATATCAGGCTTGTCTTTCACTTTGACCACTTTTATGCTAGGGTTTTTTTTTATTATTTCAACTGAATCCAAATTCAAAATTTCAAAATTAAGTCTTCTAAATTAAGATTTTGCCAGAAATTTTGTGTAGCACATGGTCACCACTGTGATACACATTTTTTTGATGTCTGTACATAAGTTTAATCTACCTCTGATTTTAGGTGTTGAAGAAGGATCTCTCAATTTTAGATAAAATGGTATGTGAGAGTGTTCCCACTGGAACTTCAGAGCTGTAACAAGGAGCCACAGTCAGCCTTTGATGTGTTCAGGTGATAGGATTATGCCTAAGAAAACAAGATAACCAGAGAAACTATAATGCCATAACTTTCTCTTCCACACAAGCCATCAAGGCTTGGGAGCAGTTGCACTAAAATATTCCCTAGAGTCTACAGATATAGCTCTTAGATTTCATTGTGTATACATTGTACACAGGGTATTCAAAAACATGTATGTGTGGTGGGTGTGGAAGGAAAGAAGAGACCAGCTGCAAGCATGGATATTTTCTAAACAATTTTAAAAATTCTGCTGTACATTATTTCCAAATTAAATAAATGAAAGTTTTTTCTTGGTTTTTTTTCTAAGAAAAATTCTTGGTAATAAGATACAAGTATTTTTTGTTTGTTTGTTTGCTTACTTATTTTTATTGGTGGCTTAGAATTTAAGATAAGTGATATGGATTAATATTTCATAGATAGTACGCTGCAATGAGAAAACTGATGAAAAAAAAATTTCCTTATGTTTCAATCACTTCATGTTGTATGCATCTTCACAAGAGAAAGTCATTGTATCACATACATTGTGCCTACATATGTCTGTGTGTTCAAGATACTTCAAAAGATCAATGGCCCTTTAAATTCCCTGGTTTATTTTATAGAAAATCATACTATTTTATAAGACAATAAATGTTAATTAAATAGGTTTTACAACTACTATAAAATTTTTTTAGTGTAGAGTATGGAATGCATGCAGTTACAGACATAATAAGAATTTTTGTAATTTCAAGTTCATAGCCTCTATTTCTCAGTTTTTGGCCAAAAATCATACAAACCTATATTTATGGTGGAGTAATAGATGATTCACAGGGACAGAGAAAGCTGGACTCAGGAAATTTTCTACCTTCCTGTGACTTCTTAGGAAGTTTTTTGTCTTTAAAAATACCGCTATATTACTGCAAGTAGCAGTAGCAGCAGCAGTAGTAGTATCATTATTATTTTTGTTGTTATATCAGCATTGATGCACCCAAAAGTGTCTATATTTCAATATAATAAGGACCTGCTTTTGGATGCTGCTGAAATCCAGCTGCCTGTGCTAACTTTTGGAATTTTGATATTGGCATCTCAAAATTATTTACAGTTAGCCATTTCAGAGGGAAGGTGAAGGAAAAACTTATAATCTGTCCATGTTTAAAAAAAAAAAATAAAAAATGTTATAATAACTTCAGTAAGCATATATTTTGCAACAAGAACCTGACAGCTGGTAGAGGCACAGAAATCTTCTTCTGGGCTAGTGGAATTTTGCCCAAACTAGAGAAAATTTTCTTTAAGAAGCTATTTTTATATTTATTTATTCATCTTTTCTTTAAAAGATTATTTTTGATGGCATGTGTCGTGGTTTAGCCCCAGCCGGCAGCTAAGCACCATGCAGCCGCTCGCTCACTCCCCCTCAGTGGGATGGGGGAGAGAATCGGAAGAGCAAAAGTAAGAAAACTTGAGGGTTGAGATAAAAACAGTTTAATAGGGAAAGCAAAAGCCGCGCACGCAAGCAAAGCAAAGCAAGGAATTCCTTCGCTACTTCCCATGGGCAGGCAGGTGTTCAGCCATCTCCAGGAAAGCAGGGCTCCAGCACGCGTAACGGTTACTTGGGAAGACAAACGCCATCACTCCAAATGTCCCCCCCTTCCTTCTGCTTCCCCAGCTTTATATACTGAGCATGACGTCATGTGGTATGGAATAGCCCTTTGGTCAGTCTGGATCAACTGTCCTGGCTGTGTCCCCTCCCAGCTTCTTCTGCACCTGGCAGAGCACAAGAAGCTGAAAAGTCCTTGACTAGTACAGCAACAACTAAAACATCTCTGTATTATCAGCACTGTCTTCAGCACAAATCCAAAACATAGCCCCATACCAGCCACTACGAAGAAAATTAACTCTGTCTCAGCTGAAACCAGGACAGCATGATGCGAGTGTAACTTAGTGAATAAAATAGGTAACTTTAAGAAAATCATGACTATTTAGAAATGTGATTGTTATCTATAGGATCCCAAACTGATTTGCTAAGTAAAGAAATTACAATAACAGACCATAAAATCCTGAAATTAATAGCGGATAGTGCAATCCCGTTACCAGGGCTGAATTATACATACATACATATGTATATATATATATCTCTGTGTGTATATATATGTGTATATATATGTATATGCAGATACGTATGTAAAAATATTTAGAAATAAAAAGTAAATGTAAATATACATATTAATATAAACAAAATTATAAATATATCTTTACATTAAGAAGTTATCAGGTCTTTACATCTTCTCTATGATTTTATCTATTATGTATTATCTATGCATATACAATGTGCGATACAATTCACAATACAATTCACAATACCTATGTGAATTCGAGGAATATAAAGAATATAAGGATTTCTACAGTCCTGTCATAGCTCATTTACACTGAAAGAAAAATGGGGTAATCTCAGAAAATTATGTACACAGTTGTGCCCCCTATTCTATGTTACATATTTAGAGAATGAGGCAGCTGTTTGAGAATGTGGTCCATAGCCATATGGTTTTTCAATGCCTTATGAAAAGCTCTCTTACCACAGAGTATTTGATTTTTTTTTTTCCATTTAATGGTTGGACTTGATGATCTTAAATGTCTTTTCCAACCTAAACCATTCTATGATTCTGTTTTTTGTCTGAGAAAAATCTCTAAGAAGTCAATGAGTTTAGCTTTACATATCCAATGTATAAGCAATGTTCAAATTTATTTCACTTGTTACAAAAGATTGAAAACCTTATTTTAATGTTTAACTTAAATTTACTATTTATCATATGAATTTGCCCATTAATAAATGTGATATCTACATAGACAATTCACTCTGCTTTGGGGACAAAATATCTACAGAAAAAAATGGAGTATTGTCTTTGGAGAAATTAAGTCCTCTACCATGAATTCAGTTTTCTAAAGGCGAAACACTGCTACAAAGGCTGTTTTGAAAAACAGTGGTATTGGCTATAAAGATCAATTTCTGATGGCAATTCATAAACTGGCCATAGAAAGGGCCATGCATAGGTTAATAGAGATTTGGGAAGAGTGAAAGCATGATCTGCTTTGTCCTATGACTGTGAAATGGTAAGAGGCTAAGTGTGTATACCAATAGAAAAGGAAGCTCTGCAATGGCTGTATCAAAATTGATATTAGCTGAAAGAGACAGGAGTTTTGGACAAAAATATTATCTGATTATGTATGCAAAGACTGTATCAAATTGTATTTGCACAGGCATGCAGACTGAGAATGTTGTCATCCTTAATTCTGAAATCCCTACCTTTTGAACTCTGACATTCTTTTAACATATTTTTTCAATATACTGTGTAATGTATAATGCATATATGCAGAAAAGGCAGTTCTGACAGTAACATGTTCTCACTTTATCTGCTGTTAGCTATTTCTTTTCTCAGAAAACTAATCAAACCCAAAATCATTTCATAATTGACAACAGAAGTGAACTGACTTTCTTCTAAGAGTCTTAATTCTTTCTTTTTGTCACTTTTAAAACAGTTATCTGTGGCAGCTAATTTTACTTTGACCTGCATTTATATACTACATTCTTATTTTTGATTGTCTGAAAGGAAAGGGAAATCAAATACATAAAAAGATTCAGTTAATCTCTGTCTATTCTGCTCTCACAGATATGGTAAAAGGTGATGCTTTCAAAAGATCTTTTTCTATTACAAAGGTGTCTTTTTCTATTACAAAGGTGATCTGTAGTATCAGGACAAAACTGTATTAAAGTAATAATAATAAAAAAACCTCCTAGGAGTATCACTCAGAATTGGCATTTAATTTGTATTCCACCAGAACAATTTAACATGCCGTCTTATTTCAGCAGGCAGATGGTGTAGTGTTCAGTTCTCAGCTGTTGGGAATGTTGATGGGCTCATCATCTTTGGCGCAGTTTGTGTTGTACTTTTTAAAGAATAACACTTTACAGTAATTGACAGAAATTACACAATTCAGCTATGCACCCAATGCTCAGCACAGTGAAGCATTAACATGAAGGTAGTGTTTCACTAACTTCAGTTTTCTGAATGTCTGAGAGATTTCAGGTCAAGAAGCATTAGTCATTTCACGGATTTGATTTACCTGAACTTTGTCTGTTTAAGACTAAATGTTTGAGATTAGTTTTAATTTTTTTAATACGTAAAATGTATAGATTGTCCAGGCAGTTTGAGGAATTTACCTTGTTTAAGGAAATCGTGGAGATTTATATACATATCGGTAAGAACATATTGTAGCTGCAAAAAAAGTGCTTTTCTGTATCTTTTATCAGTGTGATTTTAGAACCTATAAGAAAGGTTAGTTACAGAACTGTTTTAGTTTTTAGTAACCCAACTTTTGAGACATTGAGTCCCATTTTTTCCTTCCTTTGCTACGTGTGTCCATGAAATCTCAGACTTGTACCTTTTATTATAAAAAGCAAACTATTATATTGCTCAAAGCACAGGATAAACCCACTTCCACTTGAAAAACCTTCTCAACGATAAAATAGATCCTACTTTCCCCAAAATACATACTGCCTGAAGAGAACAATTCAGTATAAAAAAGGTTTCAATCACTTGTTCAGAAAGAGTCATAGCTAAAGTCTTTTTTTAAAAATGATTTGCTGATTTTACATATAAGATTTTTGGCCAAGAGACAGCAGTGTTTAAACAGTGAACCATAAAATATAAAATTGCACTGAACAAAACAAGAAGAATAGAGATAAAATAAGACTATGTTACTGCTTAATAATGCTTTATTATCCTGAGTTCATTGACTCAAAAAGAGATGATGTAGGACACAAAAAATATCCAAATCTTTCCAAATGAAGGGTCATTTTTGAAAGGAGTAACTATCAATTTATTGGAAGTGTAACTCTGAAGGTTCTTGATCAACCAGTTCAATCCATGTTGTACATATTTGCTCAGCATATAACAATTTAGATAGGTACTTTTTTTAGCTATCTTCACTTAACTGTATAATAAATCTGTTCACCACATAGAAAAATAAATTGCCTTTACAGAAGAGAATAGGCTGAATATTAACAGTTCAGCATGTAACTTCTAGACTTGTATTAAGACAAGCTCTGAAGCTCTTAAATTATTCATTTTTCCTAACCTGAGAAATTTATTGTGCAGAAATGACTATTTTGTTTGAAAAAAAATAAAAAAACAGAAATGCTTTGCCACTTTTTCAGATGATCTACATATTAGTGAACACACTGAAGATACCCACTGATAAACATTATTGTTCTCAGCCACCTGAATTATGTTTTTTTGAAAACATATTTAGCAGGTTAAAACTAAGTAGACTAGAAAAGAGAAAATCAGTGAGCAGGAGCAGAGGTGAAGAGAGGTTAAGAAAGAGAAGCTGAAAGACGAGAAAAAAACTTTGAGAGGCATGATGACACAAAACTGTTTACACCAAATTTAAAAATGAAAGGAAAAAAATATTTTCTCTATCTAGACAGACTGCTAGAGACAACTCCAAGTGTGTTCTGAAAACCAGATTCCTTCTTAAGTCACTATGCAGTTTAAACTCGTATTGATTTCAAGAAAAGTACACACAGCTGCAAAAGCTGAATTAGAGCTTTAAGATTAGTTAGCTATTAATTCAGAAATACAAATAACTAAATAAAGTTTAGTATGATTTTAGTATTGGTTTTAGGTTTACCATTTTAATGTAAAATAAATTTCCATGGTATCTTTCCAGTTACCTCAAACAATTTCTTAGCAATATCACTAAAAAGGTCCCAAACTTCTTCACCTTATCCTTTTAATTTTAGATTACAGTTTTGAAAGGATTTCACTGCAAGTCTACAGAGAATGCATTGGAGTCTGAGATAGCAAACCAATGTATTTAGGCGTTGAGTGCCTAATAAAATGGTATTACAAGGTCAGATAAAAGCAGTGAAAGAAATTCAATGCAAGTCATTCATTGCTTTGTTTATATTATCAAGATTAATGTATCAATGTCTATAGGAAATAACAGGAAACTAATAAAATTTTAGAGCTTTTTTTTTTCTCATACTTGTTCAGAGTCTCAGATTACCATTGATTTTTCTTTTACGAAGGTCTCTCGTGTAATTCAGCAGGGTCCTCAATTTCAGCATGCTCTTAACTTAGAGGGTACGAACAGTCTAAGCAAGTCAATATGACTAAAGATGCTTCAAAGTAATTACTATTAATGAGCCATTTTTCACAGCATAAAACAGTTTTGAATGTGGAGTCCCTTTTGTGTAACAATAAAAATAAATTAAGAAGATGTTTTGGTTGGTAATGTAATATGCAAAAGTTCTGCCTGACCCCTTTATACAGCTGTTCTGTCATATGCATATTTTCAATCTATTCTATAAGAAATAACTGTATATCTGAACACATCATCATCTCATGAAGTTTTCTGGAATATTTGTTAATGGTATGTATATGTTCTCTGCTTCTCTTCAGTATTTGTTGAATGGACAAACAGTCCATAGAATTAATTCATGTATGAAATCCACATAGAGGCCAGTACAGTTTGTATTGCAGTTGATGTAGCTGAAATGTAGTGCCTTTCCTCTCTCACTACTTGTTTTTCCTCTTTGCCTCAATTATTATTCCAGTTTCCCTTCAAGAACTTCCCTCCTAAGAATAATCTGTCATGTACTTTCATGGCTTTTTCTTTTCGTGATGAAGCATACAATATGAAGAACAATAGGATGTTACACAGACGTATCAGAAATTTTACATTCTTCTAACTTTTCAAAACACTTTCTAATTGTGTTTGGAATTGTCCTGGTTTCAGCTGGGATAGAGTTAATTTTATTCCTAGTAGCTGGTATAGTGCTGTGGTTTGGATTTAGCATGAGAATAATGTTGATAACACACTGATGGTTTAGTTGTTGCTAAGTAATGTTTACACTAGCCAAGGACTTTTCAGCTTCCCGTACTCTGCCAGCAAGGAGTTGAGCAAGAAGCTGGGAGGGAGAACAGCCAGGACAGCTGACCCAAACTGGCTAAAGGGCTATTCCATACCATACGACATCATGCTCAGTATATAAACTGGGAGGGACTTGGCCAGGGGGTTGCGACTGCTACTCGGGGACTGGCTGGGCATCAGTCAGTGGGTGGTGAGCAGTTGCATCACTTCCTCCCCCCGCCGGGTTTTGTTTCTCTCTCTCTCTGGTTGTTTTCTTTTTCATTACAATTTATTATTATTATTATTATTATTATTATTATTATTATTATTATTATTATTATTATATTTTATTTCAATTATTAAACTGTTTTTATCTCAGCCCACAAGTTTTCTTACTTTTGCTCTTCCGATTCTCTCCTCCATCCCACTGGGGGGGAAGGGTGAGTGAGCAGCCGGGTGGTACTTAGTGGCCAACTGGGGTTAAACCACGACAATGCTTCTTTATATTAGAGCTAAAATATCTGGAAAGATTAGCATCCAAGTATGATGGAAAAAGTTCTGTGTACACTTATAGTGATTCAAAGCTGTGTATTTTATATGTTGGCAAAAAATATCAGATGACATTTAATTAACAGTACATTATTTTTCTTAATACTTATCACATACTTCTGTTATTGCATATTAGGCCCAGAAACTGCAGCCATAGACCGAGACTTGACAATTCCAGCTGTGGTAAAAGCAGAAGAACAAAAAGCCCTTTTTTTGTACTCCTGGAAAATCCTTGGTGTTGTAGGTGATAACAATGTGAGGGAAGCTTTGTGTAACAATGGTATAAATCTCATAAAAATATGGTGGTTTGTTTTTTTAATAACAGACACAATTTTTTTTAACATATTTTACGTGAAAAGGAAATCTTAACTTTCTTTTGAAAAATGATATTCCAGTGAAATGGGCTATCTATTTATAACATTTTACAAAAGAATAAGTGCTCCCAATACAATAAACTTCAACCAAATCTCTTTAAATAGGAAAAAATTAAGTATTCTAGAGACACAAATCTCTTCCTCTGTTCTCAGAGCACTTTGAATATTTCAGAACTTTCAAAAACTGATAGAAGTTTTAGGAATCTGCTTATCAAGTCTAAGTGCCAAAATCAAGACCAAACACATGGCTAAAATCTACTCTCCTTTACAACCTCTCACTTAACCTTTTTTCCGTAGTGTTACTGCTACAAAATGGCTACCACATTTCTAATCCAAAGGCAGGCAGATGATGTCGGAATTCAGCAATGCAGTGAACCAGAGCCTCAGTTTACCCTGCTGTTGCTGAAAAGCCATAAAATGAAAGTTTCTTGGTAAATGTAAAGTAGTATTACAATTGATATGTCAAGTGGATTTGCATAATGAAACTATTTAAATACAGTAACTGAAAGATGGAGGTAACAATTTTCTTTTAAATATCTATGGAAGAATATTGCAAAACATTTAGTCAGCATGAAAGATCTGTATTAAATACTCTGCCTACAGTCATATTATAGAAAATATGTCTTAGGATGTCTATACATTTCCGTAGTCACTGACATTTTATCAAATATACCTCTCTACCCTAAAATAAAACATAGATCCTAGTGGAGTTTAGGATCCTGTGAGAAGAGAACAGGGCTAAAAGCAGGATCACAGCCCTGGACTTCAGGAGATACGACTTTGGTCTCTTTAGCGATCTCCTTGGAAGAATTCTGTGAGATACAGCCATGGAGAGAATAGGGTCCAAGAGAGCTGAATGATATTCAAGGATCACTTCCTCCAGTCTCAAGAATAGTCTACCTCGAAGAGCAGGAAGTCAAGTCAAGGTGGCAGGAGGCCTACATGTGTGAACAAGGAATTCCTGACTAAACTCAGACATGAAAAGGAAGCATACAGGAGGTAGAAGTAGGGTCAGGTGACCTGGGAGGAATATATAAACACTGTCTGAGTGTGCAGCAATGGAGTTAGGAAAGACAAAGCCCACCTGGACTTGAATCTGGCAAGGGATGTGAAGGGCAACAAGAAAGGCATCAAGAGGTACATCAGCTGCCAAAAAAAATTAGGAAAACATGGGCCTACTGCTGAATGCAGCAGGGCTCTGGTGACAGAGGACACACAAAAGGTCTAGGTACTCAGTGCCTTCTTTGCCTCGGTCTTTCTTGGTAAGACCAGTCTTCAAAAATCTCAGGCCCTGGAGATCAGAGAGAAAGTCTAGAGCAAGGAAGACTTACACTTTGTAGAGAAAGATCAGGTTAAGGAACATTTGATCAAACTGGACATAAACAAGTCCAAAGAACCTGACAGGACTCACCCACAAGTGCTGAGTATGCTGGCCAACTTAATTGTGAGGTCACTCTCAATTACCTTTGAAAGGTCATGGCAGTTCAGAGAGGTTCCTGAAAACTGGAAAAAAGCAATCATCCCTCCGATCTTCAAGAGGTAGGATCTAGAAACTACAGGCAAGTCATCTTTAACTCAGTCCCTGGGAAGGTGTTGCAGCAATTAATCCTGGAAACCATTTCCAGGCGCATGAAGGACAAAAAACCTGATCAGGAATAGTTAACATGGAGTTATCATGGGGAAGTTGTGCTTAACCAACCTGACATCTTTCTACCATGAGGTGACTAGCTTGGTGGATGAGGGGAGAGCAGGAGACACTGTTTACCTTGACTTTAGCAAGGCTTTTGACACTATCTCCCATAACATCCTCATAGAAAAGCTGACATGGATTAAATAAGTGGACTGTGAGATGGACTGAAAACTGGCTGAACAGCTGGGGTCATAAGGTTTGTGATCAGCAGCACAACATCCAGCTGGAGGACAGTCACTAGAATTATACTCCAGAATGTTGATATTGTGTCCAATATCATTTAAGCTTGTCTTTAGTGATCTGGATGACGGGCCCAAGTAGAGGACACAAAACTAGGAGGAGTGACTGATACAACAGATGGTTGTACTGCCATTCAGAGGGGTCTTGACAAGCTGGGTAGATGAAGAGAAGGGAAGAAACTTATTAACTCCAACAAAGGGAAATGCCAAACCTGCCATCTGGAGAGGAATAACGCCATGCATCAGTGCATGCTAGGGGCCAATAGGCTGGAAAGCAGCTTTTCAGAGAAGGACCCAGGAGTCCTGGTGAACAAGTTGAATATGAGCCAGCAACATGTCCTTGTGGCAAAGAAGGCCCCCAGCATTAGTAAGAATGTTGCCAGCAGGGAAAGGAAGATGCTCCTTCTCCTCTACTCAGTTCTACTGAGGCCACATCTAGCTTACTGGATCTGGTTCGGGGCTCCCCGGTAAAAGAGAGGCCTGAACGTATTGGAATGAGTCTAGCAAAGGGCCACAAAGATGACAAAGGGTTTGGTCATCTCTCATCAAGGCGAAGCTGATAGAGCTAGGACTGTTCAGCCTCAAGAGGACAAGGCTCAGGGGGATTTTATCCTTGCATATAAACAGCTGATGAAGTGTAGTAAAGAAGAGTGAGCTAGGCTTTTCTCAGTGGTGCCCATGACAGGACAAGAGGCAATGGGCACAAATTGAAGTTCCACCTGAACATAAGTATGGTTCACCACCCATGCATGAGGGTGATTGATCAATGTAACAGGTTGCCCAGGGAGATTGTGGAGTCTCTGTCCTTGAAGATATCAAAAACTCAACTGGGCATAGTCCTGGGCGAACTGCTCTAGTTGGTCATGTCCTAAGTAGAGGAAGTTGGACTAGATGATCTCCAGAGGTGCCTTCTAACCTCAGCCTTTCTGTGGTTCCGTGACTGCGAACATTGAAGTTGACTCTGAGTAGCAGACTAAGATGACCTCCAGAGATCCCCTTCAACCTACATGATTTTGTGATTCTATAAAGACATTTGTTCAACAATAATTTTCATAATCAATAGCGAAAAATGTAAGAATAAAAAGGGTAGATGAAAATATAGTTACATTTCAGTTAGTTTTCTTTTGTTTGTTTCTTCTCTCTGTTTTTGTAGTCTGGAATTGTATGAATAAATTTGTTTCTTTTAAGATATTATTATTTTAACCTATGGGCTATCAGACATTTTCAAATGAAGCCTGAAGCAATCAGTCACTGTTTCATGTAACAAATGTAATGTGACTCCATTATAAATTGGCAAGCTTATTTCTTCTAATGGATAATAATTATTATTGCTTTTAATGATTACTTTCTAATATGTTATTCAATACTTTCTATTATACTTTTTCTTTGGATGCAGGAAGCCCCTTTCAGAGTAGATACTCACGCAGAAAATAGTTCTTAGCATGTCTCAGAGTTAGCTGTATTATTTGACCTTGATCTATTTTTCTTTATTTCCATATAGTGTCCAAAGAATATTAGCTAATTTTTTAAAATGTGTTTTCACTGGAAAGCATGAAATATATCATTATGATACTGACTAGTCTTTGTTGTATTCTGATCTTCTACTCAGTGTGGATTTTGTGTCTTGGTGAGCTTAGTGCTAGTACCTTGTTGTGATACATTTTAGGAGATCAGCAGGTACCTCAAATTTTGCAGACACAAATTATGTTCTCCAAAGGATGATTAAAGAACTATATGCTCTCTGAAAGATTCTTTCCTATAATCTTTTTTCCAACTAAGAGCTTTAATTTTTTTTTTTTTTTGGGGGGGGGGGCCTGCATAAAGCTAGTGTTTGGGTCTTCACAGATCAGGATCAGGTTACCTTTTAATTTTCTTTCTGATTAACTAAACAGATTGACCTTTTTGTCTCTTTTTTGTAAGGCTGCCATTCCACAGGTCAAATAATATATCACTGCTTTACAGACTTAGAATCTCTCTCATTATTAACCAAAGGAGCTCATCAGCTTTCATACCCAGAAACTTACAGAAGTAACTAATGATCACATAATTATTTGCTATGATCCTTAAATCTCTTTTAAAGTCATAGCGTCCACAATAAAATGTCAACAATTACTTTTTTTTTTTTTTTTTTACTTATTAGCAAGTATATTGAATAACTCTGAACTGAAAACCAAGTTTGGTGTGACCCCTTCCACAAGAAAGACCCCATTCCCTATTTAAATACAGCTTGGAAGCCTACCCTTTTGTCAAGGGGGATTATATTTTGCAAATACATCAGTGATTTTGTACAATGCTAGATTTTTTATATAATAAAAATATTTGTCATACAATAGAATTCAGTGTCTCCAAATGCATATTTCCTGGGAGACCTGTGAGATTGGTTGCTCTCGAGTGTTACTGCTGACACAATTATATACAGGTACATTCACTTCCTCATTAGATAACACAGTTTTAGTCATGCAGCTGAATGGCAGATTTGAGCTACATCTAGACTATGTATCTTTATATCTTATTTTTTTAAATCTAGATTCTTTTGAGAAATCTATGTTTAGCACAAAGCAGAATGGTTTCATTTGGGACCACTTTTTTTCAGATTTAAAAGCACAATGCTGGCATCTTTGCATCTATAATTCCATATGAATGTAATAAGGTAATACGCACAGAATGGCATTTGGAAGAAGAATCTCTAAGTATATTGCAAAATTTCTATGTAGCAGCAAGTAGGATAAATGCTACAGTTGTGTCATTCAGAGGTCTTTATATTAATTATATACTGAAGAACAGTATTGGATATTCTTAAATCCAAAGTAATTTGCATATATTTGCAGAAAAATATATGTGGGTAGATCACAGAAAGCATTACAAACTATGTACAAGGGGATTAGAATTATTTGTATATGTGTGTACATATATACACTTCTAAATGTTCTCTTGAAAATTTCCTCAGGTTTTGGTCCAATTTGCATTTAGATCAAGAAAGAATTTCAAAGTAAAACATCAGAAACAAGCAGATGGGTTATATTCTCAGAAAATATAACTTCCTCAGCTGGAAACAGATTCCTTTCTCCAGTTGTTCTCAAAACATTGTGGGTGCTGCACCCCATCTGCTACAAAAGTTTCCACTGTCAGCTGAAGTATCAAAAGAAAAGTCAGTAATTTTACAAGATTAAAAAGCAATAGCAATGAACAAAATATTCCTGATTAAGTGTAAATCAATAAATTATTACATCTTAATGTATGGAAAATATAGCAGCATATAGATGTTCAGCTCTGCATATGGTGAAGTAAGTGTCAGTCATTAAATGCATTTAAACAGGTGCTGTGTAAGGTCATTTTAGCATTCCAGCTGTGATTGATTACAAAAGAATGGTAGATTTATATTATTGTGTCAAATGCAGGCTAAGATATTTTACCCATTCTTACCACAACTTTCAAATCCATTAACAAAACTCCCATTGACCTAACCTGGAACTTGATCAAGAAGTCCATAAAAAAAGAGCCCTACCAGTAACATTGGTTTTACCTACCTCCATTTGAATTCAACAACATACTGGCACACATTCATGTATCTGAAGAATATATATATATATATATATATATATGTGTGTGTGTGTGTGTGTGTGTGTGTCATTTGCAGCTGGCTAGATGAAATGGTAGAATTGTATTCAGGTTATCAGATAAAATATTATTTATGATAACTGAAGCTGTGCTAAAAATCAGTCAAGGCAAGGGCTCCATTTTGTAAAGCTCTGGGTAATACAAAACAGGTGATCTTTTTTGTCATGAAAAGCTTGCAGATGAAACACTCATTATACACAATTATGACTGTGCTGAAAGAGACAGAAAGAAGTCCCTTTACAACCTTTAAATAGGCAAAATGGATTTGGCATCCAAGCACATGACCACCTCCTCATCTGCAGTGGGTTGAACTTGGCTGGCTGCCAGACACCCACACAGCTGCTCTCTCACTCCCCCTCCTCAAACAGGAGAAGCCCATGGGTCAAGGTAAAGACAGTGAGATCACTTACCAATTACCATCACAGGTAAAACAGAATCATTTGAGGAAGATTGATTTAATTTATTACCAATTAAAATATATTTGCATAGTAAGAAAAAAAAAGACAAATTAAAACAGTACCTTCCCTACACGCTCCCAGACATTACTCCACTCCTTCATTCCCAACTCTTCTACCTCTTCCCCACCCCAAGCAGTACAGGGAGGGATGGGGAATAGGGGCAGTTACAGTCAGTCTGTAATAGCTCCTCTCTGCCTCTCCTTCCTCCTCAAACTTTTCCCCTGCAACAGCACGGGCTCTCCGACCACAGTTCCTTCAGGAAATACCGAGCTGCTCTGGAGTGAGGTCCTCCACAGGCTGCAGTGTGGATATCTGCCCTGGCATGGTCCTCTCCAAGGGCTGCAGGGAAATATAAGCTTCACCATGGTCTCTCCACCAGCTGAAGTGGAACCTCTGCTCCAGGATCTGGAGCACCACCTCCCACTCCTGCTCTGACCCTGGTATCTACAGGGTATTTCTCACACTTTTTCCTTACTCCTCACCACCTGCACAGCATCTTTTGCCTCCTCTTAACTATGTTTTCTCAGAGGTGCCCCACCCATGGCTGACAAGCTCTGCTGTGATGGGTCTGTTGGAGCTGGCTGGAACCAGCTGTGTCCACCATGGGGCAGCCCCTGGCCTCTTAAGACAAAGGCCCCCCTGCAGCACCCCTGCTGTCAGCACCTGGACGCCTACACATCACTTCTGCAGAGAAGCAAGCATTAAAGACTGACTGGACCTTAGCCTCTGTTTCCCTTGTACGTTAACCAATGCCACTGATTCCATGCACGTGTGCTAGGCTCTACAAACAGTATAAATTAACAGAAAATTTTGTATCTTATTGGAAATGGTGGAAGAAGAAATAAACTAATGCACATGCATGAGATGCAAAAGCATGCAGATGCTTTTCTATCCCTGTGAAATTTGTAGCTCAAGCTGAAGTTTTACCAAAAATAACACACTCAGAAATCACACTTCATAGCATAGAAGCTGATGCCCAAATACCCATATAGACAGGGAGAGCATTACTTGAACACTGTTACTGAGCAAGAGTCTGGTAAGCCTGGAGAATAGTGGCTTACAATCACAAGCTATTTATTTGCATTAGGGGAGCATATTCTGTATGGACATGTTGCAGAACAGGAACAGAGACACAAAATTATAATTGCGTATCTTAGCACTATCTAAGTAGAAATATGAATACATTATGATCTGAACTGGTACCACTCTGTAAATAAAATACAAATTTATTTGAAATATTCCGTGTGTCATGCTGTGTCTACAAGTAATACTTTCAGCTGACAAAAGAAATACTCACTAAGAGTTCTTAATAAAATTTTTCACATATTTCAGAAGTGAATTTACTGAATCTGTAAAAGAGTGTGTTCTTAATAGTGTCTAATTCAGTATGCTAAATCTAGATCATATATTTCTTTTGTCAAATAACAATGGATATATTTTCTGCATTTTATAATTTCATCTCTAAATGGAGATGGGTGAGTGAATTCTTCAAAAAACATTCACATTTGCATTTTGAAATAATATATGTGTAAATGTGTATCTATATATATGTATAAGATATTTTTATTTCTCTGCTAAAGAGACAAATAATCCTCACATGAATTTCCATAGTAAGCCATCTAGAATTTTTAGAATTTAACCCAAAGACAAATAAGGTTTAGATACTGTTACTGATTTCACTTAAAGAACCTCCTTCTCAGCATCTGTCTAGCTGTTCTGCCACAGAGGTAGTTTCTGGTTCTGAAATCCATTTTTCCTATTTTAACACAGATAATAATCTATTTCCTATGAAAGCTATCGTAACTGTTATGCTCTCAGTTAACTTCTGTAAGTCCAAACAGCAATCTGAAATTTCAAAACTAAGGACTAGAGTACTGTCAGATCACTTTTGTGTCTTTCCTTGTCTACATACAGATTTCTATATATTTGGCCACTTTTTATGAGTGTAATATATATGAAACATTAAACACATGTATATATATAATTTAAGAAGGCTGACATAAAAAACATATTTAATGCGAGAAAAAATGTTTAGACATTCTAACAATACCTAGAAGATAATATAAGACTTACTGGTATTCAGTTTTTGAACAGACTGATGTCGCGGCAGAGTTGAGGCTTCTATTGGACAGCCTCATGACAGAAGATTATTTGCCAAGTAATGGTGTTTATCCAGTTTCTTTAAATGGCTTTAGGCAGGTCTTTAGTGTGTCTTGGCAAGAACATTTTTTTACTTTCATTTGCTTGTCCTGCTTGTTTAGATTACATACTTGGAGCAGAAACTTCTTAATTAGATTTTTTCCAGGTGGCAGAAACTTAGGCTTAGCTGATGTTCCTTGCAGTCCTGTAATAAAATTAAATACTACTGTTAATAAACTATTAATACTTTCATATAGTTGCTGTACATAAGTGGTCTTACTTTACCTATTTGAGTAGCATTAATAATACTTCAGTTATAACAATGGCATTAGAATATTGTATTGTAAAGATAAGATCATAAGAGTTAGGGAATAATAATATCAAAGTCACCTGGCCAGTTCTGTATGCATTGCAAAATACTCTTTAACTATGTTTTTCTTCCATAGAAATCTTTGATTCTTTCATTTCATGTACTGCAAAGGTTTATTGAATGATGAAGGTAATCAATATTTTAGGATTTATGACCACTTTTTACCCTCCCTGTTAACTGCACATTGTTGAAATCTTGTTTTAAACTTTTAATTATTTATTTTCTTATACTTTTCTTTTCCAACAATATTAATAGTCAGTCATAAGCCCCCTGAGAAATGTTAACACAAGCATCAAAATGGGAGAGGATAAAATGATTCATTTACAAAATTCTGTTTGCATGTTCTTCAAAACCTTTTTTTTTCCTTTAAAACTGAAGGATTTTTTTATACTGTGCATTTCATGACAACGTGTATGTTCTAATTTTGCCTACAATATTTCAAAGAGAAGACTTTATATTTCAGAAATACCTCAATATCACATTTTTAAATGATAGGGCTAAGTATTCTGTCAACCTTTCTTGCTTTTTTACAGGATCATAAGATAACTCAGAGGGGAAGGGACTTCTGGAGGTTTCTGGTCCAACTTCTGCTCAAAGCAGGGTCAGTACCAAATAAAGGCCAGGTTCCTCAGGCCTTTTATAGTTGGGCCTTGAAAACCTCTATGGATGGGGACCACACAAACCTCTCTGGGAAACTTTATTTTGCTTAACTACTTTCACCATAAAAATTTTTTCCTTATATCCAGCTGAAACATCTCTGTTTCAATTTAGGACCACTGTCTCTCATTTTGCTACTATGGAACTCAATGAAAAGTCTGACTCCACCTTCTTTTAACCTGCCTTTCAGGACCCCAAGGGCACCACCAGCCCTGACTGTCCCTGCCCAACCCTCCCCCAAAGGCTGTCCCCACCCTGTCAACAGTCCAGGATCCCATTTCAGCCCCCTGGGACCATCAGTTCCTGCCTGAGCTACCCTGTAGAGATGGAGCCTTGGACAGCAAGGACCTTGCCCTGGCAGCTGGGTTCTCATGCTTGTCTCTTGGCTCTCCATCCTTTAGGAAGCAGGCAGTCCCTGCAGCACCATGACAGTACTCATACGTGCTGGGGAGCCTGTGGCCCCGAAGCCATCCGTTCTCCAGGCTGAACCAGCCCAGTTCTACCAGCCTCTCCTCACGGGGCAAATGCTCCAGGCCTAACCACCTTGGGGGCCCTCCACTGAGCTTGCTCTGGTCTGTCAATGTGTTTCTTGTGTTGACGGGACCAAAAATGGACACAGTATTTACAAGTGCCATGCAAGGAGGGATAATCACTTCCTTCAACCTACTGGCTGGGCTATTGTTGATACAGCCTGGTATACTGTAAGCCTTCTTCACCGCCAAGGCATGCTGCTAGCTTATGTTTAACCTGCTGTCCACCAGGCCCCCCAGACCTTTTGCAGCAGAGCAGCTCCCCAGCCAGTCTGTCTCCAGCTGGTCTACTGGGCCCAGTGTAGAGCTTTGCAATTGCCACTGTTGAATTCATACAGCTCTTGTCAGCCCATTCCTCCAGCCTGCTTATATCCCTCTGCATGGTGGCCCTGCCTTTGAACATTTTTCTGCTCTCCACAGTGTGGTGCTGTCCATGAACTTGATAAAAGTACACTTTGCCTCCTTCTCCAGATCATTGACAAAAATATTAATAAGAAAATGTCCCTGGATAGACATGTGAAGGACTCTGCTTGTGACTGGTCTCCAGGCTGAATACTAACCTTTGACAGGAACACTTTCGGCCCACCAGACCAGTCAGTTTTTCACCCACCTGGTAATCTATGCATCTTGGCCAAACAGATTAAAATATATGTTCAGAAACAGTCTCAAAAATCTCAGCTGAAAGGTCGCAATAAGGTCTCCCTGCAGCCTTCTCTTCTCAAGGCTGAACAACCCCAACTCTCTCAGCCTATCCTCCTAGAATAAGCAGAATAAGCAGAATTTTGTTGCCAGTGCCTTTACAGGCATTACTACAGCCCAGCTCTCTTTGTGGAAAATATTTTACTATTACATTATGTGATAAAACCTCATCTGCGTGCCCAGGTGAGAGATCCCAAACAGTACCCTGTCCCAGCTGCTCCCAGGTCCATCAAAAGCCTATCAGCCCATTAAAGGTGCTTCTCCACAAGGCCAGAGGACTACAGAGGCCCAAAGGCAGATGTGGGAATCCAGATTCCCAAAGGCAGACAGGAACTCAGAAGGGACCCCCTATCCAGATCCTTCCAGGGCTGTCCTAGGACACCCTCAGCCCCAGTGTCCATGCCTGAAACCAATCGAGATGAGTGAATACTAGAGCCACCTTTTGGACTGAGTGGGGTTGCTGCCTAGGGGTGTGGGAGACAGGATGCAAGGGAAGAACATTTGGGGATTGCACAAGTTGTATTATGGGTTGTTTAAAGGAGGAACCAAAAGTGAGAAAAGGGTTGGATTTTGGTGATTTGGGAAGGGGCAAGTATGGGAAAATAGAGGAGCAAAGGGATAAAAGCGGCTGGTCACGTGTAAATAATTGCCTGGTTGATATGCTTGTCTGGCCATGCCCTGCACCTGATAACACATTCTATCCTATCTTCTTATTAAATTCCTTTATAACACTTTTCCGGGTTGAGGGACATCTATTCTGTGTATGTGTGTGTGTATGGGGATCTAAGTGCCAGCAGCTGGAGTCAGACCATGGGGCTGAGGGCCCATGTGTCTGTGGTGCCAACAGCTGGAGTGAGTGAGGGTATGATCGCTAGCGAAGTTGAAGCTGGCATGAGGTGACCTAGGAGCTAGGCATGTCTCCAAGCACAAGACCACAGGAGAGCTGGCTACTGGGGACCAGGGGAATTCTGGACAGCTTTGGGTGTGCAAGTGTGATGGAGGGATCCACACTGTAGAAGTGTATGTACATATTCCCATGGGTGGATCTCCATCCTCATCAGCCAGAGAGGGGAGCAGGTTGAGGCTGTTGGTGCTGTCTGTGTTCATGTGAGTGCTGTATGTATTTGTTGTGTTATTTGTGTGGCTGGTCGTATACATATGTGGTGTATATATATATGCTCTGTGTGTGTGTGTGTGCCTATTGGCAATACATTTTCAGCCTCAATACTGGTTGGAACCGGGGCAGGGAGCTGAAGTGGCTTCACCTCTTGCACACAACTTCTTGTGAGTAGGTTGAACAGGTCAAAATCTTCTATGTGTCCAAAGGCAAAGAAAGTGCTCATTACTGAAAAAGAAAAATCAGATGAAATTATGATGTGTGATCAGTTAAATTTTTTTGAAAAAGAGAAGAAAAGAGGTGGAAAAAAATAATTTTTTGTAGCTCACACCATAAGTTCCTGTAAGAAGTTACTGTTTTGAAGTTTTTGTTTGTTTTGTTAAAGTACAAGTTATTTATCCCTATTTGCATCAATGAGCTGTTATTCATATGAGTATCAATGATATCCATGCGTTTTGTATTCTTAGATGCTCACTGGAACTACTCAGATTTGCCTAATTCAAGCTTGTGAATATAACAAGACGTAAGGCAGAACACTTGTCCTAGCATTAAGATGGAGCAAGTCTGCTTTAACGGTGTTTGAAGGTTGAAAGTGATTGTCTTTATGGATTTTTTCCCCAGTTTTATGAACCATAATTTAACCCCTAAAGTGCATTACAGTTTTCATAGTTTCATATTCTTCTGGCTTGACATGTCAAGTACTGACAGTACGACATTTTGGATATTCATCTATCTTATTTCAATGATCTGCAATGCGTGTGGGAATCATAAATCTCTGCTCTGCACATTTACAAACCTTTTCAGGCAGTGTTGCTCATCCCATTCCTGTTTAATTATTGCTCAGAGTTTCATCAGGAAAACCATACTCTGAAGCACATATAATCAATCAAACATGCCATATTTCTTCTGTACATTTGGTAGTGCAGACTAAATAATAATTATGAGAATTAGAGGTATAATTCAACTAGTAAATATTGTCATAATTATAATTGGGTTGTATAATTTGACTAATACAGATATTCTAGTCTAGCAAATATATTTTGAGTTTGGCTGTATTCAAAAAAAAGCAGATAAGCAGGGGCTAGGATGCGGTGAAGGATGAAAATTACAGTCCTTTTACACAGCCTGAAGTAAAATTGGTGAAATATTATTATGATTTATTGGTATAAAATAAATTAAATTACATGATGGTCGGGAAAAAACTATTAAGTAAAAAGGTCAACGTGAAATAAAAATGTTTCAGTGCTGTCTAACTGAAGTATTTCCATTCATTAGAGCCAAAATTATGTTCAGTGTTTATGTATACTTCTTTTATGGTTTCTGCCTCAAGATAAATAATTTTGAAATCACAGAAGTGTAGGATGTAAAAAAAGAAATCATTTCATATTCAATTCTAATCATACTCTGTTAGAGTTTCCCCCAAAGTTATGCTGGGGAAAGAGAACTAGCCTAACAATGCCAGGATGGTATTTTGTGCAAACCTATGTTCCCATGATGACTCAGTCATGTTGTGATTCGCATAGATACAGAAGAAGATTTTTGTCAGCATACTTGCCTGGTTTCTCAGTACTCAGTAGCCTGTATTAAGTAACGTATTTAGTAACACTTTTCCACTATTTTTAGCAAGAAGAGATTGTTTGGCTTTTTCCTTGCATGAGTCCTTATGAGGTGAATAGAGGTTTGGAGAATGAACAATCTCAAGCATTGCAGTGATCATCCACCCTGCTTTAGCATTAGCTCTCTCCTTGGCTCTTCTTTGAACTACTTGTGCTGACTTTAAAGCAACTCTGTTATGAGGTTAGTGTAGACATTAGCCAACCTAATGCTGTAGCTCTTGGATCTAGAAATGAGTCCTTGGTATGAAGGACTTGTCTTTTATTTATTTCTATTTTATTTTAGAACTGCTACTCCAGCCACCTTTTTTTTCGGGGGGTGAGAGGAGGGTGGTGATTGTTTATTGGTATAAATGCTGTTAGGAATATGGTCCTCTCAAAGCAATAGAAAGATGATTGTGAGTGCTCACATTTTTCCAGATAATTCAGTCAATGAACCTTTCACGTTGAATTGTTCTAGTGATCCATAAAAGACTCGGTTTGTTGAAACTACACTGTATGATTTCAACAGTTCTCATATAAAAATATTTATTCTTATAAATAGAAATATTTGTGTATGTGTGTGTATGTGCCATTGCTTGCCCAGAAGTTCAAATGTTTGTTTTGATTTTCTCCTAAATGACAATGCAAACACTAACCTATTCTCTTAAGAAAACCATACTACTTTTAGGCTAAAAACCAGTGCAACAAAGGTGGTCTTAAACACTGAATTTGGTCTTCCAGAATGAATGTGACCTCTTCTGTTGTTACATTAATAAAGTTCTTTTCTCTAGAGTTATCCTTTGGGATGTATCAGTGTAATCTCCGTCTTTTGGCATTCCTCCCATGTCAAAGATCAATTGTTATATGAGGACTTTTATTTACCTCTTTTTTTTCCCTATGAGAATGAACTATTCAGTCCTGTTGGTTCATCAAGAAAAAAAATTGGAACATAGGAAATGGACCAGATCCAAGGTCAATCTCTGAGTTAATATGGAACAGGAGATGTTTCATGGAAGGTATAATAACAATTTGTATAGTGAATGCTGATACTTTGCAATTTGAAAGATAAAAAAAAGGGGGGGAAAAAAAAAAAGAAAAAGAACAAATCCAAGAAAGGGAATGGAAACAGAGTTTCATGGCTGTTGTGCAAATATGCTGCTTCAGCAATGACAGATTGTAGTGTGGGGACCTGAGAGCAGTCCTGCAAGCCTCTCATGCCAAAAGAACAAAGTGGGGGAGCAGGCCAAAACGCACAGAAGCTTGGAAACCTGCCTGACATAAGTTTTAAGAAGCTTTGCCAAGGGCTCTGTTGCATCACTGACAACATTGTCGAATGGCCTGACTTCAGTCAGAACTGATCTGCATAATAAACAATTATTTCCTGACAGACTGATGACACTCCCTAAGTTAAAAAGACAGTTTTATAACAAACTTCATTTATAGATGCTTATGTATTAATTTTAAAATTAAAATTAATTTTAACAAGGTTTGTAAGAATAGTGGGCATATCCAATACCTTTGTGTGCCTATCCATTTTATTTGTAGATCCCCCTTTGTAGCCTGTGATAGACTGTAGGCAAATCAAAATGTATTTATAAGATGTAATGACATTTCAAAGGCAATTAAGTCCCCATAATCTTAATGAAAATTTGTTGCAGCCTGGAGGAGAGACACAGATTAGTGCCTTCACTGAAGAAAAAAACAAAGGGAATGCAATTTATACATTTGGGTTTTTTTTTCTGGCAGTGTCTAAAGAACAGCTTCTTTTCCCGGCCAGCCAAATGCACATAACTCTGGCCAAGTTGTATCATCTGTTGTCTTTTCTGTGGTGGAAGGAATCACTGGTGACAATAGAGAGCAGAAGGGAGAATTGGTGTTACCCTTGTTATGAGGGAAAGGTGACAGGTAGCAAACCAGGCAAAACTGTAAGTCATCTGCTTCTGTTTGCTCTGCTGCTAATGGAACAAATTGCTTTTCTATAGTCTTAGGAGCATAGAAGTATTTTAGTTATATTTACATAATTCATGTCTATTTGTAATAATCTCATTTTCATGTTAGAACAATATAATTTCAGTTTCTGTGTTCTTTAAAAGCACTAACCTTTATTATGCAAAATTCCCTCTAACATTTATCATGCACATTATTATAGTTCTATTAAGATAATCAAAATTCAGAATAATCTGTATTAAATTAATTTTTATTAATTGAGTCTTCAGAAGCCATCAATCAAGAGTCAAGATCTTTTCTGAGTTTTTATAAAAATAACCAACAGATAGTCTGTGCTCCAAAGAGGTTCTATGATAGTTGGAAAAATTAGAGGTATTTTGAAATTATAATGAAACCATAGTCATATCTGCCCTTGTTGTAGGCTTGGAGTTCATAAAGAGAGGTAGGAGTACATAGAAGGAGAAAAACTGTCCTGTCCTAGGAAACACATTGCACCTGTTGTACCATTGCCTGTCTTGCATGAAAGAGGAACTTTCAAAGTGGTAAAAAAAACCCCACCCCCTAAAAAAAAAAAATCCATACCCCCACCCCCCCATTATCCAATGTATTGAAATTTGTTAGCTAGAGAACTCGGCTGCAGCACAGGAAGCTGAAATTCAAAGAAACAGTTTAGTAATTCAGACCAGACCATTATGCCTACTCCCAGTCCTTCTTTTTCCTATAAGTGAATAAAAGCACGTTCAGTGGGTTTGGACCTTTCATAGCTAGTGAAGGATCTCTCTGATCCCTGGGTCTTGGGCTATTTTAGGCAGGTAGAAAGACCTTTCTTTGATTTGTAGACACAAAAGACTTTGTCAAAACTAACGTGTATGTTACTGTGAAATGTTATAATTTGAACACGAACATTTTATAACTTAAAACTGGTAAAAACCTGGCCCATCACTGGTTAAGATTTCTAGATCAAGGATGAATTGCACACATTCATATAGTGTTGCTGATTTATATCAGGTAAGTGTCAAAATCACTTCCACTCCAGCTAATTAACCTTTTGTGAGTTTCTTGTAAACTGTTTTTCTGAAACTGTACATGGTGACAAATGGCTGATGTTCTTTTCACTCTATTTCCGCAAGAAATTACAATGAACTTTTGTTTTGCAGCAAAAATCTCATTTTGCTTCATAGATCCTTGTTACCTCACACATGTCCAGTTCTCAAGAGAATGTTTTCATACAGAAGACTGCAGGAATATAGCATTTCATATGGGAAAAAAAGACGCTTTTTCAGACTTAAAAGAAGCCTGAGCTTAGTTGTGGAGGGAATTCTTTTCAGTATTATTGCTTCATAAAATACATTGACTTCAGAGCTGCAATCTGTTCCAAAGAGAATACTTCACAGGATCTTGTTCAGCTCCTGTCCTCCCCAATGCCACTGGCAGAATGTGTTACATTTGTTCACAGTACACACCTAGGGAAAGAAGGAAAAGGGAAATAGACAGCTAGTAACATTTAGTGCAACTGCAATTCACTCTCTAACAAAGGCAAAACAGTGAATGGGGAATGGAGAACCAGCAAACATAAAATGATTCATAAATAGAATCCAAACAGGCATAACATAACTGAAATCAAAGCTGATACTTCTGGGGAAAGCTCGCTCAAAATATCAAGATCATACCTGCTGGAAAGAAAGTATGTTTAGGGATAAAATTAGGCTACAGTAAAGCAGTACTTGTATTAGCAAGATGAGAGTAAAAGTATACTGGTATCTTGGCTTAAGCTGTTTCATGGTCATTTTTGTTTGTTTTAAGAACATCCCCAGTGTCTAAATACAGAAGCCTACATTGGAGCTACTCCCTTTGCCTTTATGCTCAACAGGCTCCTACCAGGTATTAACGTGACCTATTTTAGATGTCTACTTCAGGGCAGGATGAACGGAGCTTTCAAAGTACTTTCTTTTCTTCATTATCCAGAAAAAAATCCTAGCATGTGCAGCTCTAATATAAGTATGCATATTCAGTGAGATGAACTTCCTACCCCAAACAACAGGCATCCAGCTCTCCTGTTTTCTTGTTCCTCACTCTCAGGTTATTGTAACCAGCAACAATAAACTTTCCATGATTGCTGGGGTTTTCTTCTGGTGGGCAGATAGCAGGGGGAGGAAGATTTTGTTCTTTTTTTCCTTGAACATCTCACTACTAGTAGAGCCGAACAAGAACTGTTAAAGACAGATGAACCGAGCAGATCTGTTGGCTAACTGCCTACAAGAAATGTGAAATTTCTTCTTTTCTGTTTAAGCTTAAAGAAAGTGAATTTTAAATATTAATTTTCAAATGTTCAAAATATCTCATTTTAAACTCAGGCAAATCTGCAAACATTTCATAGATTTCATTCGGAAAATGAAACCAAATCTTCAGAGGGTAATATCTTCTATGACACAGTCATGATTATGACAGCAGTACTACTATACTAAAAATCTAATTTTGGAAATTTCACAGTGAAGGGATCTTTTTTTCCTGTCAATATTTTGAAACTGGGTTTCATTGTGGCTATCCAGAATTCCAAATTCTGTGCTTCTTGTGGGCTGCAGCAGATCAGAGAAATCTGGGAGGTGTTAGGAACCAAGAGTGGCTGGATATGATGTTTACAGTGTCTCCTCTGGAAAAGGTTATAGTCATGAGGGAACAACTGTATAAGAACCCGATAACGACTAGCTCATACATTCAGTAAGAACAATAATTTAAGCAATTATAATCATCAAACTGCTGAAGGAAAAATTGTCAAATATGTATCTCATTAACAAAAACTTGATTAGGACTGGACCCAGAATTCAGTGAAGATAATGAACTTCTTATTAATTTCAAAGGCATTTGGTTTTGACCAAAGATATAAAAATGGACTTGAAAATTAGGTTCAGGATGACTATAAATAGCTTTTGCTTTCTGCCTGATATCCTCTTTTCACACAGTAATATTTATTTGGTAATAATTTATTTATTCATCATCTAAAACTGCAACTAATGCTATTATCACATTGTATAATGAGAATCAACTATTCTTTCAAATAATTTAAATAATTTAGTAGATTTAAAACAAGAGATAAAAAGGAAAGTACACATCTTTCTATGCAGAGCTGGTCTCAACTTGGGACCAGGAGACTGAAGTTCATTCCAGCACTGATTGCTATGAGCAGCATGGGTACACTTTGAAAGAAAAGGACGAATAGTATTGAATATGAAGATAATGAACAATCTGTCCTATTCACAAAACATCAAAATGTCATCCTTTGAGGTACCATCTCATTATTTTTTGATGATTTTTGTGCTCTGAAAAGTAACTGATTGTACAAAAAAAACCCCAAACAAAACAAAAACAAAAGGAAGAGAGAGAAAGATAAACTTCTGTACCTAGAAAGACAGTAGCTAAAACAAAAAGGAGCATACTGATTCAGAATACAAAACATACAATTTTACGTCTGTAAGGAGGATGAGTTAAAATTGTACCATTGCATTTTGTCCTATATTTTTGTCCTATAATTTGCACCACAAGGAAGGGATTTTCTGACTGTGATAAGACTATAAACATCACTGTTTGTGGGCCATAGTGGAGCTCAACAAGTTACCTGGCAGAAAAGTGTTAAAAAAAATCCATACTTTAGTATAAACATATGCAATATATATGAAGTAGCATAATAAGACTCTAAATACAGATGCTCGTTTGCTTCCAAAACAACAGTATTCTTGAATGTAATAGAAGAGTTTACCTATTTCAATTAACAGTTTTGTTTACTGTTTGATTTACCTATGTCACTTTATATTATGTGCAGAAATATTATTTTTAAAAATAAGTCAATCATCTGTGGAAATATTTAATTAATTCTAGTTTTTCATCATGCCCACAGACTCATTTCATATATATATAGAATTTTGAAAATACTTTTTCTCCCAGAGATCTTATGATCTGAATATGAAACAGCACAAATTGTAATGACAGGCAGCTAGATGGGGTAGCTCACTAGGAAACAGTCTTACGTGAATATCTCATGGACCTTTCTGAACTTCTCTACTTACTTTAATAATTTTTACTTGTTTAATTTGTTTCAGTATATGGAAACTGTACTAAAGAAGTAGGCTGATTATCCTCTGTTGGATCTTAAAGGAAAATAGAAGAGTTTGAGAGAATGTTGCAGGAAAATGAAATGCACTGAACATTTCTGTAACTTCTTCATTTTTGTTACAAGAATTGAATAACAAATTAAAAACACATTTTCACAAAAGCAAGTGTCACTTCTGAATCATCTTTTGTTTTATTTCTTGTTCTGCTTGTTGGCCATTGAAGCGCTAGTAACAAAGTATTATAAATATGCTGTTTGATGAATATCTTATTAACTGACAACATAGTGAATTTTTAATATATCAGCCTAAACTTTCAGCAGGCAGTTGCCTAACAGACCTACCGACTTTTCATATAATGGCATGAAAGTCCTAATGGCTACACAGACAGAAAAGGGATGAATACCTCAGAAAACTAATCTGGGCGAGCAAATAGCTTACACTGAGATATCAAAGAAATTGCAACATTCATATCTAAGTTCTGTTTTTTAAGTTTCCTACAGGTGTCATATTCATTGAATGGAGGATTTTATTGAAATGAATATTAAATAACCATGTTATTCACAAGTAATACTGCTCAGTCATACCACTGAGGTTAGCCCAAATGACTACCCATAAAACCTTTGATCCCAATCACTTACTGTGGGCCTGTATGTGGTGCAGATTTTACAGGAAAATGAAATATGAATATTTCAGGGAGTTCTTAAGAAATATATTGGCACTTTGTTTTTACCTTTCAGATTTTCAAAGCAATTGTTTTGAAACCATGATTTAAAGGGGGACAGGAAAAAGTTAACCTTTTAATAGAAAAGAAAAAAATCATATGAGCATAATGTTCCAACACATTATAGTATCTTGACATGACAGTCCAACATCTACAAATTTTCAAAGTCTTAGGCAAGAGCTGTATATTACTAGCAAGGACAATTTAATAGTCTTCAGTCATATGAAACTCTTCTACCCACAGTTCCATGTGCAAAGCAACAAAACTGACATCAAAGGAAAACTTTTGCAAATGGGATTGCAAAGTCACTGTAATTCTAATCCAAACCTGGGTATTTATGACAAAGATAGGTTTACTGTGAATCCAAGCTCTATCACTCAGATCTTCTGAAGAACAGATTTTCCCAGGTATTTGATTGGATTTTGCTCTATCCATGTCCCATGGGCAATGGAACATGGACTTTAAGCTATCTTTAAATAATAGTTTAGAATACACTTATGCTAAACAATTCTATTGTGCACTTAAAATTCCATCACATGATCGATACTGCTTTTGTTGATTGTATCCCAAAGGGAGTTTTAAGAACAAAATCAAAGTTTCGAGTTAAGTGAGGATAAGACCAGCCATCTTTAAAGTGCAAAGACATTTATATACACCAATCTATATTTTCAAAATAAAATTTGCAGCAAAGTCCTAAACTTTAGTATGTCTAAAGAATAAACATCTCTTTCTGTAATGAATATGAAAAAATTACTGATCATAGTAAATGCTAAAGAAACTGTGAAAGCATATTAAGTGTTTTTGTAGGTTTGTTTTTTAAATAGTATTTCTATATGAAATTATACTTTATGGTTCTAACCCTGAAAACTAAATGGTATAAGGGAAGCTGTATGCTAATGTACTTAAGCTTTTTCCTTTGTGTAAGTCTTTGTGGGACTGGGATCCAAGTTCAAAGAAAATAAACCACACAGTTATAATTTAGAAGTAATTACAGCTCTAAGTAGTATTCCATATAATGAAAAACACTCATATGGCTAAATGAAGAAATTTATTGCAGATTTGATTTTAGCTATTCTGGGAATATATTAATTGGTACTAATATTACAGTTTAAGGTGATTCCTGTTCTCTCCCACTTCCTCAGAAAGTTGGTTTTGGACAAAAAAGACATGCAGACAAATAATGCCATCAGAGTAAGAGTGAGGAAATTAACCCTTTTGCTTCAGAGTAGCTCTTGTTCCAAATCTGCTATACCTTCACCCCTGAAGAATTTAGAAATAAAATTGATAAATGCATCTAAACCAGTTACCACAACAAAAATATTCAGTAAAAATGAGAGAAAAATCTAAGAAAATATGCAGAACAGTCCCAGTTCAGAATAGCTGAGAACTTAGGTCACAAAAGATAATTCAGCCATGCAATTGCTTCAGAGAGTACAGCTGTAGTTAAAATGTCATTAAAAAGAGAGTCTTGATAGTCTGTTAACCTTCTCAGTGAGGTACAAAAAGCTTGGCTTAGAGAGGAGCAATAATTCTGCTTGGCTATATATAGCTTTATAACTCATGTATATTTATCTTAAAATTATCTACCTCCACAATAACAGTGATCAGAACCCAGCAACTTCTGCAGGTCAGACCTTGTCTTGCAAACAGCTGGGCAGCAACAACTGCTTTCTGCATACACATTTCATTATTCATAAACATATAGCAACAGCCCTGTTCAGAAACAGTCTGTACTTATTGAGAGGTAAACCCGAGAGCAGTGGTGATGGACAAGATCCGACCTTGGAGAAATTATTTTTGTTGAACTTGTGTAATTTGGAAAAAATTGGTCTGTAGTGTATGATTTGTAGGGACTGTAGTTTATATCCCTTTATTGTCATTGTGTGAATGCATGAATCCATTATGTTGATAATAGATATCACTAAAAAAAATCCTCAAATTTTATGGATGTTCAGATATAAGAAACTCAGTTTATGCAGTTCCTCAGAAGTAAAGCAACATATTAGTAGAGAGGACCAATTTTCAAAGTATTAATTTTGGGAGCTAATCCCAGTTCATTTAAGATCTAGAAGCCTAGATTTAACCTCTACTTTTAAAATATTGTAAAGCCTGGGTAAGCAAGATGTGTCCTTTATTAAAACAGCAACAAAACTAACTCTTAGAGTTCTGGCCTTATTATGTAAAGAGAACCATCACAGAAAAATTATGTTTATTTTTATGTTTAAATTTATAAATGCTAAATGAACTACATGTTTTAGTAACATGATCTGAAATTAACAGAGAAAGAAAAAGCTCACAAAAATAACTGATGGAGAGGTTAACTATTGCTCCAGATTACTTCCTCCAAAGACAGTCATATCATGTTATCCACGTATTCTCTTAGTCTGCCAGTTTAGTAAAATGTCAGGGGTTTAAATTCTGTAATGCATTTTCACTATCTTTATGACCTTCCCTATTTATGGAATTGGAGAAGAAGTACAAGATAACAACTGGGTTACAGTTATATTTAAATTGTCAGGAGAACAGATTAGGCTCATAGTATTTTCTGTTCTCATTACAGGCATTGTCATAAGAATGTAGAATTTAAATTTTAATGCCTCATATATTTTAGCAAACACAATTGTAAAATGTACTTTTGTGACCTTCTCAATGTTTGTCTTCTGATTTATTAGCACCTTTTATAGTTCTCTGCCCAGAACTCTCATAATGTGTAAGGGGAACGTCAGAATGCTCAGCCTATGTACATATAGCACTATTTAAAGGTTTATGTATTGTAAATAGTTTATAGCAGAGGGCATCTTCTAAGTAGGCAACCAATCACTTAACATGAGGATGACTGTCATTTGAGGTTTTATCTCAATAGAGCTGTTAAATAAGGATGCCTGATCTAAAATGTGTCACATGGTAGAGTAATGGTACAGATTGTCAAAATAAAAAAGACACTTAATATGAAAATATTCTTAGTGAATTTAGTGCATTTATTTATTCAAGAAAAAAAAGTTTTTAAGATAAAATAATGTTATATCAATAATTTTATGTGTAATTAATTGTGAGATGTCTTTAATTCTAGATGCAGAAATCTACATTGAAAAGTTTAAAGAAAAATATTGTGCAAAACATTACATTTTATTCTGCAGTGATAGCATATTTAACAACAAAAAAGTAAATAAAATAAGAAATATCACATCTGAAATGACCATTTATATGCCCTTTTGTTTACAAAGCCTATCAATTAGAAATTAACACCAAGGTGTAAAACAGCCTGATGAAACCTTTTGACTGTTTTTTTTCTTTTTAAATTGTTTTAGTATTTGTATAAAAGTAATTTTAGAATGAGAATACTTTGATGGATTTTAATTTTACTCACTAGTGCATATAATTTCCTAACTATTGAAATCTACAGATGACTTTAAAAAACAAGAAACACATTGGAGAGATATCTCTAAGTCTGTGTCAAACTACGAAGAAGTTGCAAGCTAAATTAAACAAGAAATCTTCAAAAGATTAATTTTTAGAGCTAGTCCCTTAGCAATTGCTGCCTCACCATAATGTCTTGGTAGTAAGTGACAAATGGATACTAACAGCACCAACAGTAATTTAGGTGGAAACTAAATGCTGCATTTGATTCTTTGAGTATTTCATGTCAGAACATTAATATTTTTAGATTAATTTTCACAAAACAACTTCATTCAAGTAATATGGAAATAAAATGTTTTATCAGTACAAATTTTTAACAGAATAATGAAGAAAAATAGATACAAATTAGTCAAAGATATTGATGAATCTGTCTATGTTGGAAGGGGAGATGGGTGAGCTTAAAAATATCATAGCAGTAACTATATTTAAAATCTCAAAAGCTGGATAGTGAAAGTGTTTATACTGTCTTTCTTATGCGAGTGTCGTGGTTTAGCCCCAGCCGGCAGCTAAGCACCACGCAGCCGCTCACTCGCTCCCCCCGGTGGGAGGGGGGAGAGAATTGGAAGAGCAAAAGTAAGAAAACTCGAGGGTTGAGTTAAAAACAGTTTAATAGGGAAAGCAAAAGCCACGCACGCAAGCGAAGCAAAGCAAGGAATTAATTCACTCCTTCCCATGGGCAGGCAGGTGTTCAGCCATCTCCAGGAAAGCAGGGCTCCATCACGCGTAATGGTTACTTGGGAAGACAAACGCCATCACTCCGAATGTCCCCCCCTTCCTTCTTCTTCCCAGCTTTGTATACTGAGCACATGTATATACACATCATGTGGTATGGAATAGCCCTTTGGTCAGTTTGGGTCAGCTATCCTGGCTGTGTCCCCTCCCAGCTTCTTCTGCACCTGGCAGAGCATGGGGAGCTAAAAAAAGTCCTTGACCAGTGTAAACACCGCTTAGCGACAGCCAAAACATCAACGTGTTATCAATATTATTCTCATACTAAAATCCAAAGCACAGCACTATACCAGCTACTAGGAAGAAAATCAACTCTATCACAGCCAAAACCAGGACAGTGAGGATGACATCATAACTGTTCTTTTGATGGATAATTTTGTTCTGTCTTTTCAGTGAAGAATGTTCGTTTTTTGGGACAGAATTGATGTTATAGAAAGTGAAATATTTGTAATATGAACCATTCAGGGTCTGACAGCTGAGTGAATGACCCCAGATTTCAGGGTGACAGAGGAATTCTCTAATCTATATTAGGAATTTCTAAACAGATGACAACACTGAGCATGGAAATTTTGACAAAGAGAAAAGATTGTGTCTTAAGCACCAGTGCAGCAAAGAGGATTACATCTTTGTTTTACAAAGACTTTTTCATTAGTACATATTGCATAATGGACTGTGTTCAGATAGACACAAGTCAGGAGGGAGGCTCCAAACTTTGTGAAGCTAGATAAAGATTAAAAAAATTAAACTTATAGTAGAAAACTTTTTTCATTTTTTATTTTGATAGTCTCAATCATGTTCATATTTCATAGCCAAGATTTCCATTAACGTTTTAAACATTAGTACAGAATGTGAGATTCCAGTAGAATGCATTGATTTCAGTTGCTAAAGACATACAAGAAGAAAAAGGAGAAAAAAAAAATCAAAAGCCCTAACAATTAATAATGAGACTTCTGTTAAGTTTACTATGTTTGTCACATATATATATATGTTTAATTTCTACTTTTCTTCTTGTTCCTATAGATGTATTTATGATTTTCTATAAGAATTTTTGGACATTATGTAACATAATGATACACCTAAAAACATAATTTGGTGAAAAGGGCTTTGAGAATATATACAAATGTCTTTGAAAAATTGCATTCTTTTTCCACTACCTGTATTTATCTCCTTCCTGAAGCTTATAGAGATATGAATGTGTCAACCATAAAATAGCCCAAATGTTGAAATTGAAATAAAAATAAACATGAAGTGCCAGTGTTCACTTCTACTAAATCCACAGCAGTTTGTCTGCAAAAGGCTAGAGATATGAGAATACTTAGAGGAGTATGCTTGCCTTGTTCTTATAGTCTCCTTCAGGCATCAGCTTTTGTTGGAAGGAAACTTGATCAGTGCAGTAAAAGGCATTTGAAAATCCAGTGTTAAAAATGTTATTTTTAATTATTTCTGTTACATATTTTAAGCATCAATTAAACACCAGTTATGTCCATGTTAGACTTAATGGTCAAAATGGTTAGCGTTTTATCGAGTTTTTATCACAGATAGTATCCAGCCAATTTGCTAGCACTGTTTTCCTGCCTTTCTGATGCCACTAAGATTGCTGGAAAACATTGTCAGATGAATGTGCGTACATATACTGTATCAAACTTTTGTCTTTACATGTAAATCTAGTATACCTTCATTGATATGAAAAAGATTAAGTATTGTGGTAGGGTTAGTGGTAGCTAAAGATGTAAAAACTACAGGAATGTTAAATTAATCCCCAAAGCAAGCCAGGAAAATAACAGAAAAGTATAAGTTAAAAGAAATTTAAATGTATTTGTTAAAACAAAGTAAATGCTTGTATGTAGCCCTAATTTCATTTATTAGTTAACTGCATAGAGGAGAAAAAAAGTAATGGTGAATATTGGCAGACAGCAACGACAATCACACTTTTGTTGTTGCCTAAATTATGTGGATCCCAGCTATACAAACTGGCCTGTGGACCTCAGCTGAATTTGGTTACACAGGATGTATGCAACAGATCTTCACCTGACTCACAGATAATTTATCCCTCATATGCTTTTCTTCTTTATTTATGATGTTAACATGAGAATAACACTCAAAATATTATTTTTTTCTTCCTCACACTCCTGTTCCCATGTTATCGATCACATTTTCTTTGTTTTGGAGTTATTTCTTCCTTACTTTTTTTTTTTTTAATTATATCAGCACCATTTCAAGTGAAAGGTGTGACTGGAAATAGCTGTTCTGGTCAGAACACTAAAAGGGCTTAAGAAGGCTTATCTTTCCAGTTAAATGTGAGCTGTAAAGACATGTTTACTGGTGCCAAAACATTAAAGGTATTTTAGAAAAGGACCAAGGGACAGGCTATTTCCAGCAGTAAAGAACTGTGTCAAATTAACACTAGTTGGACAGAGACTGGAAGAACAGAAAGGTCTTAATCATAATATCTTGAAATAATTCATCCAGAAAATAGCTGAGTGATAGAAACCTTGGCACCTCAGAAGTGACAGACTAAAGCATTTCAGTTTTCTTCCTGTGTTTAGTATGCCAGCAGATGAGTTTAGTTCAAATATACAAGGGAAATTTACCTATAAATGTGTTTGGAAGTTGTGTTACTGTCAAACCAAATGACACTAAGGCCTAGGGCATTAAAACAGATAAACATTTTAAGCATGGAACATTTTGGTAAAAATAAAATCTTGGCTAAAAGAAAATTATTTAAATATATAAAAAAGAGCTCTCTTCTCTACAACTGAAAATAATAAAAAGAAAGATTTGGTAATATTAAAATAAAAAGAAAATTAATTTACGTAAGATGGTAATCTCTTATGGGAGGTTTGGAACTGAAAAGAATGAAGCCTCACAAATATTCTGGTTTTCTGGAATGATTTAATAACTTTTCTTGATGAAAACTTTCAATGCAATTGAGACACAGATATAAAATTCAAAAATACAGGCCAAGATGGTAAGGTTCAGAAAGGGACAAGACAATCTTCGGAAAAATAATTTTATTCATATTTAATCAAGAATTACCGATTGAACATGTGAATGTGGTTACTGTATCTAACAACTCCATAAAGATGAAACTTGGGATTTTCTAGTTCTGCGGAAGCTGGACAAAATCTCTTTAGAACATAGTCTACTTTTTCGGTATGTGATGTTTAAGATTTACTATGAAACTGTGATTCAGGTCTTATCACCATAACTGTAGAATCATTTAGACATGTTTAAAAGGAGATGTCATCACTGTATTAGATAATAATCGTCAGTAGAAATTTTCCCCCTATTTTTCCCTATTAAAATCTAATAATTATAATAGTAATAACAAAGGCAAATTTTTAAATACATCAATAACATAATACCTGAAAACAGATATTTTGGATATGAAAATTCCAACAGTGTCTCAGTTTTCATTCCATACTTAGGCACGATGTATTTAAACATGTTTCTTAATCCTCAGGACAACAGTAAGATTAAAGATTTTGATAGTCAAACTTAAAATGTGAATAACATTTTGCTGAAGTCTCCTACTAGAATATAGTACCTGCCAGCCACTAAAATAATATAAAAGAAAATAATTGGCTCATGATTTTTAGTAACCTTCTGAACCATTTTCATTTTTAAAGTACAGTATCTAACGTCCAATTTTTAGAAGTATAAAAAAAGTTAGTTTTGAAATTCTATCATTTTCTTCCAGTTAGATGGTCTGTGTAGGTTACAACTTACAAATCAATGCAGTTTCTAAATTTTAGAGACACCTCATTTCTTTTGCCAGATTTTTAGCTGAAGTGTGCTGTACTACAGAAACCTCCTGGAGCCTGAACTTCTTTGTTTTGTAAGCATTAGGTTTCCCAGGATGAGAAATAATACTTCTTCAGCCAACTTCATTAAGTGCAATGGCACAGTAACGCTACATTGCTAGCTAGGTTAATCAGCTGTATCTATTCTCAGGGAGTATTAGCAGGCAGACAGACTCAATTCCTTATTTAAGAATGGCAGTTTAGATTCAGATCACATATTAATGACTTTCCAGCTTCAGCGTCTTTGCAGTTTTAGTAGAGTGTCTATCTGGAATAATAAATACAGATCTGAAAAAAAGAACTCTGTATTTGAAGTTTTAACACATGGGGATTTCCCCATGTGTCATATTTTCCTTTTCAGGAATGTAACAAATTGATTGTTTTCCTGAGTATGTTACCCAGAAAACTTTAGACATTGAATTAAATACTTTAACATCTACTTTATGTACAATTGTCTGGACAAGTGACTTTACTATCGCATCTTGATCATTGTACCATTTATCTTTAGTGCAATGAATCTTATGCACCTGTAAAAAACAATGGATTTCTGCCATTTTTTGATTGCTTAAGTTAAGCCCTGATTGATAGCCAGAATTTTTACTCATTATTACACTAACTTAAGTGAAACTACTGCAATGTAGAAATATGTTGTATTTATCTTATAATGAGCTTTGTGTCCATTCCTCCCATTTGATGCTTAGCCATTGCACAGACAGGAGTACTGGAGCCATGTTGTCAAAGGAAAATAAACAGGCAGGAACATCATTCTGCAGTGGGGCACTCATTAATGAAACAGCCGTATAACCACATTAACACAGAACACACTGCCCAGTATTAACTTTTCTTTCAGGATGGGAGATAGCCTGTAAAAACTTGTCTAAGCTCCCATGTAGATCTCATGACTACATAGTCAATACAGTCTATGGAGTCCAGAGCCCTATTCAACTCATCTTCTAGCTGACACCTACATTTGGGTATCTTGCAAGATCCCTAAGCTCTAATCATAGTGTGATACTGCTGCATAAATACAGGGGACATGCCAGAAGAGTGGTAAATGAAGTGAGCATTAGCAGATGTAATGCATGACCCACAGGACACCCATGTTTTCTGTAGGAACAGAAGGAGGCCAGGCATGAACAGAAGGAGGCCAGGCCAGGCTAGGAAAGGGGATTCCACCCTACTAATAGCAGTGACAATTTCTCTGCTCACTATAACAGAGTCACCCACCTCACATAGACACAAGTTCACGTTTACGTGTCTGAATGCAGAGCTGAATCTCACCCTGTAATTTCCAACATTTATCCTGTAGATACCTAAGTCTGTTTCTTAGATCTAATAATTACTTCTTTGATTCAGACACTTTGCAATGCCTTTGCATTCAGTCTCAAATTAACTTTTCATAGAAAAAGACCCTACTTAAAATATTGTAAGTTTTTCAAGTCCTATTCAGACTCTATAATAAATCTTTCAGGGATGCATGACTCATATTTCAGTCAGACACTTATAATAATTTCTTGTTCTTGGAGGCTTAATTGAAAACCTGCTGAAATCAACTGATAGAGTTATTTGCCTTCATCAGCTTTTGGATAAGGCTCTGCTTTTGAATAAATACTATAAATCATCTCATTTTATATTAAAAATTAAGAAATTATCTTTTGCTTTCAAAATGGACTCTATAGCCTTCATTTGATTAATTAGTAACCACTTCATGCTGGTTGGAAAATACAAGGTCAATGGATTCAATTATTCAGTAATTAAAATGGAATTGGGCAAGTAAATATTTTAAATTCTTAAAATGGTTTAGCATTAACTCTCACATAAAACATCAGCACTATTTAAAGGGATTCGTATTGTTTATTTGTAATTCTTTAACAGTGAATTTTATTTCACAAAGACATTAAAAATCCATTTTTATTGTATCTCTAAGCTGTTAGAACATGAACAAAGAAGGCAGCATATAAGACAGTATTATGGCTATTGTGATGCAAGAGCAATATTCTGTATGAGATTTTTGTATAAAACAGATGCTTTGCCAGTTAAAAATATCCTTAAATCTTTAGAAGGAAAGTAAGTCCATTATTTTGGAAGATCTGAACAGATTGGTTATTTCCAACTGGGAAGAAGAATAGTTCCCCTCTCCTTGTGCATGTTTGCTTTCCTGCCCCTTGCTCAGGAAAACCATCTGAAAAGGAGTTTAATTGAGGAGAGAGGAGAGGCTGCGCTGGCCAGTGCAGGCACAGCTGCGCACAGGGGCTGACCAGCCCCTGCTCACACCCCACCAGCCCCTTCTGTCCCCATTCCCACACAGTACCCTGACCCACCCAGTCTCTCCTGCTGGTGCGTCTGGGTGGGTCTGGCCCAGCCTCGGGGCTGCCCGGGGGCTCCTGTGGCACTGGGGAGAGGGAGGGCTGCTGGGGCTCCCCCCACCCCTGTCAGGGTGCACGGGGATCAGCCTTTTGTCACCATAGCCTAACAGCCACCTTTTGTGTCCCTGTTATAGACGAATTAGCAGCAGATAATTTAATCAAGCCACCACTTATTGGAACAATTTCCATACTTTACTACAAGAAAAGCCTTGTTAAATAAAGGGACTCGAATTATTTAGCAAGACAAGAGAGGCATGGAAGAAATTCTTAACTGCACAGCTAGTTATAAGAGACTTGATTTGCTACTTGCAGGTACAGCAAATAGAAAAATGGACTAATATGATTTATTATACAACTAGAGTCAAACTAGGAAGTGTCTTTCCTAACTCCTGAGCAGAAACATTCTCATTCCTGTCTTTTCTAAGTCTTCTTAGCTTTCTTATGTGTTCTATTTGTCTTTCTACTTTCTTTTGCTTCTTCTTCCTCTTCTGCTTCTGCATCTACTTCTCTGCTATTTTGAAAGGAAATGATGAATAGGATTCTAATTGTGTGTAGAAAAATTGTCCAATGTCTCCTCCCATCTAAACCAGCAGGTAGAAAGTATTTATTAATTGTGTATTGCTTTCTAAAGATTAAAGTGACTTTTGGTCACAAAAGCTGCTCCATATGCTGCTTTTATCAATGGAATTTTAATTTAGACTTTAGTAGTGCTACAGGCAAATGACTAATCAATCAACTAAGCCCTGACTTGAGGTTAAGGTTAACTAAATAAGGCATGGAAAACTACTGGAAGTGACAAACATGGTGTGAGAAGCTGACAAAAATTACAGAGAACACTATTAGGAATGGATGGCAGGGGCAGGTAGAGAGGACGAGTTAAGTGAGAAATGGTCAAAATTCACAGATAACTGGAGAGGAGATTTGGGGAGCAGAGCCTTGCAAAGCCAGCATGCCCTGGTAACCTTGTCAGTAATAAAATATAAAGCTGACATTCCCCAGGTAACAATATCAGAAATACCGAATTTAGGTGCAAATGTAGCAAAACTGGGACCCGTGAGGAAAAAGCCATTGGGTTGGGATGTTTATCTGGGAGGAGACAGGTTCAAGGAAAGGAAGGTACTAGGGTGGTGAAAGTAGGGTTGAGAAATGGAAAAAAGGCATAATGAGGTATGTGAATCATGTGCTTGGTGTTATCAGGGGGCACCTGTTGAGCGACCCTGTACTTGGTCAGTGCACCCTAAATCAGGACAGCAAAACTTGTTCTGACCTTAATGCTTCTGTGGTCTGGAGAATGGTGGGGGAGGGATGAGGTTCCCTTCCCCAGACACAAGGAGCTCCTGGACAGACAGCTTGAGCATCCTGTTATCAGTTAGGTGCCAACTCCTGACGAGATGGCAGTCTGCAAATACCCACCACTTCTAACACAGCTCACATTTCTTAAAAATATAGATTCTTGAGTACAGAACAACTTTATTTTTCTTTTAGGTGAGGTCCTCCATTTTTTTTCCTAATATTATGGTTGGCTGCTGCATTAGCATTTAAAGTAGCATGCATCAAATAGTAACCAGTATTTTTTTTTAGTAACAATCTATAATTTAAGAAAGTTAAGTTATGTTAGCCAATGCTGGGAATACTTGGACAAGAAAACATTGGAATTTTGATGAGACAATGTTCTTGCATGAGCAGGCTAACAAAATTTTGACAAAATAACAACAGGGCAACATCAGCACCTCACAACAAACCCTTGGAACATTCTCACTAGTTTTCCAGCTTCACTGATTAAATTTTCCTCTGTGGTGACTTCATACTATCGAGCATTTTAACATATTTAAAATTTTAACGGAACACATTATGGAGACATTTCTTTTTAACAGTATATTCTGAAGCTTAAATTGAATTTAAAAAAAAAAGGAAAAAAAGAAAAAAAAGAAAATGTGACAGAGTGTTACCAAAACTGGCATTTCTGCAGTTTATCCTGTAACAAGCCTTTAATCTTGACAAAGATCCACTGAGATTAACCTCTAGAGAAACTGGTATCGTATGCGGCATCTTTAGCCTCAGGTTAATGGGATAAATAATTGAGGCAAGTATGTTGGGTAATGAGGTGAGTTTTAACATTTTAATATAATAATCAGCTCTAACTAATTGTTGAGTCTCTCTACAGGCTGTGTCTGTCCTGGGACTTGCTATTTTTAGCACAAAAGGTAGTCAGGAATGCAAATTACTGGAGTAAGGCAAAAGGATAGGGCAGAAATAAAACACAACGTATATCTCATGTAGCTACAGAAAATGAATACTTTAAATCTCCAACTACCCTTTTCATACCTGTACCTACCAGCGTATATTGCATAAATAGCAGATTTCTATCTATTTCTATAGATAGAAATTAAGGCATCTTATGGGTTGCTCTGCTGAAGCTGTACAGGCATCATGGATACACAAGGAGAACGGATATATGTAAGCATGCTTTTATTTTTTGGGTAATGTATTCACCTACAAACTAGGACTTCTGAATTGCAATCCCTGCTTCCTAAGCTGCTTTCTGAGTGGTTGGTTGTTGGTTTTTTTTCTTTTTTTTTTTGTCTTGTTTTGTTTTTCATTTGTTTGTTTTACATGCTGGAAGACTACATAAGATAATACGTATAAGTCCTAGGAAAAAAGACTAGGCTATAGTACACATTATAGCTAGCTCAGAGCATTAGCTAGTAGATTGGTTTATTAATATTCCTTCTTCATTGCTTCCTTCTGGCTCTTTCAATCTTGAAATTCTTTCTCACAGAAATTACTTATAACCAGTTTATATCCTCATACTTTACTAAGGCAGGGCAGGTTGTGAACATGGGTAATAATTTCTACCCTTGGTTAACAGATTCAGTCCTACTGAAAGAGACCAGAAGTACAACTTATGGGAGGAAGAGTATATCACAGTTGATGCAAGACCCCAAAGCTGCATTAACTGCATAGTTTCTCAGGGGAAAAGAGAGAAGTTTTCTCACAAGTGATTGATTAACTGGGAATGCAAGAGACCATTCTATCAACTACAGTAAGTGTGCCTCCAAGGTACAAGAGATACCACAGAACTATTTAGTTTACTTTGCTTCTTCCATATCATCTTGAGCATTTGAAAGAGTGGGATGCCCGGGATTAGAGCACAGAATCCCAGCCCTCTGCTCAGGCTCCACTCTGTGCACAACATGTGAAATGGTAGTCCCATGTATGCACAGGGATTTCAGCACCTCTAACAAGACTTCAGGGGCTTGAAAATGCCTCATTACTCCTGAAATTTCCACATCTCTCTCTTCATGTCTTGCTCCTTTAAAGCCAATTTTAAATCATTGTCCAATACCCAATATTCCTAAATTTATATTAATTAATATATGGCATCTGAAGACAATTTTTTATGACAAAATTTATTTTTTCTTCATGGGTAGTCATTTTTGCAATTTGACTTTCTAGTTATCACCTCCCTGACTATAGATATGGCTCCAAGTTTCTCACAGTATCAGAAACACAGTTCCATGCTATGGGAACCCTACCTCTGATATCCTCTTTATCTGTCTTTTGTGGGCAAAGAGAACAATTAGTCATTATTTTCCTCATAACTTTCCCATTCTTCCCTTTCTTTAAGAACCCAAATGCCATTCCTTTCATCTTTCCTGATAGGTCGTGTTTTCTGAATCTCCTATAATTCTCATTTTTCTGCTCAAATCTCCCTGGTGTACCTGTGTATACACATATGAATATTTATGATTTTTCTTGTCTTTTCTTTTCTGCATTAAACTGTATACTGTATTTAATGACAAGTAAAATGGAATAATTTTCCCCCATAGATTTATATAATTCCCCTAGTTTTTAGATTCTAAGCAAATGCTTCTTTTTGTAAGAGTATCCTGTTAACGCCTAACAATGCATGATTCTAGATTTTATTTTTCTATACTTCTGCTTCTTGCAGTTTTTCTGCAGCTGTTCTCCACTTAGCATTGCACTATAATTCATTTGCATTGTGTAATTAACTTCTATTCCACTATAATAACTTTTATTTTTTGTGACTAAATATCATCATAGGGATCTTAAGATTTGTATTTGATTTATAAAAAATAGTGACTTCCAAGAAAAAAAATTCTTGGGTTATAAAGTTAAATATTTTCAATTGTATAGCAGTTTTAAATTTTCCAAATTTTATCTTTTTGTTGTAAGCAATAACAAAATATATTTTTTTTCAATTCTTATATATGGAGAATATTTAAGGAAAGTTTATGTTTGAAAGGAAATTTATGTATTTGTGTGTGCTGGTTTTGGCTGGGATAGAGTTAATTTTCTTTATAGTAGCTAGTAAGGGGCTATGTTTTGGATTTGTGCTGAAAACAGTGTGATAACACAGGGATGTTTTAGTTGTTGCTAAGTAGTGTTTATACTAAATCCAGGACTTTTCAGCTTCCCATGCTCTGCCAGGTGCATGAGAAGCTGGGAGGGGACACAGCTGGGACAGCTGACCCCAACTGACCAAAGGGCTATTCTATACCATATGACATCATGCTCAGTATATAAAGCTGGGGAAGAAGAAGGAAGGAGGGGGACATTTGGAGTGATGGTGTTTGTCTTCCCAAGTAACTGTTATGCGTGATGGAGCCCTGCTTTCCTGGAGATGGCTGAACACCTGCCTGCCCATGGGAAGTAGTGAATGAATTCCTTGCTTTGCTTTGCTTGCGTGCGCGGCTTTTGCTTTCCCTATTAAACTGTCTTTACCTCAACCCACGAGTTTTCTCACTTTTACTCTTCTAATTCTCTCCCCTGTCCCACCGGGGGGGAGTGAGCGAGCGGCTGTGTGGGGCTTAGTTGCTGGCTGGGGTTAAACCATGACAGCGTGATTCTATTTCTTCTTGATAATTTTGCTCTTTAAAGTGTATTCTGAACCTGTCTGTTGGAAAATCCCATAATTTTTTTTCAGAAAAGTTTCTACTTAACTTCCTAAAAACTTAGTGAAAACACTAAGTTAAAGTTCTTGTTCTTTCTCATTGCGAATTTGGTCTGTTATAATTATAAAAATATGTAATTAGTTATTTATAAATCCAGTCCTTTATATAAGGACAAAGTTTATTTTCTTTAGCAACAGCTTAGTTTTAAAACAATAAAAGAAGTGAAGGAAATTAAATTGATGTTTACATATAATTACATAATACATTGAAAAAAGTCACTGCTATATGTAAATATAAGTGACTTGAACCACTGAGTATATCAAATAAAATTCAATTATAAATGAAACCACTAAACCAATCATAACAAGGTATTGACATGTGTACCTTGTTAGGAATACTTTATTACCTGGGAAAAGTGATTTTTAAACACCAAAAACCAAATGAGAAAATGATTTACATACAAACACACACACCCTCACACTGAATTAATTCTTTGATGCACAGAAATAAGATGTATTCACTACACAGCAGAAAACTATTTCACTAGATGAGCCTATATATTCTTATTTTTACATTGATTTTTTAAGACTCTCTCTTATTTTCTGTCTTGTTATTTTTACCATTAAGGAATATTTGGGGATGTATTCAGTCCAAAGATTAGTGTACAAAAAAAGTTGGATTGTGTGAATAAGCATTTCAGTTTGCTGTTTTTTGAGATACTTGTGCTGCTTCTTAAGGAAGCTGCACGTATTAGTAACTCAGAGACTGTGGATCATGGTATTTCAACATGGCACTTCCTTATCTTTATTTTCTCTCTTGTGTGAGTACTGAGCTAGAGAGGAAGGAAAAAAATCTGTTACCAAATCTGAAACATACAAGGTATTCCATAAAAGAGCAAACTGATACTGTGCCGGTTTAAAGCTTTTATTTTCAGTTGAACTTTCAGAAAACAAGCAAAGGATATCTAAAATCACTCTCTGAAAGGAAAAAAAAAAAAAAAGCTTTTGTCCCTACTCGGTTCACCAGGTGTCTATGAAAATACTGTACTTTTCACACCAGAGTACATTTAACTGAATTTGTGTACAGATCTTTTTCAGCTTCTAAATTCCTAGGGAAATAAAAAGGAGAGGGGGAGTAATACTTGGCCTCTTCATTAGCAGATATAAAAGGTCAACAGAACTGCTGCATAGTAGGCAAATTAATAAAAATAGGAGAGTTTAAAAGAAACCTTAAATGAAATTCAAGAATTTTAAAAAATAAACATGATTTCCACTCCTCTACCTCTCTAAAACAACAGACAAACAACAACAAAAAAACCCTGTGGTTCAAGGTATTACTACATGGGGTTCTCCCACTCCTTGGTTATTCATCCTATAAAGTAAAATTAATATCCAGCTCTTTTGACACGGATGTGCAATATATTACAATCCAGAGTATTTTGGAAAGGTTTTGGAGGGTGTATTGAAAGTCAGAAGAGTCTTTAGCTGTTGTCGTTGTTCACCAAAAGTATAATTTCACTGTTAGAACCCAAGAGGTGAATTCAGAATCCTGCTGCTGGCCCGGAAATACTAAGGAGCGGCATGATGATTGTGCCGTTCAAAGGCATTTAAAAAAATACTTTGTGCTACCTAATTGTAAGATGGATATTGTTTCACTGACACTACAACCTGAGACCAAATCATTCAGTATTAAATTAATCTGAATTTCATACTGTGTTTTCCTGACAGATTTCACAGATATTCATCCTATGCCTAGACCAGCGCTGGATTTTCCCTCTTGTTAGTCTGTTGATGTGCTCCAGTTTAATGACAGCCAGTCACAGTCTCGGTCCTAGCATGTTCTCAGCGAGTTAGGGGAACAGGCATTACAATATGATCTCTATGCAGTACTTTTAAATTGGTGTTTCTTTCATCTCATCTTCTTTGTTCTTTTACTGGTTTTTTTGTTTGTTTGTTTCTGATAGTTGTGACTAGTTTGCTATGAACAGTTAGCAGCCCGAATAGCTGTATGAACAGCACTCATGTTTTGCTTTTCTTGGGAACCTAGGGGGAAAAGGGAAGCTTGAAAATCAACAAGATTTTTATAAATTATTTTTTCCCCTTGAGATACAAGACCTCATGTTTTTCTGAATATTGGATCCAACAAAACTTTGATTTGAGGAATGGACATCTACTAAGATAGGTGTCTTTATTAACAACCTCCTATTCACTAGTTTCATTACCTATACAAAAAAGAATTTAACTGACCAATGTACTATATACCTGAAATCATCAATGTTACCTGAAATTATTAAGATCTTTAGATGTTTCTTTTGTATTAACAGGGGAGACCAAAATAGTTTCACAATTGAGATATAACTAGAGTCAGGTCAAAGGGGAAAATCTACTGAAGCAGACACTGTCTTTCAAATAAGGTCAATTATATCTCTGGACTGTGGAGGCTTTCTTAGAAACAATAAAAAAATCTTATTTCACCTTCCCTTTTACTTGGGCAGCATGATAAACAATGGTTGCAATCCAGTTACCGTTTAAATTCCTCTGCAGATGTGTTTCTTCTATAGTATCCTGAAGATACTAGCCTTACTCAACAGTATGTATGGCCATTCCTACCTTGTCAGGCACAGAGATCTTAATTGAAGAGTGAGCAAAACACTGTACAAGACTTCTACAAGTTATTTATTCTATTTAATTGAAAAAAATCTATATTGGTAAATTATTGTTACTAATTAATGCTTCACGCTAATCTTTGTATGTTACTATTAAAAATATGGTGCTGATCTGAATCTTCAGTGACGTATAATAGTGATTCTATAGTTTTACATGGTTATTGTCACATTTACTCAAGCAACAAGCCATGAGAAAGAAACAATGTGTATGACAAGCAAACTGGACTAGGAGTACACAACTTTAAGGATTGTTTAATTTAAAGTATACCGCCTTCATCTTCTACAGCTTCCTGCCCACCTTCTATCCTATAAGCATTGAAGAGTTTCTTGGGAATACCCTCATTTATATCAAAGACATGTCTGTCTCAGTAAAGATAGTGAAAGACTTTCAGCACTACCCTTGAAATGTTGATCAATTTAACTATGTCAGGCAAGCAGGCAGTTGGGAACTGCTGGTCCTCTTTGAATTTGTTAAATGGGGCCTAGCAAATCCCTGGTTTCTTTTCCTGGCCAAATTGGGTAAACCGGGCTGATATTTGTCTGCAGCAGCTTACTGTTACCTGTACATAGCAGGAGTGACAGTTTATGATGATAGAGTCATCTTGGTGCTAATGTTAGGAGAGGTCCTTTGCCTGTCTGAAGTTTATAAATGTCTTTTTGGAGAAAATGTTTTTCAGAACTCTGTTACCATTGCCATAATTTTTCATTATGTAGTGAAGACTAGTGCAGGGAGGCAGTTTGTTTTCTGTGGAGTACTTGGTGGCACAGCAGGGAGCACTGGCCACCATTCTCCTTCTCAGACAGCTGGCACCAAGCATCAGGCTGTAAAGGTCTAGAGCAGCAGGAGAAAAAATATAATACTGTCTTTCCTAAATCTGCTCACCAGAACCATTCACAGAAGTTGCAAAAAAGAGATCAAGTTCACAGGAAGTGTTCAAAGCAGGAATATTCATGGTGCTTAGCTATGTCTTTGCTAAGTTTGAATGCATCTGTTGTTTCTGCAATGATTTATAAACACATTTTTTTCCTCCCCTTCTCTCTCTTCTCATCTTTCCCTCTCCCATCTCCTCCCGTCTTGTCCTGGTTTCAGCTGAGATAGAGTTAATTTTCTTTATAGTGGCTGGTATGGGGCTATGTTTTGGATTTGTGCTGAAAACAGTGTTGATAATACAGAGATGTTTTAGTTGTTGCTGCACTACTCAAGGACTTTTCAGCTTCCCATGCTCTGCCAGGTGCAGAAGAAGCTGGGAGGGGACACAGCCAGGACAGCTGACCCAAACTGACCAAAGGGCTATTCCATACCACATGATGTGTATAAACATGTGCTCAGTATATAAAGCTGGGGAAGAAGAAGGAAGGGGGGACATTTGGAGTGATGGCGTTTGTCTTCCCAAGTAACCATTATGCATGATGGAGCCCTGCTTTCCTGGAGATGGCTGAACACCTGCCTGCCCATGGGAAGTAGGGAATGAATTCCTTGCTTTGCTTTGCTTGCGTGCGTGGCTTTTGCTTTACCTATTAAACTGTCTTTACCTCAACCCACGAGTTTTCTTACTTTTACTCTTCTGATTCTCTCCCCCCTCCCACTGTGGGGGAGTGAGCGAGCGGCTGCGTGGTGCTTAGTTGCCAGCTGGGGCTAAACCATGACAGTCCTTCATCTCTGCCTTCATCTCTGCCCTCCTTTTTTTTACATTCCCCCCCCCCCCCCTTTTTTTCTCTTTTACTTTTTCTCCCTTTTTTCCCTTTTTATAGAAAAAAAGTTTTGGTAGAAAAATGACATACAGTTTTAATTGTATGCCACCCTTCTTCTTTCACATTGAAATTAGCCATTTAACGGTATTGACAAGTAAATTATCTTCACCGAGTATCTGTTTTCACTGTTGAAGTGCATAAATACAATTCTAAGGGACACTGAATAACATCTCTCTCTCTCTAAAATCATTATCTGTTATTCAAAAACACCATTCTGAATTGTACCCTTCTATTCTAGTTATTTCTTGGTCTTTTCTTTTTTCTTTTGAGATACCAGTAAAGAGAATATCAGTATCTCAGTTTCTAAAGAATCATGTGAATATCCTCCAGGTTCTTTGAAGTTCTGTTTCACATAGACATAAATAGGTCAGGTAAGTATAAATTTTACTCATAGGATCAAACCACACCTCTTTTCTCCCCCTCGCCCCCTGCCATAATGGAGTTCTTAAAGGAGTACTTCAGAGAAGTAGCTGTAATTAGGTACTTGGCCTATTTTATATAAAATGGAGCAGTGGCATGATTAACAAAGAAAGGAATTAACATTGTCAGAACCCCTTGGCTAGAGCTCTGACTCAGAAAAAGATAACTTGGATAAAAAATCAGATTGAACTTTTTATGTATAAACTGAGTATACATTCACTCTTACAGACCAAGAAAATCTTAAGAAAAATTGTAGGTTTTCATTCAAACAAACAAAAAAAATCTATTGAAGTAATGTGATACAAAATGAGCTCCTTGAACTACGAAGTTTAACATTTTGGGTGGGGGCTATTTTGGGTTAACCAAAGGATATTTGACCAAACAGATTAGGAAGCAGAAGACTATATTTTCTGCAATGACTTTATCATCTTTTTTCCTTATGCATGCATCTCACTAAGTCTTTCAAAGGCTTTTTTTGCTTTTTCTTCTGAGTAATTCACATCTAGAGGAAATGAAGGGAGGAAAAAATAAAAGAGAAAAACCCAGTGTGTCATTTCCATCATTAATAGAGGAAAAAAACCTGTAGTTTGTATACTGAATATATCTTACCAGAAAATTCTTGGAAGCTGGATCACTCTTTTTTTCTAGTAAAAGTGTTTTCCCTATTTGCAATAAACTTTTGGGGGTTTTTTATCCATTCATTCTTTAACTAGGGAATATCAATTGGAAAATACTGCAAATTTTCTGAGATGATAAGCAAAAATCACAAAAAACTTTAATAAAGACAAAAATGTCATGTATTTGGTGGCATTTTGTAACCCTACACTTCGAAATATTCACTAGCCAAAGGTAATGTTTTGGTCAGGGTGCAAAGACTTCCATCTGTAAGTTTAGCCAAATTATTTGCAAGACATTAGACAGAATTTTAATTAATGTTGGAAATGAGCTACTATATCCTAACTGAGAGTCTAAATGCATCAGGTGCAACTTCCATATCATTTCTTCTGGTTCTTCTGCAGTTCCACATCAGTTCTTGTTCTGCTTGAAGAATCAGGCAGTAAAAGCATCTCAGCAAATGTTCATATCTGTAAGATAAAAAATTAATACAGGTAAAGCTGTCTATCATTACCAGCATGCTTTAGAAATAAGGTAGGCTTAGTGCTAAGGAACAGTTTAATAGACTGAAATCAATACTGAGCTAAAGCAAACTGATGCCATACTGGAAATCTGTTTTATTCACTTTTTGTCTCTGAAGAATTCAGATCTTAAGCCTACTTATGCTCCAAAGATCTTCTGTATATGGATTGTTTTAAATGGCAGCTTAGAGCCCTGTAAGTTAATTACTTTAAATTTAATTGGTGTCTTGTATAAAAGGCTTCTTAAAAAACAAAATACATTTCAGTTAAAAAATAGAAAAAAAACAATCTAGTAAGTGGTAACAAAATCAGGAATGCCTGGAACAACTTTTGATATTTTACTTCATTTTCATTGCATCAAGATTTCAGATAATGACATAAATACAGTAGTTTGAAGTGGAACAGAGTTAGTTCATATCTGATTTGCAAATACTGTCTCTGTTGAGACGAGTCTTCCATGTGGACAGCTAGATATCATGACTATGAAAATGTAACTCTGCATACAGAAATTAACAAGCCCTAACCTTTTTTTTCTTTTTTTCTTTTTTTTTTTTTTAAGGGGGGAATTATTATTCCATAATGTAGCAGTTATAATTGCAAGAAAAAGAAGCAAGTATGCAATTACCATTTCTAACCTCCTAAAAGTACAGTCCAATCATCAGAGCAGAACAGGTTTTGTTTGTTTTTCCCCTTCCCCTCTAGTAGCAGATCAAGTAAGACTATACTAAAAAAAATCTCATGGCTACAAACTCAGTAAAAGTTAAGAGTGATTCCTTGATAATGAGTTATCACTACCAGACAAAACTGTAACTACTGAAAGGTCTTACTTCCTAGAGAGTGATGGTAGGATGTTAACATAAATAAGCTTCTTAAACAGAAAAAACTCCATAAAACTTATTTGTACTATTTAAAATGAATAAAACTATTTCTCTTTTTTCTATTTTATCTCATCCACTTCTTCTTCCTCTTGCATTCAGCATTATCTTTTGAAAAGAGGGGGAAAAAAATGTATGATTTTTGTTGTCATCTTAGAACTCTTTCAAAGTTTCCATTTCTGTCCTCTTCAATGAAGTACAGGGTTGTTGACACCTTGCAAAACATTTTTTGGTGTCAGCTATTGGGTAGAATTCTTCCTATATTATTTTGTCCAGACAATAATGGGTTGAACAAAAGGCAGCTCCTATATACTTTTTATTTTCTGAAAAAAATATATTTACATTTCTAAATTCTTCCACAGAGATAAGACTTCCAAATAAGGTACTTGATTTATAATTTGATTGCACAAGCTTGTTACTATATGGCCATCTCCAGAGTTTGCTATAGCAATTATAAAGGGATTTTTTGCATCCAGTAGTGTTCTCAGAAAGCAAAACCCACAAAATCTCCAACAATCATGGTTGTTTTTATTGTTATAAAACCAAGATACACCATAAATTAATTTGGTTGGGGTATAAACATGCTAGTATGCATGTTTATAAGATTCTGTCTAACTTACCTAGTGGTGCCAGCTAGAATCTAAATATTTATCTTAGGCTTATCAAAATAGTGAAAATAGCTAGATAAAACCAACTTAATTTTTAAAGGGCCATAGGAAAGACAGAAGTAACAGTCTTGTAGCAAATACAATAGATGTCTTTGGATGCACACTTGCACTATATGGTTAAAGAACTTTCGTGTTCACATCCTTCGTGTCCTGCAGGGAACTTCCTTCCGTGTGAATTCTCTTAAACAATGATCCCCTTTAAAAATAGACTCAGTAAAAGCCGAATTTCGGGGCTCCCATTTTAAGGGAAAAAGTATACACTCTGCTGAAGAAAGAGATAGGAATGCTTTATGGAGTGGAAGTATTCTGGTATTTTAAGAGAGGGGAGCTCCAATCCAATGTGATCAAAATGATGTCCTCACTGCCCCTATGACTTGATGAGTGAGTGGATGTGCTATGTTGTCTAGTTCTAATGCTTATCTTTTCTTTAATCCTTATCTTTTCTTTAATCCTATGTCATTGGTTGTCTACCTCTTATATCTGAAAAGATTGCAATGATACTATTATTACATATGATTTCTCAGGGAAAATCAAGATTACAACTATCATAGAATGGTAACTAACTCATTAGGATGACTATTTTAATGCACCAGCAGTGGAAGTAAAAGTAATGTTACTGATGTAGCTTTAAGTTTTTTGTACTTAATTGTCTCTAAAACAGCTGAACGATGGAACACTGTTTAATGGTGGGAAGAAAATAAAGTTTCTGAATTGTTAATAGGAATTATGTTAAAGAATGTGAATCTCATAAATGTGAACCATGCAATTTTAATTTGGTTTTCCACCTGATTAGGGAGGCAACTCCTTTAGTAACCACAGCTGTAGGACATGATAAATAACTCATCAGAAGAATGTCTGAATTCATGAAGAAATACAATTGTTATAGATTAAATATAGTGTAAAGAACTACTTTTAGGAAGAGGAGGCAAATTCGCTTTGAAATTACAAACAGGGTTTCTTCTGCAGAACTCAATACCAAATCCAAAACCAAATAAAAGGTCAACCTAAATAAACAAGATCAGCTAATTAATTTAGTAACACAGTTAAAAACACATAGCATAATAAAATGCTGACCTAAAATGGAAAAACAGTCCTCAGAGGACAATGAAAAGAATGAAAAACTTGTTAAAACTGGCTTCTAATAAAATTTGCTATTGTGTGGATATGTTAACTTATTTGTCCTTTTTTCTGAGCATTCATGCTCAGGAACAGTGCCATTAGGTACTGTAAATGCTCCTGTATTACATGAAGTTACAACCATTCAGCATGCTCGAGTTGTGCCCTGTCTGCCTTCAGTTACAGTAGTCTATGATAACCAACACATGCCATTACTTCAGTAATATCTTTGCCTCATTCCATTACTTTTCAAAGTATTTCACTGATTCTCTGATTTCATGTCTTTCTCATGTTTACCTAATAGTTCTGAAAATAGACTTATTCCATTTGTCACCACTCTAGTGCCCAGAAGTTTCACATATTAATTAATATTGTAATTAATTATTAAGTGTAGTTTGTGGAATTAGAAAATGGAAAAAAAGTGATGGAATCGAATTTCACAGCCTTTTCTTTCAAAACTTTAGTAATTTTGATGTTTTATGTTGGTATTTCATTTTCTATCTTTTTTAAATTTCTCTATCTTTCAATTATTATTTTTATTTGCCTTAAGGATAGTTCAATACCACTTATGCCAGGGGTATGGATTTGAAGACCATCATATGTTCTTTCCATCCTTATTTTCTATTATTTAAATAATTGGTTTGGCATTTATTTTGCAATCAGACATTATGTAAGTATCTCCCAGTCTTCTTCTCTGGTATTGTATTTTAAAACTGTTCTTATCACTGTGCCAGTTGATGCAAGAAGAACAAATCAATGCCTGTGAAACTGATGTTTTTCTTAAAAAAACCCAAAACTTAAATTCTACACACACACACAGAGAAAAGCACTTCAATGGAAAATCCAATAAGATAGTCAATTTTGATGCATTGAAACATAAAAATCCCTGAAAATACCCTGCATATTTGATTTGGAATGGCAATATTTGTTGCAGTAGCAATAATATTCAAACATAGCTTTTTTATGTAGCCAAAACCAGCCCTCAGCTATGAGGTCCTTCATATGATCAGTTTTTCTTTATCTGAGACATTGACATTCTGATAAGCTAAACAGCATGAGATAGGTCTTAGGGGGTATGCTAGTAACCTAATGCAAAGTTACCTACATGTCTTTGAGGAGACACGGACTACAGATAACAAGTCTCTACTGACAGAGCCAATAACAAAACAAGGACAAATGTCAATCCCTGGCCATAAAGCTGTTGCACTGATTGGTTCATGTTCACACTGCTTAGGAAAAGTTGTTTTTACAGCAAGTTTATCTTTAAGAGAGCTAGGTAGAATGGTCCTAAGCTGAACCAGTTAGAGAGAGAGACTCAGCACTGCTTTGATTTTTATGAGCTTGCACAGTCACATCCAGGATTTTTTAAATACAGAATTAGTTTGTATGGGTGTAATGTAATGTTGCATTCAAAATCTTTTAAAGGTCAAAACGTGAAAGCATTCTAAGCACAGAGCTAATATGTTACTGCAAAAATACAATACGCTATTAGTATTATCTATCCAATTACAAAGATACTAACTCTCATAGTCTAACTTACCTAATTGATGCTGAAAAGTCTCAGTAGTAATACCATTAAAATTGTTACATGTAAATTCTCTAGTGTCTACCCTTTTCTCTGGTGTTAAGCTAACACCTCCAGTGCCTGTCTGAGTAGCAAGTTGAGTGGGAACAGTCCTCCTTGAGCAGTGCATAGGGTGGCTAACAGCTTACCCTTGGTCACTGGCATCCTGTGCTCTTCACCAAGAGGCGTATGAGCCTGATGGTGGGATTTTCTTCCTCCTCAATCTTAGGGTTGCTTGGGTTATTTCTATACATTTTCTAATGCTCTGCTTGGATGTACTTCACTGATTACAAATTCCACATTATACTAAGTTTTCTGCTGAATTATCTTTAAAATCAGTTTTGCCTGACTCACAAGATTGCCTTCCTTTAAGAAGCAGTAATTGGCTTTTCTGATTCATGGTCTACAGTCTGGGTCCTCTGCTGTCATCATGTTGTCTGTACTGTTCTACACCACACTTTTATTCAAGAGTCATAGACAGTTAACTCTACACTGAATAACTGTTATTTTTGTGTTCTATTACTTACAACAGGTAAGTACAACCATGAAGTAGCACAAAGCTAAACTAAAGCTAAAACAAATGTAGGCTATTGTCACCTGACCAAATTAGTGTCAGAGCTAAAACAACCTAAAATCAGCTCAGGCCAAGGCCTATTCAGGCAAGTCCTGAGCCAAGTCCTGCATTATTAGGTTAATACAAAGCCTGTGGCCTTCCAGTAGTAATGGCAAAATCATATTCACTGGGCTACAAGAAGAGCAGAGAATCAACTTCCAAGTCACAACAAAACATCTGTCCTGTTTCTTCATGAAAGTGAACCCTCATTTGTTTAATGCTGCCCACGATAATCTTCTTGAAAGGGAGCTGGTTTAGAACAACTTTGTCTTGCATATGTGTATAATCAGGCGCCCTCCCCACTCGTCATCTCCCATTCATCTAGAACAAGAGAGAGGAGGCATCGTTTCCTATCCTAGATTCTGCACCTGTGCTTTGAATCAAAAACCACCCACCAGTTTACATGGTGGGATGGTGAATACTGAAGTCTAACTTAGACAGGCTGCCAGGAGGCTGAGCAGGACCGTGAGGTGCTTCACCCCACAGGTGCAGTTTAAGGATATCTCAGCCATGGTTTATCCACCAGCTGGATAAACTACTTAGAGAAAACTATCATCTGACTGTTGCAGAACAGTAACATACTAACTTTACATTATTTGTCTCTCTATTGACAATCACATTAGTCTTTCAAATTTATTTACATAAAATATTCATACCCACAGAATTAATAAGTAGCAGTGAATCAGTAATTACTTTAGTCTAATAAAGTTTTCATCATATTTTTAAACAAGCTATGCAATAACAGCACTGTTTTTCTCAAAATTCTTTTTTTCCCTTAACACCAGGAATAAAAATAAAAGCAGAACCTAAAATACTCAGCACACCAATTTCCTTTTTAGTTAATTTTCATAATCACCTATAAAGGAAATTTTGGTTTAAATATTAAAAACTTCCATAGATTTTTTTTTATTCTTTGAAGGTACTTCAGATTTTTCCCTTTTGTGAGTGTAAAATATCATAATCTCATCCCAATGGAACTTCAGATTTAATATCATCAGGCCACTTTATTACAAAGTACTGCCCAACATACCAGATTCCTAAAAAAAAATCTAATTCCTCCAGACCTTCTAGTCTCTGGTATATTTCCTTCCTCAATTGTTCTTAAAGAAATAAGGCCATGTTCTGTGTAATAGAAAATATCCATACTGCCTGTGTTGAAATAGCAAGATACCTATGAAAATAAAAGAGTAGTAATGATAGTTGGTTTAAAAAATAAGCAGAACATGCATCTTGTCTTGCATTTCTTATTACTGCAGCTGAAGGTGGATAGTATTACCGTGTAATTGTAACACCAAGGATATATGTTCTGAAGTACTAGAACAAATCATTAAAGTAGTTGTGGAACAGGTTAACAAGAATAGGTGACAGCAGAGTGAAGCCAAAAGTCTCTGAAATAACTCCTCTCCCTTAAGAATAAATTCTTTTGACTATATACTTCAGATTGCCTATGGTTTGTTAAACTGCCAGCCGAGTTTGTTCTTGTAGCTATGAAGATGACTAGACTCAAAAAACGAATTTAAATTTGACAATTAAATGTTGTAAAATGTCAGGGAGACTTTACAGTCTAAATTTAAGCACCTGCCTTTATTATTAGGTTCATACTCTGGACACATCTTTGTTTGTTTGTTTGTTTTTCTATTGACCAGATGAGGAACATTAGCTTCTAACTTTAGGAGCTCAGAGTTGCTTTTAAGTTAGATGCTGAAATAGCCCATAGGTAAACAACTCATGCACTGAATTTTGCGTCAAGATGTGCTTAACATTTGCCTTGATAGTCAGGCATCAGATTTAACTCATTTGCCCATTCTCACTATGGCATTACCATCCACGCTAGGAAGGACTCACAACAATTATGACTTTTCTTAAAGCACAGAAAAAATACTCAGTGATGCTTTCTGGAAAATACTGCATCGCCCTTAAAGTATTCCTTATTCTATCTTTTGCACAGTCTTTGTTTTTCAAACAAAAAAAATACACACAATGCTGTATTACTTGATCGGTAAGTTTATTCATCTTGGACACTATTATGCAAATGTTAAAAGCATTGAACTGCAAGACTCTGAAACTACAGACAGGGTGGGCATTTATGCATTTGCCTTTGTCTCCAAGTACATTTGTCCCTATTTGACCAAAGATTATGGTGTGTGACTGGAAAATCTAGGAAAATGATACAAATTTTCACTTTTCCAGCAGGTTTTTAATTCGGCTTTCCAGAATTCAAGTAAGTAAATGGTGCTTCAGTGCTAACCTGTTTTGTTTTTTTGCTCACTTAAGAGGATTTCTGTCACACTAGGTAAAAAAAGAAAATAGGTTGATCATATGAAGGCCACACTTTTTCATTACCAGTTTTCATGTCTTACACTATATATTTAGTCCAATATTTTAGCAGTTTAAGAATAGCAGTAAAGGACAGATGCATTTTCAAATGAAGTTAATGTTTTAAACAGGTACCACAATTCAGTCTAATAAATGTAGTCGAAAATGGTAACTGAAGAGGTCTAAACCTGAAATCGGAGGAATACAAGCAGTTCTATTGTAAGCTTTAGCAGTGAAGAGATCTTTCATTTGCCAATAAGAACAGACATCTTAGTCAATACTAAATCTTGTGAATTGACCCTGCTTGTTAAATGAGAAAGCACCTTAAATGTGAGAAGTGACTTGAATAAGGTCAATGACAGTTCTCATTATCTACTAGAAGAAAGATATGTAACACTGTGTACTTGACACTCTGATTTCTTCTTTTTTCTGATCATTACTTCTTAGCTTTACTTGTTTTCATCATTATGTCATTCATGTTTTATTGTAGTACTGATGAAACTAATGGTGCCCAAATATATTATTTATTGTCAATGTAACATCAGGAAATTATCCTTCTGTGTTATGTAAATCAATGAGGAAAGGCAAGAATGAGTTAGAAATGAAAGGTTTACTAGAAATAGAAAACTGGCACTATTACAGACCTAAAATGCTTGTTTCATAATCAAATCACTTCATCTTTGTATCTCAGAGCAAATTAAGAATGGCTGAAACACAGAAGGCCTTGAATAAATGAACATAGGTTTTATTATTATTTATTGCTATTAAAGAAGTACAAACAAAACAAAACAAAAGGCCTTCTGACTTTAAACAGCTTTTCCTTTCTCTTTAGAGACCTTTGGACTTCTATTGCTTCCATGTTATCTTCTGGCAATACATTCCTTAGAATTGGTATTTACATATTGACTCCCAATTATTAATTGGAAATAAGTCTCTAAAAGCATAATCACAATGATTTGTCATTCTATAAGGTTAAATTTCGTAATAGAGATTTTAGATTGGAATTAAAAGCAGTGTTAGGACACAAAATGAAATCTTTTTGAGAACACTGTTTTGTATACATAGGCCAAGTATATTTGGAATATAGATGGTCTGTACAGTTTAATATCTTGTCTCTGCTATTTGACAAAGACAGAAAAATATCTGTCTATATTAAGTCCTTCTCCACAAAACTGTTCACATATAGACTTTTATTGAATGTTTCTATCCTTTGACTGGTGGAGGAGAGGGAAAACAAAAGCAAAAAGAAATAACATGGCAAAATGCAAATAAGCAGAAGTATTAACCAATAAGTAAATCCCTTCATCCTTTTAATATATGAACCATAAGTCATTTGGATATTAAAATCTTGGGATGCAAGAGGATTATTTTAATTAAATAAGTTCCAAGAGGAGATGGCTTTACTTCAATGTATCAATATGGTATTGTTTTTGTGGTGTGGGACTGGTTACCTGTGTCAGATATTGACATGTCATTGTGTTTCTTTTTAGGAGCTTATGTTAAATTTATCATCAGAGTCAGGTTTCCCAAGATAATTTTACAGGCTATATTTTTAGTAGAGCATCCAACAGCAATAAAACATTTTAATATTTTCCATAGGGAAAAACTCTAGTTTAAACTGGTTCATGGAGTACATCATTTAACTGCACAAAGTTAGTGCCTTTAAAATGTGAGCCAAAATGCTAGTTCTCCTAGCATTTGGTCTTTGTATAACCTTGGGGGGGGGGGGTGGTTTTTTGTTTGTTTTTTAAATGTAAATGTGTAGTATTATTTGCAAATGGTGCGGGATAACTTGTGTCTTCTTAATGATGCCAGTGTCACATCCCTGGTCAAGGCAGTTGAGGAAATGGTTTCCACTTAAAAGTTCTGTTTCTGTGAAATCCATATGAAGGCCTGCATGCGCATGTGAAGTAGTTAGTTGATTTCAGAGAAGGAATGGGAAGACATGTTGGTGAGGAGATTCTCTCCATTCATCGATATCTTCTTTTTTTTTTTTTTTAAGTTGGGTTGTAAGAAAAAGACTGTAGCATCTACCAGCAAATTGTCTCCAGAAATGTAGTAAAACTTTGGCAATCACATCACCTATGCTTAAAAACTAGATTTTTCCTGTGAAGTTGTTAGAAGTTCTGAAGGAGGAAAGCCATATGAACATGAAACTTAAGGAGAAACTACAATGATTTATTTGTACATTATATAACTGGAATAAATATGTCTTTAATAAAATTTTCATGTCAAGTGCAGTCACAGCCCCTCACTGGGTTGTGAGGGCTTTAACTAGGAAAAAAATTGTGGCTGTAACTGGCATGGAGGCCACCTGGAATAGGACTGTCCATGTTCATGCTGTTGAACGAACTTGTTTCTTTGCCTTTGCCCTCTAAACCAGCCTGCCCACCTTCAAACCATGTATCAGGAATTTGTAAGCTAAATCCTGAAACATGTTCACAAAGCCTTGGGAAGTGCTCTTTGGCCTGCAAGAAAACTATACCAGGGATTCTTCTTACAATTTAATAATATAGACAATGGTGTTCTGCTTTACCAATACAGACATAGCCATCAGATGCTCTCTCTGTGCACTGCAAAACGTGGCTGCTGACACAAAGGGAAGCTGTATGTTTGTGTGTGTGTGAAGTCTATTGACTGACTCCAGAATGAGAATGGTTATGTCTATATTGGCAAGCACTGTCCATCTGTAGAGCAAAATAGCTAATGGCTGGTGCTGAGGGCTTGACATCCAAGTGTTTCAGGAAGGGCTTTGTGTTGAATTCACTTCATAGACTGCTCTACTTGTGCCATGAACTGAGTGGTCATTTGCAGTTGTCTGTGCTGCTGGGATGCATCTTCCAATCTAGCGTCATCTGAAACTATTTTTAGCTCATGATTCTGCCACATTCTCCATGCACATCACAGCTTAAAGACCTACACTTACTAAACCAGATTTGATTAGATCCATTGCTTCACATAGCACAAGAAGGTGGTATTCCCATTCCATCCCTCATGATCTCTCTGTGCGTGTGTGTGTGTGTGTGTGTTGGGGGGTATGTGTGTGTAGTTAAAAACATGGTCATATAATTCTGAGAGACCCTTATCATACATATGCTTGTGCAATTATTATTTCCAAATGCATTAGCAATAAATGTAGGCCTTATAGCATAATGGATGAAATTCCTTTGCTGTTTGTATTTTTTCCATTTCTTTTCCATCTTGCCAATGCATTATAATTTTTCTTCGAAGTAGCTCAATATGTACTGTATATTCATGAATAAAGAGATGTTGTAAATATGATACCGAGATTCTGATTTTTCTTCCTTTATAAGTGGAAAATTATCATTGTTTTAACTATATCAGCAAGGCTACTCAATGAGTAATAAATAATTCTCAGAGCCCATAGTGTTCTAATACTTTGCATTATTTCTTTTCTTTAATTGTACATTAGCAATTCAAACATAGACATAAAAATTCTTACAAGACCCACCCAGGTAATGAGGTTCTACTTTAAAATTTATAATCAGTTTAAATCCTATTTAGGCAGTTCATGCCAACAACTTAAGCTGAGTTTGATTAATTAATTGTCCCAAGCACAGAGCAATGAAGGCATCATGAATAAGCATTGAATTCTGAATTAAACTAGATTATTTGCTCCACTGTGCCAGTTAACTCTTCTAAAAGTACTCATGGGCTTGCCTAGGCTTGTTAGTTCGAATACTTTCTAGCAAACTCATAAGGAAATAAAAAAATCAAAGGCTTTTCTCCCTACGATGACAGGCAAATACTGAAGATAATATGCATCTTCAGACATACCAGAGAAGACATCTGTCAATTTCTTAAACAGTTTGAAAAATCCCAGAGCACAAAACAAAAATCTGAATGGATTCTATTGTTTATTAAAACTACTGAAAAATACATAGAATTTATAGACTTCAATCAGATAATTTAAGTAAAATCAAACTTTTTTGGTTTAAATATCTTTGCAATGGAAGCACTAAGAGAAAAAATAAATTTAAAACCCTATGGAAGTGCGCACATATCAGTTCAGGTAATTACAAAGCAAGAAGTCTGACATAAAATATCACATCAAAGCACAAATTAACACAAGTTACTGAATAGATTATTTCTGTACAAAATTACACTGGCTTCCAGTGTGTTTCTATGGGCTTATGTCATTGTTTATGTCACACATCTCTTCCATTAAGAACTTCTTGATAGAAGATAGTGTACCTAGGCTTAAGTAAGTCAGTGGACTTATGAACACACAGACATTTCATGATACATTTATAATGTTGTCAAGAGTGTTACATGATACTTGTGGACATTCCCACTAAATTATAATTCATATATTTTGCAACGGGGAGAAAAAGTGGGATCAGATAAGGCTTTTAAACCAGGACAAAAAATCTAAAAAAAATGCAGTGTTTGGACAGAAAACACAGAAATCCAAATGAGAAATTAGGCTTCATTGTTAGGCATAAGGACTGGGAAAAAAAGTTACTGACAAAAATGGATGACTTTTTTCCTGAGTTCATTGAAGTCAAGAAAGTTGTCTTTTAGGAAGACACAAGCTATTGCTCTCTCTTGAATCTAAACTGTATGGTTGATGAATATAGAGGAAAGCTGTCATACATAGAAATAAGAAACTGAATATCAAGGTGTTGCTATTACAACCTCCTGCGTCCCATTAAAAATAAGTAGGATCAGCAGGGCAGGTAATCATGGAGTCTGGGATTCATTCTGGGAGGAGCCCTTGCAATTAAGGAAACTACAGAACAGCTGCAAAGTACCTGTATTAAGGCCTGTCTTTTGCCAATATGTGCACTAGCAGAACCTCTTGTCATCATGTTCCCTGATGATTATTAACCTCACACAAACATCTGGTTATAGAAGCTGTGATATTCAAGATAAAGCAGTGATTGAAACATACTATCAAAGAATATGCTCAATATATTAAGAAACAACAAAATGTAGTGATTTTATTTAGTTCAATCTGAAGCGCAGATACTGATTTTTTTAGCCAAAAGAAAACCAAGGATTTTTAATAAGAGATAGTGTCCCTAAGTTGTTAAATTCCTCACCTAAAGCCTACTTCTTCAAGCAGTCCTGTGGAAGGCACTGAGTGAAATGACAAGGATTGCCTGATTTAATTCAAAAGGTGTATTGTGCTGAGCTTTCTGGTAACAGCTAGGAAGAAAACATTTAAAAAGCAATTGAATTAGTGTTTAAATGCCAAACATTCAATACAAAGTGCTAGAACCATTATTGCTACTAGAAGATACACTGTTGAAGCAATTACATTGGAATACAGTGCATTTATACTGTAAACATAAAGTAAACAAATTTTAATATATTCCTGTTACTTCTTCTGGCTGGGAGGATTTCCCATAAATATCTGCAAAGCCACACTATTGATCTGCTTGAAACCCCTCTTGAAAGTCATTATTTGACAAGAAAACAGGATCTTTAGAATAGCTACTGTCTTGATGCTGAATGCACTGACCCATAGGAAGACCTCTGTTATTGCCTCGTGACTTTCCGATTCTCTGCTCTCCATGTCTTCATCACCTTACTGAACTTAACACAGAGCTTACAATATCTTTGTTAGGGGTAGATTTTTCTTCAGCTTCTGTACAACATCAACCACAGTGGTTTTAACTATTTACTTTCTGGATTACAGGGTTAATCAGCTAAAGCCAAGAGAAATGTGAAAGGCAACTAAGAAAAATAAGTTTATTGTTGACTGACTTAAAATTTGCTATTCAGAGGTCTGCTTCTTCAGTGGAAATATTTTATGAGTCTGCAAATCGAAAAAGGTTGAAAACCACTGATCTAGCAAAATGGTATTCTATTCAATGACTTTCATTCATAGTCTGCAAGACTGGGAAGCAGTGTGAACAGACTCTGTGAAGGACAGCTTTATACTGTATGCATCAGATGTTGTATATGGGATGCTCAGCTACACTGAATCGTATCTGATGTATGTTATGACCTTTTCAAACTGGAAGCCCACTTTCTAGGCATCCTAACTCCATCCTTTAATATTGTGCTGATAGGCACTAAACTAGTAGTAGGAACAGTCTTCATTAACAGCATAATTATATGGTGAGGTATCAATACTTGCTGGAAATCAAAAGGTTTATCTTTATTCACATGAAGATTGTGAGGATAAACAGAACATAAAAATTACCTAAGATGTTGGTCTTTCTATGTCCTACATGGAAGTTTCATGAAAACTTGAATATGGAAAAGCACAAATATCAAGCAAACAAGACTCTTTTCCTTTTTTTTTTTTTTTAAGTAGCCCCTGCTACCCCTTCAAATCTGGGAACCTTGGCTGTATTAGAACATTTTAAGAAGACTGGCACACAAATGCACTAGAAGGATTTTGTTATTTTATAATCCCCAGAAAATAGTTAATTCTGAATTATGGATTCGTGTCATGATTTTGCTTGCTTTCCTTGCACTAACACTATCATGATTTGCAGAAAGAATTTTACTTTTTTTTGCCCTGGTTCAGTTTTCTGAGCAGTTTGCTTCCACAAATTATCTAATTTGCTGGGTCAGATGAGTGTTAGTTCTAGCACCAGGAAGAATATAAGACCAGGACAGTATAGATTTACACTTGAACTATGACAGAACTAGAGTCCGATAAAGCAATTAGGTAGCATGTGTTAAGATAAATCTTTTTTATATAAGTAGTCATAAGCACTTCAGAGCTGCTTTGGTATGCAGAACTGCTGATGAGTTTTAGCTGTTTCTTTATTTATTCTTATATCAGCATTTCTTAAGGTACAGTGCACATTTACAGACCTAGGAGCCATTTTGGTGATTCCTTTGCATTTGGCAACTTAGGCACCCCTTGTTTCCTCTGTTGTGTATGCGGGGTTACTCTTACATGGTATTTACCTCCCGTTCTTCTTATCAAAGAAAGCAGAAAGGAAGCTCCAGTATTTTTTCGGCCATGGCCATTTGGACAAAAGTAACTGTGATCATTGTAACCCACTTGATCTACTCTCCAGTCCTGTGACATTTGGGACCGTATGAAGATGATGCGTGCTGAAAGTATAGTAGTGGGTTCACTGAAGGGTTAGTTGCTGTTATCTTTAGTAAACTGTTGCCAGATCTGCCTAAAACAATCACAAATTATTGCAGCTCTGCTGCACACTAGCTGAATCTGCCATATGGCAGTACTGTGGAAATGATCCAGACGTACTAAGGAGTTATTTCTTTTTTTAGCTTCCTCCTTACCCTAATAAAACATGTTTATTTGTTATTTTCACTGTTTTTGTTGTTATATAAATATAGTAGAAAAACCTAATGTGTTTTATAAATTATGTCTGCTATAAAGCAAAGATTCTGTTAGTAACTGAAGGCGCATGAAAATTTAACTTTATTTTCCGTTATTTTCTGACTCTAATCTCTTATGGGTCTAAGGTATCTCCAGCACTAGACTATGACATAATTCTTATTTAACTTATCCCAATACATTTTTTTAATTATTATTTTTGTCTTAAAATCACTGGCATACCTCTGCCTCAGTGTCTTAGAATCATGTGCTTTTAATGTGAAGACACTCCAGGAGGTGAAAAGTTTCCTTCCTTTACCACTTAGCTCTATTGAGCGTGATATTATGCCCAGTGGGTCCTTCTGCATTTGTTCTGTTCAGTCAGATAGTCAGATAAGCTTTTTAAACATGCGAGTGATGCCTCTAGCTGTTTGGCCACACACAGGAATGCCTTTGGAAGTTGTCTGGAAATTGCAATTTGGAATCAATGCAGAGCCCAATGGCAGACACCACAAATGTTTCCCTAGGTTCTTTCTGCCGCCTTTATTCAAAGTGATTGCTATCAGACATTAATTCCACATTCAGTGACCTGTTTTTATTTTATTAAAATGTACTTGAAATAGGTACAGATTTTAAATAATAATTTTCCCTTATGGAACGGAATGCTTCATTCATATAGTTCAGATATTTTATACAGTGTCTCACACAGTTTCTTTCACAGATGTAAAACTGTGATTGCTTATCGCAGTTGCTGATATCAACTGAAAATTCACACATATAATAAACTATAACTGGATATCTACCTAAAATAAAATCAGATTAGAATTGCATAAAGATTTTGAAGATGGAAAGGGAGAATTCATATCACCTTCATTTGATCTGCTGTGCTAGAAGTCTAGTTGTCCTTGTTAAAGTTAATGAAGAGAAACAGAACCAAATTCAGGTCATGTCCATCAGAAAGTGACTATTTCTTTCCAGTAACTGTTTTATACCATGTTTATTTAGTAAATCTGTTTATAAAAATATAAAAATTGTTGGTTTAAAATATTTTTAAAAATTAGGGATTGAAGTCCATTCCCTGGATTACCCATCAAAAGACAATACTCAGAAAAAAAAAAAGAAGATGGCTTTTTTAGACATGCTAGCTCTTTTTTTTTTTTTTTAGGTTTTGGGGTTTTTTTGGTTATTAAGGAAACTTTGAACTTACACTGAACTTACACCATTTAAATACAGTCCATTTCCTATCCTTTGCCTTGTTCCTTTTATAAACAGATCAGTCACTTTTTAAAAATTTCACTTATATACACTCTGTTTTAAACTTTAAGTCAGTGAAGATGTTCAGTTAAAGGAGAAAACAACACAAGTGTCAAATTTCTAGCTTTTATATTTTGTTTTGATTTTTTTTTAGTAAAATGGACAGTGAATCAGCTCTCTTTCTGTGTTTCTCCATGTCAAGCTTTCAGCTGGAGTATTATAATCCAGAGCAGGTTATTTGTGATAATTCTTATCTCAGTGATACAAGAAAACTGGGAAAGTAACACAATTCTTGACACTTTCAGATCTAGCACAGAATTCTGTATTTGAGACCAATGCGTCCTGCAATTTAGAAAAGTTAATTTACCAGTGTGTGCTGAAACACAACGCTGCAAAATGTTCCATTCTTTTGTTTTTTGAAATTGATTTTGTTCCAGTAAAAAAAAAAAAGTTTTTTTTTTTTTCAGATGTTTTTTTTTTGTAACAGTACCAGCTTGGTACATTTAAATTCAGTTGGTATTTCAAATATCCTTTTAAGATAGATATATGCCAACTTTCCTTTTTTCCTCTACTGTGGCCAGTTACATTTGGCATTTAATTCAGAATCTAAAACCTGAAAGTTTATAATTTGAAGGGAGTGAGGGTAAAACAATGTTAAGAATTAAATTTCGAGGATAAATTTGGTAACATCTCCCAAAATAAGATGCATTCACATAAAAATGATGGTGGCTCAGTATTATTCATTTTTACATAGGTGGTCTGACCCAAAATGCACTGAAGTCAGTAAAAACCTTCTTACTGAACTTGCTGGGCTTTAGATCAAGCCATGAAGCCATTTCACCTGCAGAGTTTAAAGTACCTTCCAAAGAAAGGTATTATTCATTATAATTTCTTCTCTTAAAAAAGGAGAAATAGATAAAGACAGGCACCTCATCCAGACTGACAAAGTAATTCATGATGAGAACTAAGAAGAGAACCTGATTTTTACTTGTGTAGTGATAATAGCAGAAGTAGTAAGGACAATATTGAATAACAGTAGAGCACTACATAACACAGAAGTACTGGATAATTGTGTCAGGTTGTCCTTGAAGCTGTATTCAGATGAAGGAATAATTCATACTGTATTTTTATATGTAAGTCTCTTGGATTTTGTCATGTTTCTTATTGGAATTCTATTTCGTATTGGTAAAATAAGTGGATGAAATCTAATTTGTCTTTACAGCAACAATTTTATTTTCTACATTTTAATCAAAGAAAGGCAAAGCAAAATAAGTGTTGTGTGCAGTGTGGTCCTGTATTCATTAATACTATGTAAATAACATTGGTCCTTATCACATCAGTTCTTTAAAACAACTTACAAAAATCTACACTGCAAATTTATTATTAGTTACTTCTTTTCCAGCAAAAAATTGTCGTGTGTGTGCATGACCATGCATCACCTATACTGATTCTTCACAGCTTTAATTCTCAGATCTTATACTTCTATTCAGCTGGATTCTTCTTGCTGTAGGTATTATAGAATTATGAAGTCTTACAAGCCCAAGATTTAGCAAAAATAAAAATCTGAAATTTCATTCCTTTAGAAGGGACTCTGGCCAAATGTTGCATAGACTTTGACATATTTTCCTGTGTAGATTTGGTTTTGGAATCCAGGTGATCATTTATAACAAAATTGCCTTTCTGTCTAGTGGGAGTTTTAATGAATGTGTAAATATTATATGTAATGTTCCTCAGCTTTAAGTGGATAATTGATGAGTGCAGCTTAACCCAGTATATTCTGGAAGATAATTATATGAAGAGGTGCAGATGGTTTCTCAGGGTTCAGTTTTCTCCAGCACATACTCCTCAGCACACTGGATGAGGACTACTGGTAGCTCAGTTGGGCCAGCAAACTGAAAACATATTTGTGGTCTTTTTACCAATTGATTCATAAAGGAAGAAGGCAAGAATCCCTACACTGAAGATAAATAGGTATTATGGCCTACACCACACCTTCAAAGCACAAATAAGTTCATAATACTATGTCATCAAAGGTCTAACTTTATTACTTCTAACTGCAGGATACATTATGTTGATTCTGTTCTACCACAGATAAGCAAAGCTATGAATAAGTGAGATTTTATCAGGTCTTACATACGTCTGTAGGGGATTCTGGAGTTCTGGTGGTCTTCCTTGGGTTCTGCTGCTATTACTTGATGAAATTAGGTCAAGTCTTTGTTTGCCTAAGTGATATGCAAAACTAATTTTTCTGTTAACTCAGGGGGTTCATTACTTCCATTTTGGACTGTCAACCCTCATTTTACATCCTTTTCTATTTGTGGGGAATTTTCCAAAATTCCTGATGGAGCTTATATGCTCTTTTATTTATGATCCAGGTAAGTAACACATTCTTTGTTACAAGATCAGCTATTCATCAGTTCAACACTTGTAATCTTATTACGGACATACAGTTTTTTTTGTCTCTCTAATACTACCTAAATAACAACGCTTCCAAATTATTGTGTGAAAACATTTAGAAGTCACATAATAAATACACATATGTGTGTTCATATGTATATGTGTTTGTGAGTGTGTGTGCACAAAAGACTTGGACTTAAGATACCTCAGAGGGGCATACGTATATCAAATAAATATTTCTTGTATTTTGCACAAAGTTTGTATCCTTTTTTTCCACATTCTCATAAATTTCAGGACAGATCAGTACACTCTACTGTACTGAAATTCCTTTTTAATATGGCCATCTGCTCTATCAGAAGACACAAACACTTCATTATGAGTTTTCACTTTTACTGCTCCATTGTAGCAAAGCAGAAGAAAATTAAACAGCATTTCAGGGTAGAAAGTGAAGATGGTCTTAACTGGATGAAAGCAGAAACAGTGGTTTTGCAGAATGTAATTTGCAAGTTGACCAAATTGTCTCTTTGTCCTTGTTGCCTACAAGGAATCTTCACCATTCCCCAGCAGTGGAGCTCTGCCTTTCGGGAGGTGGAAGAAGTTCTGATCTGAATGGAAAGCAGGAGCAGAGTCTGTGCAATCACATCAGCACTGTCATAGTATGTAAGAACCTTACATTGTGCAGCACACTAAAGGCTGCCTCACCCTTCCTTTCCAACAAACCTTTTGTGTCTCCATATTTAAACTGAACCACAGCATTTCCCCAGTACAATGGACTCAAGCATTGCTTTAGAGAACAGTTGAGTGGGGGACTCCAAAAGGAAAGAACAATTAATATAGTGATATAGTAACGCAATTTATTATGAACACTTCCTTTACTGAGTAGATGTATTTTACAAGTTTCCTTTTCTATTTATGGAGTAGGGCTACATGCTTACTTTACAAAATCAGTAATTACTACATACTATGGCTTGTGAAAATTCAGTAATTGGTAATCACTATATTAATCTTCTACTTAAGCAGAAAAATATCTTGATAGTTGGTAGTGTGGATTGGAAGTATTGCAGAAGATACGGTATTCAAGGGGTCAGTGATCTTGAACAGGCCACGTCTACTTTATTGGGGCTCACATTTAGGGCTTGAGGAGCCTGTATGTTATTCAAGCAGTCTGAAACTTATAATTTAACTTTGGGAAAGGTAAATTATATGCGGATCAAGGGGTGGAATGTAGTGATCCTGACCTAGAAACCATTGCACATTTAAGAGTCAGTGGACCACATAGCAATTAACCTGAGTAGGCACATGTCTGTGTGGTGCCACTCACATCCCTCAGCTGCAGGCTGGGTGCAGCCAGCTCGCTGTGACAGAGGAGCCTGCAGGCAGCTCCCACTCAGTACCAGCGATTACCCCACCTGTGTGCCCTTGCCTTTATCTAACAGTGCAGCAACAAGTTCTCTTAAGAGCTTCCTTTAGGAACAGAGTTGTTTTCTTGTGGGGGAATTAGATAGTAGCTCGAAGGACCAAAACGGAAAGCTTCTCTCCATGGTCAGGATCTGCTCTGCTCTGCACAGCGTGCCAGGGGAAAATCCAAACGGGCCCTGTCTGATGTTGCAAGAACACAGGTGCCCGTAGGGACGTAAGGTTTATTTGCTAACTGTATTCCTCCTCTTAGTCTGTCTTATTAAAGTAGATATTTTATTCAGCCACTTATTGTCGGACCTTTCTTATTAAGATCCAGAAAGAGCCTTGCACCAGCTCACTCTCACCTCACCCCCCTGCTCCCAGTGCAGAACAGTGTGCCTTTGAAAACCACAGGAAGAAAACAGAAGACATAGCTATGCAGTTTATGCTTTTGAATACTGGGAACATAGAAAAAATACCTGTAATGGCTATAAAGGAAGAAAGGTGACTACACAAAATAGCAGTTGACCATATATTTCTGCCTCTCAGAGCACAGCCCTCTACAATGGCCACTAAACTTATCCATTCTCTAGATGTAGCTCCATAACAAAGTCTGCAGAAAATGGTAGGTCTTACTCCACTTCCAGTTCAGATGACAATGGCCAAATCTGCAGTTTACAGTAAAAGAAAACCAATCTTAATGGTGGTAATTATTCCAGAAAATTAAATTGAAATATATCAATAAAAAAACCTTAAACCACCAAATATGCTTGGCCATTTCTGGCCAAGAAATTTCTGTAGTTAGAAGAAATGAGTTCCTTAGTCTCTAAAACTGAATTATGTTCTGCAGGTAAGTATGGTCTTAGCTAGCACTAGAAGAATAAAACAAAAATTGTAATATGTAAAGATACGATTATTGTTTTCTTTCTGTTCATAAGTCAAAAGATAAGTCAGATAAATTTTAAAAGACAGTCCATGCTGGAGACAGAAGCAGGATTCAAAGAAGCACTGACAAGACTCCATGTACAAATACTAGTAACATCTGGAAAATCACAGAATCTCTTTTATGCTATATGGTGTTATATCTCCAATAAATCTGAGTACATTAACTAGCTTCTCAAGGAGCTATTTCAATGAAACAAATGGTACTGATCATTTCATCATTATGTTCTACTGACATACAATGCAATATGTGTTATTTGGTGCATGTTTGTATAGGTGCTGAGATTCTGAGTTTGTGGAATAACATTAAACATAAACGTTATAAAATTAGTTAACATAGAGGCAATGCAACTGTAAAAAAACTTTAGGAAAGGAAAATAGTATAGATTTTTTACAGACTTTTTTTTAAAATCTAAATGTTGAATGCATCCTGGTGTTATGCGTTTTGGTTTACTATGTGGCTTTTTTGCTATGTTATTGGTTGTTTCATTTGCTTATTATTTGCTGGCTGGCATTTGAGTAGAAAAGTGTCACTGGGTTCTCTAAACATAAACCTTGCTGTCTCTACTGTTTTCAAATGAATTCTAGCCCTCTGTGATCACTCATGAAAGGAAGAGAGTATTTGTTCTTCAGAAACCCTGGATCTGCAAAGTTAGATTTTTTCTTCAGTATTTCCAGGAGCACTCCTCAGGCTGCTGACCTCTTCCTAAAACAGATATAATCAATGCTTTTTGATCTGTGCAGACATCAAGAATTTTATGTTGATACAGAGGAAGGAAGTGGCAGAGGGTCACAAGTAAATTCAAAACTAGCTCTCCTCTGTTATCAGAGGAGAGCCTGGTCTATGCCTAAAGGGACAAACCTGTTCAGATTTTCAGTTCTGGAAAACATTTTTAGCTTTATTCTGAATGTACATGTGTTTGAACATATATTAGAAAAGCAATTGGTGTGGTAAGACATAAAGTAGTTAATGAAAATTCTTTCATACAATTTGCAAAGAAAAGAGGAAAGGGAGCATTGTCCCAAATCTGGGTTCTTTACCTGGTGTGCCAGAAGCTAAAAAACACACAGAGCCGAGATATTTGTGTATTTCATGTCTGCACAGAGATGGGTGCTAGGTGGTAACTCCACAAATCTAGCACACCCTCCTTGCAAAGTTACAACATTTATATGTTTTTACAAAACAAGGTCATTTTATACATTACATTCTGATTGGTTCATTGTGCTACATACTCATCTTAAAGTTGTATTACCTTTTTATCAACTACGCATGCTCACTAACTGGAGGGGGGGCAGCCAAACTTAGGTTTCTTTTCCCTAGGCGTGCGCATTTTAACTTCACAATTGTATTAAGATGAGGATAGGTTACTTTTGGGTAGTTTGCTTCAGCGACTGGTGGGTTAGCAGATGTTTCCCTTATCTTAGATTTATAATGTTTTCTCTTCAGGGTCGCTGTATTAACTTTTACTCGCTCCACAGCAACCCTGTCAGTTCCTTGCATTCTTTCTCAATCCTCCTTCGGTCATTTGTCATCAGGAGTGTGCATATGTATTCTTATGACTGCAGACATTGGACTGGCCTGTAGCAGTCAGGGCAGGAGGTATTTATGGTACTTTAAACCTCTCTGGTGTTCACCAGCGCATCTACTCTGCTTATCAATACACAGTTTAGTTTAAAAATATACCAAGTACAAAGGAAGGAAAATAAAAGAGACTAATACTTTAATTTATCTTCATCAACTACGTGTTGGTATACCTATTAATAGGCCTGTTCTATTGACCTCAGTGACAGTGCTGATATAAGTAAAAACTTCAGCTGACCAGTGCAGGTTTGAACTCCAATATTAGATTTCTGTATTGCATAACCAATGTCAATGGGATGGGATTCTCTTTCCTTTTTTTTTTTTTTCCCCCAAAAGATTATTAAAAAAAAAACTGTATAAAACTGGTTATACAATAGTTACATACGCGTTATACGCCTGCCTGTTATATATTATTCAAAAATGTTGTATAAACATGAGGTATGCCCAACTGGCATAGCAGACTTTAATTAGTGTCATTAAAGAAATTGTGACTCCACTAGTATATTGTTTTCTTTGTGGATATTTTGTATTCTTCACAGTTGTGTCAACCTACAACAATAAGAACCATTTCTTTTTAAACTTTTATCTCAGAATCTGGTATGAGGCAGGCAAAACAATAGGACATATACTCTACTTTCATTTTGGGGTGATGAAAATGGAAGTATTACATATAAACATGCAATTCCTTGTAAACAGGTCAGTCCCTGAATTCAATCTAATAAGTGAATATCTTTAAAATCAATGGGTACAGGTCAGGTTTTGGGGGTTATTTTTGAGAATATAGCTGCGGGATCTATGACTGCTGTTTGCTCAATATCAGGTAAAGTATATTTAGATTCAAACATTATTTCATATTCTCTAGCTTCTTTCTTATTGTACATCAATAAGAATTTTATGATTGCAGGGAAAAAAACCAACAGCCTGTATACCTGTATATTAATTTTGAATTAAGATTGCTGCTTAATGTCAGTATCATGAATCTGCATTTCCTTGGATATGGTAATATTACTATTCAATTCAGCTTTTTTTTAAACTAGGATTTAATTTGTTTTGGTTCCCTCTGCAAAGTGTCTGATAACATGTTATGACCTTTTCATTATGAAATTTCAAACAATGTTTTCACAAGACTGCAAGCGACATTTCTGCCAACTACTTCAGATAAAGTGAGATTTGCCCTTCTGCTCAATGTTCAGAATATGTTTAGAAGTAACAATAGAGACATCTTTGAAAGTATTGATAACAAATGCGGTCAACAATTAGGCCAAACTTAATTTTTTGACAAAATTCATGGAGATTGAGTTCAATACAAGCCATCCAGAAATGTAATGGTACATGACAGTCATGTGAGATAGATATATATGTAGATATATATACACCATAAACAAACTTTTAATTCAATTACTGGAAAATACCAGCCACAATTTTACTTTTGGGGAAAGAAAAAAGAAAAAAGAAATAGGAAGACCAAAAAGTCAAGTAAGCACTTATTAACGTATATATTCACTTCATTTTAATTACAAGTCTTACAGTTGTTCCTTCCGCCTGCAGACTAGGTGATCTACTAATATCTTGCTTAATTCAGTGGTTCCAGGCAAATTCCCTGGTTGCTAACCCTAAAGGGTTCTTGTCACACAGTCCTATCTTACTGGACAATTATTCTAATAGATACCATGAAAACTAGAATTTATATATTTCAGAGGTTAATCTTTTCCACCGGCAATGGATTTTATGGAGATTTCTTAATTTCAAGATTTCCTGAAGGTTCTATGACAGGAATTCATGCCCTTTTCTGATGATGTGGGGTCCTTGTATATAGAGGCCTTCCATTAGATGATATAATTTATCTGAAGGGAAGATTATTCAGTACTTCTATAAAAGGGGTTCTACAACAGCTACAATTAATCTTGCTGAGTTCTAGAACTATCAGATAATATGAAGGGTTCTGTTCTTTTTCAAATAAAAAAGGGGAATAACACTTAAATTAAGACAGTGGCCTGTAAGTACCAGAATCTGCTGCCAGTTGCTAGGTTTAAAATGAAAGTCTCGGATAAAAGTGAACTAAGATTAAAAATTCATCTAAACCTGAACTTCATACAATAAGGAATTCATATGATAATTACATTGATTAAGCTTACAGAAATAAAAGAAAAACTGTAATGATCAGGACCAGTTTGGAACTATAACTAAAAGTCAAGATCACATGCATTTTTTCACTAAAGGACATGACTGTTATAAGAATATTTTTAATGCATCAATTGCACTTAAGATCTGATACCTAATTCAAATCCATGTGAAGATACTGGAGAAGATCTCATCTAAAATAGGGATACACTTTCATATAATATGCAAGAACAGATGTGAAAAATTTTGAAACTTTAGGACTGTAATAGCTATTTTAGATAATCATTAAATTATAGGCTGATTGTCTATTCATTCAGATAGCTTGTGCCATAAACTACAGTTTCTCAGCAGAATTCCTCTCTCTCATTTCATAATGACATTTTAACTTTTGGTTTTTTTAAGACCCTTTTATACTACTTTATTTTCTGCTCTGCCTATTGATTTTTCTAGCCTTTTGACAGCAGCTTTGCTTGCCTTTTCTTTCTGCATAATTCTTTTAAATTACTTTCAAACCAGAAGACAAATTCTGATCTCCATTATACAGAAATACGGTAAATCCACTGAAGTTAATAGAAATGTATTAGATTCACACTGTCTGACTCTGATCAAAAATAGACCTACTGGGTTTTAGTATTTCAGCTTTTAAGCCAGGGAAGAGCACAATTTCCAGTGGAACTACACTAATGTCTGCTGAGTTCTAACAGAATAAATCAGATATTTTCCTTAAAATCTTTAATTAAAAACAAGTTGTTTTTTTTTTCTCTGAAACATAAATCTTAAAGTCTAAGAATTTTGAAGATATGATGGTAATTACTGTCACAAGTCTGCCAGCAACTCCTAAGACACTTTCCTAACTGTGGGCCATGGGCACATGATTTTGTATCCTAAGCTTTGGTCCCCTATCAATCTAGTTCAAGGGACCTACTGAATATATAATTTTGCCCTCTTCCACACCCGTTTTTTTCCTATTGGAGAAAAAGACATACAGGTCAATGGTGTGAAGGTCCATTCTGAAACACAGGTAGGAGTCACTTAGGATAAGCTCTTGCATCCAAAACCCAGAAAATATTGTGAATATCAAAGTCTAGACATGTCCGTAGACATTTTTGGAAGCAGTGTTCCTTCTATTTATGGTTCAAAACTTTCAGATATTATATTTTAAAAGATAACTAGATAAAATAGATTACTAAAATAGTTAACTAGATTACTAACTATATAAAATAGATAACTAAAATGTCATGGCTTGAAAAAAAATTAATTACTTGGATCTTAAAAGATTAAACTTTTGTTCTCCACAGTTAAAATTGGAAATGTTAGGGGGGAAGGAATCAGACTAGAAATTTTTCTATGCCTGAGATATTTCACAGAATCATAGAATGTTTTGAGTTGGAAGGGACCTTCAAAGATCATCTAGTCCAACCCCCTGCAAAGGGCAGGGACACCTTTCACTAGATCAGGTTGCTCAAAGACCTGTCCAACCTGACCTTGAACATTTCCAGACATGGGGCATCCACAACTTCTCTGGGCAACCTGTTCCAGTGTCCCACCATCCTAATCATAAAAAATGTCTTCCTTATATCCAATCTAAATCGACCCTCTGTCAGTTGCCCCTTGTCCTGCCACTACAGGCGGTAGTAAAAAGTCTCTCTCCATCTTTCTTATAAGTCCCCTTTAAGTATTGAAAGGCCTCTTCTCCAGACTGAACAATCCCAATTCTCTCAGCCTTTCTTTATAGGAGAGGTGTTCCAGCCCTCTGATCTTTTTTGTGGCCCTCCTTTGGACCCATCCTAACAGGTCCGTGTCTTTCTTGTGCTGGGCACCTCACAGCTGGACACAGTACTCCAGCTGGGGTCTCATGAAAACAGAGTAGAAGGGGAGAAACACCTCCCTCAACCTTCTGGCCACGTTTCTTTTTATGCAGCCCAGGATACAATTAGGTTTCTGGGCTGCAAGCACACATTGCCATCTCATGTCCAATTTTTCATCCACCAGTATCCCCAAGTCCTTCTCCGAATGCCTACTCTCAATCACTTCATTCACCAGTGTGTATTGATATTGAGGATTGCCCCAATCCACATGCAGGACCTTGCACTTGACCTTGTTGAACTGCATGAGGTTCACATAAGCCCACTCCTCAACTTTGTCAAAGGTCCCTCTGCATGGTATCCCTTCCTTCTAGCAAACCAAACACACCAATCAGCTTGACGTCAGCTGAAAACTTGCTGAGGGTCCACTTAAGCTCACTATCTATGTCATTAATGAAGGTATTAAATAGTATTGGTCCCAGTATGGACCTTTGAGGGACACCACTCACTGCTGCTATCCCCTTCATCATTGAGCTGTTGACCGCAACTCTTTGGAAGTTGCCGTCCAGCCATTTCCTTATCCATCTAACAGTCCATCCAACAAACCCATATCTCTCCAATTTAGTGGCACAAATATTGTGGGGGACCATGTAAAAGGCCTTATAGAAGTCCAGGTAGATGATGTCAGTAGCTTTTCCATTGTCTGTTGATGCAGTCACACCATTGTAGAAGGCCACTGGATTAGTCAGGCACGATTTGCCCTTGGTGAAGGCATGTTGGCTGTCTCTAATGACCTTCCTGTCTTCTGTATGTTTTGACACATCTCCCAGCAGGATTTGTTCCATGTTCTCAGAGGACACAGAGGTGAGGCTGACTGGTCGATAGTTCCCAGGGTCATCCTTATTACCCTTTATAAAAATGGGTGTGATATTCCCTTTTCTCCAGTCACTGAGGACTTTGCCTGACTGCCATGACTTTTCAAATATAATGGAGTAATGAAATCACTGCATGCAATACTTCCAGTACCCTGCTCCTTTCTAGCAATAAGAAAGATGTTTGAAGCTTTTAGAGTAAAGAATAAGTAGTTACAGTGAGATCGTCAATGCTTAGGCTGCATTTCAAAACTATTGTACACACTTGACAATCCCACAGCAAAAAAAGAGCAAGTCCCTTCAAATTTTATATAACATTTTCCTATCTCATATAATTATTGATTTGTGCAAATATAATTCTTCATCTTAAAACCACTTATAAGTTAATTACCTTCTAAAATTCCACTTTCAGCATGAATGCACTTCTCTGGGTTTAATAACTCTGAAATGACTGAAACTGCAGGATTAGGTTTTATGGAACTTCAGTACAAAGAATTAATGAACAAATTGTTTCATTCACCATCAGTGGAACATCTGAATCAACATTTAAAAAAACTATTTCAAGTCAAGACTTATTTAGAGCTGTGCTCATTACTATTTATCCTTTTATTTTACTTTAGGCTGGAGGTACTCATGCTAAGGCTCTTTTGGCCTCTTGTGAAAAAGATTTCTTCCTCATCTTATAAGTGATGTTCGTCATAAGCTTTTACACCAGATATATTCTTCTGCACGTGAACATAAAAGGCCTTTTCCTCAGGTCTTGCAAGAACCCTATATTTGATTTAGGAGAATAAGCTCTTTTCCAGGAAAAAAAAAAAAATTGTGAATCCTCAAATTCTTTTCAAATTATACTCTGAGATGATTTGAGCTTCTCTGTTGGAACAGCTGCATTGTAATATTTAACATTTTTTAATATTGTATAAACAAGACATTTATTCCCTTTTTTTTTTTCCCCTCCAGGTATGCAGTTTCATTACAGAGGATTTTTTTGCTCAGGCCTATAGTGGTTGGGTGAGGAAACCAAAGAAGACATATTGAGGGAATTGACCAAATGCTTGACTGATATTTGAATTAGAGATTTTGGTCTTACTACAAACATCATTCCATCATTCCCCCAGACTGAATATAAAATTGAAAGTCTCCACAATATCAAGCCTTTAATGCATCCCCAGTTATGAACTTAAACATTTTTATTTAGATTGTAGAAAATACATTTCACCACAATTTCCAGTAAGTTATTAGTAAGTCAATATTGAACTTTGAGTACCGACCAATTTGATGACTTTTCACGTAAGCCTCACATCCAAGGCCATACAACACCCTCTGGGAACTGTAGTCAGAAGCAGACAATTTTCATCCTTCAATTGTTGCTTTTTATTATCAAAATTCGAAGTGTTTTGGAAAGTATCTGAAAGTTTCTGGTCCAATTGTAATACAAATTACAGAAAATTTTCTGTAATTTGTATTACAATTTACAGAAAATTACAGTATGAGCCAGAGATTAAAAAAAGCTAACTATCTGCAGTATTTCACCAGTGTAGAATCATGGAATCATAGAATCATTCAGGTTGGAAAAGATCTTTAATATCATTGAGTCCAACCGTTAACCTAGCACTGCCAAGTCCACCATTAAACCATGTCCCTAAGTGCCACATCTACATGTCTTTCAAATACCTCCAGGGGTGGTGACTCAACCACTTCCCCGAGCAGCCTGTTCCAATGCTTGACCACCCCTTCAGTAAATAAATTTTTCCTAACATCCAATCTAAACCTCCCCTGGCACTATTTGAGGCTGTTTCCTCTTGTTCTATCACTTGTTACTTGGGAGAAGACACTGACCCCCACCTCGCTACAACCTCCTTTCAGGTAGTTGTAGAGAGCGATAAGGTCTCCCCTCAGCCTCTGCTTCTCCAGACTAAACAACCCCAGTTCCCTCAGCTGCTCCTCATCAGACTTGTGCTCCAGACCCTTCACCAGCTTCATTGCCCTTCTATGGACATGCTCCAGCACCTCCATGTCTCTCTTGTAGTGGGGGGCCCAAAACTGAACACAGTATTTGAGGTGCGGCCTCACCAGTGCCGAGTACAGGGGCACGATCACTTCCCTAGTCCTGCTGGCCACACTATTTCTGATACAAGCCAGGATGCCTTTGGCTTTCTTGGCCCCTTGAGCACACTGCCAGCTCATATTCAGCCGGCTGCTGACCAACATCCCCAGGTCCTTCTTTGCTGGGCAGCTTTCCAGCCACTCTTCCCCAAGCCTGTAGCGTTGCATGGGATTGTTGTGATCCAAGTGCAGGACCTGGCACTTAGCCTTGTTGAACCTCATACAATTGGCCTGAACATGAACAGAGACAGGTGAAAGGAGTTGGTTTGCATTCTGATGAAGAGTGGCCGATACTTATACTTGGTAAAGCACTTTAGATTGACAATGCAATTTCCATAGAAATGTTTCCTAGTAAATCTTTCTAGAAAGTACTATTCTATCAAAAGATTTTGAGATCTCTGCCAAGATTCAACCTTTGAAAAGAAACAACCAACCTATGCAAACAGTATATGTACAGTGGTAATTCATTACTTACCCATGATTAACAAATGGCTCCAGTAAATTATCCAAAAGTTATATTGCTTATGGGTTTGGTACAGACAGAATCAGTGATAGTGATCAGATTTGGGCTTTTTTTTTTTTTTTATGAAAACATGGACAAACTTTTAGAATCTATTTTTCAGGGTTCTTCTTTCCAGATAGCTGTGTATCACAGAAAGCTGATCATCTGTTATGTTCAGTATTTGGACTTTATATTTCCCAAAATCTAATTTAGTTTCCAAACCTAAAACTTCTCACTGAACTGGAACAGCAAAACAATTGCTTCAGGCTAAATTAGATTTGTTAACTTTTCTCAATAGAACAAAAATACAAATGATGTCTCAGAAATGGCTGCAATGTCCAGCAGTTGCTGTAACATCATTTAAAAATAAAATGTTGCCAAATTCATTAACATTTGTTTGCACATAAAATGTTAAAGTAAATGTAAATTTGAATGCTTAAATTACCACATTGCTATTTTTTCCTAAATATATGGAGACATTTGTATTTGAAAAAAATGTTCAGTTTTGTAACATTTCTATTGATTTTCCCAGCTTCTAGGCAGCACTGTTTCTTTTCAAATGTTCATCCTGTCTTTTCAACATCTGTGTGATAACTGGTTTTACAGCCATAAGGTCAGCTTCCAAAGTGCCCTGAATTCATGGATTATACAATTTAGGAGTGTACTTTTGGAGGAAAACTGACTTAAACAGTCAACAGGGGACTGAATCAACCACCAGAGTATGAGCAGCCAATAGGGCTGATACGAGCTGTTGCTCATTAACTTGGCTTATCTTATGCTAAACTGCCTTGTGAATACAGAGTGTTTTGTTTCATACTGTCTGACATTTTGACCTGTGTTAATAAACTCAATTTGGGAGCAGGTTTGCTGGAATGTAGGAGTGGGATTCCTTAAGGCAAAATTATGTGGGCTGAATTGCAAGGCTGAAATGATGGTTCTATATCTGGCAGTCTTTTCTCTGCTGTCCTATTGACTGTCTACACTAATAAATCTGTGAGTGTACTTGTGTACCTCAACTGCAGTGGTATCATCTTGACAACTAGTTCTATTCCCATTTATCATAATCAAGTGTCATGTTTTGCAATTGCCCAAGGCAAGTTCACATATTTAGCTCAAGATGTGATTATTCAGCAGATGTGCCTCATGTTCTGTGTGGCTCATGCTGAGGTCTTAGATTTTAATGAATCACAGAGCTTAAAGAAAGTCCAAGCTCATCTGGAGAGCACTCTAATGCACAGGCATCCGTGATGACAAATGAAGGGAAAGGGAACACTTTGCACTGATCCAGCATCACAGCACAGAACAGCAGTTGAGCTGAGTCATGCCAACAGTAGGAAAGGTAAAGTTAAGAACAGATATAACCTTACCTAGCCTGAGGGCCCGAATGGCATTTTTGGCAGAGGTATGATCCCTGAACCGTATCCTGTAAAATCATACTGCAGTTCTTTCAGATCATTTCATACAGGCGTAGAAAACCCACAACACCCTTCAAGAATAAACATGCTTTAAAAGTTAATCTAACTTATTCTTATCAAAGTGGTGCCTCTTGAAGTTGAGTAAATGCATAAATTTAAAAAACTGTTTTTCTATTGTGTTTGGTTTGTCTATATGCAAGAGATTCCATTTGATAGAAAACAAACTGTCATAGATGGAAACTAAATAATTGCCCTTATTAAATATAAGTGAATATACTGTATAAACATATATATTTGATGAACAGCATACGTATGTGTTTTTGAAAAGAGATCATGGTAGAGACTAGTTACAAGGTCTTTAAGGAGGGTATTTTATATTTCTTGCAGTTTCATTGTACTCAAAATGCCAGTTTCTCAGGTGACTTCTCAGTTACTTTTACTGGACATATTTTTGACCCAAGAAAAGCAGATTTCCAGCTAAGACACTGAATTCAGTTTTGAAAGTCAAGTGCAAAAATGAGACAATACTTTTCCTGAAAAGGAATTTGAAATTGAGTATTTGAAGTTGCAACTGTTGAGAGAAAAAGTGATTGCTATTTTCTAATTTTTGATCATTAAAAAAAGAACTGTGAAATGTTTATCAGCTACGTCCTGGTGTAAAAATTTCTTTGGTCATTTAGTCAAATGAAAGCATTCAGTGAGGACATATTTATTTCATAAAAAAAATCTGTGGAAATCATGCAGTTTTTTCAAAGTTTCTCTCACTTTTTGGTCCAGCTCCCAGGAGCTGTGATGCTTTCAGAGTGCTGCAGGATTCATGAGTTTTACTGAAGTTCTTGCAGCTAAGAAAAGTGCCTGAAGGTCTTGGGCACCAGGATTTCCCTGAGCTACCAAGCTATGTAATAAGCCGTGTAACAGGAATTAGAGGTCACTTGCCACACCTGCAATTCTGCCCCAGCAATTCACAACTTGACCCAGCAATTCTGTTTTTAAAAGTCCAGAGGACTTTTTTTTCCTATGTGAAAATTTGGAAAACTCTTTCCAACTGAAATATGTTTTGTACCAATTATTTTTTCCTTTTTTTTTTTTCCTTTGTTATTGAAATGTTGACATTTCCAAATGTTCAGGAGTCTGGAAACAGTCCACGGCTAACCAGTCCATTCTGGTTAACATGTGTTCCAGGTATCCTTCATTTCTGCTATACAAAGAGAATTAAAAATACTTCAGTTATGAGTATGAGGTATTCTTAATATATCTTAGAGTCTTAAAAAAAAAAAAAACACAAAAAAACAAACAAAACCCCTCTAGGTTATTAACTTAAGGATTCAATAGCAATAACTTTTGTGGTTTTCCAAAGAAAATAGTCCAGATTACTGAAGGGAAAGTGGAAAGTAATAACTCTTATGAAAAACCCGAGGCAAACATTCCATCTATAAAACCTTATGCAAGATGAAACTTAAATGGATGACTGTTGAATAAGGATAATTAGTCTCTACTACAACATTTCCTGGAATTTTGGAGTTAGTTTCCCTTGAAGCTTTATAGGCCATCTATAACAAAATGTACCTTTCATCATTAAAAAAAAAAATAAATCCTTTCGGATCTCTTGGTTGTTGGTTTCCATACAAGAAGAAAATCGCATTTTCTCATATTTCTTTCATCTGCTATTCATTTGGGGTGTCTGATGCTCACAAGACTCAATCTGGTATTTAATTATGCTCATATAACCTTTATTATCCCCATGCTGATTAGGTGAATCTCTTTTTCAACTGTAAAGGTGACAATGGAGCTTTTCACTCTCTTAAACTCTGAAGTACTCATTAAGGGCATAAGGCGTTTGAAGTAAAAATTCTGCTCTTTATTACTGAAATTTATCTCAGAATGAGGTCAGGCTAAAGAGTACAAAAGAAGAAGCAGGAAAATTTTAGATTCCATGTTAAATAATACATGCATAGCTCTCAGGAAAATCAAGCTATGGAACAAGCTTCTAGAAAATTTATAGTTACTCAAGATAGACTAGCTATCTGTGGTAAGTACATTAAACTCATCTGTTTGTTCTGATCTTATTTAGTCTCTTTCTCATACAGCAATTATAAAACCTGAAAGGCAGTTGACTAGTTCAACTAGCAATTACTAATACAACATGGATTTATTTCTTACTGTTACAGAAAGGATGGAGATGTGTAGAGGACCAAGAATATCTATAGCTGATGGCAGACATTGAACCTAATAGCCTAGGTTACTTTTGGGGACTGCCTCCACCCCCTCAAAGACCAAAGCAAGAAAAAACAAACAAACAAACAAACAACTCAAAGAAAAGAGATAGAGGGGAAAAAGGAAAACACTCTGCAGCGTCCAGCTGCAAACACATGTGCTGTAATCCCCACATATGAGTGTCTTCTGGGCATCTTCTCCAGATTTCATTAATTTTACGAATCTCCCTACTGGCTGTGCTTGCTCATTATGCTGATGGCACTGATTGGAAAATGCTTTGAGTGGGTGCAGATGTTGCATACTCTAACTGGCTACTAAGCTTTGTGCATAATTTTTATGTGAACAATGCTTATTGGCTATTTAATCTTATTGGCTATGTAAATTATTAATAATTACTATTGTTATCTACTAAGCTTTATGCAAGTTCAGGGACATAAGGAGATGAGCATTTTGGATACGGGGTAAAGCACTGCCACAGCAGCCAAAGAGAGGGAGGATGGGAGTTTACAAAATAGAAGTGAAAGGCATGCTGCAGTATCACAAGTGACAGGCTACAGTTGCACATGGAAGGAGGTCCTTTGCCTTACAAAGGTTAACATCACTTTCTTTACATGGATGTCTTGCAGATGTAGTTATTAATATTTCCAAAGTACTTCTGACTCCTCAACAATCTTGCCTTAAGTATTTGGAACTGTAGATGGAGAATATTGATGTTGAGCTCCATTGAGCTCCCTTAAAATTAAATTTAAAGGTCTACCTTAACATAAAAATCTACCATGTAAGTGGTTGAGTGCTTTCGTTAAAAGGTACTCTGAAATATGTAGACATGGAAGAATTTATATTTTCTTTACAGCTAGGAACCTTTTCTCAGTTTTATTAAAGTCTTACTCTTATTTATTTCAATAGGTATGATTGCTTACTTTTCATACTTTCTTTGAAGATTCACCATTTTTTCCCTTGTATTTCTGATTTCTTTTAATTCATTCCAGAGAAACACAGGCAAATTTAATTTGGGAGGGACCTTTGGAAGCCAAGGCAGTAACAGCTTCAAAGTTAGTTCCAGCTACAGAGACAGATGAGGTTGCTCAGTGCCTTGCCCTGCTGAGTTTTCAGTATCTCCAAGGGTGAAGACTCCATATCCCATCTGGGCAGCCCATTCGAGTATTTGGCCAGCCGTATGGCGAAGACTCATTTCTTTATATTCAAACAGAATTTCCCTTACTGCAATTTTTTTTTTTTTTGCCTCTCCGTCTTTTGCTGTGCATCTCTGAGAAAATTTTGTCTCTATGTTCTCTATGAGCACCCATTATGTAGTCAAAGAAAACAAGTAGATCCCCTTAGCCCATGCTTCTTTACGCTAAATAAACCCAGCTCTCCCAGCTCTCCTGATATGTTATGTGCTCCAACCCCCCTAGCCAAAGCTGTAAATGCGTTGTTGCTTATAAGTATTCATTGTGAGACCCTGTGAAAAGCCTCGCTAAAATCCATATGCACTTTTCCAGATCCTTATATAGAACTGTGTCATCCAAGGCTGGTTTGTTTTTTGTTTTGTTATTTCTGCCTGACACACTGTAAAACTGGGTTTTTTTTCCAGAGATATAATGGTACCTTGCCATCTCCTAGAAAGTCCATGGAAGGTTTCACTGTAATGTTTGTACATACCTTGAATTCCTATATTGCTATGATTTGTATATTTTCTGGATCTCCTTTGTGTGTTTGTGTGTCTTTTTTCCTTTCTGATTGGTTTGTTTGTTTTAATCCAAGTAGGGGTTTAGCTGGGTAGCTATTTCTATTTACATCTGCTGTTCATCTCATGCTTTTCTACCACTCTCCCTTTGCTGAAATTCTCATTTATCAGCCAGTTTTTACCATATGGGGACAAAATCCGCATATTACAGGAACAGACAGGAAGACATCAGGATGACTAGGAATTCTTTATCCCAGTCTTTTCCTGGGTTGCTGACCATCTTTCTCTAAGCTTAATGTAATGTTTTATTAAATCTCCCTGCTTACCTGGAGCTATGTGCTTGACCAACCGTATGGCATTTTTTTTAACACCTAAAATTTTAGACAAGCCTTTGATTAATGGAGCTGTAAAATAGGAACTTTGATCTGAATCAATGTCTTTTGGACTGCCATATCCTTCAGTTGTTCCAGAGGATTGTTATAACCAGTTGGTCTGTGTTCCTGTGTGATCGCTCTAACAGATCTACGATCCATTTCTGCTGGTTATCTTAAACTATTTCTGTTGGTTATCTTAGAGAAGATATCCTAAATATCTTGCTTACTACAAAAGATTGTCCTGTGTGACTGTTTATGTATCTGCAAAAATAGTTTCTACTGCCTGTGTGCAAGTACCTGTGGACATCGTGGTGAATTATGCAGCAGGAGCTGTCTGGGGCAGTTGCTGGGACTGTCTTAATCAATATATTTAAGCATATAAATAGTGTCTCTCAACTGGACTGTAGAAAGTAGGGGTTGTCTGGAACATTCTTCAGAAGTGACTAAAACTCCCACTTGAGAAGGTCCTACAACAATTAGTCAAATACTTTGTTGTGGAGCTGGCTAGGACTTCAGTCAGTCTCCAGTAAGTCTGCTGTCTCAAACCAGCCTATTGGCTCATCTAGACCGAGACTCTGTGGAGTTCCTCCATCGTCAAGGGAACTGCTGACTGAGTGCATGGGATACTCACACAGGCACAGCCCTGGTCCCCACCTATCCTACAATCGTAACCATACAAAAAACTTGAATTTCATCCTGATCTCACCCTATTTAAATTTCATTTTAATTTTTTTTCACACTGCTTTTGTGGAAGCATTCTCAATAGGGCTCAACTATAGTGAAACAATACTTTTTCCCTGTCTAGTTATAGGTAATGGAACAATAAAATCTGTTTGAATTCTTGCCCAAGGACCAATTATTTTCTTGATACCAAAGATACCTCTTTTTAACATAGGTAACCGCATTAACCTACGTGAAGAGTTGCTTAACCATATTCAGTCATCTTTTCTCATGCTTCAGCACTGTTCTGTAAGCAGAATCCTTTTTAAAGTTCTTCTCCACCCTCAAAATCCTTGTTTATGTACATATTGGATTAAACAACCCCCAGGTTCCCTTCCATTACAGCCAATTTTGATTGCCCTTATTATTTCTGTATCATCTTTTATGATCTTCTATTTTCTCTGACATACTTTATTTTGTAGTATGCTTTATTTCTAAGTCACCAAATTGGAAAAGTGACTGTTCTCTCACTACTTTGGGTAGTGACTATAGCAAGTGGTTTGGCTCCTGGCAGGGCTGCATCCTATGCTAGTCGATATCCTTCCTTGATTTTTTATCCATCCTGTCCTTTGATTTTTGACGGGCTTTCATGTTCATTCCTCATGTATTACCACCACTTCTTCTCGTTAGGGAATGGGCTGCTTGTTTCCAAAGATGGCAAATGCTTTTAGTTTATCATCCTGATCTCACCCTTTTCTTCCCTGTGTTGGTAGTCAGTGACAGCCTAGAAAACCCATCCTGAACTGGGAAAATAGCTAGCATTTTCTCTAAGTCTTCTGTTTCTAACACTTTGCTAATGATCCAAATGTCAACTTTTTTAGCAAGACAGGGTACTATTTCTGTTTTTACTTCTGTTTCTGTGCTTATCCTAATAGCTGCAAATTACCATTTTGTTTCCCCTTACTTATAGTGACCACACTAATCAGTAAAACCCTTTTGTCAGCATGTTTCCTTTTTTATTCAAAACTAAGCCCAGATCTAAGATATTAATTTCTTTTCTCACTTGTTGGTAGTAGAGAGTCATAGGCAGTGGGTAGTGAACAGTGTTCAACGCCTTCTGTCTGCTATCCATACAGTTTGTGCATTAAAACCTTCACTTTTTCTACTGTCATTCCCTGATTTAAGGCCAGGGTCCACTGACCTTGCAGGCTTAGTATGTGTCTGTTCTGTGTTTTTCCATTCATTGTTCACATTGCTGAGGAACATGTGGTTGCACCGCAGTTGAGTTATTTCCAGTCACACACTCCCATTGTCCTATGGATAACACCAGGGCTGAACATCTCTTTCACATAGTGTGAAAGTTTGCTGGAGGCAAGTAACATTTTGATCCACAGGCTATGACCTGTAACGTTTCCCTTTCCATTTGCATCAGTTATACAAATAGTTCTGGTCAACCACAGAGCTTTCAGTGACCCCACTAGAAGAGTGCAATTAAGTTACTTGATTTTTACTGTTCCTAACACTATGAATAGACTATAGAACAACCTCATGGGGTTCCAATTCTACAGGGTCCTTCCTCTCACTCTCTTTTTCTCAGTATAATGCAGCAACTTCGCATGCTTGTCAAATTTTGTGAAAATCAAATTCAGGAGCAGAGGGATCTGGGGGCAAAGTGCCTACAGGAACTATCGTAAGGCACTCTTATACCTCCATAAAATGTCATTTTAAGACAGATGGAGAGACTTGATAAAGCATGTTGTGATACAGATTTCTCTATTGAGTTTTTTCCCCAGCTACAAAAATAACCCAACTAATTCTGTTTTAAATTCTATATCTACACCCTGTATTCTTTTTTCTTTGTAAAATCCATTGTAAATCTCATTATTATAAGTGTTAAAAGATTGCTTTTAAATTTTTTGTACAAGTCTGCCTACCAGTATGCTGATTTAAATGTTAATACTACATTCTTCAAGTGACTGTGTTCCTTTGCTTTAAAATGCAGCAGATCTCTGACAGATTAAAAATAGAATGATGCAAGAAACTGTGCCACTTAATCAGCAGTGATAAAGCCTGCATAAAATAGTGACATTAAATCTAAAACATTAGCTTTTGGTGAAGCTGAGATGAATATCTCCCTGAAGTTGTCTCTTCTCTAGACTAGGGAATTTTGCTACTGAGAAAAACATCCTTTCCTTCAGTAGAGTTTCATGCTGTGGTGGATTAGCTTTGGTTACTAGCCAAACTCCCACCCAGAAGCTCACTCACTTCCCTCCTTGGTGGGACAGAAGGAAAAAATATGAAAAACAGGAATGAGAAAGCTTATAGATCAAGATAAATACAGGAAAATTGCTTATCAAATATATGTCTGTGGGCAAAATGGACATGACTTTGGGAAAATTAACTTTTTTTGCACGTAACCACCTAAGTGAATACAAAGCTGGTAGACAACAATCTGGGCATGTCCAGAGAGCCAACAAGGTCTAAATTAGGAGCCTTCATCCATCTGTCAACTGTAGAAGGAACTTAAGCACCTCAAGAAGGTAACACAGTGCACTAGGCTAGATATAAAAACTGGGTAAAAAACCAGCTGGATGGCCGAGCCCAGAGAGTTGTGGTGAACGGAATTAAATCCAGTTGGCGGCCCGTCACAAGTGGTGCTCACCAGGGCTCAGTTTTGGGGCCAGTGCTGTTTAATATCTTTATCAATGATCTGGATGAGGGGATTGAGTGCGCCCTCAGTAAGTTTGCAGATGACACCAAATTGGGTGGCAGTGTCGATCTGCTTGAGGGTAGGAAGGCTCTGCAGAGGGACCTGGACAGCCTGGACTGATGGGCCAAGGGCAATTGTATGAGGTTTAACAAGGCCAGGTGCCGGGTCCTAAACTTGGGTCACAGCAACCCCATGCAACGCTACAGGCTTGGGGAAGAGTACTGGAAAGCTGCCCAGCAGAGAAGGACCTGGGGGTGCTGGTTGACAGCCATCTGAACATGAGCCCGCAGTGTGCCCAGGTGACCAAAAAAGCCAACAGCATCCTGGCTTGTATCAGGAGTAGTGCAGCCAGCAGGACTAGGGAACTGATTGTCCCCCTGTACTCGGCACTGGTGAGGCCGCACCTCAAATACTGTGTTCAGTTTTGGGCCCCTCACTACAAGAGAGACATTGAGGTGCTGGAGCATGTCCAGAGAAGGGCAACGAAGCTGGTGAAGGGTCTGGAGAACAAGTCTGATGAGGAGCAGCTGAGGGAACTGGGGTTGTTTAGTCTGGAGAAGCGGAGGCTGAGGGGAGACCTTATCGCTCTCTACAACTACCTGAAAGGAGGTTGTAGTGAGGTGGGTGTCGGTCTCTTCTTCCAAGTAACAAGTGATAGGACAAGAGGAAATGTCCTCAAGTTGCATCAGGATAGGTTTAGATTGGATGTTAGGAAAAATTTATTTACTGAAGGGGTGGTCAAGCATTGGAACAGGCTGCCCAGAGAGGTGGTGGAGTTGCCATCCCTGGAGGAGTTCAAAAAACATGTAGATGTGGCATTTCAGGACGTGGTTTAGTAGGCATGGAGGTGTTGCGTTGACAGTTGGACTACATGATCCTAGAGGTCTTTTCCAACCTTTATGATTCTATGATTCTATGATTCTATATAATCTGCCTATTCCATGTAAACACAAACATCTAGGAAATGTAAATGTTCTTCATTGACTTCAGATAGGTGTTTATTGAATTATCTGGGGACTGACATTTTCTTAATATCACAGTGGCCAAAGCACACAGAAAGGAAATGAAGCAAATGAAGGATTTTTAGCCACACTGTTTCCAGCACTCCCTGCCTTGAACCCTTGTTTTTCATAACCTTCTTGTGCACATTAGTCATCAATCCTGTCCTCATGAAGGTGAACCTCTGGTTAAGCAAGAAAGTGAGACAGCACAGGAAATATGAATTTGGCAATTTGGGTGCTTTCTTGGGAGGAAAATGTGCATTTTAAATAAATTTACATTACTGGATTAAATATTTCTACACAGATAAAGGCTGGGGTCCATTAGGATGAGTATCTTTCATACAATGAGAAGCTGAGCAAGCTGGGACTGTTCAGCCCAGAGAGAGAAGACTCAGGGGGGATCCTATTCATGTGTATAAATACATGATGGAGTGTAGAAAAGAAATGGTAGCCAGGCTCTTTTCACTGGTGCCCAGTGACAGGACAAGAGGCAATGGACACAACTTGAAAAACCAGAGGTTCCCTCTGAACCCCAGAAAACACTTTTTACTTTAAGAGCGATCAGACACTGAAACAGGTTGCCCAGGGTATTTTAGGAACGTCCATCTGTGGAAGTGTTCAAAACCCAACTGGACATGCTCCTGGACAACCTGCTCTAGATGACCCTGCTTGAGAAGACCCTGCTTGAGCAGTGGAGTTGAACTAGATGATCTCAAGATATCCTTTCTCACCTAAATGATTCTGTGATTTGGTGACTCTGTGAAAGATAATATCCCCAGTTTTGTCCTTTGCCAGAGAAACTCTAAACATTAAGTCTACTTTTTTTTTTTTTACATTTTCTTTGCCTAGCTCATGAATATTTCTTGCCTGACTACATGAAAGGTTTTTTTTTTTTCCTTGTATACTTAGGACCTTATTGTGTGTGTTCAGTTCTTAGTAGGTTTTAGGACTCAGATTACATTTTCTGAGTGAGTACTCTCAGTAATCTTTTAGACACACTAATCTTTTAGACAAAAGTTAGAAGTACCACCTGCTACAGAAGACCTGGCAGCATCTACCTTTCCAAGGTTTGCAATAGAAATTAGGATGAGTTCAGGTTATCTGCCTTTATAAAACCAGATCATGTTAGCTTGGAGGCTAGCTCCTGTCCAGAAACCTGTCCAGAAGACGTGTTTATTAGCACATGAAATTAAGTACTCAATGAAATTCCAGGGTAAAAGAGATATATACAATGAATTTAGGTAACTAACATGGTTAGGCAATTCTGGCAAGTAGAACATCTGGCTTATGTCAGATCACATGTGACTCTCTGACATCTGACTTTAAATGTAAATAGACTACAACTGCAGTGAGCAACCAGCTCTAAAATATTGCAATGTTTTATCCATATCTTCGTATTGAGTTCCAGAATTTTTTTCTCCAGGAGAAATGATAAAAATACAAACACTTTTGACAAGTCACAATGTTGACTGCCTTTCCAGTATTGCAACTTGTCAGTATCTCAAAAGAAAAGTTCTCATTTCTGCAGTACTGTTTTATAGCTAAGAAAGATCAGCAACAGAGTTTGATTTTGTGGATTGCCTGTGTTATATTGCTTTTCTTCAGAAATAACTAAGAAGGCTTTCTTCACTTTTTTTTTTTTTTGGGTAATAAGCAAAAATGCCTTTTCTTAAATCTTCAGTGAGGGAAGAGAAGGGGGACCAGGAAGAGGAAGCTGTCAGAGTTGGTTGAAGAAGGGTGAAATTTGAAATTTATTTTGTTGATGATATCTATGAGAAATAGTCAAATATCATTGTTCTACCAATATTTTTCCTGGTGCAAATAGAATCAATACCAGTTTTCTTAAACCCTCTTCTACCTAATTTACATTACTGGTCTAATTTGCCTGAAATGTATGCCCTCTTTTCTGATGGTAAGGAGGCAAGCATAATCTATGGAATAAGGCACTGAGGAAATAAAGACTTTTTTTTTTTCTTAAATTGCAAAGATAACAAATCAACAAGATACTGAAGCTCTAATTAAAAATTTTCACTCCAGATGTGAATATATACAAATATTTGATATTCTGGAGGTCAGGGCTGCTATACAGAGCGGACAGGACAGGCTAGAGAAATGAGCTGACAGGAACCTCATGAAGCTGAACAAGAGCAAAGTCTTGAACCTGTGCTGGAATAATGCCATGCAATAGTGTAAACTGGGGGCCAACTGACTAGGGAGCAGCTCTGCAGAAAAGGGTCCAGGGATCCTAGAGGACAACAAGTGGTACATAAGTCAGCAAGATGTCCTATCAGCAAGGCTGGCCAATACCATTCTGGGCTGCATTAGCAAGAACCAAGCCAACAGTACAGAGCAGTGATCCTTCCCCACAATTTTGAGACTGCATCTGAAGTATGATGTTCTGTTTTGGGTCTCCCAGTACAAAAAGCTACTATGGTCCTATTGTATTTTATGACACCTAATGGATCATGTCCAAAAGAAGATAACAAAAATACAAACCTACTTAAGATTCAGTCAAATTCAGATTAAACCAGTCCAAGTCCATTTTCTTTCTCTTCCCATACTTCCCTGAGTCATCTGTCCTTGCACTTCCACAGCCACGTGGTGCTGGTGCTCATGCAAGCATCAGTGGCTCAATAAGGCGACCTGTTTGAAAGCTGAGCAATTTTCCAGTAGGTTTGCTCTTTACCTGGATCAGCTCTGTTGACTGGCATGTTACCAGAAAAACATATTCTATGTTGCTTGCAGACCTTTACCAAAGTAAAGCAAACAAAGGAGAGACTGTCTTTGTTAACATTTCTTTTACTAAATTTAATCAGAAAAAAAAGGACAATTTCTAGAACCTGAAATGCATGCATGCACTTTGAAATATTCATACATGAAATTGCAGGAAATACCCAGTGAGACTGTGACCAGTCCTCATTCCGATACTCATATGATAGGTAGAGTCTTCTCTCTGGTGGTGAGTGTGGTGCCTATGCAAACTCTTTTTAGTATAGTCTTGTTTTGAGGGAAAATTCTCCTTAACTTCCGGTCCGAACCAGTTGGACAGGTTTAGGTTTGAAGAAACAGCAGTGTATATACAATGATATTATTTATCTGCAAAAGTTAATTGCTTTTGGAGATAGCCTCAAATTTGCACGTTTTGTAACCAACTCATACAGCATATAATTTTTTTCCCACTAATCTACAAAGTTATCATAACAAGAGATGAATTCTGTGGGTAGGTGTTTGTGATCAGAAATTGTGGGATGCTAGGTCAATTCTTCTGTATTGGAGTAAATATACAGATCAGCATGTAGTACCAGAAACTAACACAGCTGGTGCAAGGTCAAGGTACAGGAAGAGTGAGGATGAGATTGTGAAAGCCTGGGCTTGAACTCATTTATACCATCACTGAGTATTGCTTTAAATCTGTGGAAGGCCTTACTGAAATCTCAGTGATCATAAAAAAAGAAAATTCTCTTTCTCTAAGAAAGAGAAAATATTTGAATGCTTTGAATCTTGGCAAATACCAAGATTTTGTGAGAAGACATGGAGTGTTTATAAGTCTCATCAGAAAAAAAAACAACCCCCAAAACAAAACCAAATCACTGTATAGTTCATACATTCCTTTTTGATATGGAGGTTCTGTCTCTCTAACACCTGTTTGTATGATGTCTGACATTTTCGGGTAAGTTTTCACTTTGAAAACTCTTATTTATTGAAATGATAAGAAAGTAAAACAAGTAATACAAACTTTAATACATATTTGCATTCCTTATTTGTTTTCATCTTAATCAGAGGGTAGTTTCAATGTAAGCAGACAATGCAAACAGAGGTATTTAAATGAGTCTGTACCACAAAGATGTATGGTGTTTCTCAGCTATCTCCCCCACTAAATTCTCTTTCTTGGTTCTAACTGGAATTCAACAAACATTAGATATGTTTTTATTTTGAAGAAACTAACTGCTGAAGAAAAAAAAATCAATAAAGACTCCTGGGCAACAAGAAAATGGGCAATTGTCATACTGACTATTTGATTTTAAATAAAAGCATTCATCTTTAGAGGGTTTATTGAACTATAGAAAACACATATGGATTGAAGGGAATTAATCTGTAGAAAATGAAATGTCTGAAGCTTCTTCATTATTTTTACACACTTGCCAGCAGTTTCTATCAGCTGTACTCCTTCTGTGTTAGGGTAGGCAGCAATGGCCAGAAGGCTCTGGAACAGTCTATCATAAATGAAAGTTTTATCTCTCAGAACCATTAGAAAATACATTGAACCGAACATATTTGGTTTGGGAAATCTGTATTTGTCAGCTATGATTGTCTCTATGTCACTGCTGCACCTTTTGTACTGACATCCTTCTATTTTATGCTTTTAAAACTTTGCTTTCGTGATCGATATATTCTTCTTACAACACAGGAGTAGATTATAAAGTAAGAAGGCTACAGACTGAACTGTTGCATCCTCCATAATCTTACAACTCTTTGTGAAAGGCTCTTGAGTAAGGATTTTTAACAACTGAATTTAGTACTTGGTTGTTACTGGGAAATGCAATGGGAAAATAACCTCTGATCAGCAAAGTAAGAAAATTAGGTTAGAGGTAGAATGATCACTCAGAGAAGCAGTGATTCTTAATACAGAACCAAGAATATTTTCTTAACAGTGTAGAAGAAAGATACTTTAGGAAGTATCTGAGACTCCGCTGTAGGTGTGCAACCAAGTTGTGATTTTTCTTTTTTTTTGTCCAGCCTTAGCCTGTACTTTGCAATGAAAACATCGAGCAGTATGATATGACTGTTAGTTCTAATCTAATACAGTAGTTGCTTCAGTCTGATGAAAAAATCAATTAGATCTAATCAACTAAAGTTAGAAATAAATTTTAAAAATGCTGGATGAGTTCTTTTCCTACTCATATCTATAGCAAAATTCTTGTTGACATCAACAGGACAAGAAATTTAACCATGTTGTTTACATATCATATGGAAAAAGAACAGCTTGACAACATTGTAGGGTTTTTTTAGTTCCTGAAAATCTGAAAACTACAGAAAATAAGATTTGCCTAAGAGATTGATTTAATGATTGACTGATTGATTGAAAATTGATTGATTGATTGATTGAAAATTGATTGATTTAAGTGAGATTGATTTAATGAAAATATAACATTTTTTTAGATGATGAAGTGAAATTCCTTTGCACAAGGTGAGGTCATCCAAGCAACAATTACACAGCATGTGATCCAGGTGGCCAATTACAGGCTCAAATGTCAAATCATGAATATCATGGCAAAAGTACAACCACAGTTAGCACTTTGTGATCAAACCATGTGCTGGTATAAAGTAGAACCTCAATAACTCTGCACTGCAAATAAATCTACAAATACTCAGTTCTCTTTTCCCAGGAAAATACATAAGCAGATAAAGAACTGGAATGCTTGGGTAATCATTGATATTATGGACTTGAAAATAAGGATTATAATGAAAGCGTAATATAACCTTAGCTACAAATGCATAAACAGAATTTCTGTAATGCAATAGATACTGATAAGATAAAATATGGTTTTACAGAACAGTTGATTTTGCATTTCACAAAAAGAGACTTAAACAATATATTGTGAGCAAAAGTAATCCTTATTGGGGTTTTTTTTCTGATTACTTCTCAATTTTTCATATGCAGACTCTCTTTTAAAGTGTCTTAAGACCAGTTACAGGACTTTACATTGGCAATGAAACCACATTTTGCACAAAAGAAAATCAGAAGTAGCTTCTATTATGAGACATTTGGATGACGCAATGTCTTTGTCATGGTGAAAACTATAATCCTCTTCTTAAGCCTGAAGCCTTCTCTCTTTCACAATTCTGACATGAAAATTCAGCATGCAGTCTCTAAATCATGAGAGTTAGAAAAAAAAGAAGCACAAAACAACAGTGATATCTTTCTTACTAGCAAGAACAATACCAACAGGTGATCAGGAAAAGTAAGTGTCTTATTTGAGTACTCCATGTATTTCTGCCTCCTGAAAAACAAAATATAACATGGTTTTACTTATTAGGAAAATCACTCTCTGAGAACATCTCCACACATTGTTAAAAAGATATAAAATTATGGAGACTTATTGAATATTCCACACAATTGTGCAAAACCAGCCCACCAGGCTAACCACTATTTATCCTTTCATAGCAGATTTTACAACCTGCTCAGACATATTTTCATAAAATAAATCAGGAAAAGAAATAGCTGTGCTGTTAGCCACTTCTTTACACTATAGGCACAATTCGCACAGTTTGCTTTACACTAGGACATTTTCATAAGAAAGCTGAGGATATGCTGGTTTTCTCCAACTATTGTTAACCAGTGGCTGACACCAGTTGCCTCTGAAGGCAAGATCTAGTCCTGTTGCTGTCATGAAAAATTCTGTACACATGGAGTTCTGTACATGCAAGAGGATTAGAAATTAGTCTTGAATGGGTTTGTTCCATGTGGAGATGAATTCGTGGAAGCTACAGGGAGCCATTGCAGTGACATAATGTTCTTCCTATTAAATATTGCTGTTCTTTGATAGAATCCCACACCAGTGGTTTATTAATTCCTAGAAACTCCAGTTCTGTCGGCAGTAAATGAATTGCTATCTTTGCATGTCTAGAAATAAATTCTGGTCCTTCTTGTTGAAGAAGAATAGGATAATAAACAATAAGGGACAGTAAAGCATATACCCCAACAAAGCACAAAACCAGATAAATGAAAATACAAGTATAAACTATAGGCATAGTTGGTTCTGCTAAATTAGTTGCATAATCTTTTCAGATTTGGGAAAATGCCATGTTATCTGAACCATCTCTTGAACCTGTCTCTTGAAAAGCTGTCTCAACACTTGAAAGTTAGTCAAGTTTGCTCTTATTTAGCTAGTGGCTTCAGCTTAATTTAGCCCTTTAATGGTTTATCAAATTCAAGCAAAAATAGTATGATTTTTCTGCTAATCACTTCTTTTGTCAATCAAAAAATGTTTTCTGCTTCTATCAGATAAATTCAATGCTAGTATGCTTTTTCTTACATTGCTTAAGACAACACACATGCTTCCGTTTACATAAAGTTCATGTGAGTTCAGAAAGAGGCTGCATTTTATTTGTTATTTATTATCTGTAGTGCTTTTTTACAATACTTCTGTATTTCCAGGACCTATTGTTCCATACACAAGATAAATATGAAATTGAAGATTGCCTCTGTTGCCAAAACCTCACAGTTTAAGCACTTGATATGTAATAACAGATAAAGAAATACAAACAAGATAACAATGAAATTATCCTATACATGTGATACATTCATGAAAACATACCATGAGCTGTTGCAGAAATCCTGTAAGAGATAAATTTAATAGAGGTCTTGAAAGTTTCATTGAAGATTTTTAAACAGGCATTACATACTCACTGATAAACAAGCTATTTCTAAAACTATTGCCAAAGCCATTTTTCAAAGCATAAGGAGAGAGACTCACAACTGTAAAAGATTTACTCTCAACCTGTTTAAATCTTTTGCATTTATATACAGGTACAGTGGATGCTTTGCATACTGTGGCTAATCCTAGAAATAAAATGTTTTGCTAAAGTAAAGGGCAATGATAGACAAGTTGCTGTTGAATTTAAATATACCATTTCTTTCTAAAGGATAATTCCAGCATCTAACAAAGTACAAATCCAAACCACTGAATGCTGGGGATGAAAAAATACAAAAGGAACAAACAATACCACCCAGGGCAAATTGTACTATTTTTTTGAAAAGGAGCATAGCACATATATTTCTTCTTCAGCAGTGATAGTCAGAAATGGTCCCCTCCAGTCTTACAGGAAAAAAGCTGAATGGTAGTGGGTCTAAAGATTAAAGGATATGCATGGAAAGCATTATGGGAACACCTACTCTATTTGGGAATTATGGAGATGTAGTTCATGGTTTTCGTCCTGTTTCTGATGCTTGTCTAAGGTCTTAGTCTTAAGTTTTAAAGGTAGTGATGGAAACAACTCCAGCTGTATGAAATGCCAAACTTTAGAATAAGAACTAAAGCATGACAGTAGCATTCCTTCAACAGACTGCAGTGTCTAGTTAGGCACTCAGTGCAAGCATCCAAAAAAATGGTGCCAGCAGCCACCATACACCTCGTTTCTCCTTCCCAAAAAACTCAAGCATTCACATTCTAAAAGGAGAAGCAGTTCTAGAAACCTGGACCAACTAGAAAGTCATGGACTTTCTTACCAAATGATTGGCTTTAAGACTGAATTAAAATTATATCATTCATTCATTCTCTGACTCAAGTTTCCTCATATTTCTGGCTACAAATTACCTTCAGTAGGAAGTTGGACAATGTTCTTGTCCAAAATACTCCAACATAGAATCTAGGGAGGCACTGGAGATATGGCTTCAAATCTCTTTACTAAGGACTTAGAGCTGTTGCCTATTTCAAATCTAATTCTCATTGCTAAAAGTCTATGTTTGCTACTCAGGCTACTTGACTACTGTCAACAGAATTGCTTGTAATACCAATTACAAGTGAGTATTGGGGTTTGCTGGGAAGAGGCTTCCCAGATGCTGACTTCCTCCACAGAGGAATTCTGATGTCTATCCACCCAAGCTACCTTCCCAATGAAGTTCCAGACAGCAGACAGATGTTTATCTTCCCAAAAGAGTTATTTCTAAGCAGGGAAGGTTATCTAATATGAAATTGTTAGGCAAAACTGAGAGCTCTTTATCAAATTGGTTACTTACAGGGTAAGGCTTTTCTGGAAAGTGGTCAACATAGATTGCCATCTTGGACTTTAAATGTTTTGCCTATGCCCTCCCTGCCTCTTCTAGAAGCTACAAAGGCAGACTGAATTTATGACACTAACTCAACAAAAGTTTAGGCAAATCCAGAATCTAGCAGTGCTCAGAAAGCCACTCAGAATCTTTACTTTCAAACAGATCTTATTGATCACCAGTTCCACCAGAAACAAAACAGAAAAATTCTACAATGAAAATGAAAGCTTCCAGGCTCACCACAAAATTTGTCAAGGGGCATTATTTTTATTATTGTTATTATGTATTGGGAACTCAAGCACATATAAACGTTTTTGGAAATATGACTTTTGCTTAATAGTCACATATGTTCTTTACACACTATTATTGCACTTAATATCCTTAAGGCAATTAATCGTCTAGTAACAGGAATAAATATCCACAAGAACTTTGTAAACAAAAGAAAATTTGCCTTGCTTTGCCTTTAATGGGCATAACTCCTGAAGCATGACTTAGTCATCCTCACATAAACTGAAATATTGCAGTTGGCCAATGTTCAATGACAGAATAAAAAGTTAAAGATTTAGAAACTGAACATGAGAACTCATTTTTATTCACCATATGTCAAAACATTCTCTGGTTTGACTGTATGCAAATTTAAGATGGATGCTGTGGAGTATAAATATATCTTTACTTACTCACTAGTTGATAAAAGTTCTAAATTATTCTAACCCTAACAACCTGCACAATATTTTCCTTTTTCATCTCAGTTTTTAAAAGAAATAGATTATCTCCTTAAAATTACATGAGATTCCTATTTATTTTCAGATTAAAATCTGTTCTTCACAAGCACAACATGCCGTTTCATTTGCCTTGATTTAAGATTTTCTTTTTTAAATAAAGATTACATCATAAATCCAAAAGTTTTTTCACAAGTTTCTTTTAAGGTTTTTGTTCCAGTTTTATCTTGAGCCATATAACTCCATTAAATTATTTAGAAAGTAGCTATAAATAATACAGTTATTTAGAATCTGAAAAGAGAAACTGCTCCTAAATTTACATTTGCAATTATTTTCAGCTACACATTAAGCATATTGTGTAGATTAAAAAAAGCACTATTAATTTCACAAGGTCATATCCAAACACCTTTTTTGTTTTCTGCTTGCTTTGACTTTACTGGGACAGTTTCTGGAGTATATTACTATTTTACACAAATAAGACTAGTAATATCTGGTTTATAAAGATTAAATTATGCTCTTCATTATTGACTATATGCATTGGCAAGCTGAAGAATATCTAGCTACTTATAAATAGTAACATTTACTTGCAGAAGTTATCCTAGTAACTACGTTATAATATTTAAGCTAGGTAATTTGATATTCTTATAGGTACGAGTCAGGGAGTAAAGTGAGAAAGTTCCACACAACCTAAGGACCTTCGAATGGTATCTATTGCAAGTCTCTATCCCAAGGAAACATCATGTCATTCTTGACAGATGTTTGCCTGCTCTATCTGAAATATCTCAGTGATGGAGCTTGCACAATGCCCCAACAAGCTTCTTCAATGTTTATCTCTGCACATTGTCAGAATATACTTCCTAATATCTAAAAAGTATTCCTACCTTAACATCTTCCTAACATCTTCAATGCTTATAGCTTTGAACTTTTTATCAGAACTGATCTTTTTTATCAGAACTGTTGGCATCACTGGGGACAGTTTCTATATATTTAGAAGAAGAATAAGATGCTGCAGGTGGTGGAATGATAAGAGCTATTTTTTTTTTTTTCATTCAGACATTTCCTTATTCATGGAGTTTAAAATCTTATTTTCCAAAGTGAAGATATATATTTTCAATGGCATTAAAACAAAGTATTGTGAACAAGCAGTGTAAGAATGAGTTTTCCTAATCTATACAGATTCAGTTTCACTGATATTAGTGTCAAGTGCACATGAGTTTTCAGTAGAAGAAGTAAGCACGAAGAGCTACATTGCCTTCTCTGGAGTTGGACTTGCTTACCATAAATAGCAATTTATCCTGTTGTCTTCTGAAGAAGAAAATGTGTCAACTCCACCATTCTTAATAATTTTAAAATGTGCCTTGTTTTTGAAAATAGTCAGACTTCTTATTTATCAATCAAATATGTTGGCAAAGTTAGCATTTTGCTCAGCTTTTGTTAAGAAAAATGACTTTTAGAGATTTTTAGAAAATAAATAAATAAAAAATCTTCAAGGCCTGGAGCATTTTGAATGCCAACAGCGTATTCAGGTCTCAATGAGTAAATACCTTCCTTGCATACAGATAGCAGAGTCTGGCTATTTGATCTATTAAGATATCTATTTTAAAGAATGCTGATTTATACCCTTAGGTGTTCCTCTGTTTCTCCATTATTTCCTAATGTATATAAATGGCAATACCAGATGTAAATATCTATACTTACAAAATGTAGATATACAAGAGTATTTTGGCATCTAGAAAACTATGTTAATCACTCAAAGATGTATAAATTATTTATGTGCCTACTCTGTGGCAAGACATTCACTCAGAAAAGCAATCTCCACTGGCACATTGTCCTGCTTTTGGCTGGGATAGAGTTAATTTTCTTCGTAGTAGCTGGTATGGGGCTATGTTTTGGATTTGTGCTGAAAACTGTGTTGATAACACAGGGATGTTTTAGTTATTGCTGAGCAGTGCTTACACAGAGTCAAAGCCTTTTCTGCTTCTCACCCCACCCCACCAGTGAGGAGGCTGGGGGGGCACAAGAATTTGGGAGGGGACACAGCGGGGACAGCTGACCCCAACTGATCAAAGGGATATTCCATACCATACGACGTCATGAGCAGCATATAAAGCTGTGGGAAGAAGAAGGAAGTTGGGGACGTTTGGAGTGATGGTGTTTGTCTTCCCAAGTAACCATTATGCGTGATGGAGCCCTGCTTTCCTGGAGATGGCTGAACACCTGCCTGCCCATGGGAAGTGGTGAATGAATTCCTTGTTTTGCCTTGCTTGCATGTGTTACTTTTGCTTTCCCTATTAAACTGTCTTCATCTCAACCAACGAGTTTTCTCACATTTACTCTTCCAATTCTCTCCCCCATTTCACCGGGGGTGGAGTGAGCAAGTGGCTGTGTGGTCCTTAGTTACTGGCTGGGGTTAAACCACAACACACATGAAGGCATCAAATCATTCCAATATAAGATCTGCAGGAAAACATTCTCTCAGAAATGTTTCTTATAAGGCCACCTCAACCTGCACAGTGGGGACAAGTCCCATAAATGTAACTACTGTTACATGGTTTTTGTGCATAAACTCACTTTTGAGGAAACATGTTGAACATCTACACGGTAAAAATAGCCTTGACAATGCTAGTTCTATGATCTATTTTTATGAATGGTGCTTTCATACCTCCAAGACAGTGAGGAATAATGGGAGAAAACCAGTAGGAATGGAAGTAACAGGAGAAATAAAATATATGAGGGATCTTACGTTAACCTTTATTGAAAACAAAAACGATTATGATAAGTGGTTTTCTTTTTTTATTTGGAATTATTCCAAATAAAACATTTGGGTTTTTTTATTTTTATTATTTATTATTTCCATTTTTTTTCCTTTCCTAGTCTATTATTTCTTGCATTATCTATTTTCATGGGGTTTTTTCCTGAAGGATTTTCTTTCCATGTTCTGTGTACACTTTCTTGTGTGATAGATACTTTTCTGAATTTAAAAAATCTTGGCTTCAGCAAAAGTGTGTATAGTGATATAACAGTTAATTTCTTTCCCAGGCTGTCAAAACTACATTAGGTCAATTCTCAGAAGCATCATTACTGTGGTGCCTTGTGCTACCAATTTATTACCATAGGCTCTTCCTTCAGGGTGGTGGCTTATTCATCAGAAGGTAAGCAACAAAAACTTGAATGTGCCTATGCTGAGCTTTGCCACACTAAATTCCTATTGTGGAAGTGGTTATAAATGTTTTTCTCCACATAATGTGTAGGGTTAATGGCATACTTTGAACAGAAACCTGATATTCTGATTTAACCAATTCTTTATCATGAGCCTGTAGTATTCTTGAAGGCAATAACAAAACTTTGCATGACCATACTCCATAAAGAAAGATTTGCTTACGGAAGTACAAAGTAGTTGCCACTGAGCAAAAATTAAAGACCTTAATTTATTAGTCATATCTAAATAAGTCTACCACACAGATATTCCCAGTGCGGCTAATGTGCACATTGAAGAATTTGGATCAAAGGGAACACTCTTTACACTTAGTTCTGTCTTAAATCCATGAGTGTTTACGTGCCATAGAATGAGTCGGAAGCAAAGGAGTGACAGGAATGTCTCCTTGTATATTAGTCCTGCAACCTTGAACTTTAAAATAGATTGAACAAACAATTTGGAACACTGTATAAATTACATATTTTTACTGGAAACTACATACTGTGCAACAGATGCTTGTTCAAGTGTTACCTGATTGTTCACTTCAGAGCATAATTTCAAGATTAATTCTATTCATTTGCTTTGGCAATTCAGCAATGAGTCATTTTCCCTTTGTCTGGTCTATATTACTTATGATTCTTCTCTATAGTAAAAAGGAGCAATTTAGTTGCTAGAATCTTTGTAAGAGAAGAATATCTGCATCTTTTATTCAGCAAATAAAAAATATTGAGAAAAGTAATTGCTGCATCCTGGGAGGTAGTAGTTCTTTAATAGCACTATTCTAACTTCACTAGAGACCAAGTGAATGTCAAAAACTTCACTTTATTGTCAAATTCAGTTTCCTCATCACTTCCTAAGATCCTAGGAAAATGTCAAGTAAATCCAACACAATTAGAGGTATCCTTGACTGAAAGGCCATGCTATTCTCCCTGAAGAAGTTATTAAAAGAACATTTTAGAGGCAGTTTGCTCAGTACCTGTGGAGAATTGATAGCTTGTACTTCACATTTTCTTAAACTGAAAAAAAAGAAGAAAGAAAAAGAGAGAATTACTCTTGGCAATGAGAACCTGGAGGCTGATGCCAGCAGCATACAACATGATGTGGATTCAGTAGCACAAGCATGTTGTTTTCATCTCTAACCCATATTTAGGTAAATTATTTGTGGCTAGCACACTATACCACCAATGACATCTATACCCTCAATTCAGCTCCTTAAATATGTTCTTAAAATGGAAAAAAAAAGAGGGAAAGTATTTTCTAACTCAATCTCCCTTTTAAAAAAGTAGTAATACAATTTCCATATTTATCCTTTTTTAATTATAGTAATGCCATAATACACATTAGATACTTTCCTATTTGATTTTCCTGAATAATTTTGTGATTTAGGCTGTAATATGCTTTGACATTACAGCAAGAAATTTTTTTCACCTGAGATTTAGGTGCCCTAGTCTTTCCACTTAATGGCATTCCACTAAGGGGAGTTTGGCATGTTATCTGGTATTTGAAGTAATATCATATTTTGGGTTGTAATATTATTATTAAGAAAAAAGATGTAATTTAAGATCTGATATTTCCAGGGAAAATGCAGAAAAACCAAACCAAACCAAAACATACAAACTCAACACCACCTTCTCCAACCCCCATTTAAAGCATTATGAGGGTATTTCATAGGCCAAAAGTAGGTTGATAACATATGGGCTATATTTACTTCTTGGACAGAGAACTGCTAAATAAGTTATTTTAACTAGCAATAAGATTTTTTAAAAAATCTAGACTTGAACAGTGTTTCAATTCGCTATAAATATACTGTTTTATTCTTGTGAATAGTCCTGTTTAACTCAGGTCAACTATGTACATAATGCAAGGAGTAAGAGCTTTTTTGATGTATATTTGATTACTAACTAGAGGTAAATTCTAACAATCTTACATTAGTAATGGAAGTCACATGATATTAATATATGACAAGACTGTTATGAATATCCCTATATAAAATACGTTTCCCACAGGTAAAGAAATAATACCTTATTAGCTTGCATAAAGATCATAGGTTGAATTATTAATTTATAATATAAAACTACACTGGACAGAATTTAAGTATGTTATAAAATACCTTATATCTTTTGTAGACTTTCTCCGTCTTGTCTGTTTTCATTTCACAACCAAATTTATTTGAAAAAAAACATTTATGGAGATTTTATTCAGATAAACTAATACATCTCAATGTACACCACCATAGACTAAATTGGAAGTACTAGCACTGTGCAAGCACTGTGCATTTTTATACTATATGCCATGTAAAAAGATGCCTAACCTTTCAATTTCTCTAAACCTATGTCTCAATTTTTTTTCGCAAAAGAAAATCCCTAAACTGTGTCTCAGAGGAAGAAAAAGATAAACTTTATTGTAGCTCACAGACCCTGTCTTCCCCAAAACGTTTAATCATCTTTGAGCATGATTCTGCAACCAAGTTATTTGACAGAATGCTGATCACTGTCAGTTCCTCAACACAGAAATGTTAGTGTCAGCATCAAATGAGCAATTAATGTTTTTCATTGGAGTTTACACTCATAGGTTCAAGCCCCTCAAAATCAAATGCGGGTATGTGCACATAAGCACGTGTGCACTCACATATTTTGATTCCCTTGTGGTTACAGACCATTAGATAATCTTTACCAACAGCGGAATTCTTCAAAGGCAGTCCAAACTCCAAACTCTCATAAGACCAAGATCTTTTCTACATGTATGATGATCATTCTTCCAGGAAACATCAAAATAGGTGCATTCCTAGTTCACCTATTTAAGCCCTAAAACATATATTTTTGGTGAAAAAATTTCACTTAATAAGGAATATTTACAGTATGTCTCTTTTCTTCCCAGATGTCTAGACTTCTAATTATCCCCTTTTATCTCTTCACCCTCTCTCCTTGTTATTCTAGTATTTTATATTTAAGACCTCTCTTTCTAACAGACTGAATCACAGTAATAGATATGTCAGATCAATAGTTCACTACTTAAACAATGTCTCTGTAGTTTAATTACGGTTATTTCCCATGGTTGTGGACAAGATAGCCCTAATTTTTTTTTTTTTTTTTTAAGTAAAGAAGTGGTTGTTTTGTGCTTGTAACTAATATTTTTTGTACACTTCTTATTTTCCTAAAATGAAAACTGTGTAAAGAAAAAACTGTGGTCACCTGGAGACTTTTTTGAAGTAACAGGAACAATTCTGCTGCCTTGAATAGTTTATGAATTATATGCTTATTGCCAACGTGGACAAAAAGAGAAAAGAAAATCTAACATAAAGACTTCACATAGCACAAGCTATGTACTGTAGTGATTATGGAGAAGTCTAAGTGACTTTGGAAAAGGAGTTTGAAGTTTTCAGATGAGATGTTGCATAGCACTAGTTCCAGCATCACATGTTTGTGCCTTTAAATTGTCTATTTTATTTGCAATGTTTACTTTACAGCATATGCTACTATTTGAATCAGATGATATAAATGATAAAGGTCAAATTCACACTCTATATGTGAATTTAGAACTCTGTATTCTTATGCAAGTGCAGAAATCTGCTGCATGGATCAACTACTTCTCTTTTTATCTTTTTTTGTTAAACGTATCTAGAAAAAAACAGGCAAACAAAGAAGCAAACAAACAAAAACAAACCCATAAGAATTCTTCACCCTAAAAAAGTGGATAGTCAGCATATTATACAGAACACTGAGAATTTTATTAGGTACAATTAATATTTCACCTCAGAGGGGTCTCAGAGGCAGCCATGTAACTGTGAGTTAAATGGTACATTAAGCTAGTAGAAATCATCTCAATTTTATAGTTGAATAATTATTTTAAATGAAGTTGAACAAGGGCGTTATTTAATATTGAAAGTAAGTTCAAACCTTTTTTTTTTTTTTTTTTTGTTGGCATGGACTTGGGTTCAATGGAAGTAAGCCAGGCTGTTTAGTTCCATTGTTCAACTAGAACAAGTAAGTATGTCCATTTAACATTAATCTTTTACAGATATTTGAAAGCTTTGTATGTTCTAGATTTTTAAGTTAAAATCTATTTTTTTCTGTATTTCCCCTCTGATCCTGAAGAAGCCCGATCCTGAAACTAATCATCAATATCAGATCACTATCCATGTAAGAAATCAAAGATGGAGATTCTCAGAAAAGAACTGTACATAAAATATTTTCACAGAGGCCAAGTCCATGTTTGGGATCAAGACTATGATCCAGAGCCCTTTAAGGCACTGATGATGAACAATCTGTTGGAAAAAAAAGTAATTAATTTCAAGCAAAGGTAACAAATTCAAGGAAATTAAAAAGAAGTATAAAACAGAATCCCAAAGTGAGAAAAAAGTCTTCCTGAACATCCGTGGAAAATAAACAAGAGGGAAGACTTTGTCAGTCCTGTTGGTTTTAGCTGATCTTGGAGTGGAGACAGATCTGCAGCAGCAATGATTCCCCTTCCTGCTGTGTGTGACAGAGTATGTAGTGCCATCGAAAGGCCAGCCACAGTTACGTCTCAAATCTTAGACTATTTTCTGAGGATGTGCTAGAAGTTAGCAAGTTGGCTAGTTTGTCTGACTGCAAATAGATTGGATCAAATCCTGTGGTAATATACATGTCATAGTCAATCATACCATAATGGAAATTCCTGAGCTATCCTTTAGCTAGCAGGTCCATTAGGGCAGCACTGTACAGCACCATGTACAGATATTAATCTAGGTCCCCAGGAACTATTGAGATAGGCAAAATTTCCCTCCAAATGCCTACAAAGTCATCTATTTATTTTCATTGATTATTTTTTTTATTTTACATTTTAATTTTGGCACTTAGTAGCACTTATTTTAGATAATTCATGAAGCACTTCATATTTGGGCTCAGGCCTGGTAGTGGATAGTCTAGATCCATTAGTGGTAATAGTGATCTGATAATAATTTAAAAGCTATAAGGAAATTGGTATCACATTATTACTGTAATAGTTCTGTTACCTTTTATATGGATATTGAAGGTTCACAACTAAAACTGTATGCCTATTCCTTTAATGATCACGGACTAGGAAATGTAATCCTTCATTCATAAAATATGCAGCAGACTTAACCATTTCTCTAATGGCAACTCATTATCTATTTGAGAGTATCTTGAATTTAAAATTCAAATTAGAAGAAATTAAAATAAAAGGCAATGCTATTAGAGAAAGTGTGACCTAATTTATGTGAAATTGAACCAGCAGTATTTGTGGAATGGACTCAAAGTAGTATAATAGGCTATAGAAACCTCACTGCCTCTTTGGGTCAGTTTTAGAAGAGACCTCTGACATTCACTGCTCTGAAGAGGATGACTCCAATTTGAAAAAAAGCCACGCTATTGTGGAGTTGGGGGGGAGTGGGGAGTGATGTTTGTTTGTTTTTAAATACAGTTGACTCTTTCCTATTGTGACTACATTAGTCTTTGCAGAGGTTAGCCACCTTACACTACTCGTAAATTTGTCCAACGTGTTTGCTAAGTTTCAAAACCCATGTTATAGACTTCCAGAAAGCTCATCACCTGACAGAACTAACAAAATCTACAAACAGTAAATCATTGACTATATTGTACACAACAAACTTACCACTTGCTTGCCATGATTTGAAGTACTCTTCATTTCAACCACCTTCAGCTCTCTTCTCAACATAAAAAGGTGCAGTGATGAATGATGTCAGTGACTAAAGCTGCACAGTGTATTTCGTGTGATTATTGGGTTGCTGTTTGGGGTTTTTTGTAGTTTAGGTGATGGCATCTGCTTGCCGAAGAGATTATGTATTTATCAGATCATTGAAGTATACACTTAACTTCAGAGAAGGGACCTCATTTCCTGTTGACTGTAGTCAATTAGTCTATTTTCTTTTGTCAGAATGAAAATCAATTGGCTCATGCAGCACTACAAATCAATGTCTTCCATTTAGATTACAGTGCTTTTACGTGCTTGATTGTGTATAAACACACTTCTCACTCCTCAGAATATCTTACAATTCATCTAGAAATAGGAAGACAAATTTCCTTTTTTTTTTTTAAATTTTTAAATCAGTTGAGTATTTTTTAAAAAGATAAAACGGCTGGAAACATAGAATGTTTCCATAGACATTTCAGAATTTTAAAATGCTGCTTAGGTAAAAATCAAGATTAAAGTTTTGAGAACATAAGGAGCAGAAAAGTGTTATTGCCAAACAAAATACTTCAAAATTGCTTACTTTACCCTTACACAATATTTGTTTAAGCTGTATTGGAGCAAACTATTTTGACATGTTATCTTAGAAAATGTTGATGCAATGACTACATTCCCATGAAATATTTTAAAAATATGGATTTAGTATATTGCTATAGAAGTTATGAAAACATTTCAATCAGCTTTACTTACCAGTTAAGAGAAATTACTAAATATATGTGTAATATCACTAAGTATATTTAATAGAGATAAAATATGAGATTGTCAGAGCCGAGTGACATGATTATGAATTGTGTACAAATATCAAGATTATGTCATAAAATTATATTATAAGCCAATCTGCTTCACTTTCCCCTCATTCACTGTATAACCAAAAGGAGTAATAATAGAAATAATGATAAAGGAATGATAATGTAAACAATAAAAAGCTAGTTATAGTATTCACCATGTTATAACAATAATTTTATTTTCTTTTAAAAAAAGTAAAATTATTTTATATTGACTATATTTCTCCTGATTTGTTTCAGAACTTGTACATATCAGGGACAAAATTCTTATGTCCTAAAAGCGTATGTAAATTATAATGGCCTGAAAAAGTGATTTCTACAAACATAGGGGACATTATACTGAATGTAGGAACTGGGAATAGATATACAATGAACTGGATCAAATGGATTTTAATAAATGGGGATGTATTTCTCTGTGAAAGCCTGGACCTAATTCAATACAGTTTAATCATTCAAAGTGAAACATTTTACATCCTTACATGTGCACGCAGAAGAAGGAGAATGAATCTTGGATTCAATGATTTAGTAAAAAATACTATCTCTCTCAGACCGTAGCAAAGACTTGGGATCTGCCGATCTGACTGAGAGTTCTTTGATTTAAGGTATAAAATGGCAATAAAAGCAGCACAAATGGAGGCAGTTAACAGACACATCAGTATGTGGGCATGGAAAGGAGCTGGATACACTGCTGAAGGCAGAGCAACACTGACCAGTAACAGGGCTGATGTGCCACAGGGGACAGTCCCCACCAACTGCAGCAACTACTGCTGGCACAGCATAACTATGTTGGAGGGTGGATGGGGGCACCCAGGCCTGGGGCCGCAGGACCACCCGGTGCCTCTCGCAGAGCTGGGGCTGGCAGAGGTGTTGTCCCTGCCTGAGGGAGCCGGGTCTGTCAACAGGGTAAGGAGCTGTGGCAAGAGGAGAGCAGATGGCACATCAAGGGAGACGTAAATGAGACTGGCAGGATCTTCTCTGAGGCCCTGCAAAGAGGAGATCTCAAACCTCCAGGAGGGACAGGCAAAGACTGTGTTCACTGGGTGGCAAATGAAGACTCCTGCAGTGGCAAAAGCTAGGAGACCATGACTTCTGGCATCAAGACAACCCTCCGCTCACAGATCTGTAACTACAGAATAGGCCTTGGTAGCAGACGAAGGGCAGAAAGCAGCATTTGGGAAGGCACCTGAGCTGGCTGTGCTATAAGGCCAATGGCAGCGCTAGGAGGAATTGGCAAGTGGTGGCAGTGGGTGACTCCCTGCTGTGGGGAGGCCCCCATCTGCTGACCTCACCTGCTGTTGGGGAGGTTTGCTTCTTGCTGGGGACTCAGATCTTAGACGTAGCTTGTCCAGACCTCAGACTATTGTCCCTGCTACTTTTCCACATGGGCACTGTGGTGGGTTAACCTTGGCTGGCTGCCAGATGCCCACCAAGCCATTCTCTCAATTCCCCTTCTCACCAGGACAGGGGAAGAAAATAAGATGAAAAGATAAGGACAGGGAGATTGCTCACAGGCAAAACAGACTCAACTTTGGGAAAATTAATTTAATTCATTGCCAGTTAAAAATAGAGTAGGGTAGTGAGAAATAAAACCAAAACTAAAACCAGCTTCCACCCACCTCCCCTTATTCCCAGGCTCAGCTTTGGTCTTTCATTCCCAACTCTTCTACCTCCACCCCTCTGAGCAGCACAGGGGGACAGAGAATGGGGGTTCATAACAGCCAGTTCATAACACTTCACCTCTGATGCTCCTTCCTCCTCACGCTCTTCACCTGTTCCAGCATGGAGTCCCTCCCATGCGATACAGTCCTTCACAAAATGCTCTAATGTAGGTCTTTCCCATGGGCTGCAGTTCTTCACAAACTGCTCCAGCATGGGTCCTTTCCACTGCGTACCTTCAGGAACAGACTTCTCCAGTGTGGGTGTCCCACAGGGTCACGCTTCCTGCCAGAAAACCTGCTCATGCATGTGCTCCTCTCCACAGGCTGCAGCTCCTGCCAGGAGCCTGCTCCATTGTCGGATCTCTATGGGCTGCAGTTTTCTTCAAGGCATATCCGCCTGCTCCGGCATGGCGTCCTGCATGGACTGCAGTGTGGAAATCTGCTCTGATGTGGTCCTCAGGGCTGCAGGGAGAAAACCTGCTTCACTGTGGTCTTCTCCATGGGCTGCCGGGGACTCTCTGCTCTGGCACCTAGGGGACCTCCTCTCCCTCCTTCTTCTCTGACCTTGGTGTGTGCAAGGATGTTTCTCTCACATTTTGTCACTCCTCTCTCACAGCTGCTGTGCAGTGTTTTTTTACAATTTCTTAAATATATTACCACAGAGGTGCAGAGGATGTGTGAAATGATTGTGCAGGTCAGCATCTGTTTGCAAACCTGGTGTCATTAACATGGATTTGGCTTTTTTGGCAACAGGAACCTCTTTGAGGATCTCCTAGGGAGAGATAAGATCCACCAGAATGGGGAAGAGCTGGCCAGCCTGGTGAGTACAGTGTTAACCCGGGAATGAGATGGGAATGAGAGAGGGCAAACCACAGTCAGTGGACAAGAGTAGTGTGCAGGGTGTGCAGGGTGACAGTAAGAAGAGACACCTCAGGAAAGATAAAAGAAGGTGAAAGGAGGCCCTCCGCAAGTGCATGCTCACAAATGTGCACAGGCTTGGAAACAATCAGGAGGAATTAGAGCTCCCATGCAGTCAGAAATCTACAATATTGCTGGAATAACTAAGGCATGGTGGGCCATGTGCAATGGACAGATATCTGCTCTTTAGGACAGACCATCAGAGAAGATGAGGGGGCAAAGATCTTGGCCTGTGTCTGAAGGAGTAGCTCCGGTGCAGGGAGCTCTTTGATGGGACAGACAATGGGCCAGTGGAGAGCTTGAGAGTCAAGGTCAGGAGAGAGGCTGGTATGAGGGAGATCATGGGAGGAGTATGTTACAGATCAGGCTGAGGATGTGGACAAAGTCTTTAAACACCTGAAGGAAGCCTCTGTGTCACAGTCTGTGCTTCTCATGCTGGAAGGGCAGCACAGTGGGACACAAGCAGTCATCAGGATTTCTGGGCTGTGTCAGGAATAGCTTGCCGAAACGGGTACTGGATGGGCCAACCAGGTACCAGGAGCGACACACAGCTGGATGTGCTGTTCACTGACAAGGAAGAACTGATTGGGGATGTGGTAATCAGCAGCAGCCTTGGCTGTAGTCACCATGAAATGGTGGGCTGTGAGATTCTGAGGGGAGTGAGAAAGCAGAATAGCAGAGGATAGACTCTGGACTTTAGGAGAAGAGATTTCAGCTTATTCAGGATGCGAATCTGTCAAGATCTTTTATTTTAAATTTAAATCAGTTTAGTACAGTGTGAAAGAATAGTTCAATAATTGGATATCTCACAAGACATGAGCAGTTCCAGAGAGGAGCTGAAATGCAGTCTGAAGGAATTCTTAGTAAATGTTTTTCTCCTTAATTCCAGTTATGATAAGGAGATTCATGGATCAAATAAAAAATATGTGCCTGACACACCAGTTAAGAGTCAGTATACCTTTCTCTCAGAATGCCTTAGAAACCGCAGCAAATTCAGCTTTTTCTCAGAAGAGGTAACCAGGGCAACTCTCACTTTTGTGATGGGAGGTCCATTCCTACCAGATCTTTATAAAATGGAGGCAACATGTAACATCTTACTGCATATAACAACTTGTTACAATATATAATATCTTTTCATAACTTTGTTTTACTGATGCTGAAATGCATTACAGAGTTTCTGTGTACTTGTATGTCTATGCAATAGTCCTTACGGGGATTTCATTGCCTAAAAAAAGGCATGTGGCAACTTAGGCTGAAGGTGAAAATATGTTTACAGGAGACGTGTGCAAGCACACAGGGACTCTTACGAAAAGATTCTAGTCATTGTCCTATGCAGTGTTCTGAGACCACTGCTTCTCAGTTTCTCTTTCTGAAGGCAATTTGCTTTGTGACAAAAGTAGTTAAATTTTCTTTGGACTAAAGCTAAATCTGAATCTTCCTGGGGAATGTCCTACTCACCTATATTATATAGCAAGTCCAGTTAAAAGCAGAAACAAATGTCAAAATACTAAAATTTCTGGGAGGGGGAAGGAAAAAACTCTTCCCTCTTTTTTTTTTTTTTTTTTCTGTTGATGGACAGAAGGTCACAATACAAAAACAGTGAAGCTTTTGTTTTGTTGTCCACTTTCTGATCAAGGTGACTAAAATAGTGAATAAAGATAATGCACTTTTTTAATAAGCCAATGGGAAATTGTCACTTTATAGAATAATGTATAGAAAACAGAATCAGATGCACATCACTATGTTGTGCATAAAGATAAACCCAGCTTTTATTGACTATATCTGAAAATTTTGAAGTACAGTTGTAAAACCTCCATTTTCCATGGAAACGAAACCATAGTAAAAATCAATCCGAAATGCAATTTCGTTACTGCAATTGTTTTTGTACTGTGACTCATTCCATTACAAAATTACAAAAACCCTAGCACAATCTCCTAAGCTTTGAAAGAGCAGCCAAAAGTCCTTTTCCCCCCCCCTTCTGTCATTGTACTGCCTTAATTTAAAAAACAGTGATATAAAAGGAGGAGGAGACAAACCAGCAAAATACTCATCTTTTTCACTTTGCACTACCTGTCAAGTCTTCTTACATTTTTCACAAACAATCCATTTTAAAGTTTCATTGTTCTCTCCCTTGCAAGTGATTAGAAGTTTCAGTCACCTTCAGAAATATGTTAAGTTATGCAAATATAATGGATCCAGATAGTCAGTGAAGCATGATAACCATTCAGTAGATTAACTTTGCTAGTATCCTCCCATGGACAAAGGAATGTTAACGGAGATGAATTCAAATGGAACATCAGACTTTGTGGTTTTAGCGCATGAATCTCAGCATGCTATGTCACAAATATGTTATGTTTCAATGACATATCACACCAAACTCAATCTATAACAGTAGCTGTTTAATCTCTTTTCAAGTATTTGAAATGAATATTTTTCTGTCAAATATCTGGTAACATAGATTAAAAACTGAGGACGCTAATAGCAAGCTCCTAGGAAAATGTGATTGGTAGGCACATCTGAGTCAACCCCAGCTCCCTGTAGTCATAGACACTATACAAAAAAGGTGTTTAGTCCAGAGGGCCTCATACCATGGCCTACAAAGCATTTTCCACTCACTACCACAAACTGAAGTTTTACAAGCTATGCTGGAACTATAACTTGTGCACAGGAGAGAGCACACATCAAACACTGCTAATGTCCTAGTTCACTGATACAGCAAGTTAAAATCTTTCATATATCATATGAAATATATGCTTCATAAATAGTGGAGAAGCACATCTGCACTAAGTGAATTATTTTATTTATGTAGCTTCCTGAAATCTTTCCACTCTGTTACACAGAAGTAAGAAATAGTCTTGTTATACATTTTTACAAGAATAAAACTTGTCTTGCATATTAGTTTCACATCTCTTTTTACAAAATGCTCCTCTGATATTTGCAGCTTGTGGGGAAGAAGGACCTCAAAAGTATGCAGAAATAAATTCTCCTAGTCTTGTGAAAACAGTTTTTCTCTTTTTTTCCCCCAGAAAAATACATGCACCATGCTACAATAATAGCTAAACATAAGTATATTCCACTGACTGTCATGGGAGCCTAAGTATATGCCTCACATGGAGAAACACTGAAGGTATCTAAATTAGGTATTTAAAACCAAATCTTATCCCAATGCCTGAGAGGTGCTGCAGAATGTATGATAACTTCTCTACTAAAAAAAAATTCCTTTTGAGGAAACGTTTAGTTAACATAGCTACCTGATCAAATTAGCTTCTAGCTATTTGTCTCCTGCTACTGAATTTCCAAAGTTCAGAACCTGTTAATGAGTTTTACTATGAGTGATATATGTTTTGCATGAATTTTTAAAACCTTTACATAAAAAGTACCCAACAACTCAAAAATATCATGTTAAAATATATCTTGAAAATATGCTGTTTAAATGGCAAACTCAAGTAGTCAGAAGTTAAGAAATGCAAGATTTAAAGGGCATCTGTGCCAGGGAAAGATACAACTGAAACATTTAATGGGTACTGTCACATAGGTAAAAACATTTTTCCTTTCTGACTAGACCATATGTTAGACAGCATAGAGAGCTTTTGGGGGAAAAAAAAAATAAAATACAAGAATAATTTAAATAGTAACCACAGGAACCATTTAGTAAGTTGAGACAAACAGATGAACATATATTACAATACAGAAATATTTCAGAGCTCAGGACCATGAAAGGCTAAGAATATGAATTTTTCATCAAATATATGTAGCAAGTAAAAACACTCAACTTGAAAATGAGTGGGAATTCAGATTGGTTAAAGTTAATTTAACATTTTGAGCTGTCTGCAGAGGTTTTATGTGATTTTGTGATGCTTATAGATTGGCCTACAATGCAAATTTAAGTACTCAATTGGCATATCTGCATCAATGGGACTATTTAACAAAGGCAAAACTCAAACCATGGCAATACTATTTGCATCAAGATATACTGCATAATGTTAATTAGACCTATATTGAATACAGCTATGAACCCAAAGCAGAGAAGAATTTTGCTGTGGAAGTAAAGCTGCCTTCTTCAGAAAGAATTAAGGAATCTCCCAATTCACAATGCAATCTTACAGGGACAACAGCTGTAGGCATCATTCTCCAGTCCTCTGTGCAAGCACAGTTTCATTGCAAATATTCACATAGCACACTGAGAGCATGAAAAACATATGAAATAAATTAAACCTTTTTAGGGTTATAGAGCTTCCATTGTCTGTTCCTTAGCAGAACATACACTGTACATCTAGAAGATTGCTTAATAAATTGTACTGTGAAATACTTGCAGGAAAAAAAGTTGTCAGATGCATAGCAAACACAAATCTATGTCTGCTTTGCTGACAGCTGATTACTGTGTACAAAATACTGTGGAATATTTTGCTACCTGGAAAAAAAGTTTTCAAAGTGGCTTTATCTTCTTGGATTCTGTATGACAGAGCAGGTTCTGTTAGGTGTGGAATCAATGCATCTTCACACATGTAAAACAATAGAGAGAAAATGATCCAGTGGGACCCTATCGCTGAAAAAGGTCGGATAGATCAGTTCCTCCTGCAATCTCAATTTCAATGCATTGGTTGAACTAGGCTTATGTAATTCACAATATTTTTACCCTCCTTTGAGTTAAAAAATAACCTTTCCCCAGTCTTATTCATTTACAAGGATATCTCTTCTTTTTTGTGAGGATATTTCATGTATGAAAAACAGTGGTGTTAGTCCTTAGTAGAAAAAGTTGGGCTGTTCAGATCCAACTGTGGTAGTAAATTTATTTTGATCAACCCTGTGGTTTGATTCTGTCCATGCTAACCAGAAATTTTGGCAAATTTATTCACCTGTGATGGAACAGAGGCTCAAGGATTATGCCAAAAACAGAATGAGAATTTTTAAGTAGTAGATTAAGTATAATGGATCTGATAAACATGGAATGCAAATATTTATAAAATATATGGAATCTAAGGTGTGGAAAGAGGTGTAGATAAGAAAACTGAAGCAAAATTAGCAATACCTGGATATGGCACTTCTTCTGGAGCAATTTCTTAATTCTGTGTAAGTAGTAACAAATTCAGAGGTTGCTTTGAAGCTGCTTTTTTAAATTTGCCCGGAAGATGAATGGTTTGCCTCACTATTGTCCCTCCCAATATATTATTCACTGTTAATAATAAATTTTATTTAATTATGATGAATATTATTCCTTCAACCTTTTATGTTTATTCTGACGTTCTGGAATTCAACTGCCAAAATCTGTTCAGGACTCTCAGTTGTTATATGCCTATTCATATGTAAAAACTTTGCTGGATTTGATGTTTCTTGATTGCTGTTATCAGCCTCCTCAGTCAGGAAATATCATGGCTTAGGATAGCATCTTACACAGAGAGTAGAAAAATCACTGGCAAGTTTCCAACTGAAAAACAAATTTGTGATTCAGTGATCAGAGAATTTGTAAAAGAATGATACTTATTTAGCCTAAATACAAGAAGTCAGATGGGCTGAAGGATGGAGAGGAGAAGAAGGAAAGAAGACATGGTAACAGATTTCAGATAGACAAAGATTGCTACAGCTAAGGAAGGTCACAATCTGTGCTGCAAGTCTCTAGTGAATTGTCTAGAAATAATGGACTAAAGTCAAAGCAAGGAAGATTCAGGTCACATGTTAGGAAACACTTTCTAACAGTAACAATAATGTACATTGGAGTAAATTGCCTTGGATGACTGTGCAGTCTCCATTATCAGACTTTGTTATCACCAAATTTAAAGTATCTATCAAGGATGTTGTAAGTGTAGATGATTCTGCCCTGGACCAGAATGGACTAGATGGCCACTTGAGACCTCTTTCAGCCTTACAGTTTCATAACTTAAAGAGATAAGGTATGGATACAATCAGGATGTTAGAATTTGTTATTGCATGTCATCATAAAAAATATTAGAGTTGAAAAAATATTTCATGATACTATTTGCTTACAATATTTAATAAGATTTACTGTGATAGTCCCCTAAACTTTTTACATGGCAATTTTTACAACATAATTTTTAAATGGCAAAATACCAGTCTGGCTGATGAAGCAAATACTGTGTTGTTTTATTCTATTCAGCTTGCTTTAAAAGTGTTAGTTTATTTTAGGTTGTCTTTTTATTCCCCCCTCAGCTTACTGGTACTTTTGTACAATGCTTTTTTTCTGCAAGCTTTGTAAGTTATTCTCATTTAGGAATGCTCTGTATAGGAAAAAAATGCTGTCACGTACTTCCATTGTTTGATTTCTGCATTAAAGGAACATGAATATAGCACCTATTTCTCTGATATTTGGGCAATATTTTATTCTACTGAAATAAGCCAAGGTATGTACCTCTCTAGAGTTTCTCTTATTGCAGCCAATAAATATTTTATTGCTAAAATTTTAAAAGCACTCCAACGGAAGTTGTATAAAACTTTTATTGACAAGAACAAAGCTGTTGCAAGGAAAAACAACTGTTTATTTCTTATTTTGAGGTAAATATCTAATCTATTTACAGAAAATGTCCCAAGTGAATGCACAATAAAGAAAATGAGAACTTCTCACAGCAGTGAATAACATATGCTGCCTCTACTTTGCTATATCCTCATGTTGTCATATCTACAATCCTCTTCAGTATATCAGTAAGAAATAAATAAGGAATTATATATATGCAGTATCTTGGGGTATAATGGCAGGGGACTTGAATAAAATTTCCTGAGTCAGTGAAACCAGGTCCCTAACATCTTTTTCAGGAATTGATGGAAAAAAAAAATTCTTTTTGTCCCCGTGTCTTCTAGAATAATCTGTTCCACAACTATGCCATTTTAAAGATAGGAAAACATCCTCTAAACTGCCACCCATTTTTCTTGCATTTAGGTTATACTCCTATGTTCTTCTGCCAATATTGTCATATCCAATTGAATAACTTTCTGTTACTTTATCTTAGCTTAAATAGCATTTTTTTATCTCCCTCATGAATACTACCCCCTCTCTGTCTCCTCCCTTAGTGAATTTAAACAGCAATTACATTCAGTGACAGCTTTCTTTGTTAAACTATACATGATATACTCCTTTTCTTTCCAGTTACTTGTTCATTATAACAGCATTCTCTCTAACTGCTTTAGTATGAATTCATTTTTCTCATTATTAAACAGAATTATAAATCTTACTTCAGGTAAGATCTCACCAGTGCCTGCTATTTCTCATGTAATTACCTTTCTTGATACATCCTACAACAGTCCTTGCCTTTTCACAGCGTCACCATACATTAATAATCCAATTCCTCCTCCTCCTGAAGAATTCTTAAGTTATGAGCCTTGAACTTGTAGCAGAAATGCAGATTTGTTCCAAAGTATATCATTCTCTGTCATAAATATAAAAAGTTGAAGGAGCAATGTTAATTATTATTTAGAATACATTTTGTATGTCCTGAAGATTTTGGCATGAGGAAAAGGTACTTCACAGTGCTATGTTTGCTGGGAAAATAGGAGAGAGATGTTTAGGGAAAAGACAGCCAAACTGAGTCCAGTCTCACCTGTACTTCCACTGGGCAGTAGTGTTGCTGACTATCTCAGAGCCACAACTGGACTTTGTTCACAGGGAACTAGTGGGTTTACTCCAAAAGGCAAGGAGGACTACCATGGGCCAAGACCTAGGAATGAAAAGTAAGTTACAAAGCAGTGCACTCCTACTCTAAAGCAACTTGGGAGTTTGTTCTATGCACTTTAATTTTGCTGAGCCATAAGCAATGTTTCCTTCACAATTAATGAAACATATTTCTTTTTTTACATTTACAAGTAAAGTAAATTCATTTACATTTCTTTCTTCCTTTCTTTCCAACTTTATCTTTTATCTTCCTTTCTCTACCTTTTTTCATATGTCATTTGAAGTTCATTACCTTCTTTGTAAAAGCTGAACTCTCTTCCCTCCCTCCTCTTCTATACCTTCTTTATTCAGTTCATCCACAAGGACATCTGAAAGCTCCTAATTTTCCATCTTAGCTGATTTTTTTTCTTTCATTCTTTACATATGGAAGTAGAGCTTGAGTTATATAATTAGAACAAAAAAAAAAATCCTTTTTATTTATTCTGTCATGTATTTTGTTAATCTAATTACAACATGCAGTTTTTTAGGAAGTCTGAGATTTGTTTTTCTACCAACAGAAGGGCTAGCAGGCTATTTTTAGCAATGCTTGGAGTTTACAGTCAATTCTAATTTGGCTTACAATAATCTGTAGGTGGTTACAGTTCTTGAAAGCATGCACTACTTTCAAAGAAGAATATTTACAGATTGCTTACATATATATTTATACAAATCCATAAAACATATAGATTTAATATTTTAGAAATGCGTTGCAAGTTAACACTTCAAAGCATTATGTGAAACTATTATTCATATTTGATTATTCTACAGTCAGTTTCTCACATCATATGTGTATTTAAATAAGGAACCTTTTTTCCTATACTTTTATTAGATATTACCTGTAAGAAGTTCCCAATAATTTCTTGTAAAAGAATAGTCACAGACTCATACAAAGAGAGTTCAGAAGCACATGGTTTTTCATTTACAATTGTATTATAAAACACTGTTTTTCATTGATTTGCAACAATAAGAGATGTTCCAACATGATTTTAATTGCTTCTTTCCCCATAATTTGAGGTCCGCAGGAATCTGGAAGATGTTGGGAACAAATATCTGGTAGAATTACTCCAAGTTAATTAACACAAAATTAAATCTGAAAATGTCAAAAGAAAAGACAAAGATGTCAAGTCATTTTCAACTATCTTATCCTAATGTAATTAGAAAACTAATAATAACAGCATAAGGTTTTTCGACTGGAGATTAAGAACCCAACAAATAAAATTATCCATCATCCACCATCTTTCCTCATTTTGTTTGGCACAGTGCTCCATTTTCCTTTACCCTATTCTTCCTTTTGTCCTGTTCTTTTTGCAGATAATTTGAATTATTCCCAAGTAATTGCAAAAGCTTTAGATCTGATAAAACTGATTATCTTATTTATTTTGGTTTTGAATAAAAATATCTTCAGTTAAAATCAGTGAGGATAAAAGAACTTTGGAATTGAAACACAGGGAGAACACAAGACAATTTTAATACATTCTGGTATCAAGGCTATTTCTTACCATGCACAAATCAATGTGATTTCATCTTAAATTTTCCTTTTCTCAGCCTGGAGCCAGACATCAGAAAAATTAGCTGATTAGCTGAATTTCTCAGTAGAGCAATGTGAAAAACCAAAAAACCCAGTACTGCCATGAAAAGCTATGGGTTTGGCAGATGTTTGTGCATCGTTACTTGCTTGCTGTGTGCTTGCCATAAAAGAATGGTATGGTTTATGGATGATAGTTATCATTTGAGATACACTCCAACTAAGAGCTTTTTTTGTACCATTAATTCTTAAATAAACTTCTCACTTAAATCAGTGGGAAAAGCTGATTAAAAACTGCTTGCATACTAAGGGACCCTAGGGACATTTGATAGTGAACCAGTCACCACTCATAGATACTTTTTTAGCAAGAACAATTGATCACTTCTTGAATACAAAGTGCTGGGAAAAAAAACCATATTCCTTTTAATTCACAAGGTAAAGCGTCATCTGTATGGAGCCACGGTAACCTATATCAAGTATATGAAATAAAATATCTGTTATCTGTAAACACCGTGAAGAGCTACTTCAGTCCTAGCAGTTAACCACTGTACTGTTGTAAATTCTTTTTTTTTTAAATATATTATTTAAGACAACTCTGGTTTTATACAACAAATACCCAAATAATATACCAGATATTATTACCAAACAAAAATATTTCTTCCCCTGAAAAACTCAATTTAAAGCTATCACTTAATCCATAATATAGTGGCCTTACTAGTGCCACAGTTCCTCTATCTCTATCTATAACCTACCTCTATATCTTACACTTAACTTGATCAACACAGTGTTACATGAATAATTTTAAAACCTTGTTTTCATGTTTTTTTGTGGAATTCTTTTAAAACCATTGCACCAAACTTTAATGACTATACCATCTACAAAAGCACAGACGTCGTTTTTTTGTTTTCAGAAGCCTTGAATCTCATTGTTTGTCACTTTTGAGAAGTAATAGCCTTGAAACAAGTCAGAAACATGTTTTGTCTTAATTTCTGTTGTGCAAGTACTGTTAAAGTGTTACATACCCTTGGCAATCAATGAGAAAGGAAAATTTCTCTCAGTCATCAATCCACTGAAGGTATTACAAAACTTCAGCTGGCCACAGTGAGTTTTAGATCAAACCATAATTACAGGAATTTAACAGGTTGTAAGAATAATTATAACTGTCTTTTTAATTTGTAAGCTCTTAGCAAGGGCTATGTTCATTGATCCTGAACATGCCTCTTTGCTTTTTTACTTCTTCCTCTCCAGCTTTACTTTCTTTTTCATCCTTAATAATTCATGGAATCTTTTGTATTTTCATATTGACTCATATGTACTTCCTATAGACTTCATCTTTCAAGGTGCCATTTTGAATCTTTTCCAGAGTTCTTCCAATTTGTTTATTTTAGTGTATTGCGCTTTGCTCATTGGCTTTCTTAATTCACTCAAAGTTAATTTCCTGAAATTGAGTATGCTAGTATTCTTGTATTATATACTCTTACTCATTATTATGATGTATGGCAGCAACTGGTTGCAAAATTTTCTGAACTTCTTTTTAAATTTCAGTCCTTTTTTTCTGCCTTCTATGTACTTTTAGTTATATTTTTCAACTGCTGTCATTCAGTGATATCCAAGACTACAACAGTTTCTTCGTTTAAGTAGAAAAGGAGCTATTTTTAGTTTTCAAAAAATCTTAGGTCCACAATAACTGCATGCTATTTGTCTGTGTCAGGTCTGACAACCTAACAGCTTCTTTTATACTAATTTTTTTAGTGAAGTCCCTGCTACAATATATAATCAACTTTTGGAATGATGTTTCCTTTATTTTCCTTTAATTTCCATTGTGGTTTCAAAATTGAAGGGGAAGTTATTAAAACAATGGAAATGAGAAAATTATTTTAATTTGCTGATGTCAAAGACATGGAGAAGAACGTTACAAAGTATTATTATACAATGTAGCTTGTATTGTTTCTTGTTTTTACTGATAGGAGACAAAACAAAAAAATATGCTGTCACTACAATTAAAATGTTGTTGTCTGAGTCCATTTGCATATTTAATTTACAAGGAAAATACAACCCTTTTCCCCAAGAATCTTGGCTTGTAAAATACATGATAATTTAGCTAAGACAGCAGAAAAAAAAGTGGAATTTCCATATCTTGGGTGTTTGTATTGCTATTTGGAACAGATTTCAAATTCTCCATTGATGATGAATTAACTCCACACTGTTTAACAACATGTGCCCTACATCAGCCAAATTTGCTTCTGAGTAAGACTAGTAAGTAGAGTCCTGCAGCAATTAAGTTTCTAGGGATCCATTTTTACTGTAAGGGCAGCTGGAAGAGACTGATGGAGCTTGGATAAAAAGAGGCAGACAAAATAGCTGGTACGAAATGTCTTAAATAATTTCCAGCATCCAGGTGGCATTTCACTTTTGACCTAGAGTGATATGCCTTCTCTCCCTACAGAGATGTTCAACCAGAATCTACAGGTTCCCTGGTGATGAAAAAGTGATTAAAAATATGTTTCACATACTCTTTCCAACAGTGACTTAGCATTGCTTGCTTTTATCTTACAAGTTTTCTACAGGGATGACAAGTGCTCTTGTAGGTCATACCAGGTCCAACGTGCTGTAGATGTGTACAACCTGCAATTGCAGCCCTTACAGCTGCAAGGGCCAGGGCTAGACCTGTCAGGGCAAGAGTCCCTGAGACCAAGAGGTCAGTTGAATATCCTGCTGCCACTGAGTGTCTGGTCTTTTGATGCAATGGAAACAGTGCCATTCTATAGGAGAGATTCCTATACAATCCTTCGCACTAGCTCCGGCATGCAGCTGGCCCCTTGTTAGCCCTAAGAAAAATAACTAAAAGAGAGTGAAAGTGAGGAAAGAAGGAAGGAAGGAAGGAAAGGAGGAAGAGACAAAGAGAGGGAAGAGGAAGGGAAGACAGGAAAACAGACAAACAAGGCGGGCGTGAAGTTTAATTTTCTAACAGTGCAGTTAGCTGAATTGATTCACTAAGGATTAGAACATGATATACAGCACACAGACTAAATGAGATGGGAAGAGTGGGAGTGGAGTGGGGGAGAACAGTAGCATAGGACTGCCTTCTCCAGGGGCCAGGAAGCACTAGAGCAAACTGCTTGCTTTATGCCACTTGAACAGATGAAGAAGTAGACTACTAGAGACATGGTCTTCCAGAGCTTCTCCTAAATGCCAGAGAAATAGAAATCTATTATTATTATTATTATTATTATTATTATTATTATTATTATTATTATTTTGTGATTTTGCAAAAGTAGATTTAAAATACACATAATTGTGTATTTCAAAAGTGGAATGGTACAGTCATTTCCCCTAGCATTATGATGTACATAAAACCAACAACTGGCCTATACCAGGTTTTATTGTTCTTTGAAGGTGGAAAGATTTGTGCCTTGGAAAAGAAAAGCATTTCAGGAGTGAAAATTATTGATTAATTATAGGTTTAGATTTCATTGTAGATTTGCCCTTCAGGGACCTATGAGTTCTAAATGAGCTGTTAACTTTTATTTAATCTATAACATTATGTACCTGGCAGATTTCTGGTACTAGTCCTGTTGCTTATGAAGAGGTGGATATCTTTCTGGTTCGTGAGATAAAGTGTCGTTGCTATAGAATAATCTCTTTGGATGAACAGTCATTTAGTACCCGTGTTTGCCTTTATTGCAGACAATCTGAATTTTGGGGTTTTTTTCAGGTCTAACAAGGCTGCCACAACAGCACTTTCCAGAAAACAGCCTATGCCTATTAGCCCTTCCTGGAGACAGAAGTAAATGTGCCCTAAGCATAGATGCTTTTCTCACAATGCTTATATATTGTAAAGACTGGGATTTGCACATTAGATACATGGGTTGGTATGAATCTCATGAAAGGACTCCTACAAACACACTTTATCTTGTACAAAATTACCTAAAGAAGATAAAAAGTGTATCTATCTTCGGTTTGTTCCTTAAGTTTCTTTACCATTCGAGAATACTCTGTGAACAGGTCAAAATCTTTTCAAAAGAAGTAGGCATTTCTGGACAGTGACTCATCTTATCCTTACAGGAAGTAAAAAACATTTTAAAATTGTGTCTTTAAGGTCTATTTTTCTCTCCACTGGCTATAAAGAGTGTGTTGGGGAGAGTTCACCTTAACTGCAATAATTTCTAAAGGCTGTCCCATCCTGTCTAAGCCTGACTTTTTTTTTTTTTTTGGGGGGGGGGGAGTTGTCTCTGAAAAAATAACTCCTTGTTCTGGTTTCCACAATGCCATTGTCTTGCAAACTGATGATTCTCCAGCACATCTTCAGTGCTGGGCAAACACATTAGATTGTCTATACAGAATGGAAGTACAACGAGTCCCACATTCACAGCAGTTTGCTGCCTGACATAGATAAACTAATTAAACTGAATTAATGGGATTGCAGAAATCATCATCATCAGAAGAAATCATCACATCTATTTATTTGATCTCTGATGGTCTGTCAGAGATATGAAATGAAGGGGAAGTTATGTCCTTCTATTTATGACCTGTGTTCAACAGCTGGGGAAAGAACTTGCACTTCTAATTCCATTTGGATGACTCGTGATTTTTTTTTTTTTCCATACACAAACTTACATAAGCTTGCTGGGAAGTACTTAGCTATTGTTTGGTTTCTTTCCAGACATGCTGCTCTGCTGATATGCTACTTTGTAAATCAATTTGAAACTAAAAAGGTATGATTTAAATTAAGTGATACATGTTCAAATATCAGAACTACTCAAATAAAACAATTGAAAAAGTAAATTTCCAGGAACCTATTTACACCTGTTTATATTTGTCATTATTTACAATCAGCTCTCATAAGCTTGAAAATAAAGTATTTTCCTTATCAGCTAGTTTTTCCATTGAGTTATTAACATATTTTCATTGGAAAAATATATAAAATGTTTAAAACCATTAGTTTTCATTCTACTTGAGTGATATAGTAGCAGTAGAAGGAATTTAAGCAGTAAATGTTTGTTTTCTAAAGATGACCTCTTCTATCTCAGTCCCTGACCTCTTCTATCTCCGTCCCATGACCACGGAATGGATAATACTTGTTGCCAATACAAGCGGTAATTTTCACATAAAAGATAGACACAAAGCATCAGACCCACACTGTTTTAGGAAATGGAAAAACTAGGTAAAATGACTACCCATGGACATGTTTATAGTGTCCTAGTTGGGTAGGATATTAAAGTAACTGTCCATTATACTCTTAACAGCTATAATGTCATAGAGTGCTATTCACCAAATGGTTCTCTGCTCCTGTAATAGCACTGGGCAGGATCCTATGGCTCAGCTCAATTAAAACTACTCTGACAGGGCAAGACCATTTTGGCAGACAGTACTATTGCTCTTTCATATAAAAGAGCCCTGGGAACACAATAAGCAATCTCTGCACCATAATGGATGAAATAGAGCTAATGTTCAGTGATGCAGTACAGATTTACTAAGCTAATGCAAGTTGACTGTGCTTTGACATATCATACACAGCTTTCTAGAAATGGTTTCACATTTTAATACTATGCTATCTAGGTGTCAGTTTTGCTGCTTCAGTTCTGTAGTGCATGTGAAATAATAGATACAGAGACAAAATGCTAGCTATACATTTACATGTAAAATTGGCTTTGAAATAACAAAATACCCAACAAGGGACAGCACTATTGTTTCTCTTATTTTCTCATTAGCCTATGAACTCTTTTTTTTTCCCTTTATTGTATTTTCCTTTTTTTTAAAAACTTTTAATCTCACTTTGTTTGCTTATATGTATTTTTCAGATTAAAGTCATTATCCCTCTCTATATATGGCATATTGCTTTTCATAAAATACGTAGACACAAAAAAGGGTGTCTCTATCTATATGTCTGTCCATATCCGTATCTATATCATCTTATCTTCTATGATCTATATCATCTGTATCTTATATCTTTACCTATTTTACATATATATATTATATATAACATATATTATATATAACATATATATGTGTATGTGTACGTACACAGTTTGTTTGTTTGTTTGTTTGTTTGTGATTTATGTGTGTCTTCCTCATAAACTGAAATGGATTTTGCAAACATTCATCTTGTCACTCCAAGGCCAAAGTAGTCAACCCACAGACACAGTCAATGATCTTCTTATATAGGAGTGGATTGAGGTAAGAACACTAATTCCACAAAGTTACCTATACCATACATAATACTGCCCCTTTATATTTTTCCTAAGTAAAAATATAGTTCTGATTAAAAACTGTTGTATTCAAAATTCAATGGTTTCAGCTGTGACACTTTAGGACCAAAACTTGCAAACAGAACTCTGAAACAGCAAAAAAAATTTTTGTGGCAGAACTGTTTTCTTTCTTGCAAAATTCAAATTTGTTGTATGTAGACACAGTTTTATACAGGTTTAACTATCAGATCTTTTCATCAACATGTGCAAACAGTTTGTTATTGCTGTTTACTGAAAGTGAAATTCCAGAAATATCTGACAAATGACATATTTACACACATGAAAAGTTTGTTTCCATTTGCCATTTCCAATTTATATAATAAATTCATAGATCATTTAGATCTATGATGATCAAATTATAGATCATTTCTATAATTTCACTCAGTAAATTTGATAAAGGTGGCCATATACTTTACGTGGTCAGATGGAGGAACTGGTGGATGACTAAGTAATTTCACAAACATCAGAATCAGTAGCAATCAGGATCAGTTACACTTCAGATAAATTATTTGCAACATATGAATTGGTCATTTACTAATACTGACAACTAAATATGTCACCCAATGTTTGTTAACAGGATTTGAGTGATAACCTAAGTGACTTCCCCAGCTCCCATTAGAGTCTGTGACTGAAAAAAGTTATAAAGAGAGTTAGTCCTAAGTATAAAACAATACCTCTAATTATTTATTCACTGCACATCAGAAAAGCAATGTTGTGATCCAGAGTCCAATGAAATCAATACAAACAAACCCATGAGACTGAGCAGACTTTAGATAATGTTATGAATGAGGAACATCTTGTGTGGACACAGGTATCCTTAGTATGATACTAAGAAACAACAGCAGGAGAAGAGCTGAGGTGGTCAGGAAGGAGATAAGGTCTACTCACAGCATTGCTCTGCCTCATTGTCCATCCAGTAGAAATATTGAGCAAGGCACTGACTGGGTGTAAAACTGCATTGGTACTGACATCTCTTATAATTTGCATTGTGGTGTGTTTGGAGTGAGGCAACAGAGGCAAGACTGTCACGAACACCAGAGGAATGGCCTGTCGCATCAAGTGGCCTTTTTCCAGGCAATGAAGCAGGCACTAGACCTGTCTGATGTTTTGGCTGAATATCTCCCAGCTGCATCCCGATGATTTTACATGTAGTTCCATGAAGAAGGCCTCAAAATCAACTTAACATTCATTCTCAAGTTGAATCCAAGAAACATTTTCCTCTTTTGAAGTCCAAACTGTCATTTAGTATGACAATTAGTGTCCAAAGTGACACTAATAAGCAGTGGTAACACTGTGGCTGTGCTGCTAAGCTTACATACATACCTGCCAATACATAATGGCAATTCAGAATGCAATTTATTCTGTGTAAACTAGGTTTGTATGTACATTTTAGATAACTAGTGAGCACTATTTTAAAATATCGTAAAATATCCTAAACCAAAATGCTTGCATTTTCTTATGCAATGACAAATTTCCACCTGTTCTCCTTATAACAGTGAGAGATCTGTGGGCTACTTTTAAGAGGTGCAAAAAGCAAGTAAGAAAAGAAAGGTAGTTTTCTGTAGGCATATATAGCCTCCACGAAATGCCATTGAAAGGCATTCCAAGGTTCACCCACTGAAAATGGCTTCACTATGTGCCTAAGAGAAAAATTGTGGGTCACAGCCTAAATCAATTTCCACATTAGTATGAAAAAGTATGGTAACATCTAACATGCAAGTCAGCAATGAATGATATACAGTTTTCCTTTTCAGTGCATTTAACTTGGTTTTAATAACCATGCTGATATAGGATATAAGAAAAAGCAAAAAAACCCCCAAATTCTCCTAAACTAGAATATATAAAGAAACAGCAAGAGAGGGGGAGTTTTCATCTCTCTTTGAGGAAAATGGTTGTAATGTTAAGTGCAGAAAATGACTTTTAGTGCTTAAACTTTGCTTTTAGAGCAACTGTAAAAACCCCTGAGTATCCATCTACCTAGCATCAAACTTCTGCGGCATTCGATTTCCTCCTGGAGATCCTTCGTCATGTTTGTAAACTATTTGTGAACATGATGGGTACATCTACAATGCCATTGAATACTTAGGCAATGTTTAATCTAGCAAAAAGATATTTTCATATCTAAGAAAGGGGAAAATCCTTTAATTTCAATCAAGTGAAGTCACAAGATTATCATGGAGTCATAGAATTATAGAATGGTTTGTGTTGGAAGGAAATATCAAAGATCATGTAGTCCAAACCCCGCTACAGGCAGGGACATCTTTCACTAGATCAGGTTGCTCAAAACCCCATCCAACCTGATCTTGAACGCTTTCAATGGTGGGGCATCCACAACTTATCTAGGCAACCTGTTCCAGTGTCTCACCACCCTCATCGTAGAAAATGTCCTCCTTATGTCCAATCTAAACCTACCTTCTTTCAGTTTAAAACCATTGTCCCTTGTCCTGTCACTACAGGCCCTGGCAAAAGGTTTTTCTCTGTCTTTCTTATAAACCCCCTTTATATATTGAAAGGCCACAGTAAGATCTTCCCAGACCCTTCTCTTCTCCAGGTTGACCAACCTGAACTCGCTCAGTCTTTCTTTAGAGGAGAGGTGTTCCAGCCCTCCAATCATTCTTGTGGCCCTCCCCTGGACCCGTTCCAACAGCTCCATGTCTTTCCAGTACTGAGGACTCCAGAGCTGGATGCAGTAGTCCAGGTGGGGTCTCACTAGAGCAGAGTAGAGGGGCAGAATCATCTCCGTCAACCTTCTGGCCGTGCTTCTTTTGATGCAGCCAAGGATACAGTTGGCTTTCTGGGCTGCAAACACACATTGCTGTCTCATGTCCAATTTTTCATCCACCAGTAATCCCAAATCCTTCTCTGCAGGGCTGCTCTCAATCCATTCATCCCCCAGCCTGTATTGATACTGGGGATTGCCCCAACCCAAGTGCCAGACCTTGCACTTGACCTTGGTGAACTTCATGAGGTTCACACGGGCCTACATCTCAAGTCTGTCAAGATCAATTATCTTGTGGATAAGGAACAAATAGGATGAGTTTTGAATGAGAGATTAAAGCTATCTGAACACTTGAAGCATTTGAGATCTAGAAAATTGATAAAATGATCTATTTTAATGCTTATCTCATGCATATCTTCATGCAGCAAGTGTTCCATAAAGTGTTTCCTGTTGGAGTTCTGTTGCTCTTACAGTCAAGGTCAAATGTAGAATCTGCTGATCAGGTCCAACCTGTTCATAAGGTATACAGAAAATTCTGAATCCTTTAGTATCACCTTAACAGGAGAATGATAGTAAATCAGGGCGATAAGATAAATAAAATCTTTCTGAAGTAATCTTAATTTAAAACAGCTGTGTATATTTATTCTTCAAGTGCTTCACTTTTGGGTTTTGGTTTGGTTTTTTTTTAAATTTTCTTTGTTGTTGATTTTTCACGTTATGAATAAACATTTTTGTATGCATTTTAATATTATTCTGGCATCAGCCAAGTGGGATTTAAGATGAACAGACAATATCATATCATTGCTTAGCTTGCTGACAAATCAGTAAACCCTGGGAAATCTTAACAAATGTTCCATTTCCCAGCACATTTTCCACTGTATCAAGAGGGTCTTGGATTCACTGTCTCATGAACAGGACACAGAAAAAGAGCTGGTATCATAAGGTCAGAAGAGGAAGTTGTTTCTTCCAATAGTCATTGTAATGTTGGTGACTCTATGATAAGTAACATGATATTATTTGGACTTTAGGTGTGAGCCTCTACTCTAAATATGTTAGAGTAGACTTGAATTTGTCTTGCCAAATAATAGGAAAAGCCACCAGCATATGAGTACTTCTGGAGCAGCTGGTGGTGCAATTTACTGTAAATGCATTGGCAAGGCCTTGGTTTTGTAACCTGCAGATAAATTTTAGAATGTGTTGAATGGAAAACTGTTTCATTCAGCATCTAGAGATAGTGTAGTAGTGTTGCTATTAGAAACAATTATGCTTTACTTTCCTTGCAGTTATCTGAATCAAAAGTTGGAGTTCCATACATTTTGCAGAACCTCTCAAAAATACAAAGCTCATGTAGAGCTCATGTAACACCTAAGAGTTATGAGAACCAGAACTTAGATGTAGTTTCTAATCCACGCCAAAGGGAATAACCTTTGGGGTTTTTTTTGTAGGATAAGCAAATACATAATCTATTCAGAATTTACAGTGAGGTTTAGATCTGGTTTTACATATCTCTACTTGAGTATCTACAATAGACATATCTACATGTGAAGCAGATATCTAAACACCCATCTTAGCTAATGCAAATCATTCAATATGGTTAGTAAAGTTTGGGGTACTATTCTTAAATAGATTCCTACATTCAGTCAGCTAAATTATCCTCTATATTTCATTGAGATCAGCAGGACTAGAGAAATCCTCATTCTTAGAATCTATAAACAACTCAGAAAAGCTCCTTTTTGTCACAAAGTGTCAGAGCACTGAGTGCGTTAATAGGTCTTAATGGCCTTGACATCAAGGTGAGGTACTATCTTATCTAGATTGGGTAGAATAAGATCTTACGTTTCAGCAAGGAGGTAGAGAACTATGCTGAGGTGTCCAGTCCTGGGCTGAATCAAACCCTTAGTCTAAGTTTGGCAACCAGTTTCATTTAACAAAGAAATAGACATCTCCAGAAATGTATGTCATCCTAAAATAGATGTCCAAATTATATGGGACAAATCACTTCCTGGAAGTGATTAATTCTCCCTATTCACCAGCTATGAAATCTGGATCTAGATTTAGTTCCCTAAACACAGGCTTGCAATGTCATTTTGGGCACTGTGGGATACCAGACTTATAGCTGATGCCCTGGGAGAGCTTTGGCTCCCCTAGTTTGTCTTGTGTCTTGGATCTGCCAGAACTGTGGAAGTGACTAGGATACCCTAAGATTTTTCAGATGGCACAAGGTGACTTTTTTCCCCCCACAAATGAATCCTGACATCATTGACATCTTAATCTACAGATTTCTTAGTCAGATGAATCCTGGTTTATATACACAGAGCATAAATAGCTGTTGGAATAGATCAGGAAAAGACTTAAAAAAGGTCTTAGAAAAAAGATCAGTACTGCATATTGATATTATTCAAAAAGATTTCATCATTCTGCCTCTGTCACCTGTGTTTTAATAGAAGGATTTTTTTTTTAACCTTTATGCAAACCCTCTGTACTGTGGGTTTGCAGTCACAGATGCTCAATAGAGATTTTACTCAACTTCTATTTTGTAGTCTCAGAATCCATGTATTTGCCATCTGAATATTCCAGAGCTGTAGGGGAATAATGGCCTTTCTTGTCTCCCCAAACAGCTCTGATAAAACCCACCAAACCAACCTAAGATTCAGCAACTGTTGCTATCGATCACCAAAGACAACTGTTTGCTCTGATTTTATGGGGTTGAGAAACTGCTTTAGATTTTTCTTACTATCTTGGCCTGAAAAATACCACAGTCAAGAAAAAAATCAGATTATTAATTAAATGAAATGTTCCTAATTAACAGCCATTCTTCTATCTACACCTACAATTTACTTGACTTTCCTCATATACTTCCTGGATTATAAATTCAGTTGGTTGGATTATAATCCATCATTTCAAGGATTGAAAATGCTAGTTTTCGCAAAATTGTGCATGTCATTTTCATTTCAGTTCCAATGTGTACATAATTTTCAAAGAAGTTCTACCAAAGCACCATATTCTAACTTGTTTAAAATGGGGGTGGTGGGGGTGGTGGGGGGAAATAATCTGTATAATCCATTCACTAATATCTGCTATAGTCATCCTTGGGTGACTATAAAATGTAAATTAAAATTATTATTACATTCTAACACATCTTTAAATTTTGTGAAAGGAAGCTCTTAATTATAAATAAAGCCTGAAATAAATGAAGTAACAAGTGTAATATATTCCAAATATTAGTTAATTAGAATTTCATTATAATTTTTTTTTTCTGTTTTAGAAGTAAACCAAGTCTGTTTATGACTTGTCTAAAAAAACAATTACACATTGTATTAGAAATCAGCCTCATAATGTCTTTCAAACAAAACTACTTTGAAATTGACTTTTTTGACATTTTAAGAAAATTTTTACTTTTCTTTTTGGTTTAATATTTCACATTATTTTCTTTGTTGAAGCATTAGATACTGTTTTCTGTTCCAGCTTTTTCTTTATCCATACAAATCCAAAAGGACTGAGCTGTTTTCTTTTCTAATACTCTTTAAAGAAGGAACAGGGACTAGCCTTCACCTTGCATTGTAAGTAGTAAAACTTAACCCAATGCTGCTCTAGTAGTTCAGCATACTTCTGGCTATGTCCCTCAGGATAGTAGAACTGTGGATGAACCAGAAAACCTTCACCATGCCTTAGGAAAATAAAAACACTTGTATGTCTTTATCAACATCAAATAAGGGTGCATTTGCCTTCACAGCAAAGATTTTAATACCCCGAAGAGAGTGTTGTTCCTAAAAATAAATGTAACTTTATATCAACAAAATTCAAGTTACTCAACTTGAATTTTTAGCCCAGGGCTTGCAGAGGATAAAAGTCTAATGCGAGCACATTGCTCTGTGCTTTGAAAATAAAATTCAAGCATTGTTTTAGGTGTGTGCATTGTTGACCTTTCTCAAAATTCAGACTGCTAATTTCCCACTTCCAAAATATAAAGTAGAAATTACTTCAAGTTGCAGAATTTTTAAATGTCTCCACTGATCTTTATTTAAAAGACAAATAAATTTAATGCAAACTATATAAAATAATACACAATTCTTTAAATTTTTCATGAACTGAAACCCTCATAAACACAACATTTCTCACGTATAGTGAACAAGAGGGGAAAAAGAGGGAAAAGGAGTGTGTGCAACCATGATATAAATGGGGGATGTCATGGTATTTGCTGGGAGCTACAGCCCTCTAACCCTCTTTTTTTGATGTTCCACAGGATACTTTTTTCTGGGTGGAAGGGTTCCTCATCTTACAGTTTGCCACCCTGTCCTGGTTTCAGTTGAGACAGAGTTAATTTTCTTCGTAGCGGCTGGTATGGGGCTATGTTTTGGATTTGTGCTGAAGACAGTGTTGATAATACAGAGATGTTTTAGTTGCTGCTGTACTAGTCAAGGACTTTTCAGCTTCTTGTGCTCTGCCAGGTGCAGAAGAAGATGGGAGGGGACACAGCCAGGATAGTTGATCCAAACTGACCAAAGGGCTATCCATACCACATGACGTCATGCTCAGTATATAAAGCTGGGGAAGAAGAAGGAAGGGGGGACATTCGGAGTGATGGCGTTTGTCTTCCCAAGTAACCGTTGCGCTTGATGGAGCCCTGCTTTCCTGGAGATGGCTGAACACCTGCCTGCCCATGGGAAGTAGCGAAGGAATTCCTTGCTTTGCTTTGCTTGCGTGCGCGGCTTTTGCTTTCCCTATTAAACTGTTATTATCTCAACCCTCAAGTTTTCTTACTTTTGCTCTTCCGATTCTCTTCCCCATCCCACCGAGGGGGAGTGAGCGAGCGGCTGTGTGGTGCTTAGCTGCCAGCTGGGGCTAAACCACGACAGTCCTTTTTGGCGCCCAACGTGGGGCTCGAGGGTTTGAGATAATGACAGATTTGATTGGAATGTGCCAGATAGAATTTATAGCTGTTATTGCTGTTTAGCTATTAATCAGCAAGCTTCTGTGCTTGCCATAGGCTTGCTTGCCTTACTGTATGTTAGAGTCTAGGGCTCGTTAGTGGCTGCTTTTTGCTTTTGCTGCCTGCCGTGCTGCTGTACTGCTGATCACCTTACTCTGCTGTGCCTGGGAACATTTTGATAACAGCAATGGCCTTGCGCCTGGGCTGGCAGATGGCCAGGGCATTGCTGCTGTTTCTGTGCTGCTGTACTGGACAGGCTGGAACTCCAGTGTGAACTCGAGTCGAAGGGACTGTGACCTGTGGATGAATCCACGTGGGAGCAGGACACCCCGAAGCGTCTGTGCCCATGGATAAGCCCATGCCAGAGCAGGTATATCTTGAAACGTCTGTGGCCATGGTTATGTCTGTGCCACAGCAGGTATAGCTCTGAAGGGATTGTGGCCCAAGGATAAGTCCACATTGGATAAGGTATACCTCGAAGCATCTGTGGCTGTGGATGAAGTTCATGCTGCAGCAGGTACACCTTGAAGCATCAGTGGCTGTGCATGAGGCCATGTTGGAGCAAGTTTACTTCTGAAGGTACTACGTTCTGTGGACAAGTCCAAGCTGGAGCAGGGGCAAGGGGAGGACTTCATTGCAATGTTAAACCTGATGGTCTGTCCAAAGGGACCAGGGGTGGAGATTGTAATGGAAATACCTTTAAATTGTTGTATCCCGGGATTTGAGTTGCATGTTGTGGGAATTACTATAGCAGGAACCCCTTGTTGCTAGCCAGGCTAGGAGCAAGGGGAGGAGTTCATTGCAATGTTAAACCCTATAACCTGGTCCAAAAGGACCAGGGGTGGACATTGTAATAGATATACCTTTAAATTGTTGTAACCCATGATTTGAGTTGCATGTTATAGGAATTACTACAGCCGGAACCACCTGAACTAATGGAGGAGAAGCCTTACAAGAAGCAGTGCAAGTGCAGCAGTGACCTGACCTGAGCTGGTTTTGGTGCCCAATAACTCCAAGCAACACACCACCTCTCCTGTCCTGAGTAACAACCATAAGAGATGAAGCCCAAAGTCATGGACTAAATGAACTCAGTGGACATTTTGTGGACATTTTGTGGACATTTATGGACATTTTACAGACATTTTACAGGGGTGGTCCATAGACTAAGGGAATAATATGTGTGTATTATATCAAAGGATGGGAAGGGTGATGGTGGGTAATGAGAATGTATTGAATAGTGTGAGACCTGAGCATGACGTAAATGGTATGGAATAAGGGGTGGATACTGTCCTGGTTTCAGTTGAGACAGAGTTAATTTTCTTCGTAGCGGCTGGTATGGGGCTATGTTTTGGATTTGTGCTGAAGACAGTGTTGATAATACAGAGATGTTTTAGTTGTTGCTGTACTAGTCAAGGACTTTTCAGCTTCTTGTGCTCTGCCAGGTGCAGAAGAAGATGGGAGGGGACACAGCCAGGATAGTTGATCCAAACTGACCAAAGGGCTATTCCATACCACATGACGTCATGCTCAGTATATAAAGCTGGGGAAGAAGAAGGAAGGGGGGACATTTGGAGTGATGGCGTTTGTCTTCCCAAGTAACCGTTGCGCTTGATGGAGCCCTGCTTTCCTGGAGGTGGCTGAACACCTGCCTGCCCATGGGAAGTAGCGAAGGAATTCCTTGCTTTGCTTTGCTTGCGTGGGCGGCTTTTGCTTTCCCTATTAAACTGTTATTATCTCAGCCCTCAAGTTTTCTTACTTTTGCTCTTCCGATTCTCTTCCCCATCCCACCGAGGGGGAGTGAGCGAGCGGCTGTGTGGTGCTTAGCTGCCAGCTGGGGCTAAACCACGACACACCCCATTTGGATCAGTCATAGGCCCATGTGCATCATCTCTGAATGATTCCCTAGCAGCCTCAATAGAGGCAGCAGCTGCCAGAATATGCCATAGGATGATCCCTTCAGCGTCCAGGGAGTTTTGTGAGGTAGTATATTTAGCTCAGCTTATTTTCTTCACCTCTATGACAAGGAGTCTCAGCTGTGGACTAAACATTGTCTCAAAATTTGGATGATGCATTTACGTTTGTCCGTATTACATTACGGTATTGAGTATACCAAAAGTCTAAATAACGAGCTTTTACCCAACACATACATTTTAGATGACAAAAGTTAGGCAACATGAATCCTACCCAAAGTGACTAACTATTATATTCCAAGCTAAGTATTCTCAAAATATGAATTGTGCCTCATCCATCATATATATAGGTGAAGTTATGTGTAGAAGGTCTAGGTGTATCCTTATTCTCCCCTTGCTCTGAGCCATCCCAAAGCCTTACGGTACCAATGTATCTTAGTTTGAGATAGACTTTATAATAATTTGGCTGTATAATTTATAACTGGCTCAGAAAACTAGCTAAGTGATCTAATTATATGTAATTAGGCACTTATGTTTGCCACACAGCCTCCTTAAAATTAGTATTTTTGTTTTGCAATTTAAACCAAAGTGGTACAACAGATTGTGCATGGAACTAGCAAAATTTTGGGGAAAGAAACATAAATTCATTGAAAAACAAATCCAATTACAGCAGAATCTTAAGGTCCCCCTCCCCCCGCTAAAAAAAAACTCAACAACAACAAAAAAACAACAAACCTCCCACGAACCAAAAAACCACCCACACCTCTTGTTAGGGTTTTTTTCTTGCCAAATTTCATATTCATATTGCTCAATACTTTGCCATTAAACTTGAAAAACATAGTGATGCCTATTAAAACTTGTAGCTAAGTGATTTTGTTAACACTTTAAAAAAATGCATCCAAGTGTTGGAGAACAGATACTGAGTTGGCATAAGTGGTAACAGCTACATTAATACAGTGTAATGTCATCAGTTTACTAGGTTAAGTATCTGATTTAAATCCTGGAAAATTTTACATAGTGTAGAAAGTTGTACAAAGCTAAAGTGAACATAATAGGGAGTTGATAAGCACATTTTATGAATATTAATGATGGTCTTCTTTTATAGTATTAACAAAGTTACATGAATAATCATATCTTTAACACTTCTTTTTTCCTTATGTGACATATTGTGCACAAGCAATATCCATTCAGTTGTGTTCTTTCTGATATAACCTGAAGCCAGAACAGCTGAAGCTATGATTTCATCAAATCTCAAATTATGCATCATTAAGCTTGCTCAGCACTTTGATACAGGACCTCTAGGAAAAACTCATGATATGCAGAGCATGTTATTAATGGTTCTGTGAGCTGTGATCTTCCCACTCAGGAAAGTGCTGGCCCAACCGGTAATTATTCTATGGAGATACCAAAAGGATTCTCCTTCAAAGAATGTGGATGACTCTGGACCTGGGTTTTGATGGATTATTAATTTTTGGGTCTGTACCAAATTCTGGGTAGTTATTTATGCTGATTATTCTTGCTTAATTTTTAAGGACTTCAATGTATATAGACTTACTCCTAAATCATTACACTACACAGCTGCTACATAATTACTTCACAGAGGGACTGTATATATGGAAGTAGATCTGCTCCTGTTATTCCCACTCAAAGGTACTAGACTGTTTCAAAACATGTATGAAAATGGAACTACCCCACTGCATTTTAAACATAAAAATAAGTTAAAAACAGATGATCAAACAGGCAAGGATGCAAAAATCAGTAAAACTTTCCCTATTAATAACTTTTCTCACCTGTTATCTACTAGATTCCATCCAATGTGTTTATTATTTTGCATTGTTTTGTACTTCAAACTTCCTCCATAACTTAAGCCTTTGCTTTTGTTTCTATCTTCAGAATATTTTTCTCTTTCAGTTACTTCCCAGTTTTTATTTTTATATTTTATGCTGTATACTTGTTGATGTCTGTTTTATTCTTATGTCCTGTTTGATTTTCTACCTTTTAACCATACATTCTTCTATGTTGTTTTATATGATAATGTTCTGGTCTTAAGTATTTACTTGTGATATTATGGAAAAACTATTTTCTTACAAGTGTAGACAAAGCACCTTTTATCAAGACGCAAAACCTTGTCACTCATAGTAATTTTGTGAGTATCAGAGTATCTTTCTTTTAGTTATAATATTCATACGCATAACAGTCTCTGCATATTTGTCTTTGAAATCATTCCTATAACTCCAGTAAGGTGCTTACATACTATTCACCTTGGGAGGAATCCCAAAATATTCAATACTGTGTAACTGGTGAAAAGACCTGGGTGGGACTTAATGCCTATAGATAAAGATTATAGGGCTGTTGCCTTCCTTACACTTATTGGTAATACCATCTCTTTAAAGCTGATTTTTAGATTTCAGCATAATACAGTCTAAGATACTCATCAGCTTTGATGTGGATAGCAGAGCCTACACCATGATGTTCTGAAATCAGTTTGAATGAAATAAAATTGTTCATGTGATTTCTAAATTTTCTAAAGTCAAGCAAAATAAGCAACAGTTTTCAAATTAATGTATGTTAAATTCTTAAAATTATAAAATAAGCAGTAAATAAAAACAATATGTGCATTCACATCCTGAATTTCTTTTTGTATTTAATACTGATTGAAGTCAATGGGAATCTTCCCCTACAGATGAATATGATATATTCCTCAATTTATGTTGCAGAGTATAGATTCTTTAGATGTCTTTAACACACATTTCAGAGGGATATTTTCTTTTTTTGTTTGTTTGCCCATAGGAAACAGCAGGTTTTGTATGGATTACCCAATAGCCTGGGCTCTTTTGGGATACAAGGCTTTTTATATGTGTGTGTGTGTGTGTGTATAAAGTATATACATGTAAAGACAGAAATGAATATGAGAAATACTTGTCTCAGAGCCATTTATTAGAGGGTACAAAATTAAACAAGTAGGGAAAATTCCACAGTTTTACTACTGGAGTGCAGTGAAAAAAATTCTTCATTAAGGGCTGTAGATAACAGCCACATAGCCACTCTGCAGACAGAATAAGAAATAAGTAAATATCTAAATGTACAATCTAACAGTCAGTTTCTTAACTGCTACATAACCACACCTATTCCTAGATCTAGAAAATCCTTGTGCTTAAGGAGGACACAACTATTACACAGCTACACTTAAAGAGGAACAGCTATTTCATACAAGACTAAAGAGGTCTGGCATTTCAAGACAAGAGGAAAAAAAAGCAACAACAGAAAATATAAGCCTTTTGAGAGTTTGCAACTTAATTCATGATGTGTGGAAGTAAACCTTGCATTAATAAGTAAATAACTTAAGAAATAGAAACACCTGAAACACCACTTGTAAATTTGGTTTCATTTATTTCACATAGACTGTCAAAGTACCAGCAAATTAATTTCTTTGAGGAAATGCCAAAGGTACATATGCCACAGGTACAAGAAAGACACACATAAATACAAATAAAAATATTGCAAGCCTATATAATTTAAGACGTGTATTTATGTTTCTGAGGATATAATGCTCTGTCAGTGACACACCACATCAACTTATTCCTGTTTGTCATCCAGGGTAAAATAAATATGCCTCTTTTTCCTTCCAGCATTCATCTTTTTTGACAGGTAACATTGCAAACAAGTGTGTCAGTCAAGGAGGGTAGTTTATGTGTCTTGTCAATTCAACGGCACTCTAAATAACACAATGTTTGCAAGTAAGATAATTGTCAATATCTGTATTTGGACATGTGTAACATAAACTGAACCTAGGTGAGGGATGCAGACAGCTAGAAACAGCATGGAAAAGACTCACTTGTGTTGCCCACATTCATAAACTAGCTTTCTAAGTACTGTAGTTAGGGTAAATTAAAAACTGATTGATTAGTTGAAGTATTAAACCACTGGAGTTTGGGTTTTGTTTGTTTGCTTGCTTTCACCAGATGTCAAGAAAAAAACGTGAAGTTTCTGAAGTATCCTGGTAAAGAGGGTATTTTAAATATAGGAATCAGAAGCTGGGCACTGCTACACACTGGACAAGTATGCTGAGGAAATATGACTATATATATGGTCTTTACTAGGTATACACTACTGAGAAATAACAAAGACAGGCATTGACCATTATGCCTGCCAGATACTTTAAACATTATTTATTTAAAAAATGGTGTGGAAAGTATCTGAGGGTCTCCAGCAGATTAAGAAATTATTCTGACTCTGGTTTATTAAAAAATTAATCAAAGTAGCTGATCATGTTGAAAAGAATAATTACAATGACAACTGCATTAACAATCTGAAGATTTAGTTCTGTTCCTGCAGATTTTGTTATATCTCTGTCATTAAGCCATTTTGAATCAATAGTTAGAAACAGAAAAATTCTCTGATCTCAGATTCTCTCTCATCATGATGTAAATTGCCAGTGATTCATAATTCAAGTGAAGTACTCCTTCAAGGAGAAACTATACATATCCAGAACCCCAAGTGCTAAGAAATATTTGAGAAGTATAAAATGCAAATGATACTGGTTTGTTGCAAAAATAAAAAGTTAATTACAAAACACCCCCCCCCCCAAATAAAAGCGGAGCTGCAATCAAAGATCAGAAATGAATGTGTTAACTCAAGTCCATTTGAAAAGTGTTGAAATTCCACAATTCAGTGCTTGTTGATAGCTCTTTTTGTAGAAAAGTGTGATAAAACAGGTAACCTTAGATTTTCTAGATTCAGTGCATGCTTTCCACTCTGATTGCCACTTAGAAACAAAGGCAAACTCCCTGTAACTTGATGACTGACTCTCAGGATCTGGAATCAGAATATCCAAGAATTCATGGATGGTGGATGTTTCTAGAAGGTTCAAACATTATCTGCATCTGATAAATGTAGATTATTTGCAAAATTTTATTAGTAAGGAAGATGCAAAAAATATGTAGTTATATGAACTTTTCAGATGTGCTTATAAATTTCAGGTTTGTTCACAGGTCTCTCCATTAAAGTGTCATTTTACAATCGCTCAGCCAGGGCCCAAGTGTGAAAAGCTAACCAGTTTGTCATAACATATGGACTAAATTCCCCAGTATTCACTCTACTTCACAAAATCATGTATAGATTCAACCAGAATGTAACAAATCTGTCCTGAGAACTGCAATACACTTCAGTATTGTTCTAATTAGCTATACACTCTCCTGTATCACTTTTAAGTATCATTATATTTATATCAGACAGAATGTAATCTTGCTGGAGACCTTGTTCCTTATCAAGATTAAAATTGAAAGTCTTTGTATTTTCACATCTACGTTTCCAGTATTGCAATTATCTGCTTAAGGCCAACATTAAATATTAATTTCAAATTACTGTTTGAAAGAAATTCCATAAAAAGTCAATGATGAAATGAAAGTTTGAACACAAAGATAAGGATAATTGTGTTCTCCAAAAGGAGTTTTTAGTGAGAAGTGCCTTTATTCGAGCAAATAGTATTCCCAAATATTATTGGGGTTGCAGTCAGTTCATAGCACTTCACCTCTGCTGTTTCTTCCTCCTCACACTCTTCCCCTGCTCCGGTGTGTGGTCCCTCCCAAAGGATACAGTCCTTCATGAAATACTCCAACGTGGGTCCTTTCCACGGGCTGCAGTTCTTCAGGAACAAACTGCTCCAGTGTGGGTCCCCCATGGGCCATAGTTCCTGTCAGAAAACCTGCTCCTGCATGTGCTGCTCCCTATGGGTTGCAGCTCCTGCCAGGAACCTGCTCCAGAATGGGGTCTCTATGGGCTGCAGCTTCCTTCAGGGCACATCCACCTGCTCTCGTATGGCATCCTACATGGGCTGCAGGATGGAAATCTGCTCCAACATGGTCCTCCATGGGCTGCAGGAAGACAACCTGCTTTCTCCATGGGCTGTAGGGGAATCTCTGTTCTAGTGCCTGGGGAACCTCCTCCTTCTCCTCCTTCTTCTCTGACCTTGGTGTGTGTAAGGATTTTTCTCTCACATTTTCTCACTCACCTCTCACAGCTGCTGCACAGTCTTTTTTTACAATTTCTTAAATATGTTATCACAGGGTCACCACCAGTGTCACTGGTGGACTCAGCTTTGGCCAACAGTGGATCTGTTTTGGAGCCACTTGGGATTGGCTCTGTCCCATGGGGGGAACCCCCTGATTTCTTCTCACAGAGGCTACCCTTGCAACCCCCCCTTGCCACATAAACCAAACGTAATTTTTTTAAGGTTTATAATCAATATTATTAAGGGTTATAACTAATATAATCATGATTTTTGCTAAATAGAGGGTTAAACACAGTTTATTTTCACTATTTACCCTCTCTTTCCATGAGAACATAATGTCTTTCCCTTAATGAATGAGTAGTAAATAAGTTTTTCTATGACACTTTGTAGGAGCCACTTGAAATGTGGTTGCCGTTATCATAATTTCTAGCTAATTAGCATATAACAGGAACACAGTATATCCTAACTCCTTTGTAATCTCTTATAAATAATAATCTTTGCATTAACCAGGTATTTTCTCATGACCTATGACTAATTAAGTCCCCAAAGTCTTGAACAGAATGAATTTTTGTTATTAGGAAAAAATGGAAAGTTCATATACAGCAGCAGTTTTACTTATTAGTAGACTTATAATCTTTTATTATCTGAAAGGGAAACTCTAGTCATGACTGCAAAACAACTACAAATATGTCCAGATCTACAATATCTTTAAAGAAAACACAGACATTTCTGCAACTTAACTTAGAAAAGTGGTCTGCAACTCACAATAGATTTTATTGTACTAAAATTGATTCCAGTCATGTATCTTTTAGCCTCTAAATCAAGGTTGAAAATAAATGAATCTGGCAGTTTAATAAAGACAATATTCAAGAAACAGAAAAGAATTGTATCTATGCATGTAAAAATCTGTGTTTGAACAAGTACCCAAAGACAGATGGGAAAGCAATACTGACAGTTAAAGGCATACATGAATAGAAGTTAGTAATCAAAAATAATGACATTAGCTACAAAAGCATAGTTAACCAAAAGAATGAATAACAAGAATGAAAATTATTTTGACGGAGTTATCATCTGAATGTTTAGACTTTCAGTCTAAAAAGCTTTCTTTAAAATTATGATTGTTGAAACATTAATACTTTAAAATAAATCTGGGAATGAATGGCATCAAGAGTTGTAAGTTAAAAGTCTCTACAGAAGCACAAAACTAAAAAAATTTTGAAACTATAATATAATAGATGAAAGAGTCTGTTCATTTTGCTACACAGTCTTTTATTTTTTTCATCATCTTTTAATCCTTAAATTAGCTTCTGCATACGTGGCATATGGTCTTAGCTTGAGAAAGCCCATTCTTAGACTTAGCAGCCAAGTATTTATACATTCAGAGTCTCCTAGGGTTAGACAGACATTTCTCACTTAAGTGTCTTCCCAACAGACAATAAGATTGTGATTCCTCTGACATGGATGAGCAGGGATCCTCTAGAAAGAAGTAGACAAGAGCAAGGGAAATATAATTGTGGAGGAGGCAAAAACCTGGAACCCACCCACTTGTTTTCAAGAGCATACAGATGCTTTATTAGAATGCATTTCTTCTGACAAAATGGGGAAGTGCGCGAGTTTTCATGAATTTTCACTGACTTTGTTGTCTGTTCCTGTAGCAGTCTATCTAAGAACTGTCCCTTTCCTCTGTGAATTATAAAACTGCAATCTAGCCTTCTCTGAGGTCAAGGCTTTAACATACATTCAAATCAGGTAGAACAATTGAGCAGCGGTAATGAAAAAAGAAAAAAAAAAAAACCAAAAGGCTTAAGGCCTCCCCATATGCATGCATTTAAACTCCTGAGATAATTTCTTAGCTAGAATAAAGGGTCAGAGCCCTGGATGACAGATTTTTTTCTTCTTCTTCTTTTTTCCCCTTTTGGTTCAATATACCTTAGCAATACTAGAGAGGAATACATGTTGCAATAAAGGCTGAGCATAAAGAAATTGATCTAGTCGTGAATAATATATCTACAGTCTATTTTACCATCTTTATTCTGCAGAAAAATAGACTGGTTCAGTGCTTAACGGTTGCTACTGAAAAGTTAGCAAGCATATTGGTTTGAGATCTCTTTGGAAATCTAGGGAAATGTAGTAGAAAAAACTATGATTCTCGTGACCACTTTTTTTCAACCAGTCAACATCACAAGGTGTTTTGGCAATTGTGTTATCTTCAGTTCTTCTGTTAGAATTCTAAATGGCATATGAAACAATGAGTTTCTGCATCTGTCCCTCCCATTTTGTCCTTTTTCCTTCCTTGTGGTAGCTCTTCTGTCATAAACTAATCCCTGGGACTGGAAGAGTAGAGGCCTAATCTCTAAAGTGATTGTTTCCCCATCTAATCCCCTGAGATTAAACTCCATTACCTACCTCAGTTGAATAGCATTAAGATGCAGACTACCCTACTGGTAATCATTTAAAGCCAGCACTATCAGGACTGTAGGTGTTCCCACACTACCTCAGAATATTCTGCTGGGGGTCACTTCTGAAGTTGGGGAAGAAGGAAGTGATAACTCTTAGCCTGTGTGCATTGACACATGTCTATGCACCTGGCTCGTGGCACAGACACCTGAGTCTCCATTTTATGTTCTACAGATCAAAGTATAAACATTACTTGTATACTCTTGAAGAAATAGCAATATAACCTTATAATAGATGAACGATTGATAGATGGGAAAATGATTATACAATTTATTGATCCTCATATCAATAGTTTTATACTAAATGGTCCACTAAATAACCTGTATTCAGGTAATAAAAAATCTTTGTTTTTTATACCACAGATATGTCTTATAACAAAAATATCCAAGTTTAAAAAAATACTGTCATGAATACAAAGACAAGGCATGAGATGTTAGGATGTGTCAATAAATGACGTTGGCTATGAACATTTAATTTAGCATCCTAGAGCAAAGAGTTATAGTAAGGCTTTAAGTACATAACCACGAAACTATTTTTTGCAGTAAAAGTCCACTATCATCCCCCTCACAGTGTGGATAATGTTCACTGTGTGAGCTCTTTACTTAGATTCTATTCAAAATCATGCTTTTCTTTTCATTCTTCAAACTACCTTATTCGCAGTTCACCATTTCATTCCAGCTTTGAAGTATTATTCATTTCCTCCATGGAAACTATGGATTCATAGGCAATTAGCAGAGACAAAATAGTTTTATACTCAAAGCCTTGTTTATGAGAAAAAAGAAAACATACTTTATATATAAAGTCAAAAATTTATTGTTAGTATAATTGGTATCTTAAGAGTCTAGTCAAGTTGTAATTATTGCAGAAAGTGAAAGAATACCTCTGTGAAGCTTCAGTAATAATAACACCACAATTACATTTGTTAAACATACACTTTTACCTTCTACCTCTTTTCTTGATGTTATGGTCTCCTTTCCCCATCTTCACTGAGCCCTAAAGTCAGTGGCTTCATGTAGGTAGTGGCAGTGGCGGACTGTTAAGGCAAGTTCTTATTTCTCAATCCCTCTGTTGTCATATCAGGCCTGTATTTCTCTGTACTACATTGTTATGTTAGAATTGTAAAACCGTGGTATTATCATACAAAGTGAAAAAAAGTCAATCAAATTAGCCATAGAAATTAGAAAAATTGCTGTTACAGCTAGCCCTCACTCCTGAGACCTTGCAAACTCATTACAAAGCTTATGGCCTGCTACTAGCAAAATCAATACCATGTTATAAGGCTAGGTGAACACAGTGTGTCTAACAAAACAGATCACTAACTGTTAATGAGTTGTACTCTGGCTTTAAGCCTGAAGAAACCTAGCCTTCTAATATACTTCCACACCCTCCTGTCCTCTGTAAACAAAGTTGAACAGACTTTTCAAAACTTCCTCTTCTTCCCATGTCCTTAAGACTCACACTTCCATTTTTGCATCTGGAGACCTAGGGTTGGCACTTAAAGTCCGAGCTGATGTAAAGCACCAGCTAGACTTACTAAAAAGCCAGCACACTGCTAGTCCCTCAGATGGCAAGCAGCTAGAATGGTTCTTATTTGGTAACACCTGATGCAAAAGTGAGACTTTAACGCAGCAATGTTCCTACTTTAATGTAGCAAACTAAATGTGCTTCAAAATTTACTTCTATGTTTTTGCTGAATATCAGGAAAAACAGTAGAATAGGTGTCTGGCTCAGCTCACAGCTTTATGAGGAACATGTAACTCTGTTGCTGCTAACCTGTACATCTTCCTGCCTCCAGCTTTATGTCCCACTGTTTCCCTTCTGCCCACACAGATACTGTGCTCACAGTGACATTCACCAGGTTGAACAACAGTTAGGGAGATGAAGAAGTTCACTGGGCTGAAAATTAGTAACTTTTATTTTTAATTCCTTTTTGGTGTGGTAGTTTTCAGCTGTCTATGTTCCTTGGCCAAGGGGAACATGTGGTTGCATGAGCGCTAATACCACTGCAGGATCAGTAGGTGAAGTATCCTTTCACTAGACATAGATGATTTACATTAAATTTGGAACATTATACTTTGTTCCCAAGAGCAGTGTGATACTCTACAACAACAACAATAAGTTAATTACAGTCAAATAAAAAGGATAGATTTCCTTGTACCTGTGTACATTGCATTTAGTAAAATGTGTAGCTTCCGGAAAACAAGAGTTGAAAGCCTTTTACTTGGTAATGTACTTAATTGGTACTGCTGACTTGACAGTGAGCTGTTAATTTTGTCAACCAAGCAGATCCTTCAGTGTTAAACATTGCCTTAATCACAACCCTCCCTGTATCCGCACCTCCATAATGAAATTACTGAAGATACTTGCTGCATGCAAAGTGATCAATCTTCATAACACAAATTTCATCAAAAAGCAGAAGGAGGACATCATGAAATTTGGAGATTTTTTTCCTCTCAACTTCAATCATATGATCCTATAAGGAAATATTACTTGCTTGAAGTGTGGAAACATAATACCTAATTTCCATTTATATTTTCAGATGCAACCAGCCTTGTTCTTCTATGTAGTAAGGACAGAAATTTTAGACAAATATTTTTATGAGATTTTGCTACCACTGTCTTTTACCATAAAGACTTAAGTGAGATATACAAATAATATATGCTAAAGTCAGTATAGCCATGCATTTCCATTCACAGCAAAAATGAATTAAAGAATTCCCACTCATCGCAAACTTACATTTTCTTTCCCTGGCTCCTTCAGTTCTTGCTTTAACAAGAGATGTGAAAGTGACCTTAATGGCTAGGACAGTTCCCTACAAACTAAAGTACCTGCTCTGTCAAATTTCATACTGAACTGAACTCAGTCCAGAAGAACCTGATGAGTGTGCCTATGAGATCAAACCCTCTAGATAATGAAGTACAGTATAGACATCGCTGCAGTCATGTCAGAATTGCAATAAAGCATCAAGGAGGGTTCCAGTTGAGCATACAGCTCAATGTTAGTTATCTGAGTGTAGATGTATTAGCAAATCTAGTCACCTTGATTCCCTGTGGAGAGCAATAGACATTTCAAGGATTTGCTTCATCTAGCCTATTTTAAGCATTCATTTTAAGGTGAGATGAATCACATTTGAAGAGCACTTGCTTCTTTTCACTGACTGTGAAGGGTATCAAGAGTGATGGGATCAGATGTAGTTGTCAACATGGAACTGGCTGAATTCTACCACTATGTGTCCAAATCAGGCCACCTGTGAGAGGAATCTGTTGACTCCAGGGACCCTGGTGGTACAATGCTTAGATACTGGTGGGGTTCAGGTCCTTCTTGACATTAGGTTGTGCATGGGAGAAAGTAGACGGTATTGGTTTCTGAGACATAAAAAACAACTGACTGCTAAACTGAGCTTGGGATAGTAGGATTTAGGTAGGAACTATCTCTGAAAGTTATAATGAACTAAAAAAAAAATGTTGATCTTATAAAAACCAAATTTTTCATTTCTTTCTCTCTAATAATGTTCATGTAAAGATATGCATTCTCACTGAAAGTTTTGAATTTTGAGGGATTTTTTTGAGGAACTTTTTCAATCAACTCTAAAACAATAGTTATTGTTCCAAAGCTAATTGTTGCTTCTAGTAAGCCTAACAGCTGTCAGACCAGATTAGATATCTATTATTCAACACAATCATGTAATCACAAAATTATGTTTTATCTTCAATTCTCTCCATACTCTCTCTAATTTGTGAGCTACTTCTTGGTACATAAATACATATATGTAATTCCTACAGCTACTCATATATAAGTAATACAAACTACTGATTGAAAATTTTCTGTTCAGTGTCTATGAAGAATTGATGATACAGTATACACAATCATACTAATATTTTTTCACATATGTTAAATCATTTACATATATACATTTCAAAAATACTGAAACTAGAAAGGTAAATTAGACTACCACCTTAGAATATCATAGTTCATATCAAAGATAGATATAACTACTGGAAGAGTACCAAAGTATTTCACAGATGAAATCTTATGAGACGTAGGCATAAGGAATACACATTTTCCTTTATTTCAGCATAAATAAATGTCTGTTATCCAGAAAAAAGCTTCTGCATATTTTATCTTGCTGTGTTGTCATGTGTGATGTCAGAATAAGCAAACTGCTAATTAATTTTAGAAAGTTATTAAAGATCTCAGGAAAGTGGGTCACTTGTTAAGAGGAATGCTTGTCCTCCAATTGATGATTTATTAAGATAGTTTTAGCTACATATTTTAAGAGAGAGAAAAATCAATTTTCCACAGTTCCCAATGGGTTCAAATTCAGGAAGATATTGTTTTTCACTTACCTGATTTCCAGAGACAAAAAAAATCTTTGTTAAATCTTCTCTGTCATAAATTGTTGAGTTGAAATATACATCGACATAAACTATACCACTCAGTAAATGTAAGATCCTCCTAGTGTTCAAGCTTTTGAAAAACAGATTTCTACTGTGATAAATTCATTGAGAGTTATTAGCAGTGTCTATAATATAGTCAGTTTCAGAAAATCTATGCAGTAATTTTTATTCAAACATTAGATATCTTTACTGATATCTAGATACACAAAACTGATGTTCTGGATACACATCCTAAGGGAAAATATACATATATTGGTAGAAGAGTGGCAGTTTAATCATAATCACTAGATCTATAAATACACGAGAATTAGAATATTTCTGTGTTATGGAGAGACTTTAGAAATTTATATTAGAAAATTGCAGATTTGTTCACTGAAACTGGCCCTTGTAAAATAGCAGAGCAGCATAAAGAAATAATCAGTGAAAGATCATATACCGTACAGTACAAAGTAATAATGACATGGTTATTTTCACATCAGAACCATGGGGGAAATGCAAATTTCTATCTGATTTAGATGGAAAGAAATCTTTCTTCCAAATAGACCTAGTAGTACTTGAACCACCTTTCCCTCCAAGGAGCAGCTCAGCAATATTTCCCAAAAAGAGTTCCATTTATAATCCTCAAACAAAGCAAAAGCAAAGCTAGCCAACATACTGACTTTTCATACTCTTCAGCAAAAATGCATTTTTAATGTCAACTGACTTGTGTCGTGTTTTTCTGCAGTCATAATCAGATAATCAAATTCCTCAGTAAAATTATTGTATTTGCAGATAATGAATGTTTGTCCTAAAGTTTTCTAAATTTCCTAAACAATAAAACCTACACTTTTAGGTATGGTTACATGCCTTGTATTTAAATCATTACAATATATACATACAATATCAGTAATGTAGTCATAATTTGTATTGCAATGAATATTCCTCTCGCTCTAAAGAATTTTTTTTATATATGGTGCACACATTGTGAAAGTGCTTTTAATGAAGAGGATGAAGCACTTGCTCTCCAGAGATACTTTCCAATCTAAATTATTTTATGTTTCTATCATTTTATGAGAGAGAGAGAGAGAGAAATCATATCTAACACAGGCTTCACTGGAAGTCGTGTGTATGTACATTTGTGTGTGCATGTGTGTATTTATATATGTGGAAACAATGACAATGTGTTCAGAAGTTAAATGTCTCATTAACTATTAATGTTTTAATCTGATGTTTTTTTAAGGTAAATATAGTTGTTGAGTCATGGAATTACATAAATAATTAGGTTGATTTGGATATCTGAAAATTATTAAGTTTAGTCTCCTGCTCAAAGCAAAGTTAACCTCAAAGTTAGAACTAGTTGCTCAAAGCTTTATCCATACAAGTTTTAAAATATTTAAAGATGAAGATTTCACAGCCTTTCTGGGCAACTGGGTTCACTGTTCAGCAATTCTTATTGTGAAGGATATTTTCCTTATGGACAATCAGCATCTTTCTTCTTGCAACCTTATTGTAACCTCTGAGAAAAGTTCAGATCTCAGTGAACCACTTTTATTTAGTGCAATATTGTAATTAGATCCAAACTTAATTTTCTCCTCTCCAGGCTAAACAAAGTTCAGCAGTATCTCAGTATCCCCTCATAAGTCATATATTCCAGCTGTCAGATATCTTTGTGGTCTTTCACAGAAATATCTCTAATTTTTTAAATTACTTGGGGGAAGGGAGGGGGGAGAAGTGGACACAGTAGTCTAGTTGTGGCCTCATGTATCCTTGGTAAAGGGGAATAACTGCTTCCCTTGATCTTTGTTCTTGTTCTTGTTCTTTGGTCTTGTTCTTTGTTCTTGCCTTTGTTCTTGTTCATGCAGTATGCAGCCCACCTTCTTCTTCACAAGGGCACACCACTGATTGACATTAAACTTGTCCACCAGGACTACAGGTACATATATCAAGTGTAACAAAGTTGACAGATATGAATTCTTCTATTTCCACAGAAGGAAAAGAAGTTCTAAATATTTGGTTGCATTAAAGAAAAAGAGCATTGCCAGTGTCCTGGTTTTGGCTGGAATAGAGTTAATTTTCTTCCTAGTAGCTGGTATAGTGCTGTGTTTTGTATTTAGGATGAGAATAATATTGATAACACACTCATGTTTTAGTTGTTGCTAAGTAGTGTTTACACTAAGTCAAGGACTTTTCAGCTTCCCATGCTCTGCCAGGTGCCCAAGAAGCTGGGAGGGGGCACAGCCAGGACAGCTGACCCCAACTGACCAAAGGTCTATTCCATACCCTATGGCGTCATGCTCAGTATATAAACTGGGGGAGTTGGCCAGGGGGGCAGTGATCGCTGCTCAGGGACAGGCTGGGCATCAATCAGTGGGTGGTGAGCAATTGCATTGTGCATCACTTGTTTTGTACATTCTTTTACCATTATTATTATTATTATTATTATTATTATTATTATTATTATTATTATTATTATTATTATTTTCTCTTCCTTTGCTGTACTATTAAACCGTCTTTATCTCAAACCACAGGTTTTGCTTATTTTTTTCCCAGTTCTCTCCCCCATCCCACTGGGGTGGAGGGAGGGCGAGCAAGCGGCTGTGTGGTGCTTAGCTGCTGACTGGGGTTAAACCACGACACAGGCAAAACAGATTTGACTTAGGGAAGATTAATCTAATTTATTGCCAATTAAAAGAGAGTTGGGTACTACAAAACAAAGACAAAAATATTAAAACAACATTTTTCCCCCACCCTTTCCCAGGCTTAACCTCAATCCTTTATTCCCGACTCCCCTGCCTCCTGCCCCCACCAGTAGCACAGAGGGATGGGGAATGGAGGTTGAGGTCAGTCCATTACAGCTCCTCTTTGTTGCTCTTTTCTCCTCATACTTTTTCCTTGCTCCAGCATGGATCCTCTCTACAGGCTGCAGTTCCTTCAGGAAATATCCAGCTCCTCTGGAGTGTGGTCCTCTCCACTGTCTGGAGCACCTCCTTCTTCTCTGACCTTGGTGTTTGCAGGGTTTTCTCTCACACTTTTTTTCTCACTGTTGTTTCTGCTGTGCAGTGTTTTTTTCCTTTTGTGAAATACATTTTGAGTGCTGTATCCTGTGGTGAGTCCATTGCGGAGCCAGCTGGAACTGGTTGTGTCTGACACAGGGCAGCCTCTGGCTTCTTCTCACAGAGGGCACCATACAGCCTCCTGATAGCAAAACCTTGCCACATAAACCCAATACAGCAAGTTAAATCAATCTTACAAAATTTGTAAAGGAACTAGCAGGATAATATACTTTATCTGTAGAAAACCACAAAATAATATTGTCATTTATTAGTGTCACTTGCCTCTAGCCCTTGAGCTCAGTCTTCTCTCAGTCTCTACCTGGGCTGCAAGGGAAATTGCAGCAAAATCTAGTAGAGCTTTTGTATATCCTTTCCTTCCATTTCATATATTTGTTTTATCCAACTCAGCTCTACTGGGAAACTGACTCACAGTGACTGATTCAAGGACAAACTGAATCTATGCAACCCTGGGCACACACAAAAGATATGCTGGCTGATAGAAAAACATAACTGTGTTGGTGTAATGTTAGATGTCAGATTCATCACTTTACAGATGACAACATGAAAGCTACCAAAAATACCATGACATTCCCACTGCTTCTTTGCTTAGAAGACAATAAATAAAGTAGTATTTGTATTCACATACAATTGGAAAGATGGCTTCAAAGTAGAGCTTACTACAAAGCCTGACATTTCTGTAATTTCACTGAAGGAGTAACTGAAGTTGTTTAAAAATCGTAGATAAAATTGTTGATAACCCAGATGTTTCTGAAAATATACTCACAGAAATTTCATGTTGTCCAGAAAGCAATTACAAATAAAAAATTTTAGGAATTTAAGAAGGAGCTTATATTAATTATTTTTTTAATTATTAATATATTGACAAGATACATGCATCGTTCTCAGGTCAAAACTTGGAGTTTAACTTTTACTTCAACTGGTTTTTAAATTTCTAAAGCCAGAGATCTGAACCCTCTCTTTCCTAGCCTGATGTTTCAAAACATAGAGGCTTACAAATGAGTACAGAAGATCCAACTTGTCTTCAGCTCTTTGCGCTATTTATGTGGACTAGCATAATACTACTCTATTTCACAGTCCCTTATTGTTAGGTTAATTCTTTCACTAATTCTGCTGTAGCTGACCTGAGACCACACTATTCTCAGCTCCTGTAGTACTGGTTGACCAGTTCATAAGCTCTGAATTCACTGTTCAAGCACTAAAAGTAACCTCCTGAAGAGTTTTAAATGATGTATTAGACAGCTGAGAGTTAGTGGTAATTTGCTTATCTATGGATATGCAAAGCACTGATAATTACTGATTTCTCATAAAAGCTATCCAAAAGCTTTTTTAGATGCCCGTTCTGTCCTGCTGCTCCCCGGCCCCTTCATCTTGCTGGCTTGATAATCACTGACTCTTTGAACCCAGCAGTTCACTGGCACAGCAGCAGATGAAAGAGCAGAAGTGCAGTCCATGCAAATACCATTTTCTTTGTAACATACACTAAGAGTATTTGCTGCCAGCATATGGAATGTCTTTGCCAAGTCTTTACTTTCCTTGTTTGCAAACAGAAATCTGAGCTACAAAGGTACATAGAAAGTATGTTTCAGCTCAGCTAGCCATCTAAAAGTTAAATGGCTGCTCAGAGCTAGAAATGTAGCCTCCATATATAGTTACTCAAGAGAAAGAGGCAACTCCCAGAAGGTAATTCATCCCATGTTGGTTGTGTGTCTGAGATAGGGGGGATGAATTGCCTGTGGCAGTATCTATTTCTCTCCATTGACTAAAAGCGGAGGGAGAAGAGGCCTAGACAAATAGCTTTGACTAGATGCCCATTTTTCAGGCAGCCAGAGTTAGGTGAGACGAATTTCACCCGGAGTGCCCATCTCTCCTATGTCAATAGGCCAGTGTTCCTCTCTCAATTGCATATGCAGAAATAAAAATATCCTTTTGATCATACAGAAATGCAAAAAAGCAGCTTCACACCACACTAATACCCACACAGGCTTTTAGCAGCTTGTCAGAAAGTAATTCTCAGCCTCCAAGGCCCTTAAACATCTCTCTGGTGCAAGTCCATTGCCCCAACCTATATGCTTGGCTCTCTATGTCCCTTCAAAAAAATGTAACACAGAAGAAGAGTTTCCTATCCTCTCATTCTGTCTCTTCAGCTCATGACTGAACTGCATTAATGACAAAAAAAGATTTATCTCCTAGATAGAAGATTTATTAAGCAGGTTAAGTACAGATTTTTAATTACAAGATGGAAGAAGGCGACAAGAACAGAAAATAGGAACAGGTTGGGAAACTTAGAATACATGCTTATCAATGAGGAGCAAATAACTTTTAAATATTATGCAAGTTTTCTTGCACCTTTAAAATGAAAGCAAATATAACTTGGCTTTTATGTAATGTGCTGTCAAACTATATCTATAGGCAAAAAGAGTGTGAGTACTGCCAAGAAAACGATGTGGGACTGCTTGTATCAAAGTTTATTTCAGGCTTCCCAGTAACCCATCAGAACCCACAGTTTAGTATATTTTGCCTAGAATAAAATACATTTCTTTTTTAGTTTATCAGCCTATCAGAGTTCAAGGAGTGTCTGGATGACACTTTTAGTCATATGGTTTAATTTTAGGTAGTCCTGTGAGGAGCACGGAGTTGGACTTGATGATTCTTATGGGTCCCTTCCAACTTGAGATATTCTATAACTCTGTGATTCCGTTTCTGACAGATTACATGAGATCTTTCCACTTCCCAGTGGAATAACAAGAATTACTTCACAACTAGTCTGTACAAGGACTTTTTTCAATAAAGCATGCTAGAAATTAGAAAGAGACTCTGCACATATGTGAAAGCAAGACAAGGACTAGGAGCCTTCCTGGTATTATGTGTTTCTCGGACAATAAACTACTCCTGTGGTATAATAATAAAGGACCTCTTCTAAAGCTTTTAAAGATCCTGTCTGAGGCTGCCTTAGAGACAAATTATGAACTTTATGTATTATGAAAACAACTGGTGAATATGCTTTGTAAAAACATCAAGAAAGACTTGCAGCCTTAGTGCAGCTGTGAAATATTTGACAATGTGGAGATGTTAGGGAAGTAGTCGATATTCTTGTAGTGGAGAAAAAAACCAATATTATTAAGTCCTTTGAACAAAACGGTATAGAAAGAAGAGAAGTAGTGTTTGTCCCAACAGTGTGTTAAGATTTTAATGAAGCACAGAAGCCTACAACATCTGCAAATTTATTTTTCTGACTGCAGCTCAGTATATAATCTCTCTTATGTTATTTGCCAGTGCAATTAAAATGTAATAACACAACATGGAGTGGATGATAATTTTTGAAGGCCTATGTCTTAGCTTACGTGGCCTGAACTTATCTTAGCATATGAGGTATACTTTACCTCAGCAGAAACAAATTGTGCCTAAACTGATGCCTACTGAAAATATCAAACCACAGGAAGTGGCTGCAGCAGGTCAAATGATCCCACTCTTACATCTAATGCATGTGACACGAACACCACAAATTAGGCCAGCAGCAATCACTTTTCCTGATGTTGCTTTGATGATTACAGGATGCTGCACAGAAAACAGCTATAAACTGTTTCTCAAGTTCCATTTGAACACGTTGTATATATTGACAGCAATTTTGAGATTAAAACATACATTACATCTCTACACTCTGCTAAAGGCAGAAGAATATGTAGTATTTATGAAATGGTAGTACCTGTTTCTATGGCTTGGGAGACCCCTGTTGGACATCCCTATCTTCTACAGCAAAAGCTAGCAGAGTCCTCACTGCCATAGGGCACCCAAGCTGCTGAAGCTTGTTTTCTGTCAGATAGCTGAGGAATGCTGCTGGAGGACACCGAGCTGAGCAGTCTCTGGTGCAGAAACATGTCTGCATACATGTGCCGGGGCACAGGCAGTAAAAGGGGTAGAGGCAGGACACCAAGGACTGTCTGTGCAGAGTCAATTCCTTTGATCAAATGACAGCTGACCTTTTTGTTTTCTTGGATGTTATGGATAGAATGAAATAATCCCCAGTGGCTCTTCTTCAGCTATCAGGATCTAACAAAATTCTGTACTCAGGGTGTTTGTGGGCACAGAAAAATAAGAGACTGCACCAGCCTCAAACATCTGAGTTTTCCTTCTCAGCTTTCTAACCCCAAATATTCTTTACCTTGTTTCTTATGCACTGGGTTCACGGTCCTAGTTGCTCCCTTCCTTGACTAGCTCAGTCCTAGAGTTATAACTTCAATGAACCAATACATTAAATCCTGATGCATTGTAGTTCATTAGCTGAAAACCTGAAAGTAATGAAGTGAGAGATTCCCTAAGATCCTCCCATGATTCCAGGAAGACTTTCTTTCTGGACACATTTTTACAACAGATGTTCAGTGAGCAAGGAAAATCTAATCTTAGTTTCCTGTGGAATTCTTTCCCATGTTAATCTTTCTGTAGCATCTTGTCGGAGTATATTCAGCACACTAATACTCTCCTCAGAAAACACAAACAGAAATATAAGTCTAATAGGCTTTTCAAAATTTCTATTTTATTCCATGAAGAGCTTGAGTGACCAATTCCAGATACCACAGAAGATGACAGCATACCAACTCTCCAAAACATCCCCATTATTATTTCTTTATTCACCTAGTGTGACCTGAAGGGACACATCACTACATCCAACAGATCCAACAAGTTATTCCTTATTCTCTTTGTTGATATGACCTAAAGAAGTTGAGTACCTGCAAGTATTTTGCAGATCATGGAAGGGACCCCGGGAAGTCTCTAGGCCACCCCTCCTGCCAGAAGCAGGGCCACCTCAGGGGTCAGACCAGGCTGCTCAGGTCTTGGTCCAGTTGAGGACTGAAACCTTCTGAAGAATGAGATGGCATAGCCTCTCAGGGCATCATGCTGCACTGCTGACTGTCCTCAACAAAATAGGAAATAAAGAGGTTTTCTTTTTTCCCCTAATATCCTATAAAATGAGGATAAGAATTTGACAAAACTTTAAAACTGAAGGACTTTTCAGTAATTATGTGGTCATTAACTGTTTCAATAAACTTACTGCTGATGAGCCTGTGACAAGAACAGAAGTAATACCAGGATCTAAATTGTTCGAGTTCCAGTTACAAAAGAGAAAAATAAAAATCTGAAATGAAGGAAACAAAAAGGAATCTGTCTTCTACAGATATCGTCTGTTTATACAACAGCTGACTATATTTTTGTCCTTCTGGTTTGAAACTAAGGCACAAAGGTCATTTTAATATTCCCAACTCCTGCTGGAAGTTCATATCTGGTAGGTTCTCCAGTCCTGTGTGGTGCCTGAAAGCCTTTCCCAGGATGATTACTAACGTGACATAAATAAAATGCTCCTACCATGAGTTTGAAATTAAACATTGACTTTAATTTTGAAAACCGATGGAGTGTTCACACTTTTCAGAATATTATTTGAAGATAATTAGCTAACTAACATTAGCTCCAGTCTTTAAAATGTCTTTATTTACAAATATGTATATATTTATAATGAATCTAAGCAGCTATTTAACTTATGCAAATCTGGATTAATTTCTTAACAATCTAATACTTATTCATATGCAGATTTGATACCACCTTTTGAGTTTATATATAAACATTGAGTTAAAATATATTAATTTATCTTGATTAGTATAATTCCCCTTACATTATCAGTTAGAAACAAATATATTATCAGTGTTATTTTTTCATTGTCATGCTATGTTTGTGCCTTTGTAGTTACAGTAAAAATGTACTTTAATTATCAGCTTCTGTCTTCAGACTGTTAAATTTCATTACATGCATATTATTTAATTGATCTAAATTATTATGCTTGAATTCAGAGTTTTGCTTCATTTTGTTTTTAATTTTGATGAAGTCTTGTTTGACTGACACTGAAGCACAATTACAGAAAAAGAAAATTTGGATATGGGATTTTTTTTTTTTTTCAGAGTGGTTTTACCTAATGCTTAAATCTAATTAAAAGCTACTAGAAAACAAATATTACTATTGTTTTTCTTTACAAAAGTCACAAAGACATCCTTATAAAATGAATTTTCTTTAAAAATAGCAGGAGTATAATATCAAAGTGAAATAGGAAATGCCATTATAAAGGTTTATTCTTATAAGCTTTGTTCTTTAATAATAAAGTATAATTCGTCTCTCAAATGTATATACATTATGCATTATATTTATACATGTACACCATGATATACATTAACATGTCTGTTACTAAGTCAGACAAAATGTCTGTTTATTCCAGTACTTCTCTGACAGTGCCCTGTGATGAATATTTAAAAGAATATAAGAGTGGGGAAAGGTACAGTGAAACTTCCCCCATTACACCCTCCTAGCTTCCACAAGCTTGTAGTTTAGGGACCTCCCCAGCGGTGTTTTTTAATAGCCCTTGGAGCTTTTCACCAGTGCATTGTGTAATTATTTCCTGCAGTTATCCGCAAAGTTGGCATTAGAAATCTAATATGGTGTTAAATTACACAGTTTAATGATGCGTTATGTGAAAAGCAGCTTTCTTTTCTTTGTTTTAGAACTTCTTCCTTGTAATTCAGTACGATTCCACTTACCTTTCACCATTATACCAGATTTATGTAGATATCTATTCATATTCCTACTAATTCTTCTTTTCACTATAGTTTCTATTATTGAAGTTGTTTACTTTAATATTGAGAGTAATTTAATCCATTAATTCTTAGAATTAATAATTGGAGAGTTTCACCCCTTTAATTCCTTTAGAATTTATGAATAAAATACAGAGATGTCAAATTCTTTTTTCAGTTTATAAGGTTATTCTCAAAAGTTTTCAGCTGACATTTCAGTCTGAGACACTTACTCTGATTTGTCTTCCATAAAGAATGGCACCACTGTGGGAACTTTCTTAACACCTGAACACTTGTGCAAAGAATTAATTTAGCTTGAGGTCTACGGCTTTACCTTCCTGGAAGGCTCCTTTTGCGCGTTGATAATTGGTTCTACAGGGGTGTTTTGTCATACTTCCTGTTTCTGTTGTGTTTTATTACTGGTTTAAATACCTTTAATAAGTTGTTTTTCTAAATTTTTTGGCCCATCTTTTTGTGGCTATCCATTATCTGGTCAGAGTTTCCTAAGTTCTACCTTGTGAAGGATATCTTCTGATAGATAATATACATTAAATATGACCTTTTAACATAGCGTCCTTAAACAGCTTGGCACTACCTGAAAGTATTATGTTCTTTTGAATGCTTCTTTTACCTTCCCTCTAAAAGAAACAAACAACCCCCCCCCAACCAACCAAACAAAAAGATGTTGTTTGGGTTTTTTTGTATTATACTGATTTTGAAGTTAAGTGTTACTGGGAGAGATATTTTTTAGAGCATCTTCTCCTGTAAATGTGACTAAATTATCTTCATTATTACGGAGTGCAACAGTCACTTTTGAACCATGTCCCGTGCACTCCTAGAAATAAATATTTTGTTTTCCTTTTGCTTATGTTTTTCCTGAATAGTTGCTCCAGAAGACACTGTGACTAAAAAATCTGCTTTTTCATTATGATGTTGTTCCAGGCTACCAATAGGTTTTTGAAAAGCAATGATTTCTGCCCTCATTACTTTGAATCTGCCATAGCTCTTAGTTGGTCACAGTGCCTGTTGCACCTTGGATGGACAACAACATGATGTTCATACCATACACTTTCTAAGTTTTTCTTTTTAAAGTTTGACACAATCCATGTTGCAGTTTCAGTTCTCAGATAGTCTATCATTCCTCAATATTTTATTGAGCTCAGAATTTAATTTATCATCTAATTCTCCTTCTTCACTGTTGTATCTACTTTGCCTTTCCTGTAAAGCATATACCATGTCATATGTGTATTTATGGAATATACCACAAATTGCCTTCCCATGCACTTCTTTCCTTCCACTAGACCTCTGAAATCTCCATTTTTTTTTTTAGAAAAAAGTTATTCACTCCCCTGGTATCTTAGATGGTTATAGTTTGTATAAAGCATGTAAGTTTTTTTTCCTTCATGTAGTTTTAATATGCTTAAAGCAGGATTTGAACCATTGAATATGCTCTCATCTCTTTCTGACCAGAATTTTATCTTTTCAGAAGTCTTTTCTTGAGTCTTGAGAACTCATAATGTCTGTCTTCGTCTTCACGAAGTGATTCCTTAGAACTTGGATGCCCTTCTGCATTTGTTGTCTTCTCTTCTAGTTTTCTCTCCAAACACTTAACCAAAAACTTCCTGAGCGGATTCCACCTACCTTATCACAAGACAGAGAGTTTTTCAGGCTGCCACTGGCCTTCAGAACACATTGTAAATGTGAATCATCTGCCATTAATTGGTATATTATACTGGAGTATAACCATCTAAATTATGAGGATCAGGAATATTTTTTCCCATCCTAATGACTGAGAGCTCACTCCTAGAAAATGTATTATTTTATCTATTGTTTATAAAATGAGACTAGGATGACTGTTTCAGAGGCAGATAATTGCACTGTATATTTGTACATAAACTAGTTGAGATACTCTCCTCATATCTGAAACACAGCTTTTGTAGAGAAAAACACATTGTCTTTTGATCATGATGGAAATTGTATGTTGGGTTGATTCAACAGGTGACCTAAGGTCCACCCTGCTTTATCTTTCTTAATTTCTGAATTTAAGCCAGAAATTCCATCTATCAATGAAAGATGAAGTGGTTTTTTGTTTGTTTTTGTTTTGTTTTCTAATGTGACGGGGAAAGGGCAAAAAATAAAAGCTTGCCTCTTTCTGTGCAAGCCATTGTGCATTTCCCTGATTGTGCTTGCCCTTATATGACTTCATATTGACAGCATGAGTCATCCTGAGTAGACTGCTCTTCTGCAGCACTTAGTTTAGAAATCATCTTTAGACTCCAGATATTACGATAAATTTTTGAATTTTTGAATACTACATGAAACAAATGGATTACCATTTATTTCCTTAAGAAATTTCATAAACTTTTCCACTATATACTTTAATGAACACATTTCTGACTTCACGTTGCTTGTCTCTGATACACCCTTCTGAAGGCAGCCGATCAAAGCCCAATAATTTATATTTTGAGAAATTTTATATTCCCAGTTTTCTTACTGATTAATTTATTGTTATCCTCAACATTTTTCTTTATATTTCTGTCAACATTGTATAAACATCCAATATGATTCCACAGCAAGCAAAAATGGAAAGAGAGAGATTAATCTGAATAATGTTTTCCACCATTGTATATATTTTTGGTTTTACTTAGTTGCTCCTAGAACAATCCTTCCAATTAGAACCAGCTAGATACAATATTATATGATCTGTTTCTCCAGGAAAAAAAATCCTTTTAATGAGCCTGCCTGTTTCCTATTAACTGTGTTTTGATTTATAAGAATCCTGTCATCATCAAGAGATGAATAATAGCATTCACAAATATTCTGCCATTTTAGCAGTTGAAACTGATAAGAAACTAATCTGCCAACAAGTATAAAAGACATTAACATTTTTAAGTATTGCAAAGGTAACTAATGAGAGTTGGAACTCACACAATAATGACAAATGTTAAATTCTGGGAATGGGTGTCTTGTTTGTTTCATTTTCAAAAAAGAATTATAAGATGCTTTCTTCTTCACAATATTCCAACAATTATTACTCTGCTGACTTAATTTTTCTTTTCCATAATGTTTACCCTATCAGAGCTATTTGCTTTTGCTATGGGGAAAAGATGAAGGCAAATAACCTCAGGATAGCCTTCACACAGCATTTACCTTAAGTTAAAGATAAATCATTCCAAAGTCTATAAATTAACTTTCATAAGAGAGATGCTACTGAAAAGAAGTGACCATTCTTACCTCAGTTGGTTACTAGTGACTTACTTTGTATAACACTGTACCATTTCTAGGGAAATACCTCTGGAAAAAGTGTTATTGTCCTAGTAACAGGGCTCACACAAAGAAATCATCAGCATTCCCTGAACACTTTCCATCATTTATTTCAAAAATGGAAAGAGTGAAATAATAATGTATTTTAATATTTTTTATGTCAACAATTGTTGCATATTTCTGTACTAGTAATATTTAAATGTTACCTAATTCTATTTTATTAGTTGATATATTTAAAATTATATTTTCTCATACTTATGCAATAACAGAAGCCTAAAAATTAGATTCATTGTAAAAGATAACAATATAATAAAATGTTCCGTTTACATTATTAATATACATCACTAGGTTGATTAAAATTGCACCATGACAGTAGAAATGCAATAAAACAAGCCATATATAATGATATTTTAAAATTCTCCAACTTTCTTTATTGAGACTAAATGAAAAGAGAGAAAATATACATATTTAATTAGGCCCTAAGACTGCTAAGACTTACGCATGTTTCTAACTTTGTGGCAGTAGTTCCATTCTCTTCAATATGTCTGTTGTGACCAAAACATTAAACACATTTATAAGCTTTGGCAGGATGAAAGATTAGAAACTGGCTTCCTTGAGATAGTTCCAGTTTTTCCTTCTGAAATCATGCAAAAGATGGCTGGTAAAAATTAGGAGTAAACAATTAATCCTTTTTTTTTTCCCCTCCATAAACTGGATATGATTTAGCAATGGAATCACGAAAGAAGAAATTAACAGTCTTGGCAGAAGGCAAAGAGCAAGGTGATTAAGTGAAGACCATAACAGGCACAATAGTCTTACAGCAACAATAACATAACACTTGGATCTTATATTCTTTGTGTAGTCGTTTGTCTGAATATTGAGTAAATTGCCTTTTGTTGTAATAACTCCTTCCAATCTGTGAGCGGCAATTATTAATGATTCTGGAGATAAGCGCTTTTGGGAGCAGAAGTTGTGGGGGGGGGGGCAGGAGAAATTTGTTGGGAAGTGTTATTGAAGGAGTTATCTAACTTGAAAGAAAAGCAGCTTTGGGTTCCCTTTATAATCAAAGGAAGGATGCACTTATTTTTCATTATTTGCATTCAAGAGCCCAGGCTAATTTCTCTCCTGATATAGGTGCTTCTGTTCAGCATCTAACTCTGGGTAGGATAAGTCTGCAACAGAAAGAGGGAAAAAAGATATCAACATAGTACTGCCGAAGGAAAAAAAAAAGCCTGATGGCCACTGAATGAATACAGCTGCTTCCTAATCTGCAGGAGCTTCTAATTTCAAATCTTTTTTCTCTGTTCAAAGTAATAACTTGGTCTAGCATAAGTGTTTGGCTGAATGGGAGGCAATGTGCATACTATAAAGTGCACACTATAATACTGTAAGAAAACCACCTTTACCTTGAAGTGGTATTAATTGATGCACAGGAGTATGACTTTTTCTTTACTCTCTGATCAGCCCTGAATGCACACGAACACCGCTCACCTTTGTGCATGGGCTCTCATTCTGTGAGTATTTTAGTGCCTTTAGAAGCTGTTGAAAGTGTAAGCAGAACCAGGTAATTGCTCAATGACCTGTTTTAGAGAGAGGATCTACAGAGCATGAGATAATTTTGGCAGAAAGGCAGCCAGTGGCTATCAAAAGCTTTTCTTCTCCTTTGTCCTAGCTACTTTCTATTCAACGTGAGGATAGAAAATACCTTCACTACAAATTAATTGGTACAGTCTACCTATAGTCTATTAGCTCTCAGGACATCTCTATTAGATCAATGTTACACCTTGGTACTAGGATGAATCTTAAAAGACCTCTAGCAAATATCTAGTGAAAATCACTATAATCCAGTGTCTACAGTATGTGTCAGGAAACTTTTATTTATGGAATATTTCCCTATGATGCTTGAAAATGCTAAAGCATATAATTTCCTTGTGAATCTTGTAGTGCTACATAGCTTAACTGTGTGTAGTGCCACATAGTTTAAAATAACAGTTCTTGGTGACCAGTAATTATCTGAGAATGTCAAGCAAAGGTATGTATATATAAAAACATGTAAGTACATAACACTCATAAATTAGTCTTTAGCTTTCATAACTGCAAGGAAAAGCCTGAAAATGTAACCTAGTTTCAACCTGTAGTCTCAAAATCCAAGAGATTAGTAAAACCATCTCCATTTTATTCACTACTGATTTAAGGACAGCTACATCCTGGCAGGCACTACCATACAGCTTGGAGAAATACAGCAAAAGGTTCTTCTACCCCACTTTGGAAAACAGGCACCAGGACAGCAGTGGCAGCAATGTCTCCTGGGCTGCCCTGGGCACCTGGTTTTGCTCTGGTCTATGTTAGTCCCTGGCAAGCTTCTCCTGATGTTGCCCTCAGCAGCCCAATTCTTCAAGTCTTTGGCACAGGGAGAAGTAGGAAGGTTATGGATTTAACTGACTGGGTCCTGACACCCACAACAGCTACTTGTTTACCTGTGTCTAATGGTGGCCCCAGAGAGGTGGACTTCTGAGTTACTATATTTGACAAATGCTGTGTGCCTATATGAAAATAAGAAGTTTAAGAAACTGAAGACAATTTAATTCTGCACTAATATTAAAACCAAAACCAGACAGCATTTATCTATGCCTCAGAAACGGATTCAGTTCCTTTGTGTACTTGTACATGACAATGGTCTGTCCTACCTGCAGAATAGCTGCACAGCTCTGATTCTCACCATGGCAGATGTATCACAAACAGAAAAATGCATAGTTTATACAATTTCTATTGGCCAAATGAAGAAGTGAAACATTTAATTATGCTCAGTTTCATCTTGATAAGCTCTAGCTATGCCTTCCACATTTTCAAGGCTTTTTTTTTTATAGGCAGTCTTTATTCTCACTTCATACATTATTTTAAAAACATTTTGGATATATGGGTAATTTGTTTGTATTTCAGTAGTGAAGCTGCTTTTGTGCACCACAAAGACTTAAACATTGACTTCATTATTAAGGCCCAACCTAACAATTATGTTTTATAATTTGACAGTAGCAGCCACAGGTTTCTTCTGTTATAGCAGTAATTAAGGAGGCATCTGTCAGTTCTTTCACAAATACGCTTCTAGCCTGGGCTTAAAGATGAGAAGTCCATTCTGCCTAAAAATAAATAGCTTGTCAAATTTGAAACAGGTATTTCCATCTTTATCATTTTCTATGGAGTTTCTGGTTTGCCTTTCCAAAAAAATGTTTTATTTAGTACTTTTTTTTTTTTTTTTGTAATTCAGGTTTCTTTAATAGACAGTCTTTTCTTTTATTATTAGAATAAAAATTGTCCTGGACAAAGAATATTTTCTTTTGTGAATGTCACCTTATGAAAATGTTTTCCTTTACCTACAGAAAATTTAAACAGAAATATATCTTAATTCTTATACAAAATGTAGTCTTTTGATGTTAAGAGCTCTGTTTTTCTTTTTTTTATTTTAGGTTATTGTAAGATATTAGTCCAACAAAATGTCCCTGAAACTGCATGGAGGTTTACCTGTAGCTTGGGGAATACAACCTCTATGTCATAAAATCAGATGGCTGAAAAAAACTTAATTTTTGTGTCTCCTTTATTGTCACCATATTTGGTCTCATATTGACACTCATGCTCTTATTATTTATTTAAAAACTAGTATGTTAATGGGAAATATCTGAAGTATTGTAAAGCAAAAGGCATCATTATTGAGAAAACACGCTGTTCTTATACTAATAACCACTTTCTTCAAAATATTACAGTTATGACCAGTAAGAAAAGGAATTTGTCTTATTCAACAGAAAAAATTTCAGCACAGGAAACGTCCTCAAGGTACTGTTCATAAATGAAGCGTTATGCAAAAATTAAAGCTGTATGGTGCTTGCTGCATAGTGTCTTGAATCATCTGTTTTTCAGCCATCAGCATTAATTTTAATAGCTTTAATACTTTCACAGTGGTTGTAGAAGTAATTACACTAAGAGGGAAATAAATATTTCTTTTAGTTTCCTTGTTGTTGTCGTTGCCTGCACTTAATTTTCAGGAAGGAAAAATATGCTAATGTCACAGAAATTTTTCTCCCCAGGTTTCTATTTAGCATTTCTTTGGGAGTTTTTTATTTTGTTTTCCTTTTCCTCTCAGAAATGCAGTGGATTTCAACACATTGAAAATCAAGTAGCTCTCAAAAGGTCACGTAATAATGTTGAGATGGTGATTTGTATATGGAATAAGTGAAGTATATATATCAGAAACAGCAGCAGAAACTTAGGAATAAAGTATTATCATGTCACAGCTGAGACTATAGTCTCAACCATAGCAAAATAATTCTTGGATTCCATGCAAATATAAGGAGAGTGTTCAAAGGTACAACAAACACTTTCATTTGCAGAATAACTCAGTTGTTATAATTTTGGACACGATTCAATCAAATCATCTTTTCCAAACTTCAGCTAAAACAATAGCCCCTCAGTGCGGGGCAGGAACACATCCCTGGATGTTGGACACGGTGCAGCAGGCTGAGCCCTCAGTGCAGATGTTACACAGGTAGGGGCTGTGCCCCCAGCTGTGCCCCGGCAGGTTGAGTGGTCAGAGCAAGTGCCCAGTTCCCGGGGGTCCATGTGGCCCTGGAGGGGCAGGGGTCATCTTTGGGGTGTGTGTGCAAGTGTGTGCACATACATGCACGCGTATGTAAGATAAAATAGAAATCTTTGGACAGAAATCACTATGCAGCTGGAAAAAAACATCCTGCTGAGTAATTCCAGGTTATGTATCACTGGATGGCGTGCTGCTGGTCTTGTTGCTGCCCCACCTAAACTCCACCTTGGCAAATAGTGCTGCATTACAGACTCAGAGATTGTGTCAGACACAGCCCTGTGCATCCTGTTCTACAACACCAAGCATTTAACAACGTCCACAGTGCTCTCATGAATGGTGAACATAGGATTTTGCTTATAAGGTGCCATTTAGATGCTTAAAAGAAGTAAGACTGCTACAGTATTAGACAGAAGGCTGTAAAATCTGAATCTGATTGAAATAGTAATTGGACCATACTGATTTAATTATTTGTCCTGTGGTTGGAGTTATAGATACACTAATTAAAACCATATTTTCCCGCTTACAATACACCACTCCTCCTTGAACCAGAGACTACTCTTAATGTCTTGAAGAGCAGCCAGCTTAGCACATCTGTGCAATTACACTTTTAAAAAGGAGGCAAACATTTTATAGCCTACATGATAAACACATCAATAAGCCTTTTCAAAAATCAACTAGAACAGAATGACAAGCTTTGAGTTAAAAGACTTAATATAGCAAGTGATGAATGGATACTATTCACAGAATTGGAAATAAATGGGAAATGTTTTTTTTCAAGTGCAACTGCTAGCATCTGAACTCAGGATTTCACAAGCTCCACACTCAAAGTAGAGCTAGAGCACAGCCCATAAGATCATCTGCAAATATTTTGTTGTAGATACTTCAGGAGATTTGAAAAGCATAAAAGCCAGAGCATGGATATGCTGCTTACAAAGCAAGGTTGAATTAATTAGACATGGGGGAAGCCTACATCTTAACATGTTCTAGGAAAACCTGTATTCCAAAACACAATTTCAGAGCACTTTCCATTGTAGTTTTTATTCCTCTTTTTCATTCCATTAAGAATAGACGAAAAATAGAGTGGATGGCTTGGATTCCTTCTGAGAGATATTATTATAACAGATAATGAAGACTGAAGGAACTGAATGCAGTTAGACAGCATGATAGATGAAAGGATAGAGTATCCTCTCAACACAAAGTACATTTTAAAGGCTCATTTTCACATTCTTCTGAAGTATCTCCAGACAAAATTTTACTATCTATGCCTGCTTTTCAAGAAGTGAAGTTTGTATTTAAGAAAAAAACCTAGTAAACCAGAAATATTCTTTAGGGAAATGTAATTATTTTCTGGTCTTTTGTCTGATCTTCAAGGTCTGATTTATATTTGTATGTTTGTTTAGAAAAGAAGAGGAAAAGCAAAATAAATCCCTTCCCAGTGAGTTAAAATATGGTTCTTCCATGTAACTGTTTTCATTTTTTTGAGACTCATCAGCCAATGCGAACATGGTGTACCAAAATACACCAAATATTTGTAATTATCTCCTGAGTCATGAATGGTTTAGTCCTTTGTAGTAAAGAAAACACTTAAATATAAAGTGAATAAAGAATTCAAACTAAATATCCCTTTGGTGATCAGTAATACAAAGAACACTAAACACTGAACTATCAAAATGAAGAATCCATTCTCAACCCTACATAATAGTAAACAGATCATCAGAGAAAAAGAACAATGCTTCCAAATTATTTCCTAGTCAGCCTAAATCCTGAGAATCATTGCCTGAATTACTGTATTTTAAATAGCTCTAGTAACAAAGTATGGAGCTTTATTTACCTACTTACTGTAGCAAGTCAACTGCGTCAAAAACTTATTGCAATCTGAGCATAATTTGCTAACTAATATGAAATAAATCAAATGAGTAAACCAATTCTTAGGGAAAAGGTATGAAATTCCTGTTCTGAAGACTTTGAGGAGGGATTTTTTTTTTTTCCCCTAAACATAAAATCAAAAGTGTCTCATTACATCTCTGTTCAGATGCAATTTAAGAAGTTTTCACAAAAGTATATTCATATGAAAAATTTTTCAGCTCTTTCTTCTGAATAGTTTCACAATGAATGCAGAATACAAACATGGTTAATATTCATGGAAAGCATTCATATATTTTAGTTCTGAAAATATTCTACTCATTTTTACTTATATACATATGTATATACTGGTTTTGTACAGGAGGCAACCTGTTTTGCAAGTTCACATATAGCACTACTTTACAAATACTAAGTAATGTTGGAAAAAAATAACAAATAGATATTTGTAATCAATCAGCACTGGAAAAGATAAAATAAATCATCACTGTGTCTTTTAGGATTCATTCATTCATATATAATCCTGACATGAAATCCAGTTTACAGTATTTTTTATATACTCTTCGACAAAATGAGAGTTTTTTTCCATTTTTTGTGGGATCATAATGTGGTGATCACTTTAGATTAACATAGCAAAGGTCATACATAAGTAATTATTATGGAAGAGCTAATACAGTCTTCACTGATACACAAATAAGTTTGCATAATGATGCAAACTATCATGGCTATCCTCTATCAAACTATCAGCTATCTCTCTACATGTTCTAACCTACGATGAATGTATGATAGGTCACCCTTCTTCCACCACTAACGTATTTTAAATCACACTATATTTACCAACTGTCTGCACACAGGCAGCTATTGCGAAGTAGCTGACTTGTGTGTCTGTACATATGCAGATTTTTACTGTACCTTGAGCAGAAGGGACAGATGATATGTTGTACATTGTCATATCTTGTCAGAAGTTACCATATCTGTCTTGTCCCATTGCAGAAAGTAGTTCACACAGTTTTATCCGTTATTAAAAGACACCTGACATACCCAGAGGTGTCTGAAAGGACAATCAACCTTACCAAAAGGACATCGAGGCCTGAAATGGTAGAACACCCAAACATTTAACTTAAATGAGAGAACAGATGAAGCTGGAATATCCAGCCAATATCCTTTCAGCTTTTCTTAAGAAAGAGAAGCTATTAAAAAACAAAACCCAGCACAGAGCATTTGCTGAATGCAACCAATTAGAAATTTTCATAGGACAGAGAGGCAAAATCAAGTGTGAGCCAGCTGTATAGCTAAGCATGCTGCGTTGAATGCTCAAGATACTAATAACCTCTCAGAGGGATGTTATACCTGAGGCACTGTTAACAACAACTCTGATGAAGAGTTGTACCTGAACCACAGAGATGGAAGCAGCCACTTTCCAGCTCTCTGTTCCTGATGTGCCTAAGTGCTTGTTCTTGTCATTGTTAAATGTATGAAAGCATCTCCTGCAATGCTCTCAGGCGTCTCTGAATGTGACACTGAGCATAATCACGGCTATTGGTGCAACTCAGCACAACTTTGCACATTTATAATTTCAGAACTATGCCAAATTAAAAACCAAACCATACAGCAACATCTATTCTTCAGCCAAAAGAGCTGAGCTAAAGTAAAAATATTTTCATTTATATTAAATCTATTCTTATAAATCTACACCAGATTATGACATTTGAAAAGCTTAATTTGAAAGCCCTCCAGTATTGCACCATGAAATTCTTTATGTAACCACGTTTCTGATCTGCTCTGTAGAGTTCTTATCCTAAAACACAAAGCTGAAATTATGCTGTCACTTACTGGTTTTACACAGGAGGAGTCAATTTTTCATTTGGTAATGTAATCGGACAGTCTGACAAAAAACATTGAAAAAGGAATGATGTGTATTTGGCTCTTGAGACAGTCAGAACCGGTGGAAAAGCAGATACTTTGCAAACTTTTCTAAATGGCAAACTGATTCACAAGTAACATATTGCAGGCTTGTGTCTTTCATAGTCACTGGAATCTCTTCTACTGACTTCCCATGGCACCACATCAGACCCAGACAGGTAACTATAGATCGCCTTATGCTATATGTATAGCTGCACCAAGAATAAGGCTGAGAATATCAGACGTATTTTCAGTTGTGGCCAAAAAGAGTCTCTTCTTGTTTCTGAAAGGAAAACTAGTGCATTAATCCACCCCTACAACTGTCCTTCATCCGTCACTGGGGCTTGTTTTCAGACTTAACTTAATCTTATATACAGGACTTCTTCCGTAAGGACATATCACCCACTATACAGGTTTTTATTTAGATACAGTACAGTCGAGTAGATAATCTCTTTGGAAAAGTGACTATGAAGAGTTCGGAACAATGCAGCACTTTATGCTCACTGTCAGTGCTATATTATTAAAAAAAATAAATAAATACAGACCTTTATGGCAAATTTCAGTTGTTCTAATGGAGATTTAATTAGGCCCTCTACCTATAAAATAGAAAGAAATGAGGAAACATGGGCTACTAAGGGTATAGCTACCATCTTTTTACTTTGTATCTTTGGAAAGTTTTCTTCAAAGTAATGTATTACAGTGCTATCTTACTAATTTCCACTAGGTTAGATCAAACAATATAAAAGATGTAAACTTTATATGTATTAGAGCTAAGGGAAGATATTGCAAAGTCGATTTCATTGCCTTAGAGCTAGTAAGGTGATACCTTTGGATTTTGTATATCATTTCAGTCCATACGAATTAATAACTTGTCCATACAAATAACAGTCTATATATGTGAATAACAACATTTACTTGCTGTGGCATTCCCTGAAAATGCAGTCCATGAGCTTACTTGTGTTGTGTTTCTTTTAAGACAGCTATATTCCAAAGGTGGAAAGTCGTTTCTGGATAACTTATTCTAGTACACTGGTGCATTGACCCTGGCTGGAAGCTAAGATCCCACCCAGCCTCTTGGTCACTCGCCCCCAGCAGGATGAGGGAGAGAATCAGAAGAGCAATGTGAGGGGAAAAACCAAACAATTAAACAAACAAAGACCCTCAAGAGACTCATTGGTCAAGATAATGGCAGATTAATTAGTGAAAGGAGGGGGGGGGGAAGTTATTCCAAAGGTAATCACTCGCCACCAGCAGATTCCCAGTCATTCCCCAAGCAATGGCTACTTTGGAAGAACTTCTCTCTCCCTCCTCCGCCAAATTTTATTGTTTAGCATGACTTTTCAGGAATATCTGTTTGGTCAGTTTCCGTCAGCTGTCCCAGCTGTGTCCCCTCCTAACCTTTTTCTCACCATCAGCCTACTTGCTGTGGGGGCAGCATGAGAATCAGAGAAGGCCTTGATGCTGTGCAAGCACTGCTCAGCAACAGCTAAAACGTCTCTGTGTTATCAACACTCTTCTGGTAAGCAATATAAAACACAGCACCTGTGAAGAAATTTAACTTCATCCCAGCCAAACCCAGTACACATACACACCAAAAGAAAAGAAACAAAACAAAACTCACCCTCCCATCCTCCCACCAAAAAAAGTCTTGCTCAAAAATGAAGTTGTAATTTAGTAGAGTCATAACTCATTTCATATTTCAACAGCTTTTCCTGAAAAGATAGAACAACAGCTAACAGAAAAGGAAATTATTATGAAGATTTATTGAAGGCATATCTATTCTGAAGAATATCCATGCACTAAAACATACATATACATATACACATTTGTGTACATGCCTTATGTCTTATTTGGAGTCCAAATGGGCATATCCTTATCTGAATGCAGATATAAATGGAAAATTAAAAGAAACCATATTACTTTGTTACATTTATTACTGATTAGTTGTGTAAGACAGCTTGGATCCTAAATTGTAGGTTATGTCTAGATTTAGAAGACGCAGAAAAACTTCAGAAACCTCATTCTAGTTTTCCAGCTGGACCATCTTTGATTATTTTACAAGGATCTTGTTCAAACTGTAGCAAGCAAGTACATAAAATTCAGTTACCTGTTTCTCTCTGCTCTTCATAAGATGATAATTCTCATTTTCTGCAGACTTCAACCACAAAAATGTATTTATTTTTATATAAAGAAGTGGGAATGTGGATGAGGTTTTGTCCTTTTCTGTTTTATTCTGCTTCATTTTAGAAGTATTTTGACATTTAATTGTAAAACATCTATTCAACAGAAACTTTGTGAAAGCAATAAAAGTAACTGTTTCTGAAAGTAGGAGGCTTGCTCTCACCTCACATATGCTGAATAATCACCTCATATAGTCTCATTATAATGTGTAAGAGCAGTAGAAATCCAGGTAGACTGCATACAAGATCAACCATCTGCCATTGTGTAGCTTTTGGTGCATTGTACCTTCTTACTGCTATCTGTTCTACCTTAATATATGAACCAAATATTAAAAAGAAAGATCACAATATCTTATCAGCCCAATTCAAACAGTAGCTTGGCAACGTATAGTTCTTAGGGAAGAAATTATAGAATATAGTGTTGATATTGGTTTGGAGAGTGAATGTCATAACATCTTTCCTAATTTTGATCATGTAGGCAGATAGTATGCTTATCTTTTAAGAGTATTCTGACAAGTAACTGAATTTAACATGCAAAACTTCTGTATATTCAAGAATTCTTATGATTATATTTTTTCTCCACTTGCATGTTAGAATTTGTTGTCTGCTGATTAACCCCTCCTCTTTCAATCTCTCTTTAACTTTCTTGCTCCAAAAGATCACTTAATGCAGAACAGGAAATTATATAACACTTTTCAAAGTTGTAAGCTCTTCCAAGATATTTTGCATCTGGCCTTTTTCCCAGCCTTGCCTTCTTCTGTATCTCCACTTCTACATGTTTAAAATGAGAGTAATGATACTTCTCCTATTGTAAAGTACCTTGAGAATTACTGATGTGCATGAGGTGCACAATACATATCTGTATTTTTTTTTTCTGTGTATTTCATAAATACATATCTACTACACCTCATCCTCAGTCTTTTATTTATTAGTTTCTCCTCATTAGGGTCTTAGAAGCACTTCTTTTTCCCACAATTTTATTTTTCTTACATTTTATGTCTGAGTTCTCAGGCAAAAAACTACATCGACTATGAAACCAAGATATTTCTCTTTTGTTTTCATATAAAATGTGTGATTCTGTACTTTATAATTTTTCCACAGTTATAAGTGTAGATTTTGTTGCTGTAACACTTTTGCCTACATCAAAACAACAGATTTATATAGCAACCTTTTAGATGGCACTTTATACATTTTCCAGCTTGGTCTTTCACTAAAATTTGTTTAGCATGTATTTTGATTTGGAAATACAATTAGAAAAGGTATAGTGAGTTAGACAACATTATTTTTAAAAAGGAATAAGCAACACAGTAAAAAATAAACAAGAAAAGTTCATATTAATATCAAGTTTGTTACGCTGAACAAACTTCCTAAGTTGGAGCTTCTGGACAAAAATAATTTAAACATTTGAATGACCTGATCTTCATACATAAAAGGAATAAATGAAGAGAAGAAAAATATAAAAAATCAGAGTAGATTTTTTAAATCTTTTTTTAAAGATCTAAAAAATTTTAAATTTTTTAAAATTTAAAAAATCAGAGAATACAGGGTGCAAGCCTGAGACAATAGTCTCAATGAAAGAAGACAAAATACAATGGAAAAAAAGTCAGGGGAGATTGCATATAAAGTTCAAAGATTAACAAAAAGTATTTACTCAAATACAAGACTACACCAAGACCTAATACTTCTAAAAATATTATTTACAAGAAAAAAAAAATCCTTAATTATTTTCTTTTTATGAATATTTACATCTAATGTTAGTCCAGCAGATCCTTTTTTATCTCAAATATTGGGAAAAAAAATCTTCTTGTTGAATGACTTTCACACATATTTTTTGTCCAAAAAAATAGTATAGAAGAGAAAGATTATATTTTTTTAAGATAAAACACTGTATTTTTCTGAAGTTAATCTAATTTCATTTATTGGAAGAAATATTTTTTAAAAAGAAAGAAATGGAGTGAATAAAACCAAGATCTTTCTTGGATAGCAGAGAATAATGACTAAACATGTTGGCTTAATCACGCACACAGAAATTTCTGGTTATAATTTGTGCTGAGTTTCCTACTCAGTCTCTCAGGAGCATTAAATAAGTTCCCATCACTCTTTTAGGAAAGAAGAAGATGTGAAATGAGTAAACTTTTGCAGTCTTTCTTCAAGTTTCATGGGAAAAGAGACTACAAAAAATCAGTCACCATGGAGCAGCTATCATGGGATGTCCTGTTCCTACTTTACCAGTCTGCATGTATTCGCTGTCACAAACACTAGTTTCCTTCTAAACAGCCTATGACTTTTGCTGGATTTTAAACCCCTAAAGAGATAATTTTGTACTCAGCAAAGGGCAGTGTTACAAAAATCTTTTGTTTGGAGGAGGTTTTATATATAAAATATTCTTTTATTAAATATATAGAGAGTCAGAGTATATAAAAATGGTTTTCTGGCAGGTTGGTAAAAACAAGTATATTTAAAAATCAAATTTAATATAAAGCCCTGTAAGTTCTTCATTGTAGAGTATACTAGAAGCATATAAACTGTGCAAGCAGCATGTGAAGTTTAGGTAATATTTAAGACAGTGTTTTTCAGCTATAGAACATTTCATAGCTTTTCTGAAGCATTGATGTTTCCCTTTGCTATATTGCCATCTCTTAAACAGTAAAATATATTTGAGTCATCTCTTTCCTGATACACTGTGAGAGCTGCATTTTATGGCATTTGCTGGAAAGTTTTTGAACTCATCCTATTTTCTTACATCACAAAATTCCATATGGACTAGCCTGTTTAGTGTTGTTTGATATGCTGTGAAGCTCACCTGTTAAAATAATAAAACCCCAAATAGTCCAGGAAGGAATCAAAATAAAGCATTTGAAAACAGGAAGATGAAAACAGGTAAGTATTTGGGCTCTGAATGAATGATAATATTCATAGTATAAAGCTTCTTGATGCTCACAGCACTTTAGAAAATCAGAATAATGATGATGTAATGTAAAGGCACCTTTTTTTTTTTTGGTGAGAGGAATAATCTTGATCTCCTGATAGCACAGCTACGCCAAACTAAATGTTGGGTTACAGACAGCTGAACCTGGACTATGGTAGTGTTGGAGGAGGACAGTATTGTCAGTCTTTTATGTAGAATAAGATCAGACTAGCAACTGAGGGCTGCTAGTGACTCCATGCTTCAAATACTCTTCAGAAACTCTTTTTACTGAGTGGCTTCTGTCTGCTGGTCATGATATATCTGTATATTTAGATGTGGGTATATGTATCTAAAAATGTTCCTCTGTGTTACTGAAATCATTTAGAAGTGCACAATTTCAGTACAACACCTGGTGATGCTCACCTTGCTCCCCTGTAAAATAAGATACAATCATAGCACAGTATAATCTTTTGGGTGGCTACCTTCATGAGTGAGTCTGGAATATTTAGTTTCCTCATTGAATAATTTTCTAGAAGATGCAGTTTGAGACAACATGAAGCTATACATGAGAAGCAGCAGTAAAATGTTAATACAGTAGTATATTGTATTGAATTTAAGGAGAAAAAAAAAAGAAGAAACATGAAATTTTAAAAGATTGAACACTTGGCAGCTAGCTGCAAGTTTTTCTAGCAGAGCTATGTGCTCCTTAAGTTGAAGCAAAAAGGAACAGAAGATAAACCTCCATGCATTTGTTAATCACAGGACAACTGTGGGCCATAAATAAGATTTAGTTTATTCCTGGCATCAGTTACAGGATAGCAAAAGAAATTTTCATCTGAAGTATTTAGAAGAGAGAGGTGAAATTATTAATTAAATTATACAGGACTTTAATGATAAAATTTTATCATTGGGAGAAATTCTGATCTCTATATTCAGAAAAGATTTACTCAAACTGAATTGGTGGAAAAAGGCCTGTGAAGAGACCTTGTTTTGTGAACAAAGACTAGAAGAGTAGTTTAACATTATAATTGAAACTTAGAGGAAACACAATTTTCTAAATACCTGAGTAACTATTTTAAGCATCTAAAAGAAACCAAAGAAAGTATTTAAACTAAAAGAAAATGTTGGTACATCAATAAATTTCTAACTAACAAGAAATATTAAACTAACATAGAATAATTGTAGATTAATATGGGAATAAACACAGAAACTTATCATCAGAAAGCTGAAGTTCTATGTTTGAAGCAGCTTCTACTAAGTGTTGAGTAGTTACAAATTTTAATTAGTTTGAAGTATATATGCAGGATTATATAATATGATTGTATGACAAAACAGAATGTTCTTCTTGATGCCCTGCAAAGACCCTATTGTATACATTCATATGAAACAGCATTTTCAGAAGTTTTATAATTAAGTATTTTGATTTTTGTCCTACATCGCCTAGAGGGAATTTACTGAAAAGCACTAGAAAATAATTCCTCAGTGTCTGTTCCCTCTTTAAGAAGCCAGTGAAGGAACAAAGTTGAGTTGATAAAGTCTGATTTACTTCAAGCTGATGTGTCTTTGTCAGGAACATATTAACCCTCTTTAAAATTTACAGGATGCTGAAGCACTGTTGAGTCATATCTATTAATTCACAAATCTGTTATTATAAAGATAAAAGTGTCAGAATAAATGAGAAATCATTTAACGAGAGATCAAAATAACATATTTTTATCTTAAGAAAACTCATTTAACAACAACAACAACAAAAAGTAAAAAGAAAGTGTCACATAAGTAAATAGTGAATACTTTTAAAAACACAAGCCCTTTACAACATAATAAAGAAGATTTCTGCCTCGGGTTAAAAAATGATGTGAAACCAATAAAAACCAAAAGTATATGGATTAGGTATTGTATCATTAAACAAAAGCTATGTTCTTTTCCAGAGTCTGTAAAACTGATTTTAAAAGGCCAAAGAATAGAAAACAGAGGAAATAATTTACATTAGACAGTGTTTATATGAATTAATCCTCTCTCTGGCCATACACATAAATGAGAGAAGAAAATTGAGAAAAATATATTCATTTAACAAGATATTGATTCTTTCATATAAGGCATTTCAAGGAGAGAACAGTTCACCCCTCATGATAATGTGTTTGTTGTTTCTTTGCAGCCTTCCAGGTCTACATGCACTCATCACTGACATTTCTGGGATTAGCAGCAAACGTTTTTCGTAGTAAAAAGGCAGTTCAACTCTCACAAGGCAACTCTTGTATGCTCTGGGAATTGCATCAAAATATTACCAAGAGTAAATCCGGAAAATCAGGAAGATGACTGTGCAACATCATCTTTTTCTACCAAGATACAGAAGGTATTCATGCTGCATCTGGGCATAGGTTTCAAGGGAAAACAAGGGTGACAAAATAATCAAATACTTGTGATTTTTCCAACAAATTGTGGCTGAGATTTTATTATTTCTTGATCATTTGTCATGATTCTTTGTTTAACCTCCCCAGAATCATATTAAGTCCTTATCTTGGTTGCCTTTCCCCTGAACAAGTACATAATTATCAATATTGTGTCACTAGACATAATTTTGCCGTTCTGTTTTATACATCATAAAATAAAAATATTAACAAGGGTAATAGCTAAAGGTAAGGTAATAAATCTGATTACCAGCTCAGAGGAAAAACCTGTTATCAGAGGAAATACCTGTTATCAGGGACAGGAAAAAAAAGTAAGTGGAGATTGCTAAAATTAAAGAAATTGTGTAAAACTACAGCAGCAGCTTATAAAATCTAAGGTTGAATCCTACATTCAGTCCTTCTCGAATTGAATAACAAATTCAAAACTGAATCAAAACATTATTAGTTTTAAGTAGTCTTATTTTTTTTTATTTCTAAAATGATACTAGGTAAAATTCAAACCATTCAAAAGAGTGATATAGTTATACAAAAGGAAAATCAATCAAACAGGGAACTAGATTTAATGGTTTATTATTTAAGGAATGGAAAATCAGGCAATATTGATAAGGTTTGAGTTCTGTCTCAGGCTGATTAGTAATTCATGGCAAACATAGTAGCAAGGAAACTGGCTATTTTTTTTTTTTTTCAGTTTTTCAATATTTTTACCTGATTTCACTGATGTGTTCTTAACAGAGTAATCAGTCACTGACTCCCAGCACAACATGTGAATGTAAATTAAAGTGGTCAGTAGGGCAGTTTCCAATTTGCTTTTAAAGCCCACACTATTAAGTCTGTTCCTTAGAGCAGAGATTTGTTTTGATAAGAAATTGGCCATCCATGCCTTGGGGAAACAAAAAAGGACAAAACTAGATGTTCCCTTTGAAAACTGTGCCATTGGTTACTATATTCAGTTGGTGTTTTCTTGGGTTTTTTAATTTTTTCTTTGGTTTATTTCAGAGTGGTTTACATAATTATTTATATTATTTTCTGTTCTGTATATTATTGCACTTAATATAGGCTCTTTGTCTCTGATGTGATAACTGCATATAGTTTTCAGGGTTCAAAAGATCATGTATGATATTGCTAATAGCATGACTAGGAGAAAACAGTGGTACCAGAAAACATAGCATAGTTGTTCCCCTGGTTAAGATATAAATATGTGAGCTGTTACGCTGTGGTAAATCTAAGGTAAATCTGCAAGGTCATGTAGTGGTTATCAATATCCATTGATTCGACCTTCCGAGTCTTTGAACCTGGACTTGACTTCTACCATTTTATTCAACCTTGGTAAAAGGTAAACAATAATTGTACCTATTATCTCCTTAAGAAAACAGAGATGGGCAGGTATCCAAGAAAGAGCTGTAGGCATTGTGATATTCATTTCTGCAATTCCTACCATTAGTATTCTAGTTTAGGCATAGAATTGCACAATACTTCTATCCTTTCCTCATTGATTATACTGCTTCACAGTATAATAAGGCTTCACAGCACTCAGCACAATGAAGCTTGTTAAAATGAAAGAGAAAAGCCTGTTTCTGAAATTCTGCTTTCACTATGAACTTAGGTAATCTAGATTTCCCTTGTTGCTGGTCTTCACCAAAGAGTAGGGCTTCATTATAGTGTAATGGAGCAGGTGTGTACATGTAGTCCATTAAAGGTGAAAGATAGTTTGAGATCCTTTTCCTTGTTAGTTGTCTTCTGAGAAGTCAGAAGTGAGGATGTGAATATCAGTTTTAATTTGTTACAGTATGCAGTTGATCTGTGATGGCTTAAACCCTCATAAGTGAGACTCAACAGAAATTATTTTCTGATGCTCCAGCATCCTACGTGATCTTTTCCACTACTGCTGAAGTAAAATTTGTTTAAGGATGCACTAGAACAGACTAGGATCTTTCACACTGTCACTTATAAAGTCTGAGGTGGCGGGATGTAATTAATAGATGAAGGCAAGTAAGAAATGACTTCTTAACATCTCCCTGCCGAACTGATTCACCTTTACTAAGTGATAATGCGATCAAGGGTGAAAAGTTCTGGTACAAGACAGAACATGGATAAATGTTTCCCAGGCTAATAGAAACACATTATTAACATAGATTAGTCACAGGCATGACTGCAAGAATGGCGGGATAGCTGGTGCCAGGCCTGAGACTGGGGTCAAGGAAAAAGGGGAAGACCCCAGTAGTACAAACAAGGTACCGCTGCAGCCCGATTCCCAGCAAAGAGCTTGTCTTATGTGGAAACAATGCAATAAAATTTGGATTTTCATCACCATAAAAACCATGCTATGGTTTTAACAACCATAGTAACCATATCCCAAAGCAGATAAAGACTTTGAAAAATTTAATCCTAACATTTGTTTGCAAGTTAACCGAACTCACATGAACCTGATTGCAGGCTGACTCTGAACATAATGGTATTCTGTTTGAGATGCAAGTTTCATGATAGGTGAACTTTGAATGGTAAGCTGCCTAGTGGGAGTCATTGAAAAAAAGATAAAAAGGGTTATTTTTATGTACAGATAGACTTTGGGCAACAAAACAGACAGGACAGAACAGGCGAAATAAGTCCAGTTGATTTATTCAATGCCTTTATTGGCCACTGGACTATATGGCTCTCATGTTTGTTTGAAAATATCTGCTAGAAGCTTTCAGGCCCTTTAATATCTAGGGATTTCTGAACACAGATGGTTTTCCTAAGACGTGCACCCTAAATATTCATTTTGCATTTACAGAGCTAGCCACATTCATCAGACTGACAGCCTCATAGAAATTCTGTACTTGTCTTTGGTTTGGGTTTTTGTTTTCTTTTGTTTTGGGGTTGGTTTTTTTGGTTTGTGGTGATTTTTTTTTTTTTTTTTTTATTTTCTTAGTACAATGATGAAACAAACTTCATTGTATAATTTAAAAAATGTAGTAGAAAGCTCTAAGTGAATTTGTCACGTTTTCCATAAATTACTTGAGACACACGAGAAGGTAATCCGGTCTTGCGGTTTAATGCGTGAGAAAGGGGACACAAATATAAGTAAGGTATATGTCTCAAAGGAAGCAATTAGATAAAACAGACATAGTGTTCTTCTAATCCTATAAGGGACAATATGTGTCCTTATCTGAGTCCATGCTGACTGCCAATGACTTTAACACACAGCTCTGTGCAGCAGAAAAACAAGTTTGCCATTTCTCAGTATCTTGCTCCAAGAACAAATTTTACTGACTTGTTTATTCTTTCTTTCTTTCTTGAATGATATATAAACTTTTAGTTTGCTCTGTATTAATTTTTCAAAGATCAATACTGTAACTGACATAAAAAAATATTTTTAAACTCAATAAAAAACAGTATTTAGTAGAAATTTCAGTGATATAGCAGACAAACATAGTGAAAAATATTTACAAAGGAAATTAAGAAAAAGTGTTTTTCTACCATTTATAACTTTGGAATTAATCCCAAATATACTCCTAACACTGTGAGATCTTTTTTGGTCCTCCTAAAAAGGAGGTCTCCTATATCATGGAAACAGGAGAATTCATAAATACAGGCTACTTAATGCCTATTACAAAAAAATCACTAAACCTGGCTCCTTGATAATTGCCCAAGGAAGGAAGTATAAACAAAAAGAAAAAGAAAGCACAACAATCCTCATTTTATGATCCTATCTATTTATATTCAGAAAGGTTAGACAAGGGTGGGAGGGAACAGTAATAAGCATACATCTTGTCAACTTCTTCTCTGCCATAACTATCAGATTTATGTAAACCACAAACAACAATAGATTGTAACCCATATTGCAATTGCAGGAACACTTACATGACAGTTTTGAATTGTGAGTTTCCAGAAGTCAATAGGAGAGCTTCAGTTGATTTCCACAAAGCGAGGATTCACAGGGCCACAGAAACATTGGTAGAAAGAGACCTCTGGAGGTCACCGAGTCCAGTCTTTTGCCTGAAGTGGGACTGTTAGATCACATTTCTTACAGTGTCCTAGAGAGATAAAGTGTAGTCAGAAAAAGGTATGAGTGATTTAATTATTGTGTGTGGACATATAGATTATAAACACACATACTATGTACAAAATGTCAGCATACTACTGGTAGAAATTATAAGCTTATCATCCAAAACCTCCTGACCCATTTTACAGCCTTGTTTCAGATTTTTAAAAATTTCTTATTTTACTATATTTTGGAATAAAAAAGCAGAACTAAACTATTTATGATGGTCATTTGTTGTAACTGAAATGTAAGAGAATTATTTCCATTGATGATTGCTACTGGCAAACAAATATTTGGAGGTAGCTTTTCAAAAGAACTTAAACATTTACCAATACTGAAAGTCCATTAAGGTTCCAAAGTTTCTCAATTAAGAGAATGAATTAAAAAAAATATTTTGAAGGGAAAGTTATTACGTAAAAAGTCATTGGAACAAACATGAAAAAACAAGCAGGAAACAAACAAGAACTAATGAGATGCATAATTATCTTTGTGAACTACACTCAAGTTTGGTTCAAAGTTTTAGCTTTTATTCATGACCTGATATTTTAAGTTGGAAATCAGGAGAGCCTAAGAATCTCTATTCTTGTCCATTTTCTCTCTTTCATCATGTACATTTGTTTGCATAATACAGAAGAGCAGCAGGGCAGAGTAATTACGGCAATCAGTCTCTGAACACATTAATCTGCTCTAAACTGCAGGGAGTAAATGATGCAGAAAGAAATCCAGCAGAGAAATATTTCTTTTGTTTGTGGCAAACCTCATACCAAGTTTAAATCATGCAAGGGCAACTTGTAATTTATTTCATGGTTGCCTAGCTATCAGCAATTAAAATACCTGGTAAAATGTTTGATTTGAAGAGGCTTATAAAGCATTTAGTTTATGTTAGCTAATGAACATGCTATTGTAAACAATAACAAAGACTCCTCTTTGTTTACTCATATGGAGAATAATTCTTGTTAATCACTATACTCTTCCAATAGACTGTAACTAAAGGTTTCCAATAGCAAATAAGATTTTTATTTCTCCTTTCCTTTCATTCCTTTCATTCTTGTTCTTATTTTGATTCTTACTCTCATTTCTTCCGGGTATTTTCCATAAAAATTTCAAGTCACCAAGAGCAAAACTAAATTCATTTGGGGAAAAAAAAATCAAAACCCACCTGCATAGAGATGGAATAATGTATCACTTCCACATCCAGTTGATGGAATTTCACTGAATTTTCAGCGAAAAAGAGTAAGTGTGGGGCTTTTTTTAAATTCCTTTTTCTTCTTTTATTTTTTTTTTATTTATTTTCATTAAACTTGCAAAAAAGAGATCACAGAGGAAAAATTTTTTATATCAGAGTTAAAGATATAAAAAGTGCCATGACATTTTTATTTTCATGCCAAACCAAATGACCTTTCAATCTCCGTAGTTCTCTTATTTGACAACAAAGAAACAGTAAAATTTTGTGCAGTGTTCAACTCTCTGCACTCTTAAAATATCTCCCCTGTCTTTAGATTTGCAGTGAAAATGTTGTCCCATTACTGCAAGGATTTTTGTCTTGTTCATTTTTCTGGAAAAAGAACAGCATATTGTCTTTAGCTATTCAAGTCATAATCCAACACAGCATTAGGTACAGAATTTTGGTGAGTCAGTGCTGATATTCTGAGCATGGATGCAAAAAGGACATACTGTGTGCCTAATTTGGGAGAGAGCAACACTCCCCCCATCATTAAAGCCAAATAATCATGTTTCTAATGGAAGAGTAGACCACTGAATGAAACAATAGAATATAGTAAAAAACCACTTATGTTAATATTGCTTTATCAGCCTTTCAATGTGCCCTGTGTTTTCTAGCTATTTCAGAAATCTGAAAATGCTCACACTGAGATAGTTATACATACATCTCATGTACAGAGTTATATAGCTTCTAATAAATAGTTTATAATAAGTAGCTTAAAGGAGGTTGAGTGTTGTGTGTTCTTTCCTAACAAATCTGAATTTTCATGCTTGCTTTACTTTAATTCATGTTTTATTAGGATTTTGTTTTGAGTGTTAAGGACTTACGTAAAGTATTGCCATGTTTACTGTTGTTTTGGTACAATCACTTGATTTCACCCTCCATCCCAAAGTAAATTGAAACAAACAGCATAGGCAACATGCTAACAAAGGAAGACTGTCACATTAAACCGGTATGTCACTTTGATAAAATAGCTGATTTCCTAAACAAAGGAATACCAGTAGTACTGTCTAGACTTTACTAAACCATTTGATTCAGTACTGAATGTTAGACTAGAAAGCTTTAGGATTTGCATAAGAATTGTAATGTATAAAATGAATGAAGAATTTAAAAAAGGGAAAGATAAGGCTGGAGAGAGGTTGCTAATAGAATTCCTAAAACAGATATAAGCCTTGGAAAAACTTGTAAACAATTCTTAATGACCACAACACTAAAAAGTAACATTATATTACTACATTTGCTGCTGTCACAAATTTAATGGTAGCATTGTTACTGCAGAATGATGCCAGAATACAAAAAACAGAAAATGGTATGATTGTATTAAGGACTGATCATATAAATGAGAATATTTTTAACAGCAGAAAAAGTACACTAGGAAAGAAAACGGTGCTAAATCCAGGAATTCTTAATTTAGAAACAACAGAAGAGACATTTGTAAGTATAGTAGTTAACATTATATATATTATTTAAAATTAGTGTGATTCATCTGCAGCCAAGAAAATAATGAATAGATGACATATCAGGCATGGTACTTGCAGTAGTGAGTACAAGGCATTAGTAATACATAATCTGTAATATTTTCTACAATTCTATCACTCATATTTAATAAAAATCAAGAAAGTGAATGCAGACTTCTGATCTAAAAGACCTGCTTTCTCAGACAACAAAAAAAGGACTGTGCAGGAATATGACTGCTATATATACATCTATACATCCAGCAGGGTCAATGTGGGAGGAAGATATTTGAACACACAAAATATATTTGTGTTAGGACTTAGAGAATAAAACCTTTCTTACTGGAAGGACAGTTGGGCACTAGAATAAGCTGCCTAGGAAAATTCTGTCTCCAGCATTACAGGGTTTTTAGAAGAGACTAGCAAAAATCTGTCAAGAATGATTTGGAGCACCTGGTCTTGTCTTTGGGCAGGGAATTGGAGAAAATGACATGTTTAGGTCCCTCTGAAAAACTTACTTTGAAAAGAGTAACTTTTTTTTCTAACTCTTCAGGTCAACTAACTGAGCCAAAAAAAAAAAGTTCCAGCTTGTTATAACTTGGGTTCGTTCATTGTTTATTGCAGTGCTCCTCTAAAAACAAGTTTTAATCCATCAAAACCTCCAACAGTGAAGAAGGCAGACCACAAGCCTCTGTAACAGCTTGGTTCATGATCTGCATCCTTCACTATCATTCCCTTACTGTAGATCACTATTCTATGATACAAGACAGTGAGTCTAACACCACTCAAACCTTTCACACCCTAATGTACAAACTGTGTCATTTCTTTATCAGAATCATGCTTCATCTATCCCCTTTGGTTAATCTAAATTCTGCTGTAATGTGAAGGTGGTGATAAGGACAGTTGGAGTAACTGCCTAGAGTTACTTGAGTCCCAAAAGTACACAACACTTGATAAAAACTTAGTTGCCACAGGTCATATTAAATGTGACCTTACTGAAGAGTCATGACTGAAAGAAGAAGGTATTTGCTCCATTGATAACTGGGTGGAGAAGTCTTAAAAATAATCAAAAAAAGCCTATGAGCTTTGCTATTTGCATAGACTTGGCATATAAATAACTTAATTAATAATGCTATTAATATTATTCTGAATTTTTAATTCTATGCACCTATGCATATCCTGTTGTATTAAATGAAAAGAAACACAAAAATTATCATCTAAATGAATCTTCATAGAATCAATAAGGTGGCTATATAAAGGACAAAATGATGGGATAAGGAAAGTTCCTTACGTTTTTGGCAAAGAAAACTCAAACATAGTCAGAAATATGTTGTTACTGACTTTATAAGACCTGAAACATTGGTTACTGTTAAAGTCATTGTTCAAAAAAGCTTTCAGACTCAAAACCCTGAATGCTTCCCTGATATAAACTTACATACCATTGCCTATGTCACCAATACTTGCTATACCATCATGTGTCACTCGGGCTGATAGTTCAATCAGCCAGCTGAATGTCACCGGGTCAGCCTTGTGAAAAATGAAGGCGACAGACCACTCACCAGAACTTACTTGTCAGAGCTCTTGGTAAAGCAGTGAGCAGAGAGCAAGTGTCAGACCCATGCCTCAAGTGTAAGACCAAACTCACATTGATGAACTGAAGGGGAAATGCCATAGGAGATGCCACACAAAATGTTCAAGGAATGTCTTCAACTCTGTCAAGAACTATGTTCAGGTGCAGTTTGATAAAATGGTTGGTTTATCAAATTGCTGTTAATGTAAGCATTAGCCAAAGGCATTGAGATGAAAATATCAGCAACTATAACTGTTTAACATACAATTAAACAAGAAAACTTAAACAGACAGTGCTGTAAGAAAGAGGGACTGGGCAGGACAAGTGGAAACCTTAAACAGAAGTGGAATCTTAAACACGCTACATAACAACGTTTCTGGGTTAGCCTGCAAAAGCCTATGGCCTTAAGATCAGGAATGCTACATCATTTTATCCTGAAAGTAGTGATAGGCTGTTAACTGAACAAAAAGAATTGGATCTCAAGCACAAACATTTCAAGAGTACGTTAAACCATCTGTTTGCCATCTCTGAGGAAGTATTAAATAAAATTCTACATTTCCCACACAGAACAGCTGATAACAACAACCAGATATACTAGAGCATTTTATGTCTCCTGTGTGGATGTTTTGGGAAATGGCATCATGAGCTTAAAACATACTTGCTAAAATATTGAGAAATGAACATGCTGTAAAAACTGACCTTTATCAGTTTACTTAAGAGGTACCTTCATATTCTCAGTAAAGATATAGTGGCATAGAATGTTTATAGATATCTATAGATATTTTTCTCATAGAATTAAAATAGTGATAATAAAAATGAAGACCATTGACTCATATTTTATTTGTATAATACCTAGTTATACTCCTGCACTTTTTGCAGTTCAGTATTAAGTGCTGAAAATCAATCTTCAGCTTTTTGAGTGTGCAGAAGTGTACGAAGTTTAAAATTAGGATACATGCTAGTAGAAGCAGCACACTGAAGTCTATGTCTCCTTTTGGGAATTATTTTAACTTGTAGCAAAGGCTTGCTATTCTCATCCCTTTTGGATTCTTACGTTCAAGTGGGAGGACAGATTGGATGGATTTCCCCCCCACCCCGGAAAAAAAAGTAAAATGGACCTGTGTAAAGCTGCAAAAAGCAATTGCAGCTGGAAAAGAAATGTCAGAATCAATTAGCAACTGAAGAAAGTGAACAGAGCTCTGACTTAGAAGAAGAAAAAAACCAAGGTCTCATATTAGAGAAGAGTGGCCCTTGAAATCTTTGAGAAAACCAGGGAAATGAAAGTTGAGTTCTGCAGATTTTAAATGTGTACGTGGTGGCTACACAGTGACCTTCAAACTGGACTTTACAGGTATAAGTTTTAACGTACTGCCCTTACAGCTGTCCTTTGTAGAGGAGATTCCTATTCACATTTTGAAGAATGGGGATTTAGTCTCTTACAGGCAAATTATATTTAGCTTGCAATATGAATGTCTACTGGAAAGCCCATGGACTGGCCAGGGCAAAATTACATTTTCCGTCCTATTGCCCAAATGAACAGACAGCAAAAAGTATTTCAGCTGCAGACCAAAGGATGAAGGTTTCTACTGCTTTGTGCTTTCAGCCATAAGACACTGTCCACAGCAGTATATGCTTCAAGCTGAGATATGCTGGAGGTTTTTTTCTGTTGTTCCTCATTGGCTTTTGCCCATAAGTAAAAATACACTTAAGCACATAATGCCTTCTGATTTCCAAACACCTTTAGAAGAAAAATTTCTAGTGACCATGACAGTACATGATAAATTGCAAAAAGTAAAATAAAAGCACCAAATGAACAATCCTGAAAAGCAGAGACATCTTCTGTTTAGAGTCATGATTTCCTTGCATAGCTGGGAGAAAACAAGGAATATTTTAATCCATAGTTGTGCTTAGCAAGACTAGTTTGTTGTGGCTGAAAGCAGTTATTTATCTATTCATGATGGAACAGGAATCAGGTTAGAGGAAAATGGCCTAACAAAATGTTTCATAGAGATGGGAAACAATGCTAAGCCCAGCTTCAGACTAGGTTTCTGCTGTGTATTTCATTTTCCCACCATTCAGTGTTTGGGAGTTTGGAGATTAAAGGTAGAAGACTCTTTTAGGCATGGTTACGCTTCATTTCTATCACATGTGGCTAATTTCTTATTTGGAGAACTACCACAATAATACAAAGTTATAAAACTGTTTTAGATATTGGCCAATGGACATGTGGGCAATTTCTATTTTCACTTAGTCTGGGTTCACAGCATTACCAAGAGGCAACCTTTCAAACCAGCTGTGGACAGGAAAGATGACAAAGAAGCCAGTTTGCCTTCACATAAAGCAATCTTCCCCTTTACAGTGATTATAAAGCATATGTCACACTTGGCCCAGTCGTACATACTTCTTACAAACAATATTGCTTACCATGGGAACCTAAAGAAATTATCTATTAGTGTTGGTTCCTTTGCAGAGAGCTATGGCAAACAGCAGTAATGCTGAGCATTTCACTTCATGCCTTTTAGTAAACTCAATTCAGAGTGCAGAATTGCTTCCTGGGAGCGTACTGTCAGGGGGTGAGATCAATGAGATATCTGACAGGTGCAAGATACGGCCTATATTTAAGGACTGGAGTAAATGAATTATCTACACTACTGAATGCCTCAGATCTATCTCATGAATTACTGCTTTAATGGGAAATAGTCATGCATATCCCCTAAGTTATACTAGGCTTGATGGAGGAGTAGAGTAGCATAACAAGTAATAATTAATTTATAGATTTGATATGACAGATGGTGGAGGCTCATCATCTTCACACATTTAAGTGTTAACCGCTATGTCACTATATGAATTATAACATTAAATAATTATTTCCTGTTACCTTATTATTTCTTTCTTGAGGCCATTCAGTGCACATGTAAGTTTGGTCTCAGCATTGGGATACAATCATATTATTTCTAATGTTAATTATAGTAATGGTGAGGATAACTAATTGAACTGACTTCTGTCCTGTTCTAAACAGACTGCACTTGATGGACGGGTGAGCAGAAATGGCTTTCTGTTAATTACAGGAAGTAAAAAATAATCTATATACATAGTCTGAACCCTTTAAAATTTTCTTTCTGGCTTTCTTAATTCTTCAAAGGCAGGTCTGTTTGACAGTGCTGCAGTCTTTGTATCTTTCTTTAACAGGCAAAAATGACTGCAGACAGAAATTCACCCTAATACAGATCCAGATATAATCTCTGACATTAAAAAATGCTAACAATAATGGGGGTCCTAAATACCAGAATTCCTGGTGAGTTGTTTGCTCCTTACTTGGATACAAAATTAAATGCAAGAACAGCTTACTAATTAGGAGCAGCTATTTGCATCTACTGATCTGTACTGCTGTGTTCGTGTTTGTATTTGCTGTAGAGTTTAGTAGGAACCTTTACAACATTTTAAAGAGATTTAGTTCTGCATTTATGACCCTATTTCAGGACTGAAGTGTGCTTGTAAAAGAGTAATCAAAGCAGAGGTGGCCTCAGGCTAAGTGACATCTGTGGTCATTTGGAAACCCAAACTATTAGGTAACTACATCTGTTACATTTTTCAACTTCAGTTCCAAAAATTCACTGGTAATTCATCTGTTTTCTGTGAGAAAATACTGCAGTGTCATAAAACACCTTGATATAACAGGCTCTTCATTTCCATATACATCTGTCTTTACCAATCAGATTCACATTTCAGCTTTGTTGAGTACATATGGCTGAGAGAGGATTTTAAAAAGAAATGCACATGGTGAGGTTAATGGATTTAAGGAATGTTGGGTTTCTCCTCAAACTACCTTCATATCTGGACAAATGTAAGAGTTACTCTGGGCACCAGGCTGCACTGACCAGCAGAATAGAGACGGTTTCTGTTCCTGCTGTACAGGAGGAAAAGACAGGCTGGCTGCTGCCAAGGAAAGGCGTTATGTGTGTGGAGTGATGGAAAAATAGCAACAGCAGATCTTGTTTTCCAGGGCTCCTCTTCTGGCAATCTTTTTTGTTATTGTTGTGGTTCAACCCATCAGGCAGCTAAACACCACACAGCCATTTGCTTACCCCCCCCCCACAGTGGGATGGGGGAGAGAATCAGAAAAAAAGGTAAAACTCATGGGCTGAGATAAAGACAATTCAATAGAACGGAAAAGGAAGGGAAAATAATACTAATGTAAAAGAATATACAAAACAAGTGATGCAAAATGCAATTGCTCACCACCTGTTGACTGATGCCCAGCCAGATCCCGAGCACCAGCCCCACCCTCCTGGCCAGCTCCCCTAGTTTATATACTGAGCATGACATATGGTATAGAGTATCCCTTTGGCCAGTTTGGGTCAGCTGTCCTGCTTGTGCCCCCTCCCAACTTGTTGTGCACCTTCCCACCTCCTTGCTGGCAAGGCAGCATGACAAGCTGAAAAGTCCTTGACTTTTCACTACTTAGCACTACTTAGCAACAACTAAAACATCAGTATCAATATTATTCTCATCCTAAATCCAAAACACAGCACTATATTAGGTACTAGGAAGAAAATTAACTCTATCCCAGCCAAAACCAGGACAGTATCTACCCCTTATTCTATACCATCTACGTCATGACCAGGTCCCACAATTTCCACTAAACCTCAATTAATCACTACCACCTTTCCTGTCTTTTGATATATACACACAGATATCATTCCCTTCGTCTATGGGCCATCCCTCTAAAATGTCCATTGAGTTCATTTAGTCCATGACTTTGGGCTCCATCTGTCATAACAGTCCTTCAGGGCAGGAGAGATGGTGTGTGGTGTTGGATTGTTGCATGCTGAAGCCAGTTCTGGTTCCATCATGGCTGCACTTGTCTGGTTCTGTCATCACTGCACTTTGCTCAGTTTCATCAAAATTCATTCCTCATTAATCTGGGTGATTCTTACTGTAATACTGTCAATATGGCATATAGCACCCATGAAAGTGATGACATTCAGTATTATATTGCAATTAACATCATACCATTCAAATAATTGGCTATTCTCACACAAAATCAAATCCCCTTGAGGTAAACATCGGGCTTCCCCATCCTTCCGCATTATCCACTAAGTGCACCCAGGTCCTTGATCAAAAGCAATCCCATGGATGGGTTTGCCTTTGCCTGAGGCAGGAATAACCCAGACTGTCTTCCCCAGCATGTTTTTTATGTGCACTACAGGGACTTTATCCCCTTCTACAATGCGTAAAAGTTTTGATTGGGCAGGGCCAGCTCAATTGACAGATGCCCTAGTGTTGACTAACCAGGTGGCTTTTATTAAATGCATATCCCAATGTTGAATGTCCCACCACCCATTGCTCTCAGTGCAGCCTTTAACAGTCCATTGTATCTTTTGATATTCCCAGAGGCTGGTGCATGATAGAGGATGTGATATACCCACTCAATGCCATATTCTTTGGCCCAGTTGTGTATGAGGTTGTTTTGGAAATGAGTCCCGTTGTCCGACTCAGTTCATTCAGGGGTGCCGTGTCACCATAAGACTTGCTTTTCAAGGCCCAGGATAGTGTTCTGGGCGGTGGCATGGGGCACAGGGTATGTTTCCAGCCATCCGGTGGTTGCTTCCACCATTGTAAGCACATAGCGCTTGCCTTAGAGGGTTTGTGGGAATGTGATAAAATCAATCTGCCAGGCCTCCCCATATTTATATTTCAGTCATCGCCCTCCATACCACAGAGGCTTTAACCACTTGGCCTGCTTGATTGCAGCGCATGTCTCACATTCATGGATAACCTGTGCAATAGTGTCCATGGTCAAGTCCACCTCTCGATCATGAGCCCATCTATATGTTGCATCTCTTCCTTGATGGCCTGAGGTGTCATGGGCCCACTGAGCTATAAATAATTCCCCCTTATGTTGCCAGTCCAGATCCACCTGAGCACTTCAATCTTAGCAGCCTGATCCACCTGCTGGTTGTTTTGATGTTCTTCAGTGGCCTGACTCTTGGGTATGTGGTCATCTATGTGATGTACTTTTACAACCAGGTTCTCTACCCAGGCAGCAATATCTTGCCACAATGTGGCAGCCCAGATGGGTTTACCTCTGTGCTGCTAGTTGCTCTGCTTCCATTGCTGCAACCACCCCCATAGGGCATTTGCCACCATCGAAGAATTAGTATAAAGATAGAGCACTGGCCACTTTTCTCATTCAGCAATGTGTAAAGCCAGCTGGATGGCCTTCACTTCTGCAAATTGGCTCAATTCACCATCTCCTTCAGCAGTTTCTGTGACTTGTCATACAGGACTCCATACAGCAGCCTTCCACCTCCGATGCTTTCCCACAATACGAAAGGACCCATCAGTGAACAAGGCATATTGCTTCTCATTTTCTGGTAGTTTATTATACAGTGGTGCCTCCTCAGCACACGTCACTTCCTCCTCTGGTGATATTCCAAAATCTTTGCCTTCTGGACAGTCCATGATCACTGCCAAGATTCCTGGGCAACTGGGGTTTCCTATTCAAGCCCATTGTGTGATCAGTGCAACCCACTTACTCCACGTAGCATCAGTTGCATGATGTGTAGAGGGGATCCTCCCTTTGAACATCCAGCCCAGCACTGGTAGTCGGGGTGCCAGGAGGAGCTGTGTTTTGGTACCAACCACTTCCAAAGCAGTTCAAACCCCTTCATATGCTGCCAATATCTCTTTTTCAGTTGGAGTATAGTGGGCCTCGGATCCTCTGCATTCCCAGTTCCAAAACCCTAGGGGTTGACCTCAAGTCTCCCTTGGAGCTTTCTGCCAGAGGGCCATTCTCCCCAGCTGTGGTGTGAAGCACATTTTTTACATCTTGTGCTGCCCGGACTGGCCTAAGGGCTACTGCATGAACTGTGTCCCATTTAATTTGTTCAAAGGCTTGTCATTGCTCAGGGTCTCATTTGAGATCGTTCTTCTTTCGGGTCACTTGATAGAGAGGGCTTACAATCAGACTGTAATTTGGAATATGCATTCTCCAAAAACCACGACGTCTAACAGTGCTCGTGTTTCCTTTTTGCTAGTTGCTGGGGACATGGCTGTTATTTTCTTAATCACATCCATTGGGGTCTGACAACGTCCATCTTGCCATTATATTCCTAAAAACTGGATCTCCTGTGCAGGTCCCTTGACCTTACTTTGTTATATGGCAAAACTGGCTTTCGGGAGGATTTGGACTATTTTCTTCCCTTTCTCAGAAACCTGTTCTACTGTGTTGCCCCACATGATGATGTCATCAATGTAAATCGAAGTTCTAGCATGCCTGACATGCCAGCACTCAGCGGCAGCATGACTTCATTCAGGCCACGATAGTCCACCATTAGTCTCCACTATCCATTAGACTTTCTTACTGGCCATATGGGACTGCTAAAGGTGAACGAGTCTTACTGATCACTCCTTGGCTCTCCAGTCAACGAATCAGCTCATGTACGGGAATGAGGGATCCTCGGTTGGTGCGATATTGCCACTGGTGAACCGTTGTGGTAGCAATCAACACCCGTTGTTCTTCGACCCTCAGCAACCCCACAATAGAAGGGTCTTCCAAGAGACCGGCCAAGGTGGACAGCTGCTTAATTTTCTCCATCTCCAAGGCAGCTATACCAAATGTCCACCAGTACCCTTTTAGGTCCTCGAAATACCCTATCCTGAGGTAGCCTATGCCAAGGATGCACAGAGCCTCTGGGCCAGCCACCATGGGGTGCTTCTGCCACTCATTCCCAGTTAGGCTCACATCAGCCTCCAATACAGTTAACTGTTGGGATCCCCCTGTTACTCCAGAAATACAGATGGGTTCTGCCCCTTTATAGCTTGATGGCAGTAGGGTACACTGTGCACTGGTGTCCACTAGAGCCTTATACTTCTCTGGGTCTGATGGGCCAGGCCATTGAATCCACACAGTGCAATACACTCGGTTATCCCTTCCTCCACCTGGCTGGAGGCAGGGCCCCTCTAGTCCTGGTCATAGTATTTGTTACTCACTTTGTGTAAACATGAATCAGAAGTCGCTTTATTAAGATCGGAAGTAGGATCAGCCCTTCTACTCTGTCTGGGGAACTGCCCACTGGAAACTGGAGTAGCAATTTTCCTGGAAGAACCCCCTTGTGTGATTGTTTTTCCTTGCAACTCACATACCTGTGCTTCTAGGGTTGAGGCAGATTTTCCATCCCAGTTCCTCATGTCCTCTCCATGGTCACACAGGTATAACCACAGGGTGGCCCATGGTGTGTACCCTCTGTATCTTCTCTCTTGAGCAGGGGAACACTGACTCCTAATAGCTGAGATAGTGGTTTGTACATGTCCTGTTTGTAGGGTATATCCTCTTTGAATTGCTGGACCTTCCAGGACAGTTTCTCCACAGCCAACAGGCAGACCCATAGGGAGGAAGAGAAACTTTCTCTTCCAGAGTTGCCAGAGCTGGCCAGCCAATTCATCCACCATTTGTCCCTCTCTGTCTTTCCAGGTCATTACTGCCAATGAGTTGGTATATGACAGTGGTGTGCTCTGCACCAACTTCCGCCACATGGGTCGTGTGCACTTGACTACATCTGGATCTTTGGGTAACTGCTCGTTGTTCAGGTCATCATAAATCACCTCCAGCACAGCTAATTCCCTCAGGTACTGGATACCTGTCTCCATCATGGTCCATTTGCCTGGCTGACATATAACATCTTCCTTGAAGGGATACCTTTCCTTCACATCTGACAGGAGTCGCCTCCAGAGGCTGAGGGTTTGTGCCCCTTTTCCAATTGCTTTGTCAATGCCCCCTTCCCTAGAAAGGGATCCCAGCTGCTTGGCTTCCTTACCCTCTAATTCCAGGCTACTGGCCCTGTTATCCCAGCATTGGAGCAGCCTGATGACAATGTGCTGGCCTGAGCGATGGCTGAAATCTTTTCACATATCTTGCAGCTCACTCAGGGATAGGGATCGAGTGGTTACTGCCTTGCTTATGAGTTCTGCCTCTTCCTCTTCCTCTTCCTCTTCTCATGATGGCCCTGCTTTGGAGTAGTCTGCCTCATCCACTCCTTCCTCCTTCCCCTTCTTAGTAGGAGTTTCTTCCCTTACTAAATGAGCTGACTTTTGTATCCAGTATTTCTTCTTGTTTGTAGGGGCAACTGGTACCGGCATGGGTTGGTTCTCTGATTCAGCTGCAGTGCCTGTTGTGGGGGATGGAGTAGCCGCAGTACCTGTCATTTGTCGTCAGATCCAGAGACCTTCTCTTCCTCTTGAGGGTATTGAATAGTGTTGAACTGGGCTCGGTAGGCATGGGCCAGGCCCCAGAACATTGCAGTGACTTGTGTCTCTCTGGAATTGACAGGGTGACAGCATACTTTTCCCCAATATTTTACTAGTTTTTCAGGGTTCTGCACTTGTTCAGGGGTGAAGTTCCAAAACACTGGAGGTGCCCACCGTCCTAGGTACTTGCCCATGCTATCCCACACACCCTGCCACTCATAACTACCCAGCCTCAGGGCAGATCTCTGGGTGTTATTCTTAAATAGTTATTTAACCTTAAACAAGACCTGAAACATATTCAGGAGACATAGCAATATGAACATGCTGGTTTGGACATCCCAAGGATATTCAAAATTCTCAATAGCTATTGTAACTAGCCTGGAGCAGAAGGGGAAGGTGAAGAAGCAGGAAAAGTGTCCCCCTTTGTTTCCCCCATAAATTGGCTCTCCAAGGAGAAAAGATGAAGAATGTAATTATTAATGGTTTCTGAGAGATGGTTCCCGAAGTATGGAGATGATGGCAATACTGAGCATAAATACGAGATTAGTCTCATGACCAGCCGTTTTATCATATCATAAGCCAGAGTTACGTGGTACAGCAAAATGGTAACCTTGATCCAGCCCCCAGAGGTGACAAACAGGACTTGCATGTAGTGCAAGTAAGGTGTTACATAACACAAGTCTGAGAACAAACACATTTCTGAGAGCAAATAAATTAACATTTTGACCAGCAACTATTAACCTAATAATGAATGCTTCTAACAAATTTGTTTTAACATGCTCTGGTCAGATCTGTTGTTACCTCAACCCTTCGAGCCCCATGTTGGGCACCATGAACTGTCATGGTTTAACCCAGCAGACAGCTAAACACCACACAGCCATTTGCTCACTCCCCCTGCGGTGGAATGGGGGAGAGAATCAGAAAAAAAGGTAAAACTCATGGCCTGAGATAAAGACAATTTAATAAGAAAGAAAAGGAAGGGAAAATAATAATAATAATGATAAAAGAATATACAAAACAAGTGATACACAATGCAATTGCTCACCATCTATTGACCGATGCCCAGTCCGTTCCCGAGCACCAGCCCCACCCCTCTGGCCAACTCCCACAGTTTATATACTGCGCATGACGTCAAATGGTATGGAATAGCCCTTTGGCCAATTTGGGTCAGCTGTCCTGCCTGTGCCCCCCTCCCAGCTTCTTGTGCACCTCCAGCCTCCTCACTGGCAGGGCAGCATGAGAAGCTGAAAAGTCCTTGACTAGTGTAAGTGCTACTTAGCAACAACTAAAACATCAGTTTGTTATCACCATTATTCTCATCCTAAATCCAAAACACAGTACTATGCCAGCTACTAGGAAGAAAATTAACTTATCCCAGCCGAAACCAGTACAGTTATTTATACTGCTGAGAAACTTGTACCAGCTCTGAAAGTCTTGAGTCCTACCTGCCAAACTAGAGCCTAAAAATGAAGGCCAGAATATTGCTTTATTTCTGCTACAGGATTCATCACATGTTTCTCAATGTCACATGTCATGTTTATGACATACATTTATTTTACATTTACATGGTGCATAGTTGTTTTTAAATTAGGAATGTTTTACTTCTTTATGGCTATCATGATAACCAGTCATGAGTCTCATGTAAATTCACACAGCAATTGAAAATAAAGCAAAAGCCAGTGTTCTAACCTGCAATCCAACTCACTGAAGTGCTCTAATCTTAGACATAAATTTATTAGTTTTAGTGAACAGATCCCATTTTTGGCCAGGAATCACAAAGGCTCAGTGCCAGTTAATTATTCCTATCATTCAATCATAAAAACTGGTATATGCTATTAATATGCTATTCACAGATACTGAATGCCAGAAATAATCCTGGCGTTAAATCAGACTTCTTGCATTATTCATGATGTCCTCTGTAATATTATTTTTGGGACTCAGAGAGAAACAAGCAGTATTGCTACTTTGGGAAATAAGTCATATGCAACAGCATTTTTCTTTTAGGGCCATCTGATGAAATTTCTAAGTTTTGAAATAATTAAATACAAAGATCTATGTTACTGCATTGTTGAGGCTAAATTTCATGTTGAGAAACTAATTAAAATGGCCCAAAAAGAACAACAAAATCTCTTATTTAAGATGTCGCCTCTCAGGCCCCTGATCCTTAAAGCAAAGTTAACCAATCTATGCCAAGAAGCAAATATATTTTGCAGAATATATTTTTTAAAATACAGATTTTAAGCAATTAAAATGTCATCGGATTTGGGGTTAGTCACTTGGCTAGTGTGATTAAAAATCTGCAGTCATCAACAGAGAAGGGAGCAACATGGCTAACATGAAATCTAACCTTTGACTCTTTCATCCAAATGATCTTGTATCACTCAGCAGACCACCAATAATTTCTACCTAAATCTACAGTGTTATTCTTACATTCCCCTCACCAGCAGAACCACATTGTGTTTGTTGCTATGTCCCGTAACTCAAGTTTTGTCTTACGCAGGACCATATTTCTAATACATAAGTGTGAAAACTCTTTAGCTTTCTCAGTGGGACTGCAAATGTAGTATTTAAGAGCCATATTAGTAGTCGTAGCATTTTTAACCAAGGAAAGTATTTTTTATCATTATGGTTATTTGATTTACCTCACTGTTAGTGCAATCAAAATAAATTCCTATCTGTTACTATCTGTATATGCATTGGAAGGCTGTGTTTTAAAGTCTAATTATTTTTAACTTAAAGCATCAAGGAAATTTAATTTTGGAAAGTCTTTTTATTTGTTGTTCTTTTCCTCCAGAAAGTCTGTATTCATTAAGCAGAAAAGAATTAATAACTGAAAGGCATTGGTGCAGAAAAGTGAAAAAAGGGCTTCTTGAATGTAGCTTTCGTGCTCTGAACAAGATTTCTGTTTCAATTTCTTTTCCTTCCCTCCCTCCCATTTTCAAATCATTGGAAGGATAAGGTTATTTGTGGTGTTATCAAATGCCTCCTGCCATACTGACTGTGATGTATTTCCTAACCTTTACTCTGGCTTTGACTGGGTGATCTCAGCAACTGCATCAAGGGAATGGCTCCCCTGCAGCAAAATTAAATTCTGTGATACCCAGTTGTTTGGTTCCACATTGTGGTAAACTAATCAAAAAGTTTATGCATTTTTAATAGAAGTCAGGAAACAGTGAAATTCATGGAATCAAAGGAAACTTAAAATATAAAAAGAACACTGATTATTTGCCAATACGTTGTTTTTCCCATCACAGCTGTTGACTTGTTCCAACACATTCCTAACATAACCTTTGCAGGCATAGATTCAAATGTATTTCTCTGTTTTCTTTTGTGATGCTAACTGTGCAATGTCATCAGATAAAAGTGTTTCTGGGTATTTAAAGAGCTAAGCAATAAGCCAGTGAGAAAAAAAAAATGGAATAAAGATGGTCAGATGCTTATTGTGTAAGTTCTGTATGACTGCAGCAGGATCATTTAACAGCACCTCATCTAGCTGCAAATGAATCACACTAGACATGCAAAGCTATCATCAACACTGAAATAAAGAAAAAGGAAAGGGAAAAGGAAAAAGAATATAAGAATATAACATCGTGACTATATTGTCTAAACACTCCTGCTCAACATTTTTTTTACTGTAAAGCTAGTTTTTATTATTTATAACATCTTCAAAAACAGGAAAAAACTAAACCAGAACATCGCCAAATTTAGGCTGGAATGAAAAACACAAAAAAAAAAAAAAAAAAGAGGAGCTGATAACTTAATGTAGAAGATTCCCTACCTGTCTTTTGAAGGAAAAGCTCTTTTTGTACCAGTACATTTAGCAACTAAGTATTCCTGAAAACTATCCCAATTTCCTTTCAGACAGAATGAAGTCAAGAGTCATCTGGAAACCAGTGAACAATCTTTTATTTCTTTGTCATTTGTGTTTTGTAATATTTGTAACAGGCAAATGTATTTCTGTTTACACATAAGTTTAGTAAAAGTTAATTTCAAAGAAGGAGTTGTAAGTTACAGTTACTGCCAGTTGTTGGCTGTTTTCATGCTGAAAATCACTTTATTCAATGCCTGATATAAGTGAGCGTGACCATGTTTGTTAATGCTTATACTGTTTGCCACAGCAGAGCACAAATGCCTGCTGAATTTGAGCCCACCACATTTTTGTCCCGTGAAGGCCTCAAAGTCTGTTTGGAGTCAGACAAGTGTGTTGACACTATGCTCCAGCTATCTCATCATGCCTGTTAGTGCTTTCCAATAAAATACTCCCACTTGCCTTCTGCATACCCAGCAGGCAATGGGTAGGGGTCATGCAACTCCTACACTGACTTCCACTGTTTGGTCTGAATTTATCCAGAGATGTATTTGAGAAAAATTGTGCTCAGGAGGAGATCTATCTCAGGACCATCTACATTTTCTGCAAGCAAAGCAAGCCCTTGGCATTGATACAAGGAATACCTCATACCTCATTCACTCTCAGATAAGTTTGGGTAAAAAGTAAAGCAACTGGAAGGCTATCAAGAAGTAATACTGTGCTTGTGGAGTATAGGGAATTTAGTTGGATGCTACTGAGGAAATTGGCAACTGAGGTCAAAATTTCCAGGTATGTATTTGGATATCTAAGTGAAACTCTGTCACTGCGTAGTGTTGCGTGAGAAACTTGTTCACCATTCCTCTCTGTGTTGGCCTGCGTTTGGGACAAACTGCATAAAGAAACTTCAATAACAGTCTGCAAAAGCCATTTAGATGAGAGTTTGGAATGGCTTTGCTGCTACAGCCAGCCCGTATTTTGCTCCCCTGAGCTTGAGGGAGGCCTGAGAACTAGACCTGGATTTGTCGACGAGGGTCTCTCAGCCTTAGGGTTCTGGCAGGTGATATTTCAAGGCTGCTACCATCCAGATGCAATGGTGGTTTCCTACAAAGATCCCATGTATACTTTTGTAATGGGGAGAGATTTTAAAATCTGTCTTATGCACTTGATGCAGTAAGAAAAAAATGACCACATTCAGCTTTTTAAAATTCAACAGTATTGGCCCCAGTGAAGCTGAAGACTGCCTGGAATATCTCCTGCCTGATGGCAGCATACTGCTAAAGAAGAAAGATATTTCATCAATAGAAATGTGAAGTCAGGTCTAGGACTTGCAAATACTCAGAAGATACCAATTAAATCTGCATTTTGAAAGGCTGGAAGATGAGTTCTCTGAAATGAAGATATTTTTCTTGGTTTCCCAAATATTACTTTTTACAGTACGATGCTACAGAAGGTAAATTTCAACATTAAAATGTGTCACGATGTCTTGGAGGAGTGTGTAAAGTCTCAGGGCTGCAGGGAAGCCTGCAAATGGCTATGAGCAAGCCAGCAAGAAGCACAGGTGGAACAGGCACCTCTATCAGAAGATGGTAAAAGATTAGGACATGCAGCTCACCCACTTCCATCATTGAGCACTTTTGTCAATGAAACATTGAATTTCCAGCTGTTTGCACCAACATGCAAACAGTGCTACAAACTGGGAATTAAAACACATATGTGAAGTCAGGAGAGCAACAACATGGTACGGATAAAGGTAAAGTGTCAGCTCTGTCAAAGGAAGCTGATTACAGTGGTCTTTGGGGACAGGAGATTGCTCCTTCAAGCCCACTGGAGCCAGAGCTGCTCCTTGCTCAGGCTCAGGGGGTTTCTCCTGCTCCAGTCCCATACAGCCAGGCTGCTGCAATTCCCTCTACCTAGGTCCTACCAGCAGCGAGGCTGAATGCGTATTGCCACTAGACACATACATGCACAAAATACAGACAAGGCTGCCTGCGCAGACCAGAACAGAGAGCAATGCCTTTGCTAGCATTTTAGACAGGGCTGGAGACCGACATCCCTGCAAAATGGCTGAGGCAGGGACTGACAGCCCCATGCTGGGCTGAAACACGGTCCTGGGCACTGGTCAGGGTGGGGGGAGCCCCAGTCTCAGGCTGAGCAGGGACAGTCAGGGCTGTTGGTGCCCTCAGGGTCCTGGTAAGTACAAAATGGGAGTATTTATTTCTCCGAAGTCTTACATATATGCTTAAAGGTTATTTGTCCTTTTACTAGACAGGTAGATAATATCAGGAATAATTACTTCTCTCAGCTAAATAGGGTAACAATAAATGCTCACAATAAGACCTACAGTACAGTAAGCAAACTCTTAAAATGTAGATGCATCACTAAGTTTTATGCTCAACAGATATCATTGAAATAACACCCGTATAAAGAGAACTTCTATATTACAGCACCCACTGTCAGAAAATAAGATTACTATTCTTGAGTCTGCTACAAAAAGTGAGAATTTAATGGCACTCATTTGACATTAAATGCAATCCACTCTTGGGCTAATAAAGGCATTTTCAGTAATAATGAAACTAATCCAACAATACAGATTTCTGCCTGCTCATTAAAATAATTTATTCATAAAGTGTTCAGTTGTTCTTGTGAGATCCTCATGGAGAGTTGTACCCAGTAGAGACATTTCTAGGAGCACTTCTAAACTAGGCTCCAGCTTCTCTCTGGCTCTTTCCATTGCTGTCCCTGTTAAGCTTGTTCAAGCAGCCAAAATCTGCAAATATGAGCCTACTCTAACATTTTCTAAAATGAGTCCATGATCTGTGGGGACACAAAACTTTAATTATTCACATTTATGTGTTTTCAGTTCAGCATTTCTCTGGCTGTCATACAGTTTGTAAGACAGGCTGAGGGAATACTGACATAGAATAAATAATAAAACAGAAATGAAAATAAACAATAAATCCAGGGTTTATTAGTAATTTGAAAAGATATGTTAAAACTGTTCACACCTTCCAGCTGGAAATACCAGCCAGAAGAGAATTTGAGCAACTATTTTCAAATAATCACAAGAAAAAAATACTTAGAATCTGGTGCAGGGTTTACATACTATAACCGTGACCAGCAAGACAATAGGTATGACTATGAAATCAAAACAGAAAAGTGACGTTGCAATAACTTAGATTACCTAACATGAATATTTTTAGGTCAACCGCCTCTGTGTTTCCCATTCCCATGCCTAACTGGTCATGGGGCAACCACTCCATCTCCCAACACTTCACCAGAAAAGTAACATGTTGCCATTGCTATGTTACTTTATTTTTTTCCTCTAGCAGTATATCCAGTTTTAGATTATTCAACATTAAATCACGCTTTACTAATATTGCTTTCATTTTCTACCAGCATCCAGGCTCCCTCACCCGACCTTGAGAATTTCCAGTGTCCAAGGTAATCCCTTTCCTCCCATGAATTTAAGAGGAATTACAACTGCATATATTGAGAATAAAGATTAGATATTGCCAGTTAATCTGTTCAACATATTTGATATTTAAATGTAAATGTAAATATATTTTACTTCACCTGCAGTTAATATTTGTGTACTTGCTACAAAATTAACTTTATGTGTCAGAGAGTCTCACCTGAAGAAGTCTACTGTCGATATTTCAGTTGAGTATGTAAATTAGGTGGAATGGACTACAGCCTAAGAATTGGCTTTCACTGGTGTTGTTCACCTTTCTGACACACCTTAATCAGCTAAGTTTGGAAAAATGTCTTTCCATTCTGAGCTTTCTCAGAAGAGGGTGAGCAGGTGGTAAAATTGTACTACCTATAAAGTCTTTTTTTATTATTATTATTATTATTATTATTATTATTATTATTATTATGTAAGAACTTCTTTAAGCATAAGAATCCAGTCTTGTCATATTATTTAGCAGTCTGCTGAAAGACACTTTGAGAGTATGCAGATGAAGATAAGAACTTGATGGATTAGAATATTATGTCAGTAATCAAGACAGATTATCTGCTTCTCAGAAACTGCCAAAGAAGAGGCCTTTTATAAACAGACAGAAAAAATAATGGGACAAAACACTGGGTGCCATATCCACAAAAACATCAAAAATGGGATTGAGGAGGAAATAGATGCTTAAATTCCAGAGCACAATCTAAAAATCCTAGCAGTGTTGCTACAGAAATAAAGGATTACATGAAATGAAGGAAATTTTTGGCTTGTTTATCCGAACTTTTCAACATCATGGAATGCCACAACTTCAGATGAGGAGCAACATGCATCAGCAAAAGAGAGCTGCAAAATAAACTCCAGGGAGTATATCTTATTAGTGGATCATTCGAGCTCCTTTTAACTAGGGAATAATTTACAGAATATCTTCAGGGGCTTTGTCTTTTGTTTCTGTTTGATTTTTGTTTCTGTGAATACTACTGCTGTTAAGTGTTTGGGAGTTAATAACTCTATTCAGCATTGTGGGGCTGCCATGTCATCATTCATTCCAACTTGTAAGCACCTGTTTTATTTATAGAGTTGTGCAACAGACCTTTTGCATTCTAAAAAGAGTTCATTGTTAAACAGTGCACGATTCATTGAAGATTTGCAGTCAATATTTCCCAAAATAGACAGCCATAAAACACACGCATCATTTGCAGTCTTTTTTGGATGCAAAACATTTTACTGTATTTGTATATAAAATGTTCAAAATATCAAAGGTGTATCATCAGCAATCATATTTTAAATATATTATTGGATGCCTGCCACTGATGCCAATTTTAAGAAAATGTATGCATTGATTAGTTCCCATGATAATAGCATCTATAAATTGATTTAAACAGCGATGACTGACAGACTGGCTTTTTTTTAAAATTGTCTCCAATGGTTATTTGAACAGATCCTGTTGCTAGAAAACCAATGGCAGATGTTATTTTTTAACTACAACAAGCAAAGCCTCTCTTCTCTGTGCAGCACTTGTTAAATCCCCTTTAAGTTTCCAGCAGAACTCTAATAAAGTTTATCAAATCTGTATCTTTTAAAAAATTGACTAAGTTATAAGGTAAAAAAATTACTGCCCAAACCCCTAAGTCCTTACAGAAGGATAATTAAATGTTTCCTTTGGTGTTTTTTAATTCACACTATCATATATGCTTTTTTTTAAAAAAAAGAGAACGATAACAAATTATCTTACTTTTTATAACAATAATGTATGAATTTACATAATTTTAGAATAATAATTGTGCTATTGAAGTATTTTATAGTTTTTATTAATTGATGTTAAATAATACATTTTTCCCAAAACAATTGTTGTTCCAGCAATATCTGAGCAGTTCTAAAAGACAAGGAATCTATTTCCATCTATACATATACATTCCATCTCTGGTATTCTATTGCTGTAAAAATACAAGATATACACACCTAACTTTTTTAATCGTATAACATAGACCACTCTTTTTTTGTGATCCAACATTAACATTATGCTTCCTCACCAAAAGTTTGCTTATAAAATTTATTTTCACTGCGCTTTATGCTGTAGTCTTTGCAGTGTAGGGTATACAATACAGAAACATAAGAGATACTGAAGCTAAGGAATTTGTAATGTCAGACATTAGAACCAGTATATCCTTATTAGTTGTTGTTCCATCTGTTCCATATAGTCTGTTTTCCCTTATAGTAAATTAGCATCAGAACAGCACTGATGACATGCTTGACATGCTCTATGAGGTAGTTCAGTCCCTACTTCATGCAGCGTAAAATACCATTGTTGTTCTACCACATGTATTAAATAATATCACACATATATCCCATGAAGTATGGAGATGAATAGGCTTTTAAAGCTTTCATCAAAGTCAAATATACAGGAATTGCTTAAAGCCAAGGGTGAAGACACTAAAAGCCAAGGATTTGGACACTAAATAAAGCAGATATTTGCCGAATTTCTAATGGCTTTGTTACATAAATAGCTGTTCAGCACAGTATGGGTCTTTCAAAAACCTCATAAAAATACACTGATAGATGTCAAACCAAAGTAATGAAAAAAAAGTAATACAAACATTACAATTATTGTTTAAAAACTCAAAGCTTAAGTAATATAAATTAATGTCTGGGAGAAAAAAATTATAAAGAATGTGGGGGGAAAAAAACAAGACAGTTTTCTGCTAGACCATGAACTCATTCTATTGCACCTGATTTCTGGGCAACAGTGAGGAGAATGATGTGATATAAGAGAAAATGAACCTTCTTCTAAAAGTTGAGGATGGATGAAAAATCATGGATCAAGAGGAGGGCCATTAGGTGCCTTTTCACAAGAACTAACCTGAGCCATCCCTGTTATTTCTGTGGCACTATACAGGCACCTTCTCACATCTTGGCTTTATGTTACGCAAAAGATTTACTGGTTTCCTCAAGAAGGAGGTCGGTCTCTGGGGGTCGGTCTCTTCTCCCAGGTAACAAGTGATAGGACAAGAGGAAATGGCCTCAAGTTGCGCCAGGGGAAGTTTAGACTGGATATTAGGAAATTTTACTTCACCGAGAGGGTTATCAAGCATTGGAACAGGCTGCCCAGGGAAGCGGTTGAGTCGCCATCCCTGGAGGTATTTAAAGGACGTTTGGATGAGGTACTTAGGGACATGGTGTAGTGGTGGTTTTGGCAGTGTTAGGTTTATGGTTGGACTCGATGATCTTAAAGGTCTTTTCCAACCTATATGATTCTGTGATTCTGTGATTCTGTGATTCTGTGAGGTAGTCCACACAACCATTTGTGTGGCACAGTTAAAACTCAGATGCTTGGAATGCAGGTGGTCCTCACATGGGAGCACCTTCTTTGAGCAGGAGGTTGGGCTAGAGACATCCTGAAGACTCTTCCAACCTGGACTGGTCTCTGATGCTGTGGAAAAAGCTGGGATCCCCTCAGGTTGTGAGAACGTTTGATAACTAGTTGTCTTCACATTGAAGAATTTCCACTTTCATCAATAAACCTGAATCCATTGCTTATTCTATCTGAATATTTATCATCATTAAAACTGTAAATGTGTAATTTTTTTCCATACATACTTTCAAGGTAGACCTTGGAGGGTCTGGAAGATGCTGCTAAGGAAAAGTAGCTAATAATAGAAAAGTAATCTCTCTTACAGAGACATGCACAGTCTAACACACTTAACTACATACAAGACAACATATCTGTCAAACATGGAATACAGTAATTGTATGCTACATAGACACATAGGATGACATAATTGTATGCCACATAGACACATAGGATCACAATACTTAGAGATAGAAAATATCCCTATTTAGCATGTAGGGCCAACATTTTATCTACTGATCTGAATAACAATACCATTCCAGCAGACTTATCAGCATGTGTTGGCTGTTTTTTTCCCCTACCATCTGCAGCATATGCAAACACATTGCAAGAAAAACACAAATCACCCACTGAGGTCATTTTTCTTTGTGTCTCCTGCTTGTTTAGGGGTACATAACCTATCACCAGGTAGTATAATAAAGAGTCTCTACTTCTGTTGTAAGTTGCCTTTTATTTTGGGCAGCTGGCACCAAATCAAAGAGCTGTTTTAAGTACTAATTATTAACCAGATCAATGAAGACTCCAACACTGTAAATATGTTAATTGCTTAACAACCACAGATGTAGGCAGCACAACAGACAAAATTCAGTGACACTTTCTTCCTGGAGAGAGATTACATATAATTTGGGGTTTTTTTATTTTGCTGTTTGCCTGATGTATATTGGTGTATTTTTGCACAAAGTGTTATGCATCCCTTGAGCATAACGTTAGTCTGACTCTAGATTGTGGTACTTGTCACTTCATGAGGCATCCTTATGTTCTTCATGGGTGTAGAAATCTGCAAGAGCAGTGTATGGATTTTTGCATGCTTACTACAGGAATATTAGAATGAACTCAAAAGGTACTGTGAAGTTTCTTAGCCGGTAGTTATTACTGCAAAGTCAGTCCTCCATTTAGGTGCTGAATGTGCCTAGTGTGTATATATTTCACATGTATACATTTAGACTGTCTTTAGTGCTGAACCCAGGTAGATGCTGAAAGTCAGCTGTAATGCTTACTTTTGTTGACAGAACTGTCAGTGAATGCAGGAGGGATCTTGAGAGCTAACACTCTTTCAATCTATCTTCTCAGTATCATCTAGACCTTCCCAGTACGTGGAGGATGCTATTCTACCCTTACAGTGACCAGACATTTTTACCTCCTAGTTAGATTTTTCGTTCTTTAAATATGCTGTTCTCTGAGAGGCAGACCTTGTTCCCTTCTCATTTTCTAGCACATCCTCTGGAGTGGTAACATTGACAGTAGCCTAAGGTGGAAAGGTCCCTGCAACAGGGTTAATCAGTCTGTAACTGCGCATGCTCCTCATAGGAGTCATTGAAATAAAAAGGCCACATACACATTCTTGCACATACAATCTTGATATTTCTTTTTCTATATCACTCACCAGTTCTGCTTGTGCTTTAAAACAAGGAAGGCCATAAATATAAAATGGCTCTAATAGTAATAACATCCACTGCAGCTGCCAAGAACAGTTTGTACCAAGGAAACACTGGGCATATGTTGACTTGACAGCCATTGGCAGGGCTTGGTTGCATATGCTGCACTGTCAAAACACCTTTTTAACTACCTCAGAGGGATTCTGCTATTTTCTTTCTGATTTTGAGATAAAATTTGCAAAACAAATGAGTTTCTGCAAAGTTTCAAATAGGTGTTCTTATCCAGGATTCATAGTGAATTATGTTTTTTTCTTTCTAATTTTTAGTATCTTATTCCTCTGTGCATGAGATCTGACTTAATTTATTTCATGGTAATATATATAATATCATAATTATATAATAATTTTATCATAACTATAGACTCATAGCCTGGATACCTAAAGTGATTATGATTGGGTGTTCCATAAATTTAAATACTTTTCATTCATTAGAGGTGAACAGAAGAACACAGAATGCTTTCATTCATATAATAAAGATTTAGACAAATCATATGCATGTGTGCACTTGAGTTTTTGTATGTACTACTTTGTGTATGTGTGTATAAACATATACACGCACAAACTCATTGAATGTCTTTATCACCTTTACAAATGCTAACGAAACCAAAAATAAACTCACTAGATTTCCCCAGCAAGATATTTTCTCCTTCATCCTTGAAGTAAAACAAAACAAAACAAAACAAAACATCTTTCTTTTTCCAAAACTCGTGGAAAAGGGATGAGTTTAGCAACTTACCCAAATGACAAAGGGATGGATCCAATCCCATTAGAGTCAGAGAGATTTTTTCCATTAACTAAAATAGGTTTTGGATGAGGCCCATGGCACACGTTTTTAGTGATTTGTACTAAAAATTTGAAAGAAATGACAGCAACACATTAAAATTACATATTGAAAATATGTTTTTGTGTTATACTAAAAATAGCTGCTAGATCATCTTTAAAGAGAGAGCTCATCAAGGTTGTTGAATAACCAGAGTAATAGCTGTCCAGATGCCGTAATGAGATTTATGTAAAATATTGCGTGGGCAGAAATTATAATTGCTTTTTTGTTGTTGTCACAGAATAAAAGTTTTCATTTTTCAATTTCCAGCCCTCTGAAGTTCAGTTAATAGGCAGAGATTACAGTTTAACTCCAGGTTGTTACTACCTATATGGCAAATGCATATATAAAAAATGTATGCACATCTGGTAGCAAAATTTCCGAGCCTTAGCCTATTATCAGATGATACAAATATTTCTGTGATACGCATTGTGAAACTTGGGGGTTATGAGCACTAAATGCTTTTCTGTTTTAAACTCTATATTTCAGACAAATGATACTGTCTCTCAATATTAATAAAAAAAAAAAATCACCTGAAAGATCATACTTTAATTAAAATGAATGCTCTTGACAGCTGTTTGAAGAGAATTACCTGACTATGCTGAACTGGTAGTGAGATAATTCACAGTATGAAAAAAAAAAATAGCACAGGTACAGTGTTTTATACCAGCTGTGTACCTCCTTAGAGAAACTGAAAAGTTCCTGTGGAGAAGAGATGCATACAAACTATGTCTAGGCAGCTCTCAGATTGGTTTCTCTAGTATCTTCTCAAACACATCCTGTTCATCATGGAGATGCCTCAGCTTCACTTCAGCCTTAATACAATCTCAATCAGTCACACTTGGAAATTGCAGATTGCTTTGCTTGATAGTTCAGAGGGCTGGAACACCTCTCCTATGAAGAAAGGTTGGGAGAGTTGGGGTTGTTCAGCCTGGAGAAAGAGAAGGCTCCGGGGAGACCTTGTTGCAGCCTTTCAATACTGAAAGTGGGTTTATAAGAAAGACAGAGGGAGACCTGTAGTGACATGACAAGGGGCAATGCTTTTAAACTGAAAGGGAGTAGGTTTAGATTGGACATAAAGAAGACATTTTTTATGATGCGTATGGTGAGACACTAGAACAGGTTGCCCAGAGAGGTTGTGGATGCCCTATCCCTGGCAGTGTTCAAGGTCAGGTTGAACAGGACTTAGACCAACCTGATCTGGTGAAAGATGTTCCTGCTCATGGTGGGGGTTTGGACTAGATGATCTTTGAAGGTCCCTTCCAAATCAAACTATTCTATGATTCTATGACAGTTGAAAATGTTGTCTAAGCCTTGTCTGTCTGACCTATAGCATCTTGTATGGGCATCGTTCCCCTACCATTTTGTACACTTATTTAGTCACTGTGGTTGCAAGCCTGAAGGTAAACTAGTAGAGAAATTTGTATACAAAGCAATATTTCACATGAGGAGAGATTAAAAGGGCTAAATCACTGCTGACATAGAAGTTGAAGTTCCACCTTGAAAGTTGTAAAACTTTATTTTTTTAAATTGTACATTTTTTTCTTTGCTTCCGATACATTACCCAGTCTTGGGATTAAAAAGTTGTTAAAATGTCATCTAGTGTGATAGCATCTCTGTAGCACAGGCAGCCCAGGAGGAACAAGCATTTCTGGTAGGAATGCACAGATGAATCAGAAAAAAGTAGGAAGGTTAGAACTTGTCAAGGCACAAAATACTACACTAGGGCTGGAGTATACACTTACAACTTCTCATTACCAAAGCTTTTTCTCTTTAACACTGTAGTAAGTATATGTCACTGCTATCTACATGCGTAATTTTATATTTAGCACTGAAGAGTAAATGAGGTGTTGGAATAAATAATTAGATTTCAAATTTTTTCTTATGCATTACCAATAGAATGAGGAACTGTTTTCCATGCATGCTACCAAGCTCTGCACTGATTAACTTTGATATAAATTCAATGTGGGCATATATATAGATATATATATATGACTACTTACTTAATATCAAAGATTTTGCATATAGAAGACGTAAGTTACTGTCTGATCCACATAATCTTTCTGATGGTACCACATGAGAAAGACAGAGTGTGAAACAGGGAAAAAGAAAGTGAGAGGGAGCGAAGAAGAGAGAAAGGAAGGATGGGAGGACAGGAGGGAAGAAGGAAGGGAGGGAGGGAGAGACAGGAAAGTCTTTTTGAAGGTCTTCTCTGAATGGGATTGTATGGAAGACAGTTAAGAAAAAAATACTCGTGAGAGTCTTTTCCTTAGCAGTGGCAAATTTTCTGACACAGTTGAAACATTTGCAGTGGATGGAGCATGTGGTCACAGGGATGGGGAACAGGGTGAGGGGAGAGAAAATATTATTACAGACCATTGAAGGTCTTTGTAACAGTTAGATTTCTGAGTTCAGAGAAATTGTACTATTCAGATGTGGTGAAGCCACAATGCCGCTATAATCATCATCAACTGCTGACATCATCAAATCTGTTGCTGAAACCTTCATACATTAGCATAAATATATGTGGCTATAATGTTATATATGTTGCAAACAAATTTTTAAAAAACTCAAAACTTTAAAAGAGCGGTGAATTTTAATGTCAGCATTTCTGGTAATATTTTGGTATCTGTATTATAGCAGTCCTCCACAGTCCAAATTATGTTGCAGCCCATTCAGGGAAGTTGAATATTAAATGATGTTCCCTGCTTCCATTTCTTCACTGGGTGTTTTACTCTATTTATAGTGTTACCATACCTGAATACAGACAAGCTTTGTCTTAAGTCCAAATAATGTATATAGGATACAGAGAAAATAAATATTATTCTAAGAAATTAATAAAATTATTAATAAAATGTGATCTGTGAAAATATTTTCAAATTAGATGAAGTTCTTTAGAAGGTCTGCCCAAGATCAAAGTGTTAAATCTATCTTTCTATGAGCTGTATCTTAAACTTCCTTTTTGCCAATCCTTACCATGCCGTGCACATTTGTTAGGGAGAAATATCTATGTTTGGGGCAAATGCAAAAAAGATTGTTCTAACAAAAAACTTTCAATTTATGGGATGAAAGTCTACATGCAATAGTTTATTAAGGTATGTCTACTTCTTTTTTATCTTAATTTAATGAAGAAGTAGATTCCAGGACACTGTGAAGCTTGCAGTTCTCATAAATGTGCTTCAAAAATTAACCAGTGGGGAACTCCTAAATTGAATCTGATAAACAGCATTTGAAATTACATTTTCAGACTGCTCAGCAACAAATTCTTCTTAATCGTTTATACTGACCTTGTTTTTCCAATAAAAAATCCTCTTACAAAGCATAATGTTTCCCTGAATAGTAAAGACTTAATTAGGCTTAATTTGCACAATCAGGAATCATAAACAGATTACAATTTGCATTGCAAAACTGTGGAGCATCATTAAGCTTACATTTGGTATGGTAGTTATAAGAAATTGTATTGAATAAATATCTGCAGTCTAAAGGTCAAACAGTATAATGAAAATATAAATCCTTATCTGAAAACATAATTGTTTTTTTTCCTGGATATTAGTGTCCACTGTAGAAAGGCTGCAGAGATGGACTTAGTTCCATATATATATGACTGACAATTTAATCTGTTATTACATCATCATTTTGAAGAACCACATGATTGAAAACTTTTAATGTCTTATCATATAGAATTATTAAAAGTCTCCTCAGTCAGTCCCTTTTGGTGGGAGCAAGGCCTAAGGAAGAAAAAATAATTCATTTATTGTGAGTCAAACTAACATTAAATCCATTTGTCCTTTGGTAGCTGTCACTGTTCTTGTTTTACTTTGTTTACTACTGTCAGATAAAAATCTTTTAAGCAGCATGTCCTGGTTTTGACTGGGATAGAGTTAATTTTCTTCCTAGTAGCTGGGATAGTGCTGTGTTCTGGATTTAGAATGAGAATAATGTTGATAACACAGGGATGTTTTAGTTATTGCTAAGCAGTGCTTACACCAAGTCAAGGACTTTTCAGCTTCCTATGTTCTGCTGGGTACACAAGAAGCTGGGAGGGGGCACAGCCAGGACAGCTGACCCAAACTGGCCAAAGGGCTATTCCATACTGTATGGCGTCATGCTCAGTATATAAACTGGGGGCAGTTGGCCGGGGGGCAGTGATTACTGCTTGGGGACGGGCTGGGCATCGGTTGGTGGATGGTGAGCAGTTGTATCACTTGGGTTTTTTTGTATTTCCACTGGGTTTTGTTCCTGTCACTCTCTCTCTCTCATTGTTTTCCTTTTCATTACAATTTATTAATTGTTATTATTGTTATATCATTTTATTCTATTTCAATTATTAACTGTTCTTATCTCGACCCATGAGTTTTCTTACTTTTGCCCTTCAAATTATCTTCTCCATCTCACTGGGGAGTTTGCAGGGGAAGGGTGAGTGAGCGGCTGTGTGGTGCTTAGTTGCCAACTGAAGCTAAACCATGACACAGCAAGAAAACTTTTTTGATAAACAGTATACTTAGAAAATGTCCTCATTCTAATTATATTACACATATTTAAAGTAGTCCTCCTAATTATTTGTTAATTGGAAACAGAGTTCACAGACAAGCAATTTTGTTATTATACTTCTTTGCTCATCAGCTTTTTAGATTCTGCAGGGGAGAAGGAAGGGGAAAATATGTAGCATTTAGTCAAATTAGTCAAATACTTCTTCAAACACGAATGTTGTACCAACAGAAATAACTTATAAGTGACTCAGCACCTTGTCCTGAAAAAGTGCTGATATTTCTGTCATCTTCAAATCTGAATAACAGAAAATGTTTTGATGGTACACAGAATGATGATTGTCAGTGAAGGAATCAAGAAAGAGTACTAACAGAAGTGCTGATGCATGAAGGCAGCTACAGCAAGGTATCTTACCTCCTCACAACCCCACGTTTACTTTGAAGGAGTTCTTTTCGATCGATAGCCCTTGTTCTTGTGGGGGACTTCAACCTGCTGGATGTCTGCTGGAAATACAATACAGCAGAGAAGAAACAGTCTAGGAAGTTCCTGGAGTGTGTGGCAGATAACCCTGACACAGTTGGTCAGTGAGCCAACTAGGGAAGGTGCCCCGCTGGACCTCTTGTTCACAAACAGAGAAGGACTTGTGAGCCATGTGATGGCTGGAGGCCATCTTGGGCAGAGTGATCACGAAATGATAGTTTTTGATACGTGGAGAAGCGGCGAGGGGGGTCAGCAAAACTGCCACCTTAGACTTCTGGAGGGCAGACTTCAGCCTGTTTAGGAGACTGGTCAACAGCGTCCCCTGGGAGGCAGCCCTAATGGGCAAAGGAGTCCAGGAAGGCTGGACATTCTTTAAGGAGGAAGTCCTAAAGGCACAAGAGCGGGCTGTCCCCAGGTGCCGAAAGACGAGCCGGCAGGGAAGAAGACCAGCCTGGCTGACTAGAGAGCTCTGGCTCAAACTCAGGAAAAAGAGGAGAGTCTATGACCTCTGGAAGAAGGGGCGGGCAACTCAGGAGGACTACAAAGGTGTAGCAAGGCTGTGCAGGGAGAAAATTAGAAGGGCCAAAGCTGAGCTAGAGCTCAATCTGGGTGCTGCTGTAAAAGACAACAAAAAACACTTCTTCAAATACATTAGCAGCAAAAGGAGAGGTAAGGAGAATCTCCAGCCCCTAGTAGACGGGGGAGGGAACACAGTGACCAAGGATGAGGAAAAGGCTGAGGTACTTAATGCCTTCTTTGCCTCAGTCTTTAATAGCAGGGCCAATTGTTCTCTGGGTACCCAGCCCCTGGAGTTGGAAGATGGGGCCGGGGACCAGAATGGAGCCCCCATAATCCAGGGGGAAACGCTTAGTGACCTGCTGCACCCCTTAGACACTCACAAGTCTATGGGGCCTGATGAGATCCACCTGAGAGTACTGAAGGAACTGGCAGATGTGCTCACCAAGCCCCTTTCCATCATTTACCAGCAGTCCTGGCTAACTGGGGAAGTCCCTGCTGACTGGAGATTAGCAAATGTGACGCCCATCTTCAAGAAGGGCCGGAAGGAGGACCCGGGGAACTACAGGCCTGTCAGCCTGACCTCGGTGCCGGGGAAGCTGATGGAGCAGATCATCCTGAGTGCTATCACACGGCACGTAGAGAATAACCAAGGGATCAAGCCCAGCCAGCATGGGTTCAGGAAAGGCAGGTCCTGCTTGACCAACCTGATCTCCTTCTACGACAAGGTGACCCGCCTAGTGGATGAGGGGAAGTCTGTGGATGTTGTCTATCTAGACTTCAGTAAAGCCTTTGACATGGTTTCCCACAGCATTCTTCTGGAGAAACTGGCTGCTCATGGCTTGGACGGGTGTACTCTTCGCTGGGTAAAGAACTGTCTGGATGGCCAGGCCCAAAGAGTGGTGGTGAATGGAGTTTACTCCAGTTGGCGGCCGGTCACAAGTGGTGTTCCCCAGGGCTCTGTGCTGGGGCCAGTTCTGTTTAATATCTTTATCAATGATCTGGACGAAGGGATCGAGTGCGCCCTCAGTAAGTTTGCAGACGACACCAAGTTGTGTGGGAGTGTTGATCTGCTGGAGGGTAGGCAGGCTCTGCAGAGGGACCTGGACAGGCTGGATCGATGGGCCGAGGTCAGTTGTATGGGGTTCAACAAGGCCAAGTGCAAGGTCCTGCACTTGGGCCACAGCAACCCCATGCAACGCTACAGGCGTGGGGAAGAGTGGCTGGAAAGCTGCCTGGCAGAAAAGGACCTGGGGGTGTTGGTTGACAGCCGCCTGAATATGAGCCAGCAGTGTGCCCAGGTGGCCAAGAAAGCCAATGGCATCCTGGCTTGTATCAAAAATAGCGTGGCCAGCAGGAGTAAGGAAGTGATCATGCCCCTGTACTCGGCACTGGTGAGGCCGCACCTCGAATACTGTGTTCAGTTTTGGGCCCCCCACTACAAAAGGGCCATTGAGGTGCTGGAGTGTGTCCAGAGAAGGGCAACAAAGCTGGTGAATGGTCTGGAGCAGAAGTCTTCTGAGGAGCGGCTGAGGGAACTGGGGTTGTTTAGCCTGGAGAAAAGGAGGCTGAGGGGAGACCTTATCACTCTCTACAACTACCTGAAAGGAGGTTGTAGCCAGGTGGGGGGTCGGTCTCTTCTCCCAGGTAACAAGTGATAGGACAAGAGGAAATGGCCTCAAGTTGCGCCAGGGGAGGTTTAGACTGGATATTAGGAAATTTTACTTCACTGAAAGGGTTATCAAGCATTGGAACAGGCTGCCCAGGGAAGTGGTTGAGTCGCCATCCCTGGAAGTATTTAAAAGGCGTTTGGATGAGGTGCTTAGGGACATGGTTTAGTGGTGGTCTTGGTAGTGTTAGGTTTACGGTTGGACTCGATGATCTTAAAGGTCTTTTGCAACCTATACGATTCTGTGATTCTGTGATTCTGTGATTTTGTGATCAAACAGAAAAAAAATAAAAAACATTACTTTCCACTGGATAACAATTCCCTCTGGTGATCCATAGTGTGAATGAAAAAAATAGAGATCTCTATTCGTACTTTCTGGATCTGTACCCAAAACAAGCACTTTTTGCACTACTGGCTAATACGCTTAGCAAGTAAGGAAAAGAAAGAGATTGTAATGAGATTTTGAGTGGTTCATCTCTGAAATCTTTTGCCCTTCACCTGTCAGTCGTAAGAATTGAAGACTACAGGAAAGGAAAATTGCTTGGGTTATGAGAACTGGTTTACCCATCACTACTGAAAGCATTTTAGTTCCACTTGGAAAATACCTGAATATATATTCAACTAGATCTAAGTTTTGTCCACCAAAACACTGTCTATTCAACATGTAGAGGAGTATGCATTCAGCAGAAGCTGAAAAATAAATGACAAATCTTGGTTGCTGTTACGCCATGCTGATTTAATGCAAAGTGTGATGGCTTCAGATATGTTGTTTTCAATAATACGTATTCAATTCCAGAGAAGTACACTATATTTATTCATAGAGGAATAGCAGGTGCTGCTGTATTGTGTTAGCTTGAATGGATATATGTTGTGTGGAAATATGCATTGGATAGGCAAGTACTTCTGCCTGGAAAAAGCTGGAGTTGAGAAATAAATGTATTAATGGAAATGAAAACGTGTTGACTTTGACAAAAATTACTGGCTCCTATAAATATATGTTTTGAAAGAAAACATATTTATATATAAAAATATAATTCTATCAGTTTGCAAGTACTGTTATTGGTTTCAGAAGCAATTGACAATGTATTAGATTCAGCAAAATCACATTGATTTCAGTGTGTAATGCACATATTTCCTTGAAATTTTACTGTGTTGAAAAATAAAACAAATACAAATCCATCTCCAACAAATCCAAATGTTTCCAGTCCCAACAGCTTTGTGGTAACCCTGTGTAGATGAATTCTGACAGTCTTTATTAAATTGTGAGGATTTATTTTGGATTCTTTAATTTTTAGTTGTCTTTATTTACATTTCTGAGACTTTCATTTCAGTAATAGATGAGCTGCCCGTCATGCACAGCTCTTGGATTTCTAATTGATGCACATAATTCACAGCTATGTGCTTGCTTGAATTAACTCTGTAAGCCATGTTTTAAAGACTTATTCTTCCAAACTTTCATTCAGAGAACACTTGAAAAGTGGACGTTTTCCCCCCCCAGTTATGTTCTTTATTCTTATCCGGGGTGGGGGGGGGGGGAGTGTAATGCCTTTTTTTTTTTTTTTTTTTTTCCCAGAGGAGTGGAGTAGCTTTCATGTGGATTCGGTTGGACTACGGTTGGACTCGATGATCTTAAAGGTCTTTTCCAACCTATACGATTCTGTGATTCTGGATTGTCCTTTTTCATGCTTCACTAGAACCTGAAAAAATTTCCTCTTCCTTGGAAGTTAGCAGAATTCATACAGAAGTATTGCTGTCTTCTGTTTCAAACTTGGTTTCTAAGTTTTTTAATAAGATACAGATTTTTGTTTGCCTTTTTTCCTAGAGGAAGCTTCATCTCTTAGTATGGAATTAGCCACTAGGAAAATATGATAATAATAACAAATAATATCTTACTCCTTCCTAAGCCAATGATATTTGTGATTCCATGGGCTTTCTATGAATTCTAAATGAAAAAAATCATATTCTAAGGGATTTTATCTTAAATAACAATTTTCATAAAAATGTTTACATTTGTTAAATTAAAATATTTCTATAAAACATTTAAAATTTATTTTTTAAATGCTATCACATTTTTCCTCCACCTCATGTCCCCTTGCAAACCAGTTTCCATGATCTCCAATTTCCTAGGTTGCTAGTTTTCAACTCCCAAAATATACCGCTTGAAATCTTACATGCTGACTCTTGTATGTATTCGGTTGTTGACAGTTTATTTGATCCCCATATCTTCTTTCTTTCCTTTCTACTGTTTTTTTGCCTTTCTGCAAGCTTCCTATTTACCTACTTCAAGAACACTGTTAAAGCCAGAGAGGCAGCATTCTCCTCTCCCTTGTAATGAACTCAGTTCTTAGACAAGATTCCTGACAAAAATAAACAGGAGCACTCAGTTACACTATATTTCAATCCTCTATGGTTAGAAATTCCTGCCAGTAAGTAAAATTCTCAAATATAGTAGAGTAGATTATCAGTATGTTAACTTTGGTAGTGGGTTTTATAGAATTACCCTGAGGAACAGGTCAATTTTATATACTTACCCTAAGGAGCAGCAGAAGTGGTTTACAAGCATCTGAAGCACTGCACAATATGCAGAGAAACTGAACAGCAGACCTAGAAAGTAATACTAGTAGCATTTACTTAGATGGTCTTGGAACTAAGATAATCATCTCAGCTTAGTCCTGTTTCTGGCAGATGGGAATCCTCAATTCACTGACTACTAACTGGTGTCGAGAGGTAAAAAATACAAACTGAGCTTGTACAGTGAAGCAAAAAAAAAGCATTGAAATGAAACTATGAATATTTCAGATCATATTTGTATAATTAAAATGTGCTGTATTAGGGAAGTTTGAAGAAAGTTATGGTAGAAATTGCAGTGTATTCCTGTTGTTGACTTGCTTAGACTCTCCTCAAGCACAAATCTCAAGAATGGACTAGAGTGGTAATTACAGAGTTGAAAACTGGTGGAAGTAGAGTGGTCAAAACCATTAATTCTCTATACTAGTCTCCATATTTCAGATTAGGGAAAAAAAAGCAATACTCTTTGGATAGCATGGTAACTTGGCTGAGAAATTCTTTTGGCTTATTTCCATGAAGATAAAGTTAAAGGAAACAGAAAGAAAACCAAAAGAATAAAAAAAAAAGAATGCAAAAGAATAGCACTTGAATTTGCAATAAAATTCACCTGAGAAATCCTTTCTGCACATTCTATCTGTTAAAAGTACAAATGACATGCTGAGCTTGTTTTGATAGCTCAATGTAAAAACAATATATATGAAGACAAAGAGAAAAACAAATTATTGAAGACCCAGGACCAATTTCACTTATGTGTAGCTAAATATAATTGAAATAGAAATGAAAGTTACATTAAAATAATTATAGCAATGATGAAAAAATATTATGAAATGTATCATTATATGCACACAGGTACCCATATCAAAGAGCTGGTCAAAACATCAGCTAGTTGTAGATTGTTTGTTCAGTTAACTGTAAATATTTAAACAAGAAAAAGAAAATTATACTGGCAAGAGGGCAAGAGGTGAAGATGGGAAATTATTTTCCCTTACCATCAAACATAGTTATAGTATAAATAATTTCAAGCTCTTCTGGAACCTTTGGAGTGATTGTGGTGTTCTCTTTTTAAAGAGAACAAGAAAATACCTTGCTGGCCATAACTAGTAGTACACTGGTGATGTTAGTCAGACACGATGACAGAGTCAAGTTCTTCTGATTGCAATGAGGGAATTCAAAGTGAGACTATTTCTGTCAGATTTGTGTCAGAAGCTTTGACTTGTAGCGACACTTTTTGTTCCCCTTATCCCAAAGACTATTTATATGAAGTAGAGCAGTTCTGATGGGAAAGAAGAAGGTTTCCTCAAAAAAGAAAAAGGTCTCAGTACAAGCAGAAAGGCTAAGTTCAGGTATCACTTCTGAATAAGGTAGGTATTCGATTCTGGATTTGACCTGAATTTATTAAGCACTGGGCTACTGCTTTTGCTGAAAAAATGCTGGAACTGAGATCCTTTCACCAATTAAAATTGTGCTCAAACTAATATGTTCCCACAAAAAGAGTATTTTGGGGAACCTACCATTTTCCATCATTATGTTACATACACAGAAGCCATCCATTTTCTGTGTATGTAACAGAATATTTTCCAAGAAATTCCAATGAAGATAATAAAAATTCTGTAACCATATCTTCTGGTTAATTCATACGGAATGAATTTATAAGTGTGTCTTCAGAGCTACTATTGTTCATCCTATCAGGTCACATTTCTTGCCTTTATTAGGGTTGTCTTTCTGTGGGTTCTTGAAAACACAATAGTTTGTAATTTTGTGTGTGTGTGTGTTTTTTTAAGAGGGCTTATGAAGTGTAGGGTACAGTGTTTGGAAAACTGAACAGACTTCAACAAAACGAGAGAAGTTTTGAAGAAAGAAAACTCAACTCAAAACCTGCTCTTTGAAAGATAGTGTGCTGCATATATGGATTTAAAACCTTGATCTTAGCTTTTCCATCTGAAAATTTTTGTCTTGGTTCACAAAGAAATCTACAAAAAAAAGCTTAACATGGCAAAATAAGAACAACTGCTTGTAAGGACCTATAGACTTTGTTTGTTTTCAAAAGGGAGATATAAAGTCCATGTGAGGAAAATATGTGGATCATATAAGTAAATAGCACATGAGTTATACTGTTTCTATTCCTGTTCTAACAACATATTCTTTGATAGGTCCATTCTGCATTACTTAAGACATGTAACAAGGCAATGTCTATCACTGGCTGTTCATAAGTTTGTAAGAGCATTTTTATTATTTTTTTGTGTTCAGGTAGAATAAAATACCAATGAGGATAATAACTTTACTAAAATAACTTTGTTAGGTTCACAAAGAGAATCCCCTGTTAGATTTCTGGAGAACATGCAATACATCTTATTTTTTTAAGACCAGAATGAGGGTCTATATAGGTACATAACAGTAATAATAGTAATAATTAATGAATGCAAATATAATAATAGCAACAGAAGCTCAAAGGGAACAGCGATACAACAGCAGTTGAGTATTAAAGTAATAAGTCACAGCACTCCAGTTTCCTGAACTCTGGAGAGGAATGTAAAGGTTTGCTACGGTCTCATAATGAACCTTGGAGTCATACCTCATGAAGACTGAAAATTGCTCTCATGGGAGAAATAAGCCAGTGGTAGCTATGTGTTCAACATCCTCCCCGTGCCCTAAAAGATTTGCAAAAGACCACGTGACTGACCATGCTCTGAGGGTCTGCTAGCGTGGAAATTCTTGCCATTGCATAGCCATTGTGTGTGCTAATTACTTTTGAAATTTTGTGTTGCTAAGAAGCCTTGCTCGTTCTGAGTCACAGATGATGAGTGGCACATTTTCTTCACTGTAAGTAAATATGTGGTCCAGCAACTTCTGAGCAATCTGTAGAATGTAAATAAGAAAAGCATATCACTTTGGGGGAAGTTTCTATTTGTTATGTGGGAGTTTCACAGCTATAAACTTTCAGGGAGTCAGCAAATCTAAAGAGATTGAAATTCACTGTCCTACATCTATGTTTCAGGAGATGAGTGACTTGTGGTAAAAGGAAGAGTAATGAAATACAGAAATGTTTTTTTTGTGAAAAGACTAAGATATCCCCCAGCATTTGTATGTATTCCTAAGTGGTACTGTTTTGATTTAATCAGTTCTTGCTCTTTTCACAGTGCATATTGCCAGTAAAGCTCATTCCTACGTACAAAGGGGATATACTATGCTGAACTAAAATATCTTTACACAGTTAAAACAACATCATCATAAGTATGCAGTACTGTAAGAAACTTGTCTTAAAAGTAATATCATTTCAGGTTTCCAAAGTAGTTTCAATATAAAACTGATGACAACCACCACAACAACAAAAAATCAGAATGATATGTCTGTAGAAAATAACACAGGGGAAGAAAATCAGGCAGGCAGCAAAGTTAAAAAAAAAAAAAAAACCAGAACAAAGGACCACATTCAAAATAAGTATAATCCCTGGTTCTGTTAAAAGCAGGGTGGGAGCTCACCACCTGCTTTATATTATTTTAATAGCCAGGCTTTATTCCATTGTATTTTGGATTGCGTAAGTAATGACCTGTATTTTGACTTCCTCATTTCTTTCTTTCCATGTTCCTTCTTCCCTCTCTGCAATACTTCCCATTACAAAACTGATAACTATAAGATACATATATATATAAACCTATACATATATTTAAACCCAGCATTTTCTGTAACCTAATAGTGAGCACACTGAAATGTTCATAATGCAGCTGTCCTGGAAGCTTGTTCCTGCTGCATTCTTTGCCTGGAAGACACCTGTTCAGTAATTATATGGCCAGCAGTACATTAGCCACATTGCCTGCTGGACTGCAGGTGTTTGAATCTATAGGGAGAAGGTTATTACATTACCATTTCTCTCCATCTGGCCCTAAGAAAGCAAAGTGTATATGGGCCACTGAGACTGCTCACTTCAGAGGATGTCTCCCTGTCCATTTATCATTGAACAGCACATGCCACACTTCCTGAATTTCTAAGATGCCAGCCATTATGAATTTCTATTTGTGAGGCTTGTTAAAAATAGTACTGTTCCAGGTAAATCAATTTACTCCTGAGCGTACATACAAACTAATAAAAGTACCTCCAAATTCCTGTGCGTGCATTCCATTTGTTTGCCTGTTTTACTCTAACTTAAAGAAAAATATTCCCTGGAGAAAGGGGGTTTGGACCTGGACTTTTACATTGCCTGCTGATATCAGTTCAACAGTAGAAAGGTTGGTAGTGTAGACAGCCATGAGGCACATGAGACAGATATTCTTAGATACTGCCCTACTAAATGTGCATGGGCAGGGGTATTTCTGCACCTCTTTCTTTGTTGAACTCATTTGTTTGTGATACATATTGACTAGAAGGGTAAAAACAGGGAAGGCATGTTTTAACTTTGCTAAACCATGTTCGTGTAGCATTGTTTCTATAAATTCATTGAGAGGTAATCATTAAGGAGGAAGGAAAACTACTTAAGCCACAGCTTTCTACTGGAAATCTGCTGGCAGCTTGCCACTGGGCAATCCAGCAGTGAGTCTGAAAGCTTTTTATTATGCTTACAACTGCCCAAGTATCTCCCACTGTTTCTGTGCAAATCCAGATATCCAGCTAAGCAGACTGCTATAGCTATGCCTTGTGCATACAGAACAGAGAAAATTTCCCATGGGGAGAAGTTGAACAGCCCCAATTTACAAATAAGTAATGGGTTTTAATGAATTATCTTGGCTGAAAATCAGATTAGTATTTTTGACCCTTTAGATAGAAAGATATTGGAGCAACTTGTAAAGATGTAGGGAGGTTTATCTTGAGAATTGATGTATTTATGGATATTGCTGTATGATGTATTTGACTACAGCAGATAGGGACTCAAACCCAATGATCCAGAACATCCTTTGCAGTCTTATCTTCTTACAGAGTCAATAAACAAAAGAGAATCATTTCACTGTGCTGCTGCTCTCAAAGGGAAAGGTTTGGGCTACAGATCCTAGTTTTCTGTTCCCACTGATTTCACAGAACCACAGAATGGTTGAGGTTGGAAAGGACCTCTGGAGGTCATCGTGTCAAACCCTACTGCTCAAGCAGGGCCACTTAGAGCAGACTGCCTGGGTCCATTTCCAGGTGGCACTTGAATATTCCGAGGATGGAGACTCCATAGCCACTCTGGGCAACCTGTCAGCATCACAGTAAAAAAGTTCAAACAGAACCTGCCATGTTTCCTTTTGTGCCCATCGCCTCTTGTACTGCAAAGGATGCTAATGACTGTTGAAACACACAGAATTAGTAACAGAAGTGAATCAGGGGAAACTTTATGCAGAATATTTATCCTGTGTAAAGCTACTTGTAAAACATTTCTCCTTCTTCCTTTTTGTATCTCTGTGGAAATGATTTTACAAGTATATGCATAAAATAATAAATTATTTTCTTGGATATAAATATTAAAATGCAAATTTAGCCATGGAAAAAAGTTTTGCTGTTGATATGTGTCATGGTTTAACCCCAGTAGGTAACTAAACACCACACAGGCACTCGCTCACTCCCCCCCTGGTTGGATGGGGGAGAGAATCAGAAGAGTAAAAGTGAGAAAACTCATGGGTTGAGATAAAGACAGTTTAATAGGGAAAGCAAAGCTGCGCACACAAGCAAAGCAAAACAAGGAATTCATTCACTACTTCCCATCAGCAAGCAGGTGTTCAGCCATCTCCAGGAAAGCAGGGCTCCATCAAGCGTAATGGTTACTTGGGGAGACAAACACCATCACTCCAAACATCCCCCCTTCCTCCTTCTTACCCCAACCTTATATGCTGAGCATGACATCATATGGCACAGGATATCCCTTTGGTCAGCTGGGGTCAGCTGTCCCAGCCGTGTCCCCTCCCAGCTTCTTGTGCCCCCCCAGCCTACTCGCTGGTGGGGTGGGGTGAGAAACAGAAAAGGCCTTGATGCTGTTCAAACACTGCTCAGCAATAACTAGAACATCCCTGTATTATCAACACTGGTTTTGGTCACAAATCCAAAACATAGCACCATACGACCTTCTATGAAGAAAATTGTCCCAACCAAACCCAGAAACCAGTACAAGATATTTCAATAGAACAAAACTTTCAACTGTGCAAAGAAGTTTGCAGAACCAGAAATTCGTATCAAAAACTTTTCTATGGCCTTCCTTTTCCAATAGAAAAGCCTTAGCTTTTTCCTCTTTTCTTTCCTTTTTCTTTTTTCCTTTATTTCTCTTTTCCCCATTTATTTTTCTTTCCTCTTTTCTTTTTTCCTGTTTCCATTTCTCTTTTTTTTTTTCTTTTCCTTTTTTGCAATTTAACATTGTATCCCTGTTAGAGTAGTATTAAGGAGCTATGTAGACCAATTGAGGTTTTTCAAAATCAGTTGTGCTGTATAAAATGTAAGATCAATGTCTACAAGACATGTAACAATGGAATATTTTCTCTTTTGAAGTCTGGGGAGGTAAAAAATTAATTTAGTTTTTAAAATAAGGTGGAATTAATCCACCTTAAGATGTTTTACTGTTCTGACATCAATCTAATAAGATTTTGGGGCATACTTAAAATCATATGCTCTTCTAATCATGTATAGTTTATGTGAAAGAGGTCTTGTTACATTGGTTTTGATTTTGTATTTTTAAACTAAACATTTTTTTCATCTAAGAAATTAATAATAATAATACATATTAACAGGGTTGCAAAAATTTGTACAAGATAAACATTTACTTCCAGGAGGAACCACTTTACAACAAACTAATATTTATGAAAAACAGATGGGGAACACAAAACAAAACAGAAGTTCAGCTCTCTTTGCCAAGGTGTTTGAGGAGGAGTTTGAAGAAAAGGAGGAGGAACTGGATGAGCAGGAGAAGGGAAAAGAGGAACAGGGGGAAGAACATGGGAAGGTGAAAGATAAAAAAAAGAAAGAAGATGAACAAAATCAGGAGGAAGTGTTTAGCAAAAGAATAGAAGAAATAAAAGCTGGAAAGAAAAGAGGAAGAGGAAGAGGGAAAGGGGAAAATGGAATAGGAGAAGGACCAGGAGGAATAAGAACAGGAAGACTGGGAGAAGTGGTTGGACTCAATAACCTTAAGGGTCTTTTCCAACCTAAATGATTCTATGATTCTATCTTCTGTCAACAAAATATGATCACTGTCTTCACAACAAGTCCTAAAAATGTAATGGAATTAAATAATGAACAGAAATGCTGTGTTTTCATTATGTTGTGACCAAGTCTTTTCTTGATGTACTTTTTTTCCTACCTTTGAGTGTTAGGTTCACTTTCACCTGTCTGTACTGCTAAACGCTCTGGCTATATCTTGGCAAGATGCATGTAGGCATGAAAAAGGATGTGACTCATTCAAAGAAAAAAGAAATACAAGGAAGAAGTAAGAAAACAGTAAATGGAAATAGAAGAGATCTGATGTGATGGGAATTAATGTAAGATCAGCTTGGCATTTCTGTAGCGCGATTTAGTGCAGTCAATACAGAAGCCACTTTGGGAAGTAGTGGAAGAGTACAAACAAAATATAAACAAAATTTGCTTTACACAACAAACCAACAAGATGCCAAATGACAGAGGCTTAGAGCTTATAGGGTTTTAGCTCTATAAAAGATATATGGTGGTGAAAGTGATCAAAAATGTTACTTTTTTAGTGTATGTTCATCTCTTTTTTCTTATTTTGTGGTTGAATTTAAAAGACATAAATAGGAGAAACTTTAGCTGAACCATTTGCCTGACATTACCCAACATTGATGAGGTTCAGTTACTGAATGTTTATTGAATTAGGCTAATTTTGCACTAGTTTAATTTGATAGAAAAGGAAGAAAAATACTTTGACACTGCTTAGCTGTCAGTGTTTTGACAGATGAACTGTTTAAATTTATAGTGACTAGTTCTTGTGATTGTTTTTATTTCATAATATGCAATGGAATAAAAACTGCATATGACATAATAGAAGAAAAATTCAACCATAATATTTTGAATGATTTAATATTAGTTAAACATTTTTTCATTTCAGTATCTTTGTTTGTGTTGCCATTTAAAACATAATCCAAATGCTGAAATCTTAAAATACATCGCAAATTAAAGTTTCCTTTCTCTTAAAAAATCAGACATATAAAAAAGTTTCTGATTTAAACTCTCTCAGCTGCCTTTAAGTCTATTAACTTTAAAGGTGCTCAAGTCTTATTTTAAAAAGATGTGTATGAGATTATGATTTAATATGGCAATGACTTCTGATTTTTGTTAGAATTACAAATGCTTATGTAAATCCACCATAGCTTTCCTATTTGTAAGTGTAGTGATGGCAGAAAATTTCACTAAGTATAGGATATATGGGAATTTTGAAGTGAATGGAATGAGGTAAAAAGAAACATATTGCATAGGAAGAAGACCAGAAGACTATAGTTTACTAAGAAAAATACTGACCCTTTAGGAATTTTTAAATGTATAAATGAAGAGCAACTAAAGTACAACCAATTGACATATTTTACTTAGGTTTTGAACGTTTCATGCAGGATGTAACTAACATAGGCAAAGGGGTGAGAAGTAAAGTTTTTTCATAGAGTGAAAATGGTCAGGAAAACAGAAAGTAATAAAGGATCAGTTTGGATAATGTAAAAAACCAAACAACAAATTTTTTTTGTCTTTCAAGAAAACCACTGATTTAGAAATATTTATTTAGTTAACTCTTTGCCAGAGATAGGTCATGAATCAATTTCAACCAATAAATGCCTTCATCCAGAACTTCCAGGTCTAGGCAAGGGAGAAAGAGGGAACATCTCATATTCAGTTGTAAAATTTGATAAAACAGTTACTTTGTGGCTATATTACATATTTTACGTGTGCCTGGCAAGCTTCTAATGTTCAGAACATAGCCAAAATGCTACAGGAATGAAAAAATGCCATCTGTGTGTTATAGCTTCATTTTCCTTTTATAACTTGTATGCTGGATTGTAGGGTATGGAATCTGTGTAAAAAGGGTTTCCATATGAAGAGAGACTTCTAATTTTAGTATATTTTTATCAACTTGCATGTTCTATCTGTTGAGATGGAAGGAGCAATTCAGCCATTAGAAAGCTCAGAACTGAATTTACACTTCAGTTCCTGCTTCAGCCTCATTAGCTTGCTGAACAACCAGGGCAGGCAGAAGGCAGGGCAGGAGGGTGGCGAGTTGGAGTGGGGAGAGATGGGGAGACAGAAGGACTGGGGGGATCTGGTTTTGTCTCTCAGAGGCTGGCTGGTCAGACAGGTCTTCAGAGGGCTTAAAACACAGAGAAAGGAATATCTTTCACTCATTTTAAACAAATTAGAGGCTCTATACTTATTTTAACAAATAATGTGAAGACATGATTGTGCTTAGTACAGTAAAATATGAGCTGTGATACATCAGTATTTGTAACGCTCTGACTTCTAAAAGTATAAAAAACTTGCAGATTCCTTAACCTCTATATGTAATCCCAAATCACTACTTCTTTTAGTACCCTTCAGTTGTATTTAATGCAGAGAGTGATCAAACATATTTTGATGCAATTTTATAACATTTATAGTCTTGTCCACCTTTCTGCCTATTAGATTGCAAGTATGCTGCTGAATATTACCTTAAATCCAAAACACCCCTGTGATCAATTGCTTTAATCTTGCACTCTTAACTGCTCTATTTGTTGAAACTATTTGTAACTCTCCAAAGCTTTATCTAATTTTCAACATTTTGTTTTTTCCCAGAAAGCAGTCTCATACAAAAACACACTCTGGCACTAGCAATATTGTACAAAAACATACTCTAGCACTAGCACCTTCTTAAATTTAATACAGGGTTTTCCCCACAATTACAGTTTTATATCAAAAGCATGACACTAGTGCTTTAGCAGTGACATCCATTCTTTCTACAAAAAGAGAAAATCTGACAATATACATATGCTAATATATCTATGCACATTATTTCTACTGCTTCATGTGTTTATTCTAACATAAAAGCAAAAGGACAGAAATATTTTTTTAATTACTTGTCACTTACCTGTGTGCAGGCTGTGTGCAGGTAGCAACATTTTTTGCTGTTTAGCTCTTCAAACATGCTTCTTAACTTTTCATTGATGAAATCTCAAGTCCAGTCCTCCACACTCTTTTCATATTTGATCCAACTACAGATCATTAAAGATATCCCCTTTTTCTTGCCAAGCATTTTGGCCCTTCAGTGGGTTGTGTGCCCACCATAATACAATCTAAACGTCCCAATAGTAATATCTATTCAAATCTTAAATCAGCTTTCTCTTTGCTCCTATAAACGTATTCCTGTTTATTATCATATTCTTACATGCATCCAGGTACTAACTAGACATTTACCAAAGTCTAACCAAACAATATTTTCCAAAACTGTTGTTTTGACTTGTGAGGAATTATCTTTTATGAGGTTTTCAGCCCAAATTTGCTTTATAAAGCTCTTTTGAAAAGGTCAGAATGAGCAAAATGAACCACCAGATCTCCTGTGGGCACAACAGCAGTGTGAATTAATGTTGCCTGTAGGTTTTAATGGCTGTGTTAACAACATAACCAGTTTAACCTGTTGCTTAATGGTTAGACATTCATTTGGGAGACAGAAGCTGGAAGTCTGAACCTTGTCAGACTGAAAAGAAAACTGAAGCCTCCTATGTCTGAAGTGAGTACTACAACTGTGGGCTGTTGAAAAAAACAAGAACAATAACACCCTTTTCTTTACCTTTAATAGAAAATCTGCAATTAGATTTTATAATAACACGTGCTCCATCATATCATAGCCAGATCCTACAACCAGGCAACTTAAGTCATGCCATCCACTGAGGTAAATCTCTGGTAGCTTTGCTGAGATCCCAGAGCAGTGCAAGGTCAATTCTTAGTAGCTAATTATGGAACAAGATCTTAGATTTGCAAGCATTATGGATAGGGAAATATATATTATTTGGTGTTCAGTGTGGCAAGACCATGATCCTTCAGATAAGGTAATAGTAAATAGATTTTATATCAGTGAATGACAGTAACTTATTTTATTCAAAATTAAAACAGTAAAAAAAAAATTACAAATAAGATTTTCTAATTAAATACACCTTAATAAAGAAATATTTGTGTAAGCCAAACTTTCAGAAATTGTTTTTATTAATTCCCTTACATAAACAGAATGCCAGCTAGTCTTTCATTAATTGCATAGAAAGTATATTCAGAACATTTATATTTTACATAAGCTATTTAACAATTATTCCTCCATTTTGGGAAAATAGTTACTATTTTAGCAGCTGAATTTAATGGTTTTCCTAACACAAATACGATTACATTTTTCTGTAGGTATTGCATCTGAAGTAAATGCAAAATAATATGCTATTTATTTCTATTTTGACACAGACTAAATGCTATTTTCATAATAAATAAAATAATAAAAAGGTAACTGAAAAAATCAGGTGAGAAAAGCACAGTAAAACTGTGAATAATAACATCTGTACTTAATATTATGTCGTTGTCTTGTATGGTCTGGCCAGAACTATGCACAAAAAAATTAATTTTTTGGTTCACTGTTCCACTTAGAAAAAAAGTTAAGGTCAAATCTGAATAAGTTTTTAATTAAACCATATATTTCATTTGACACCTTCTCCCTACAGTGCTCATTTCTGCTTCTTCTGCACTTCTACCAGGTTAAAGAAAAAAATCACAGTATTTTAAATAAAATGTATCAGACTTTTGTTTTACTTCATCCAAACGCATTTCAAAATATGATTCACTTCAATACATTAAGTTTCTTGCTTGTTCTGTGATTTACATATGGCTAGAACAATTCAACGCTCACCAGTGAATGATTCAGGTGACTAAACTATAGATTTTCTGAGTTACAGGTCTTAGTCTTGGTCTTGAACTGATACAGTCAGAATTAACACTGATCCTCCTGACACAGTTTTAATTTAAATGAAAGAAGTTCATTTATGAAATGAAAGAAGTACTAGTATTATGAGTTGTATCAGCATTAGTATTTTATTTTATTTTTTATTTTTATTATTATTATTTATTATTATTAGTTATTATTATTTTTTATTATTTATTATTATTTTATTATTTCTTTTATATTGGGTTTTATTTAATAGCTTGCTTTTAATAGCTTGCTTTCATTGCCGTTATCTTGTTTTTCACCTTTCTGGTTTCTGGGAAAGGTAGAAGTTAGGCATTCCAGAGACAGACAAACTTCCTAAGAAGTCGGACCCCTGACCTGGGTTGTCTAAGAAATCCTTTTGTCCATCAGGTCCTATGCCAAAGCAGGAACACAAAATGGGTTTTCAGGTGGAGGAAGACAGATTTTGCGCCATTAAGCAGCTGCAGGGATGTGATGCTAATCATGTCTGAAGAAAGCTGTATCACCATACTTGGAAGACCTGAAACGTCAAGATTGTGAGACCAGAGCAGGAGAGGAGACTAGAAGGAGGAATAAAGGTTCGTAAAACCATCCAGTGCATTGAATACATTTTGATCTGTGACACGAGAGGTGTGTGTACCTCATGTGAGACTGGGCTGTGGAGCCTTCCTGTCATTCACTTGGCAATGTGGAGGTCTCACCTGATTTCAGTCACTTTTCTCCGGCAGAGGATCTCAGTTTCCAAAGGGGTCATTAAAGTTTTTAATTAATTCCCATTTATTTCCTAAGGTAACAGGAGCTGGTTTTTTACTTTCTATGCAGTTAGGCAAGGGATTTCAGTATATGTTACGGGAATGTGTTCATACAGTCAGAGTACTTCACACCTGGCAGTTTTTTTCATCTAGAAACTGAAAAGAATAGCACTGCTATTTGGATCATGGTAATGAGAAGTTAGAGAGGCTAGGATAATGTTATCTCATATTGTCAGTACTGATTCAGTATACAGTTCTGTAAATGAAATATAACATTGGAAAAGTTATCAATTTAAAACTGATGAAGGAATTAAGACAATCAATCCCATACTAAAGATTTTCATATTTACAGTCTAACTCTTTGCAGCTGATTATAGGATCTCATAAATATAAGTTATGAATGCAAGGGGTAGGTACAGTGCCCCTGGATTTCCCAGCCAGAATATGCTGTCAAGTTTGCCTTACCTCCTATCCTGAAAAGAGTCACAAGTATCTTGGAAAAAAAGACCTGTCTGTGCAAAATAAATCCTCCAACTTTTCTCTGGCTAAAATGAATTTGTGCCTTCAATCAGATAGTGATGTCACTACACAGATAAGTAATCACGGATAAATTACACTTGCAAATTGTGTTGCAGAAAGGATGGGCACTCATCTGAAAATTTACTGGGATACTTTTATCTAGCTATTATAGCCTCTTCCATTCTTCATGGCAGTTTGTTACATGAAATGTCATAGTCTTGTAAGTATGACAGCCTCTATATTAAAGTTACCTGACACCAATATAGAGAAACATGAAGCAGCATTATTGTTCTTTTTCCTCTCAATGAGTATTGACATCAAATATGACACCAGGACTTCAAACTGGAAATTTTTAAGGGAAAAGTGACTTCTTCTATTTCAAGAAAATTCATTTAAGTTTTGCAGACTTACAAACTGTCAGAAACTGTAATTTCGTGCCTGTGGTTTGTGTAAACAAGTTGTTGGGTTTTAGATTTTGCAGTGAGCCAGAACCCTTAAAGCTGTTCCTGGGCTGTGCCCATAGCATCTCACATCAACATTTTAGATGGATCAAACTCTGGACAAAAACAAGTCTTCTCATCAAAGAACAGAAGAGATGTGACCTATGGATAGCCCTCTGGCCCAAGGTCCTTGAACATTTCCAGGCAACCATGGCTTTCTCACTGCATACACGTTAAATTAATCATTTCTACTCTCAGAACCTACAGTCCTTCAGCTGTAATGGGAAGTCACTGATATCATTGACATGTTCTGCATTTTGTGGCCATCTTTCCGTCAGTTAATGGAAAGCTCTATGTAGATGTCAAATATTATTATTAAAAGACCTTCTGGATACACAGAAAGTGGCCCACACAGGGAATCAAGCAACATTGACTTTTCCTACAAACAAGCATTTCAAAGTCTCAAATTCCAACTGAAAAATTCTGTAACACAGGGATCAAAAAAATGAATCTCAATGAGGAAAACTATCAGCTCTGCCAATGAATTCTCAGAAAAATCTTTTATAACTTTGTCTTTGCTAGTTTTGGCTCCACAGAGATGCTCCTCATGTTTAATATAAGCATTGTTTTAGTGTGTAGTGCAGACCTTTCTAAGGACAGATTCACAGGGGACAAACAATAAAAGAATGCTTTAGAAGTTCATGGATTTAGCTGGTGAAGTAAAGTTTTTAACATAAATAATAATTATATCATCTACTTACTTTTAATGAAACCTCAGAAATGTTGTATTCAAGCAAATAAGTACATAAGGCTAAAGTTACCCCATTTGTTATCAAGTCATAATAGAAAGAATATTGCTAGTGCTTTGGCCATGTGTGCTACTACACAAGTAAAACTACATGATCATTTGCTTTATTCACATGCTCCTGCCTCATCTAGTGCATAGGATGAACTGTATTAAACGAGTAAATCAATATTTTTTTAATAAATGAAACTTCCACTCACTGAAGATGTGCACCGTAGCACTGGAAGCTGTGGAGTGTGAAGCCAAAGTAGAGAAATGGACAAAAGAAAAAGAATGGGTAGCTTAATCAAGCAAATATTCCTGTTTTACCTGTATTTATTCTGAGCTTTGCTAAAAAGTTCCTTTTTAATGTAAGTCATTTAAATCCAGATATTTGTAGATGACAATTAACTAGTTTTTGCTTTTAAAAATGCTAATTAGAAATAAGTAAAAAAGGGAATATATTTCACAAAAGACTTCAAGATTTTGAATTTTTTTCATTCAGATTAGGGGTGAAACTTAAGCATACCAAATTCCCCAAAGAAATATTGAAAAAAGGATTGGAGCTGAAGCAAAATGTGTGGATTTTCTCAACCTTTTTTTTTTTTTTTAGTATGTTGTATCTGAAAAGAATTATACAGAGGTTTCTATAACAGAAAAATAGCTTTCAGGAACTTTCACTGTTTGCTCCAAAATAATAGCTGAAGCCCAGGGGAGTTGTCATATCCAACTGCTTAGTAAAAGAAGCAAAGTAGTCTAGAAAATAAAGACATTCTTAGGAAAAAAAGAATAAAGCTGTGTCAATAATAGCTTGATTTTAACTAATAAATTAAATAATTAAAAATAAATAAAGAAAAATGAGGGGGGAATGAGGAGTGGTGGTTTGAAAAGAAATTTATTTATCTACTCACCTGGGGTCAGGGAAGAGATAGAAAACCAAATTACTCTGTTTTCTTTTCTAGCTGTCTGATCTGAAAAATAAATGAATAAGTTCTTGTCATGTATTTGTGTTGCAAAGGGAAAAATCTGTCATCCATTTTCAACAAATAAGGGGTTTTTTTTATGGATACCTTATTTTTCCTTACATACTGTAATGACTGGATGGCATGCTTTGATTTATGATGGCATGTTTTGAAATACCCATGAATATATTGCATCATGAGGATATGTATTTTTAAATATCATTGTTTACAAATCTTTCCAAATACTATTTATTTTCCTAATTTCTGTCCATCCTGCAGGTTCCACTGAGTTACCCTCATTCATGTGGAAACTTTTATGTATGCATAGGTTTTATGTATGGAATTATATTTACCAGCTAATATTGAGAATTAAAATTATTGAGTACTATGCATATTTTAAACTCCAAAACTTTGCAAGCATGCATGTCTCTTGACAAAGTATTATAATATGTGAATGTACTATTCTGTTACACCATAACAGACACTTTATTAATATGTTTCATTTATTAAAGATAAGTGCAAATCATTACTGTTAATGTTTAATAATATACAATTTGATAGTGAAATTGGAAACATGATTAAACAAAACACCTAAATCTTCAGCCTTTTTTACATGAAAAATTCACTGAGTTCAGCTGGACTTTATTTCTGAAGAACATTCTGTAGTTTTGATGCCTGGACTCATTCCTTCTTCTTTCTTTTTTTCTTCAGCTGTACCTTACGAAAATTGAAGATACGCCTCATTAATCTATTGGTCTTCTATGATGGAATGACTGCATCAGTGGACAAAGGAAAAGCTACAGATGTGATCTACCTGGACTTCTGTAAGGGCTTTGGTACGGTCCCCCACAACATTCTTGCCACTAAATTGGAGATATATGGGTTTGACAGATGGACTGTCAGGTGGAAAAGGAAATGGCTGGATGGCCACATCCAAAGAGTTACAGTCAATGGCTCAGTGTCCAAGTGGAAACCAGTAATGAGTGGTGTCCCTCAAGGGTCCATACTGGGACCAATACTGTTTAATATCTTCATCAATGACATAGACAGTGGGATTGGATGCACCCTCAGCAAGTTTGCAGATGACACCAAGCTGAGTGGTGCAGTTGATATGCTTGAGGGAAGGGATGCCATCCAGAAGGAGCTTGAAAGGCTCATGAAAACCTCATGAAGTTCAACAAGCCCAAGTGCAAGGTCCTGCACATGGGTCAGGACAATCCCCAATATCAGTACAGACTGAGGAATGAATTAATTGAGAGCAGCCCTGCTGAGAAGGACTAGGGGATACTGGTGGATGAAAAATTGAATATGAGCTGAAAATGTGCACTTGCAGCCCAGAAAGCCAATCGTATCCTGGGCTGCATCAAAAAAAGCATGGCGAGCAGGTCAAAGGACGTGATTGTACCCCTCTACCTCACTCTCGTGAGGCCGCACCTGGACTGCTGCATCCAGCTCTGGAGTCCCCAGCACAGGAAAGGCATGGACCTGTTGGAGCAGGTCCAGAGGAGGGCCACAAAAATGGTCAGAAGGATGGAACACTTCTCCTCTGAAGACAGGCTGAGAGAGTTGGGGTTGTTCAGCCTGGAGAAGAGAAGGCTCCAGGGAGACCTTATTGTGGCCTTTCAATGCTTAAAGGGTGCTTATAAGGAAGATGGAGAAAGCCTTTTTACCAAGGCCTGTAGTGACAGGACAAGAGGCAATGGTTTTAAACTGAAAGTGGGTAGGTTTAGACTAGACATATGGAAGAAGTTTTACGATTAGGATGGTGAGACACTGGAACAGGTTGCCCAGAGAAGGTGTGGATGCCGCATTATTGGAAGTGTTCAAGGTCAGGTTGGATGTGGCTTTGAGCAACCTGACCTGATGTAGTGAAAGATGTCCCTGCCTGTGGTGGGGGGTTGGACTAGCTGATTTTTGATGGTCCCTTCCAACTCAAACTATTTTATGATCTCTATATCCTACTAGGTGTCCCACAGCAACTGGTTAAATATCAGACACTGAAAGCTTGACATTAAGCTGATCATCTGTTTCTCTCTCCACAGTTGTTATTCTTACTCTTATGAGACTCTACCCTGTGCCTTTTAGGTCACTTAACTTCACTTGTTCTTTTTTCTTTTTGATGTAAAAAATACCTCTTTCGTTCATCAGTGTTTGGCTAGTACAGGTGCTGAAATCCCCAACCGTTCCTTGCCTCTTTAGGAAAAGATTATTCTTTTTTTCATTCTTTTGTGTCACCCCTGATAGAATTATGAACTAATATTTGTATGGAATCTGTAGCTTACCAAATTAGATAGGTTTACATTTTCATCTCTTCTGGAGATTCAATATTACTTTATGGTTTCTATTACAATTACTCAAAAAGCCTCTCTGTTTACTTTTAAATGACTGTTGAATGCATTGAATACATGAAATTGTATTCTTGTCTCATATTGAGAACTTGTCTCATGACCCTTAGCGAATCAGGGTGCTTAACCAACTATGATAAATAAAGCTTGAAGGCATTGAGTACCTCAACCTCTTCCATTTAAGTTTCCTATCAGTATATTAATGCATTAAAATGGTGAATATTTCACTAGGGAAATATGTGAGGAAGGTCTATGGCTCCTCAAAATGGCATCTGTAACCTGCAATGCTGTGTCTTTTCACAAACACTGAACTTCACTGATATGAATAGTCATGTGGGGGAGAGAGATGCATTAGCCTATCAGCTTCTGGGAATATGCCTTAAATATGAACTATAATAATGAACAAGTACATTTATTTGAAGTCAGACCTAGGGGAATTTAGACAAAGTTTTCAAGATCAATGTTCATTTCAGATCTAACTTGTAGCTATTTGGGGGTTGGACTAGATGATCTTTGGAGGTCCCTTCCAATCCAAACCATTCTATGATTCTATTATTCTATTCAGAAAGAAATTAATGACAGTACACTTAATGACTACTTTACACTTTAAATTCGTATGGGCTAGAAGTCAGCCTTACTTGTGTGTTGTAAGTTTTCAAGGTACTCAGTAAAAACGGAATTCCATCAAAACCATGTGTGCTTCAGAGCTGCTTATGCACTGGAGCATGTAGAATTTTCTGCCTCAGTCATCTGTAAAAATTTCTCAGAGCAAGGCTGACAAAGTGAAACAGCTGAATCCTTCACTTGTGTGAATGAATGAGCCCATTTCAGACTCCAGGAGATTTTAAAAAAATTAAAAATACCTGTGTCAACTGTTATAGGTATGAAGCCAGTCTTTCACAGATGGATTACACCCATATTTGGAACGTGAGTGTTTCTATTCAGAAAAGTAAGATAAAATCTCTGCTAGGAATTTGTGTTAAGTTATTGAGGGAGAAAAGAAGGAGAGAAAGATAAATCTACACAAAACCAATCTGAAAATACACTGTGCACAAGTCTTCAAAAATTTATTTTAACTTCATTCAGGATCCACTATTACTGGTAGTATTATCTTTTTGGTGCACGAAATAGATGTCATAGCCCAGAACTGAACATCTTTAAAGCAAAGAAAAATAGGGATTTTTTTTTCTTTATTTTTTTGAAATAGTAATTATGAAGATATTATCTTGAAAAATAAGATGGTATATTAGTACTTATATAAATGGCTGAAAAAATCTCAGTTTAAATCATATTTCTAAAAAACTATTCCTAAAGTATGAGTATAGTTAGTGTATATCTAAAAGATAGGCCTGTTGTCTGTTCCACTCTATCTGGATGTGTGATTGATGGATTTCTGTATATTTTTCCCACTTCTCTTCCATGACCTTGGGGTCCTTTTTTCTCCTACATAGTACAGAAGTAATCAGGGAAATGCTGTACAGAGACTTTTTTCTTCCTTTTTTTTTTTAAGAGCAACTTCTATCAACCTTTATAGTAAGGAAAACATAAAAATTACTCTGAGATTTAACTGCAAGCTTTCTTTTAACACTTGGCCTCAAAAAAATTTGAGGTTTAAGAAAGATTTTCTAATGATACATTTCTATGTATGCTCCCAGATAACAAATATTGCTTTAATACCATAAAAATGTAGTATTGTCATTTAGCAAACAAAGGAAAGATAACCATACACAGTTGATCAAAAAGCTAAAATACAAGTAATGCATATCCATGAAAATTTTCCAAAAAGGAATAAAAAAAGCTGATAAGCATCCAATCATTAGGCTTTGTAATGGGTGTCTCCGGGCTGGTCTGCGATGATATCTGGAACGGAATTGAACAGAAACAGAAACTCTAACTTTGCTGAAGATTGCTAGAGGTATTACTAAAGTAAAGTGAAGCACTTTCTAAAAATATCAAATCCAAGGAAACACTAGTCCCCCCTCCTGCCTTTTCTTATGTGCATTAAAAAAAAAGAAAGAAAAGAAACATACAAGAGATGAAAATAAAATACACCACTAAAATGACTACAAAGAGATAACAGTTATTCTTTCAGTTTTGTAAGTTGCCTGTTGCAACCTTCAGGAGCAGCTTTCACTTGAGTGAACAGAGACTTGAGTGTTTGCAGAAGAAAAACTGGAATATAGGCTTATTGATAAATTATTCTATTATATATGTGTATGTGTATAGACATATATTTACATATATCCTAGTCATTCTTCAGATACAGTTACTGTAGTAAGCTTTTAATCCCATATGAGAACCCACATACTGAATCACAGGATATAGTTCACATATATGTGGTATATAATGTAGAATACTAGATCTGATGGTGAACATCCCCTGTAAGACTAGCACTGATCAGATCTTGGAGCAAGTCATGCTACCAAGACTTTAGGGAAAACATGAGAAACCAGATCGTAGACTAGTAAAGGGCATGTGTTTCATGTGAGAAATCTGAGCCCCATACAATATGAATGAATGAGTACTGTTGCAAAAGTTTCCTTTTAAAAATAAAATTCAGGAAATTCATTAAAAATTGATAAGCAGTTAATTTGCATACTCAGTGCATTTCTCTACCATGTCAAATACCTGAGAGTTTATTTGTGAAAACTATCTTGAGGTGTGATCTTCCTGAACTACTCAGAACTTATCTTCATGCAAAACCCCACACATGGATAGGATTACCTGACATACTGAAAGTTCATATTCGAGTTTTCTTCAAGTGCCCATATTTTTAATCTGGACCTCTTTCCAACACTGATGTAGCTGAATACACAGAAATATGCAAAAATCATTAATTGTGTAATGTCATTACTGGCATGCACTGAGTAGTTTATTATATTACCATCCAGCCTTTTTAATTATGTCATGAAATAAACATTGTTTTACTATGTTATTAAACAAATTACTAAAATCTGTTCACTCACTAAATAAATCAGGCAGTGTAACTGAACATAAATAATTTCTGGTACCAACCTAATCTGTTTAGATATCAAAAATGTTCTTTTCATTTCTCTTGCTAAGTAAAGAGCTCTGGCAAGTCAGGAAAGGGTTCAGCACTTTCTTCCTTTTCTTTGGAAACCGATACCATATCCCTCACTTATCTGAACAGGGAAAAGATCATAGATGTTGGCCTTTAATAAACAACTGGCTAGTTTAAAATCACTTCTTAGAACAGCTTGGCAAGGTGTGAGTTGCTTTCAATAAAATTCAATCCCTAATTAATTTATATATGTATTGAGTTTAAAAGTGCTATTTAGATTCCCACTAATTTATAAAAAAAAAAGTTGTTGATGCTTCATGAAAATTTAATATAAAGTTGTTTTGAAGAGCTTGCCTCTTAACTGAAACTTTTTGTTAAAACATGCAACTAGATTATCAGAAAAGTGCTGTATTTCTACACACAAATAAGGATTACAAGAGAGGCAGAGATCACACTTGATTTTTTATTCTTCTGGGAAGAGATGCAAAGGAAGATCGAATGAAATATTTTGCATGATTCTGAGACCAAAGTAAAGTATAAAGACTTAAAATCTGGACTGCGTAGCATTGCAATAGTTTCTTAAACTTCCCCAATTAATATATAAAAGAGACTGTTCCCAATTCTGATCTCACGTATTGTATTGGAAGTTTAGTGTGATTCCTCTGAGCTCTGTAAAAAATAATATAGATCAGAATCAGGCATAGGGAGCTTAGAAGTAACATCTAGCACAACTGGAAAAAAAAAGTAAATTTGTAAAGATTTTAGGAGTCATTTCAGTTATCTCTTCCTTCATCTGTGTCCTCATAGAATTATGGTGATATACAATTGTTAAACATGGCTGCCATAATGCAATGGACTGAGAAACAGTGTTAGATGCATGAGATTTAACTTTTCATTTTCTTCCATTTCTCTGATTTTAAAATAGTGCTTAAAATACTGATGCAATTTGAAACAGTGAACTTTTCCATAACTATATATGGCTGAAGCTTCTCCAAACATTCAAATAACATTTCTGTGAAGACTGTCCATATTTCCCCACTTTTTCAGGCATGCCATACTAATCTGACATGTTTATGTAATTAAAAATTTTTATTTTTTATGTTTCTACACACATAGAGGGGTTCCAGACAGGGTCTTAGAAAACCTGATGAAACTTTTTATCATAAAACAAATAAGAATCTAAGATAGCAGGGATTTGGTGTCTTTGCTGTAGCATGGCACAAAGAGTTTCTCATCCTTTCCTAGCAAATTTGTACTAGTATGCCTAAGGGAATCCTATTGACTTGTCTTTGTATCTGTTCCCTTGTAGAATAAATGTCAAGACCATAGTCTTGCTGTGTGTTTACTGGCTGTCCTTAAGAAAGAATGATTCATGGCTTTAACATAATCTATGTCTAAAAATGCCTCAAAACCATCAGGTCCCTCTTTGGTGTCTGTTTTAAAGATACCTCGAATCTGGAACTTTACCAAGACTTCAAATGACAGAAACATGTCTAGCATCATGTTGGCTGAAGAATACCAACACTTCTCAGTCAGAAACAGGACTGAAAAGGGGGGGAGCAAAAAAATTCTCTTTCAAATATGTCACAGTCCTCATGTAAGTGTATATATAGATATATCTTTTTGTGGAAGGCTGAAGTAGATTGTGTCTAAAGTTCCAGTTGCTTTGGTTATTTAGTCTACTTTTTATTATTCTTAATCTCTACAAGATACTGGATTGCAGAGGCCAGAAGTTGTTGGTCCAGTCATTATTTGGGTTTATCCCTGAAGTCCATAGAGCTGGAAGAGAGAAAATTAAGAACAGAGGTTCATGCAGATCAGTTCCATTTAATGTTGTGTGCTGTTGTTATGGTTCTCTCATCTGCAGATAAGGTAGTAAGAGACAAAAGTGGGTGCAAGTTGAAACTTTTTGATGGCTCTGTGTACATTTTAAATAATTTCATTACAGACAATATGTTTGTGAGGTGCTTACAGTTTTTGAGCAAAGAAGATAAATTTCAGTTAAGAAATAAATAAAGAGGGAACCAGTGACAAGAGCTAGCTTTCACATTAATCAAATGTCATTTTCTCACTAAGAACTACTATTTTACCTTTCTGCTTGTCTTGATATTTGCTTAGTAATAGATGGATTTGTTTTGAATAATAAATTCGTACAGAAGCACCCAGACATTTTAAATATACAAGAAACACTTCTCACCTTTTTACTGTGGATCACCAATTTTCCCTAGACACTGTCACCTACTGTCAATACCTTAGTATAATTGCAGTCCTGCCATAATACTGCTACAAGCCAGTAACAGTCTTTGCTTTGTTAAACCTGTCACTTTTGGCAGCTGTACTCTTTCTTCTGTCATATTTCTTTTCCTCAACTATCTGCTTGATGCAAATGGAAAAATTACCCCATCATTCAGTACAAGAAAGACATGGACATATTGAAGTTAATCCAATGAAGAGCCACGAAGATGAATAAAGGACTGGAGCACCTGACATGTGAGGAGAGGCTGAGACAGCTGGGATATTTCAGCCTGGAGAAGTGAAGGGGGTTCTTATCCATGTGCATAAACACCTGATGCAGGAAGTAACGAAGACCGGACACAGCCCTGAGCAACTTGCCTTAGCTGCCCCTGCTCTGAGCAGGAGGTTGGACTAGATGTGCTCCAGAGCTACCTTCCAACCTCAACCATTCTGTGATTCTATGATTTTCTGTGATTGATTGTCTGTTTAAACTAATAACAGAAAGGATATTGACATTTTTTATGATCCAAATAAAAGACCTAGCAATTTTAAAACTATTACAGAGGAAAATTTATTCTAATATTTGTAATAAAGGCAAATTTTCATTTATCAAAGTGCTAACTTACATTAAATTTATACAGTGGCAAATTGTAGAAAATTTTAGTATTTATATTAGGAAAATATAGGCTGAATGTGTCTCCCTCTTTGGAAAAATACCAATAAGGATCCTGAGAAAGAGAAAACCATGAGTCTCTTCATACCTTTATAGAGTATAAAATCTGTCCTCTTAACAACTTTCTTTCAAATATGTACCATGGAGAATTTCCTCCTCCCAAACAAGGAGTGTGAATCTTCCCTTGTCTGTGCCTAGGACACTTCCCTATACATGGTGTTGCATCTGCTCTTACTAAAGTCAAAATTATTTTTCTGTATGAAATTATTATCTTGTGGTTTTCAAACAAACACACGCACACACACACAAACTCCTCCTTGGTTTCTATTAAACCCTTGTATTCTACTCTTTCAGGTACCTTCCTTCTAGGGTTACTGCTGTCTTAATTCAGTGAAAATATTTCTCCTCCATGAACAATGATTCCTGTTGTCCCAGCTTCCATTTATCTGTGGGCAATACCTATTTCTCAGACTTTTCAATGTGTCAAATGACTATGCAAGCCCAACCACTACCCTCAGCAAGGTCTCTAGGGAGTTTGAAGTTACATGACACCAAGTAACTAATAGAGACAATGTGCTTTTTCAGACCTGTGTATAAATCAGTAAGGCTAAATAGTCGCTAGTTGCCACCCAGAGCAATAGGTAACTGCTAGTCTTAGTAATGATTGAATCCTTGAATTCAGCTAGAAATCTGTTAATACAGTAATATGTTGCATAGCACAGCTGGTGAAAGCACTTTCCTTTCTGATAATATGTTTTTTCAGTCATTTGTAAATGATTAGTGATATCTAAAATGTTGTCCCTTCAAGCAACAAATGAAACTTCTGACACAGCATGTCTGTGGACCCTAATTTGATGGGTCAATGTACAGTATTTCTGCTCTTCTCCCACAATTGTTTTCTGTTTGTCTTTCAATCTGAAACCTCATTATGAAAAAAGGCCTTGTACTGTCAGGAGATGAGAATAATTTCAGTGTAAAACCACCTTGATGAGACTTCTATGTTGTTATCAATTTTGATTTAATCTTTAAAATAAATGTCTTCAGAGAATTCTCTTATAAAGAAGAGAAAACAAGTATTTAAAATTATCTCATCAGGACTAATGTCATGCTGAATAATTACATTTCTGTGCAACTACATCAGTCTTCTCTTTTACAAACTTTTTCCCAGATTCACACAAATATTCACATCTCAAAGACTAACCTGACTTTCTAAAGTTCTCCAGGAACTTTACTATTTAACTATGCGTGCTTTAAAATTACTTAGGTGCATCTTTGTCCACATTTATAATCCAGCATTTATTAAGGAGAAGCAAAGCACCTTTTAACATTTCTAATGATTGATGATGTTAATATATGAGAAGACCCAAGCACAGTAAAATCTGAGATAATTGCTCCAAAAAAGTTCAAATGAGGGAATGAAGAGCAAAAGTTAGCTTTAATATTAAGTGGTTCACATACAACAACTAATTAAAAGTCATAAAAGTCAGAGACACAGCCAATGAGCACTGCAGTCTGTTACAGATTAAGCTTAACATTGTGATCCCATACTGTGACCCACAAAATCTGCAAACTTTACTAACAGCCACAGAAACAACAATAACAAAAAAACCTTTTCAATAAGCATGAGAAAATATGATCTTGCTCACAATGCATTACTAATTGATATTTGCTGCATTTGAGTTGCAAAAAGATGGGCACCATTGACTTACCATGTTGTTTAATAAAATTTGTTACATGCAGTAAAATTGTTTAATAGTATTTTTCATTTAAATTTTTTGATAGGTCTTATCTCACTGTTTAGGAGATGAAAAGCTTAAGTTCCAAGACTAAAACAACTTGACAGTGTAGTCATTAACTCTTCCTTTCATATGAAATTTGTTGTACACTAAAATCCCACAAAAATGAATGCACCAAAACCAGATGAGCGGAAGGGTGAAGCAGAAAGGTGAAGGGCTGTGCTGCTTTCACTGTTGCTGCACAGCTGGACCCTGTACTAGTCCAACATTAAGAACCTGTGCATGGCCCTCTCTTCCATTACAACGAAAGGGACATTATGTATTTTACTTGCTTGTCTGGAAGTTCTGGAGGATTTATCTGAACATATACATATATGTGTATTTGCATATGTACATGCCCACATCTACCTGTCTGGATTGCATTCATAGTAAGAGATGAGAAACAGAAAATCCTAGCTGTCTCGTCCCACTCGGCGGGTTGTGAGATGGGTGAATCTTTTTGATTCTCTGACGGTTTGTGTACCGACAAAGGCCGATGTCTGCTTGGCAGAGCCGCATGATCGGTAGAGTCACGATAATGACTCAGAGGAACAGTCTCACTAGCAATTTTATCAACTGGCGAATTCAACAAACGGACAAACTTAACAAACTGGCAAGCTCAACAAACCAACAGAGGCGATTTGGCAATGGAGCTATTTTCCGGGCAATCCGTCACAATTTATCCCAAACTTACATATATTGGAAGAGTGGAGAAAGAGAGAAGCGAGAAAAGAAAAGGAGAACAGAGGAGGAAAGAGAAAGAAAAGAAAAAGTATCACCACCCTTGGATCCCGTGATGACGATGACAGACATGGCAATCCTCTGGTGGTGGGCACCCACGCGCTTCCCTGGGGGGGTATGTCTTTTATAAGCTAATCCCCGCCTCCAGGCACGCCCCTTGAGGACTTACATAGTTCTCGTTCTAGAAAGTTCTCAATCTTCTGCACAGGCGCTGGGGGAGAGGGGTGGTCACGAGGGGTCTCTCGGGTGGTCACAAGCCCCTTCCTCTGATCAACTCTGTGTGACCTCTGGCCATAGATGGTCAGGTCTGTCAGAACCTGGAACCGCGCATCCTCCGACGCGCTCTCCACATCCCGCTCCACATCCGGCTCCCGCTCTCCCCCACCCAGTGCTGACCTGCCGTCGCCATGCAAATCGCACCTCACCTCGCCACAATGTTTGAGACATTAACTCTTTCAGTCTGTCACACTAGCACATGATTTATTTCTATATATGTCACAAGCCATGCTCTTAAGATGCCTATTTCTCTGTATTGAGTATAAACATCAATACTAGTGTGACTAGTACTTGCCCATATTTTAGACATGTGCAGTCAGAATCTCATTTGTCTGTTTGCTTAAGTAGATCTTATTCCCTTGCAATGAGCAACAAAAATGCCAGTTTGCTGGGACAAAAAAGACCAAAATAGAACCCTAGAAAAATTTTTACAAACTTCCATAATTTTTTCCTGCTTTTTTTTTTTTGTGTTGACGTATTTATTAATTTATTTTTAAAATCTACAGATTTTAAAATCTCTTTTTAAAGTGAAAACTTATTTTATGTTAAACTAAATTCTCATAAGTCTTGCTCAAATGATCTTGGAATTAGAAAGCCATTATTTAGAGACTGCGGCCAATTGAAATCTGTTGGTGCCTTTCAATTGATTTAAAGGAGTGTTATCCTGCAATCCTATTACCAAATTATCTGGGATATAACAAGCTTCCCAATGGAATCTAAACTTTCCATAAAAAATGTGAAAATGGAAGGAACAGGTAAAGTTGTTTTGAGGCTCTCTTTCTACTATATATTTTTCTATATGTTTTGCTTAGCTTTACAAAGTCATAGCAGTATCACTGTATATAACAAATACACCTTACTAGAAAGAAAATAAAATCACTATTGAAAATTACTAATTATTAAAAGGAACTTCAGAAATTTTCATGTCCGTTTCATTACTTGTAATATAACAGAGGTTGTGTAGCCAAGCAAACACATTCCTAGCAAATCCGGCTAACAGCCAAACTGGTTCTCAATTACTTTTAAGTAGAGCAGGTCTGAGGACAAACAAAACAATTGCCTAAGTATCCAGGTGCTAGTACTTACAAGGAAAGGACACTGACATAATTCAGGTAAGATTGCAAGCCAAGCAGTTTTCAGAGAAGAGGCATTTCTTACCCTTAATCCTAATACCTCCTCTGCATAAAAAGCAGTTTAATTTATCTTCTGCATTGTAGTTTTCCATAAATTTTTTAAAGGTCATAAAAAGATATCTTTAATCTGGATTGTGTGTGATAAATGTAGTGTTATTGCCTCAGGAGCAGCCTGAGCTCAAAAACTTGAAAGTATACTCTACTGTTTTTCTTTCATATTCCAATCAGTCATGATTCCCCAAATTTCAACACAATATAGCAATCAGATAATTCCTATAGAATAGAAGTAAATCCTTATGAGATAAATCTTTTATTTTAAATGATTATCATGTGCATATTCTTTATTAATAATTTCACATTCAAAATACACTTTATTAAAACACTTTAAAACCATATTTTATATTCCAATACATATAGTTTATATCCATCAAATATTCTTATATTCATGTATGTATATATTCTTTATATTCTTCATGTATTATTTCCATATTTCTTTATATCTTTATAGTACAGAAGGACTTATATAGTTTGAAGCATTTTAAGTATGTCCAAGACTAACTTCTCCTTCCCTGTTTTCTTATACTCATTGTTTGCATTATATATCGTGCTCCTGAAAAGGGTTTGCACCATGTAAACTGAAGGACTAAGAGCTGAAGCTCTATATCAGCTTAAGCACCTTAAGTTAAATGTGATTTGTCTGTTGGAAATATCTGTGAGATATACATGGATATCTAAGTTTTCCAGATGAAAAAGTTCTTCTAAAGAATAACTTGAAGTGCATCTCTGCACAGCATTCTGCACATCATTCAGCAAACCCACCAAAATCTTAAATTTAATTTTCCATGGGAGTGGAATCTATTCCTTACGGTGCCAATTTTTCAGTTGTTTAAGCACTGGTTTCCTGTGGCCCCAATCCTGACAAATTCTCCCTGGAGCACCAGATGCAACTGACCAATGAGAAATAGTGGGTGTTAATTTTAAAGGTTATATGTTTGGACTGAACCTGAAATCAAGAAGCTATTCCAAGTAGCTGTTTTGAAACTGAAAATATGTATGCCAAATGGACAAAGAAAATCACAGGGTTCAGAGAGACTGAAAAGACTGAAAACCAATGTCCCTCCTAAGCTTGGAAGAAGAAGGAAAAGACCCCATACATATCCAGATAACTTTTTTTCCCTCTGTACTTACCATTTCTTCTTATTTTATGATAATGTCCTACACGAGGGTATATAACACCTACAGCCATCATGAATTTGTCAACAACAAACTGTGTCAAACCAATCTAATTTCCTCCCATGACACAGGAACAGGCCTTGTGGCAAGAGACACAAAAGATGTCATATCTTGACTCCAGTGGGGTTTTTGATGCTCTCTCACATGACATTCTCTTAATCAAATTCAGAAAATGTGGTCTGGAGGAAGCTGTTGTAACAGATGTAAAAATGGTTCTAAAAAGATAATAATACCACTGTTTCGCTAGCACAAAGAAAGGATGACTAAATTAAGAACCTGTATCTGCAGCCATAGAATATTGTCGAGGTTGACCTGATAATGCAGGAAATAGCGCATTTATTAAATTTAAGATGATGCCAAGCTGGAAGAGATTGCCAGGGTTTTGGAAGGATAAGAATTCAGAAGAGTCTTAATGAATTGGGAAAAAGCTTGGAAAAATAGGATGCAATTTATAGGATATGCAAAAGAGAAAACGTAGGAAAGAATTGCACTTCAATTGAAATGATATATGTTGAGTAGGTAATATAAGTGGGTAACAGACCTGCAGATCAGAATCTGAGGAATGTATGCTAAATATCAGTCAACAATGTTTCTCTATTAAAAAAAAAGAAGAAAAAAGAAGGGCAAATAGCTTATCTATCCTATCCATTTTAGCTAAGTAAAGTGATCAACCTCATTAGACAGGTGAACTAAGATTCGACAAAGATAACCTAAAAGCTCATTAAAACTTTCACTTACATTTTGTCTATGCACCTGCATGCTGTATGATGTAATATGGATAGGACAATAAAAAGTGATAGGTTTATATATTATAATCAAATAATGGAGAAAACCTTCACCTATTTATTTCAAAATTATCTAACATCTATTTTTTAAAGATGTTGACTTAAAGAAAAAAAAAGAAAAGATAAATTGTATGTGGTAGTTATACTTCTTTCAACAGGCTTCAGGTCAATCTGTACGTTGAGGCAAAAACAGGTCCAATAAGCAAGCTTGGTCACTAGACCAGTCACCATCTCTATGGTTTTAAGGTTATCATAATTAATGAATTTTTTTTCAGTTCAGGCCATCATAAGTCATCATGGGAAAGCCTGCAAAGTGCAAGGCACCCTCTACCCTATGTGCCTCTTCAGTCCCATATTCTGGCCAGTGTTATGTTCTCAAATTCCCAAAGACCTTTCATGCTCTACCTCTGCACATGCAATGCTTGCAACCACTCTGATGGGCTAAAATACATTGTCCTAACATTATTTCAGACACTTTTCGCTGAAAGAAACACATCCAGAAAGGTAAAAGTTAGCAAAAATAACAAAAATATTTAGTACCACAGGGTGCCACAAGGAGCATCAATTATTATATAAAATGATCTAGCATCAATTATTATATAAAATGGATACAGTCTCTTACACCTGGCCTTGGGAACAGAGCATGGTCCTAGACCCTGCACATAAAAATAGCTTCAAAGTGTGTACAAAGAGCTTTAAAGACCTTTGGAAGAACACATATGAACACAGAGTACAGTGTCAACAAACAAACTATGATAAAAACAATTTGATTAAAACCACATAAGAATTAAGTTATATGCAGCATCCATTCCCCATACTGTAGGTTTTCTATGTAAGCCTAAGAGGAAAGGAATTGCAATAAAAATACTAAGAGAAAGAGAAAGCGCATACAGGGAAAAGGAAGTTGCCCTCTTCTCTTTTATTCTGCCTATGAGAATAGATTCTGGGAAAATTATTATTATAATCTGTTTAGTCATCACTGTCTAAAGATATTTAAATTAAGCAAAACAAAAGAAAAATGTGCTGATAAGAAGAGTTACAGAATTAACTCAAAAACTTGATTTATATCTTGTCCTGGTTTCAGCTGGAATAGAGTTAATTTTCTTCCTAGTAGCTGGTATAGTACTGTGTTTTGCATTTAGGATGAGAATAATGTTGATAACACACTAATATTTTAGTTGTTCTGAGCAGTGCTTACACTAAGTCAAGGACTTTTCAGCTTCTCGTGCTCTACCGACTGAGAAGGCTGGAGATGCACAAGGAGCTGGGAGGTGGCACAGCCAGGACAGCTGACCCAAACTGGCCAAAGTGATATTCCATACCATATTACGTCTTGCTCAGTATATAAACTAGGGGAAAGCTGGCTGGGGGGCTGTGGCTCGGGGACTGGCTGGACATCGGTCAGCGGGTGGTGTGCAATTGCATCGTGCATCACTTGCTTTGTATATTATTATTATTATTATTACTATTATTATTATTATTATTACTACTACTACTATTTTTTTATTTTATTTTATTTTATTTTATTTTATTTTATTTTATTTTATTTTATTTTATTTTATCTAAGTTATTAAACTGTTCTTATCTCAACCCACAAGAGTTTTCACTTTTACTTTTCCGATTCTCTCCCCCACCCCACCGGGGCGGGGAGTGAGCGCACGGCTGTGCGGTGCTCAGTTGCCGGCTAGGGTTAAACCACGACAGTCCTTTTTGGCGCCCAATGTGGGGCTTAACAGGTTGAGATAACAACAAATCTGACCAGACAACGTTAGAACAGATTTGGTATAAAAATTGTATTACCTTGATAGTTGCTGGTCACGATCTTCATTAATTTGCTCTCAGAGTTGTTGTGTTTTTTCACAGGGTTGTGTTATGTAACACCTTACTTGCAGTATATGTTCCCTGTTGTGCTGTTTGTCACCTCTGGCAGCTGGGTCAAGGTCATAATTTTGCTGTACTTTGTAACACTGGCTTATGATATGATAAAATGGCTGGTCATGAGACTAATCTCGTATTTGTGCTTGTCATTGCTGTCATCTATGTACTTCAGGAGCCATCTCTCAGAAAATATTAATGATTACACTTTGTACCTTTTCTCCTCAGAGAGCCAATTTACAGGGGAGACACCTTCCTTCACCTTCCCCTTCTGCTCCAGGCTAGTTACAATAGCTATTGAGAATTTTGAATATCCTTGGGATGTCCAAACCAGCATGTTCCTATTGCTACGTCTCCTGAATGTGTTTCAGGTCTTGTTTAAGGTTAAATAACTATTTAAGAATAACACCCAGAGATCTGCCCTGAGGCTGGGTAGTTATGAGTGGCAGAGTATGTGGGACAGTATGGACAAGTACCTAGGATGGTGGGCACCTCCAGTGTTTTGGAACTTCACCCCTGAACAAGTGCAGAATCCTGAAAAACTAGTAAAATATTGGGGAAAAGTATACTATCACCCTGTCAATTCCAGAGAGACACAAGTCACTGCAATGTTCTGGGGCCTGGCCCATGCCTACTGAGCCCTGTTCAACACTATTCAGTACCCTCAAGAGGAAGAGAAGGTCTCTGGATCTGACAAAAAAACAACAGGCACTGGGGTTACTCCAACCCCCGCGACAGGCACTGCAGCTATTCCAACCCCACAACAGGTACTGCGGCTACTCAAACCCCCGTGACAGGCACTGCAGCTGAATCAGAGAACCAAGAACCAACCCATGCCGGTATCAGTTGCCCTTATACATAAGAAGAAATTGGATGCAAAAGTCAGCTCGTTTAGTAAGGAATGATGAACAAGGAGGGCCATCATGAAGAGGAAGAGGAAGAGGCAGGACTCATAAGCGAGGCGGTAACCACTCGATCCCTATCCCTGAGTGAGCTGCAAGATATGCGAAAACATTTCAGCCATTATCCAGGTGAGCACATTGTCATCAGGCTGCTCCAATGCTGGGATAACAGGGCCAGTAGCCTGGAATTAGAGGGTAAGGAAGCCAAGCAGCTGGGATCCCTTTCTAGGGAAGGGGGCATTGACAAAGCAATTGGAAAGGGGCACAAACCCTCAGCCTCTGGAGGCGACTCCTGTCAGATGTGAAGGAAAGGTATCCCTTCAAGGAAGATGTTATATGTCAGCCAGGCAAATGGACCATGATGGAGACAGGTATCCAGTACCTGAGGGAATTAGCTGTGCTGGAGGTGATTTATGATGACCTGAACAACGAGCAGTTACCCAAAGATCCAGATGTAGTCAAGTGCACACGACCCATGTGGCGGAAGTTGGTGCAGAGCACACCACTGTCATATACCAACTCATTGGCAGTAATGACCTGGAAAGACAGAGAGGGACAAATGGTGGATGAATTGGCTGGCCAGCTCTGGCAACTCTGGAAGAGAAAGTTTCTCTTCCTCCCTATGGGTCTGCCTGTTGGCTGTGGAGAAACTGTCCTGGAAGGTCCAGCAATTCAAAGAGGATATACCCTACAAACAGGACATGTACAAACCACTATCTCAGCTATTAGGAGTCAGCGTTCCCCTGCTCAAGAGAGAAGATACAGAGGGTACACACCATGGGCCACCCTGTGGTTATACCTGTGTGACCATGGAGAGGACATGAGGAACTGGGATGGAAAATCTGCCTCAACCCTAGAAGCACAGGTTTGTGAGTTGCAAGGAAAAACAATCACACAAGGGGGTTCTTCCAGGAAAATTGCTACTCCAGTTTCCAGGGGGCAGTTCCCCAGACAGAGTAGAAGGGCTGATCCTACTTCTGATCTTAATAAAGCGACTTCTGATTCGTGTTTACACGAAGTGAGTAACAAATACTATGACCAGGACTAGAGGGGCCCTGCCTCCAGCCAGGTGGAGGAAGGGATAACCGAGTGTATTGCACTGTGTGGATTCAATGGCCTGGCCCATCAGACCCAGAGAAGTATAAGGCTCTAGTGGACACCAGTGCACAGTGTACCCTACTGCCATCAAGCTATAAAGGGGCAGAACCCATCTGTATTTCTGGAGTAACAGGGGGATCCCAACAGTTAACTGTATTGGAGGCCGATGTGAGCCTAACTGGGAATGAGTGGCAGAAGCACCCCATGGTGACTGGCCCAGAGGCTCCATGCATCATTGGCATAGACTACCTCAGGATAGGGTATTTCGAGGACCCAAAGGGTACTGGTGGACATTTGGTATAGCTGCCTTGGAGAGGGAGGAAATTAAGCAGCTGTCCACCTTGGCTGGTCTCTTGGAAGACCCTTCTATTGTGGGGTTGCTGAGGGTCGAAGAACAACGGGTGTCGATCGCCACCACAAAGGTGCACCGGTGGCAATATCGCACCAACTGAGACTCCCTGATTCCCATCCATAAGCCAATTCGTCAACTGGAGAGCCAAGGAGTGATCAGTAAGAGTCGTTCACCTTGAACAGTCCTATATGGCCAGTAAGAAAGTCTAATGGATAGTGGAGACTAATGGTGGACTATCGTGGCCTGAATGAAGTCACGCTGCTGCTGAGTGCTGCCATGCCAGACATGCTAGAACTTCAATACAAACTGGAGTTCTATAGGAGAAGTTTCAGAAACTGCTGAAGAAGGTGAATCAAGACAGTTGCAGAGATGAAAGCTATACAGCTGGCTTTAGATATTGCCAAACGAGAAAAATGGCCAGTAGTTTATCTCTATACTGACTCATGGATGGTGCCAAATGCCCTATGGGGGTGGTTGCAGCAATGGAAGCAGAGCAACTAGCAGCACAGAGGCAAACCCATCTGGGCTGCCGCATTGTGGCAAGATATTGCTGCCTGGGTAGAGAACCTGGTTGTAAAAGTACATCACATAGATGACCACATACCCAAGAGTCAGGCCACTGAAGAACATCAAAACAACCAGCAGGTGGATCAGGCTGCTAAGATTGAAGTGCTCAGGTGGATCTGGACTGGCAACATAAGGGGGAATTATTTATAGCTCAGTGGGCCCATGACACCTCAGGCCATCAAGGAAGAGATGCAACATATAGATGGGCTCATGATCAAGAGGTGGACTTGACCATGGACACTATTGCACAGGTTATCCATGAATGTGAGACATGCGCTGCAATCAAGCAGGCCAAGTGGTTAAAGCCTCTGTGGTATGGAGGGCGATGACTGAAATATAAATATGGGGAGGCCTGGCAGATTGATTTTATCACATTCCCACAAACCCTCCAAGGCAAGCGCTATGTGCTTACAATGGTGGAAGCAACCACCGGATGGCTGGAAACATACCCTGTGCCCCATGCCACCGCCCAGAACACTATCCTGGGCCTTGAAAAGCAAGTCTTATGGAGACATGGAACCCCAAAGAGAACCAAGTCAGACAACAGGACTCATTTCCAAAGCAACCTCATAGACACCTGGGCCAAACAGCATGGTATTAAGTGGTATATCATATCCCCTATCATGCACCAGCCTCTGGGAATATCAAAAGATGCAATAGACTGTTAAAGACTACACAGAGAGCAATGGGTGGTGGGACATTCAAACATTGGGATACACATTTAGCAAAAGCCACCTGATTAGTCAACAGTAGAGGATCTGTCAATTGAGCTGGCCCTGCCCAATCAAAACTTTTACATAGTGTAGAAGGGGATAAAGTCCCTTTAATGCACATAAAAATTATTCTGGGGAAGACAGTCTGGGTTGCTCCTGCCTCAGGCAAAGGCAAGCCCATTCATGGGATTGCTTTTTCTCAGGGACTTGAGTGCACTTGGTGGTTAATGCAGAAGGATGGGGAATTCCAATGTGTACCTCAAGGGGATTTGATTTTGCATGAGAATAGCCAATAAATTAAATTGTATGATGTTAACTGCTATATTAAATTATATTTAATATAATATTCATTATGATTAAATAATTATATTTTTATTTATTTATTAGTAACAATTATGATTATTTAAATGCCTTTATTTATTAGTTTATTAATTATTTATAATAATTTGTATGATTATTTATGATGTTATTTCTAATATATTTGATATAATATTAATTTATATTTAATATAATTGCTCTACTAAATTGCCATATCTGAGACACAGAAGTCTATGGGGCCAGATGGGATCAACCCAAGTGTGCTGAGGGAGCTGGCGGAAGGGGTCACCAAGCTGCTTTCAATCCTTTATCAGCAGTCCTGGCTAACTGGGGAGGTCCCAGTTGTCTGGAGGTTAGCAAATGTGATGCCCACCTACAAGAAGGGCCAGAAGGAGGATCCGGGGAACTACAGGACTGTCAGCCTGACCTCAATGCCGGCGAAGGTTATAGAGCAGATCCTCTTGAACGCCAGCACACATCATGTGCAGGACAAGCAGGTGGTCAGGCCCAGTCAGCATGGGTTTATGAAAGGCAGGTCCTGCTTGACCAACCTGATCTCCTCCTGTGACAAGTTGACCCACTTAGTGGATGAGGGAGGGAAAGGCTGTGGATGTTGTCTATCTAGACTTCAGTAAAGCCTTTGACACCATTTCCCAGGGCAATCTCCTGGAGAAACTGGCTGTTCATGGCTTCGATGGGCGTATGCTGCGCTGGGTAAAAAACTGGCTGGATGGCCGGGCCCAAAGAGTGGTGGTGAATGGACTTAAATCCACTTGGAGGCCAGTCACAAGTGGTGCTCCCCAGGGCTCAGTATTGGGGCCAGTTCTGTTTAATATCTTTATCAGTGATCTGGATGAGGGGATCAAGTGCACCCTCAGTAAGTCTGCAGATGGCACCAAGCTGGGCAGGAGTGTTGATTTGCTGGAGGGTAGGAAGGCTCTACAGAGGGACCTGGACAGGCTGGATTGATGGGCTGAGGCCAATTGCATGAGATTTACCAAGGCCAAGTGCTAGGTCCTGCACTTGGGTCGCAACAACCCCATGCAATGCTACAGGCTTGGGGAAGAGTGGCTGGAAAGCTGCCAGGCAGAAAAGGACCTGGGAGTGTTGGTAGATAGCCAACTGAATATTAGTTAGCAGTGTTCCCAGGTGGCCAAGAAAGCCAATGGCATCCTGGCTTGTATCAAAAATCATGTGGCCAGCAGGACTAGGGAAGTGATTGTCCCCCTGTACTCGGCACTGGTGAGGCTGCACCTTGAATACTGTGTTCAGTTTTGGGCCCCTCAATGCAAGAAAGACATGGAGGTGCTGGAGCGTGGCCAGAGAAGGGCAATTAAGTTGGTGAAGGGTCTAGAGTACAAGTCTTATGAGGAGCGGCTGAGGGAACTGGGGTTGTTTAGCCTGGACAAGAGGAGGCTGAGGGGAGACCTTATCGCTCTCTTCAACTACCTGAAAGGAGGTTGTAGCAAGGTGGGTGTCGGTCTCTTCTCCCAAGTAACAAGCCACAGGACAAGAGGAAATGGCCTCAAGTTGCACTAGGGGAGGTTTAGATTGGATATTAGGAAAAATTTCTTCATTGAAAGGGTTGTCAAGCATTGGAACAGGCTGCCCAGGGAAGTGGTTGAGTCGCCATCCCTGGAGGTATTTAAAAGACGTTTGGATGAGGTGCTTAGGGACATGGTTTAGTGGTGGTCTTGGTAGTGTTAGGTTTACAGTTGGACTTGATGATCTTAAAGGTCTTTTCCAATCTATACGATTCTGTGATTCTGTGATTCTGTGGTTGAGTCCCTATCCCTGGAGGTATTTAAAAGACATGTAGCTGTGGCACTTAGGGACATGGTTTAGTGGTGGAATTGGCAGTGCTAGTTTAACAATTGGACTAGATGATCTCAAAGGTCTTTTCCAACCTAAACAAATCTATGATTCTATGATATAAAATTATATATCATCAATTCTATAGTGGCTGTATGCCATATCAATGGTATTACAGTAAGAATCACCCAGATTAATGAAGAATGAACTTTGATGAAACCGAGCAAAGCACAGTGATAATGGAACCAGAAGTGGCTTCAGCATGCAACAATCCAACACCACACACCATCTCTCCTGCCCTAAAGGACTCTTATGACAGATGGAGCCCAAAGTTATGGACTAAATTAACTCAGTGGACATTTCAGAGGGATGGCCATGAACTAAGGGAATGATATCTGTGCGTATGTATCAAAAGACAGGAAAGATGGTAGTGATTAATTGGAATGTATTGGAAAGTGTGGGACTTGGGCATGACGTAGAAGGTATAGAATAAGGGGTGGATACTGTCCTGGTTTTGGCTGGGATAGAGTTAATTTTCTTCCTAGTACCTAATATAGTGCTGTGTTTTGGATTTTAGTATGAGAATAATGTTGATAAAACACTGATGTTTTAGTTGTTGCTGAGCAGTGCTTACACTAAGTCAAAGACTTTTCAGTTTCTCATGCTCTACCGACTGAGAAAGCTGGAGGTGCACAAGATGTTAGGATGGGGCACAGCCAGGACAACTGACCCAAACTGGCCAAAGGGATATTCCATACATTCCATATGACATCATGCTCAGTATATAAACTAGGGGAAAGCTGGCTGGGGGGCTGCTGCTCGGGGACTGGCTGGGCATCAGTCAGCAGGTGGTGAACAAATGCATCATGCATCACTTGCTTTGTATATTCTTTTATTATAACTATTACTATTTTATTTTATTTTATTTTATTTTATTTCATTTTATTTCAGTCATTAAACTGTTCTTATCTCAACCACAAGATTATTCACCTTTACTCTTCCGATTCGCTCCCTCCCCTGTCCCACTGGTGCGGGGAGTGAGCGAGCGGCTGTGTGGTGCTCCGTCACTGGCTAGGGTTAAACCACAACATATGTATACACAAAAATGACTATTTCATCCATGAAAAATTCAAACCAAAAATAGGTTATTTCTCTAGGAGCTAATATGCTTTAACTAATCAACTGCCTCTGCATGCATAGTAGCAGACAGTTCCGGAGCATCAATTAAATTGATGCATGAATGAAAAAAGGATGCTGGTATGTTTTCCTCATCTTAAAAAAACATAATTCTCAGAAGAAGAAGGAAGGCAAAAATAAAACAGTAGGAAATTAAAATATTAAAGTGCTTGTCACTGATACTAACATCCAGTGTCATCCTTGCTAAATCAACAAACAGTAGATCTGAAGCATAAATATTCTGCTTCCTGGTAAACTAAAAAGAAAAATACAGTTATCAGCAATGCACTTGTGTATTTTTCTAACATAGTGTTGTTTATATGCTTCCTAAAGGGTTCTCACCCTGTCCAGTATTTGTTCAATGGGATGCAAAATTGCTGACATATAAACTCAAAAAATGAAATCCTTGACGTTACTCAAACAGGTGCGGAAATGAGATAAATTTAGCAAAACACTTCAAGGCAGCTGTGCCAAAATGAATACAGTCTTTTAAATTCTTTGTTAATGCACTAATGGACATGTCCACCAAATATCAATCCTGTGGCTAAAACCCCACACCTTACATTGTGGAGCTTAGTTGATTGAGCATAGGCAACTTGCAGTAGAATAGTGATCTGTCATGAAAAAGCTTTATTCGAAGAAGGCAAAACAACCAGGAGAAATAGGTTTAGTCAAATAAACTAAAAATAGTTATTAACAATTTCCTAACTTGATTACAGTTTGATAAAGAAACATATTCCACTCTTTAGTCACTGAGTTATGTACTAAAGCTTTAAGTGAGATGTAATTTAAAGGGATACACTTATAACTGTCAATATTGAAAATTCTGTGTTTATGTATTAATTAATTAATTAATTAATTTGGCTTTCTAAAGGAGAAGAGCATTTTGGGTCCTTCATTGTAATATGGGCCTGCCGCCCAGAAAGCCAACCGTATCCTGGGCTGCATCAAAAAAAGCATGGTGAGGAGGTCAAAGGACGTGATTGTACCCCTCTACCCCACTCTCGTGAGGCCGCACCTGGACTACTGCATCCAGCTCTGGAGTCCCCAGCACAGGAAAGACATGGACCTGTTGGAGCAGGTCCAGAGGAGGGCCACAAAAAAGATCAGAGGGATGGAACACCTCTCCTGTGAGGACAGGCTGAGAGAGTTGGGGTTGTTCAGCCCGGAGAAGAGAAGGCTCCAGGGAGAACTTACTGTGGCCTTTCAATACTTAAAGGGTGCTTATAAGGAAGATGGAGAAAGCCTTTTTACCAGGGCCTGTAGTGACAGGACAAGGGGCAATGGTTTTAAACTGAAAGTGGGAAGGTTTAGACTGGACATATGGAAGAAGTTTTACGATTAGGATGGTGAGACTCTGGAACAGGTTGCCCAGAGAAGGTGTGGATGCCGCATTATTGGAAGTGTTCAAGGTCAGGTTGGATGTGACTTTGAGCAATCTGATGTAGTGAAAGATGTCCCTGCCTGTGGTGGGGGGTTGGACTAGCTGATCTTTGAAGGTCCCTTCCAACTCAAACCATTCTATGATTCTATGTTTCTATGATTCTATGAATATATACCAAATGTTTAGGGCCCTACTCATTAATTCTTATACATTACCATTACAGTAATTATTCCCTAGAGGCTGTTGCCTTCAAGAGTTTCATGTTGCTGGACCAAATTCTAAGTTATTTTTCTGTTAAAGAAACAACTCCAGCCGTCCTGTCAGGAATTTTGGAAACAATGAACAAAGCAATTTTGAAAACTGAATTTCAAGAAAGCAACTAAATCTTACTCTCCTCTGCCATTTGGTCTCTCCAGGAACTGAAAGATTGCCTCACTTGTTCTGTATTCTCCAAAATTACTACACTGCTGCACAGCTTAGCATTGCATCTCAGCTTCATGATTAGAATTCACAAGGATCACTTAATCCTTAAGATTAAAAAGCAAGAAAGGATTGTTCTTTTGCTGCTGCTTTCAGAAGCTCAAACCCATCATTCCTTTTGTGTTTCATTGCCACCACTATAGTGGAATATAGGTACATCTGGTAACCACTGTAGTAGTAAACTGGGTATGTTGGAGAGCTGGTGACCAAAACATAACTTGTTGCCTAGTTAGACTGATGATATAAAGGATGGAAAAGTGTCACTTGTTTCTTCCATGACTGTAACCAGCCTAAGTTAAAATTGCCTAGTTTAATAATTTATCACAAAGTGTTAGTTCATCTAATAAAACTAAAGTTAGGAGAAATTCAACAGAAAGGGGAGAAAAGACACAATAACAATAAACACTGGAGGCTTTCCCCTCTTTTGAATTAATTTTGTGTCAGCGGGGTTGAAATAGTTTTGTAAGTTAATATTTTTTAACACAGGATCTTCACACATATCAGGGTGGGGAGGGGAGAAGCATCAGCTTTTCTAATTTATCTTTGATTCACCTCAGAGACCAGCTGCTATTGAAAACCTAATCATGTGAAACAGTTACTTGCCTCTCTGGGCTCAGAAATCCTGTTTTGTAACCAGACACGTACCACAGATTGCCTGAATTTAAATAAAATGAAGAATGGGTCAGCATAACAGTCACTTCCAACATTAGTGCTCTTGACCTGAATCATTCTTTCTTGAAAGCTTATTTCCCCTCTCTGTTTCTTAGGGTATCGTGTCACCAATTTACATATCTTTGCTTGTCCTGACATTCACTGTTCTCATATCTCCATTTAGGTGATCAGTTCTTGGCAGCTATCTTAGGATGTTTACGATCACCAGGATATCATCAATGGTAAAACCAGAATTCAATCAAGCAGCAAATTTACAGTCTGGATCAGGCTAAGCAGATTAGGTCCCTGCTCCATAATAAGGATGTGAAGGGTTGCCATAGATGAACAACATCAAATGCAGTTCTTGCCAATGAATTTTCATTCGGATTCAGTGGTTCTCGACACTAAAAGCTGACTAAACAGCATGTCTTTATTTATATTCCGTAATGGGAATTTTAGAAAAGCATCCAGTGTGTATTGTATGGGCTAAAATACATTTTGCCTTTGTCTTCATAATGTAGGGTCAAACTGCACAATGTAATCAGAGTGCAGTATAAGTTTAAAGGTAAATTCAGGAAAGATGATTGAAGGAAGCAAAATCTTTTCTGAGAAGCTTTGATACACTCTAATCTGACATCATTACAATCAGAGCATACAGTACATGCTGGGTTTGTGGTAAAGGCTTGATAGTATGATGAGGACAAGGGTTGGAAGGAAGTTGTTGACATTAGTAAAGGATGCAATGCTGTAAGCAAAGTTAGGGGAGGGGTTTGCATGGCAGGAAAAGCACAGTTTTGTGAAGCAGATACTGCCATGGCCATCCTAGAATAATTTGCTGTCTGTGAAGCTATGCCTGTTGCTCACTCAATGCCAGGAGGGGCCAACGCTTTTGAAATGGTATTAGTTGTTATACAAGGATGATGTGGTATTGCATAGAAACACGTGGATAGAGTATTTGTTATAACGTCAATGTATTCCATCTTTTAGAAAGGGTAACACTCATATGGTGAATCAAATCTCTGAAACAGCATGGTCATTTACTGTGGTTGGTGATGGCAGTCTCCATTACAAGTGGCAACACAAAGGAGTCTCTAGCTAAGTCTGATGAGACTCCCTGAACTGCTGCTCTGGTGAATTCTTATAACCAGTTGGCCCATACCAACTGTGGCTACTCAAGTTTATGCATTATCTGTTTCTGTTGGCTAGTTTAAACTACACTCATTCATACCCCAACTACTCCATAGCCTAACTAACGTGTATGAAAATATTGCAACAGACTGTTGTATGTGTGCATTCCTGACTACTTACAAATATTTAATCTATGCACAGTTTAGTCAATTCTGCAGCAGAAAGAACCTCCAGAAGTCCCTGGGACAGCCAGATTCTTCTCCCAGGACATTTAAGTATACAAAGAAAGTCTATCAAAGAGTCTATCCAGAGCAGGGACTGCCTGGGGGCAATCTCCAGGGTTGACTGAAATTCCCACCTTGAGAACTCCTGTAACAGTAAGTCAAACACATTTCTGTGAAGATGGTTAGAACTTCAGTTAATCACTTCTCTCAAGTGACTTCATTGTCTCAGAGAAGTTTCTAGACCACCCAGAGAAATGATGACTAAGTGCACTAGGTATGCACACAAGGACAACCCTGATCCCCAGCTACACTACGATTGTAACCATATAGAAAACTTGAATTCTGTGCTGATATTAGAATTATGACTTAAAATCCAGAGATTTTATGAGAAAGGACATGCGAAAGGAGAGAAGAGGCTATCAGAAGGAGAGTCTCTCATGTCTTTGCCCGTAGCCTGTCCCATGCAATGTTTCTGTTGCACATTGTCCCCTACCCCACCCTACTCCCTTAACCAGTCATCATCTTCTGTGCTACATCACTTTACCTAAGCAATGCTGTAACCCAGCTGAGCTCACCTTATTGTCCCATCTAAAACTCAGTGTCATTCACACACAATCAAATATTGCCTAAGTGACTAGGAGGACACAACTGAGAACAGTGTTGTGCTGCTCCACTGTGGGCCAGGTTGGTACTGTTGCTTAAGCTATTGGCTTTATAGTCAACAGAATATAAAAAATATTTTGTGTGCTGTGCAAACATTCCTCCAGCTGGATGTCAAAACATTTTTCAAGAGGTTGGTGCAGAGTCTGTTTTCTATAGCCTCTGCCATACTCTTATTATTTGAAAATTCAAAGGCTGAAAAAAGAAAATTATTAGTTACATTCTTCTGCCAGTAAGGACAGCTACTCAGGACTTGTCTAAAAATATGATAATTTTCCTGAAGACAGCTGCTCGCCAAATTAGATGACAATTAATTAACTCAATACACTCCCTACACTCCCTAGTTTGAACAACCTCCAAATCTTGGTCCCATTTCATGTATGTGTAGTTTACCCTAGAATATTTCTAACGGTACAGCTCAAACATTTGCAAGCCTCCAAAGCTGTCTTTTAAACTGCTTCAAGGGATCTCACTTCAAATTTTCTGACTTTAGATTAACTGATCTTGGGAAGTAAAAGACAGGTCCCTGGTGAGTAAGAAAAGGTAGAAATATTAGTCGGTATAATATGGCTTAAGTTATCATGTCACATGAACATCTACTGCTGATCTTCTCATCTACACTCCCTTTTAACATACTAGAGAGAAATAGGTTACTCAACAGAGTTCAGAGGTTCAGATTAGGCATCTGCCGTAAGATAAAATTAACTGTAACTTAAAAGTGTCATTTTATTTCCTTGGCTATAAAACCAAGCTACAAATTAGCTCTGAGGTAATCACATGCAATATAGATATATAAAGGTGACTCAAATGGACTCACCTTTAGTGGTGAGAACATATGTAGACTGAAAGCAGACAGTTTACCATCAGAACTCAATTCTTGCAAAATCTCCTTCAATAAATCAGTTAAATTAGTAAAACTGTCTCATGTAGATTTGTTGCATCTATTAAGGTGGCTATTCCTGTACTTTTGTTTGAGAAGCTTAAAACACTAGAAAGCTGTTATTCAGCAGCTCTTAGAAGAAAAAAAAACAAACCCTAGGCAAACTGATCTTTCAAAAAGGAATTGCTTTTTGAAGCAAATTTGATACCTAAAGTATCTATTTTTATTAACTTTATGATATAATATGCTTTAAAAAATCATTATTCCCTCTAAAAACGTGTCTTGTAATGAGGATGATGCTATTTCATTTTGTGATGTTTACAGTAAAAAAAACAGATCAAAACTTAACAGATACTATGAGGAACTATGAATCTTTCTGTCTTACATACTCAGAATACTATTTCCAAAGTATGATAAACTGATTTTGTATGGAACAAATAAAAGGCTACATTTCAGTGAGAACTATTGTTAGGCCAAATTTCATTTTGCAACTCTGGATCAGTTACCCAGAGGATTATTTAAAGGAAAAGGGAGGGAAAGAATTGTATAATGGGAAAAGAATATTATTCTCTTTTCCCTCGCCCTACTAAATGAATCAACTTACTATAAAAATCTGCCATCTGCTGTTCTGACAAAAAAAGGTAATATAAAAATTTTATTCTACAAAGTAAAAAATTTGAAAAGCAGATAAAAAAAGGAGGGAGATAGGACCAATCCATCAGGACACTTGGTACATACTTCACCAGAAAGGGAAAATCTTCTGTTATACATAAAAGTTATGTGGGCAATCTCAGGCATCGTACTCAAAAAGTAGTTCACATTTTTAGCTTCTTGAAAGGCTTTTCAACAGTGATGCTAGTGTAAACAGAATCAAGTTGTCCAGCCTTTTCTGCTTATTCTTGTGCCTGCTTAGGTGTTTGTGTAGTTTTAGAGAAAACTACCTGGAAACTGATTTGGGTAAAAATTCACAGATAGGTTGATGCAGTATTTTTTAGTCATAAGAATTTCTTCATCTTCCCCTCTGACCCTTTTACCTGAGCCAAGTTAGGGCTGCATAAACACTTTTGCAGGAATAGCATGAACCAGAAGAGAATGAGAAGCCAGAACGTTGGGGAGTGATGTGGTGAAAAGGGTGTAGTCATGTAGGTGACTGCTGCTGTTCAGTGTACATCTGGGGCCTTGGATGCTTCAGTCTCCTGCGTGGAAGTACTTAGTTGCCAACACAAAGACTCACAGAAATCACAATGTTGAGCATTAGGTCAGAAAACCAGCCAAGAGAAAATTCCAAAGAGAATTGTGCCTGAGAATCTTTCCATTCTGTATATTCACTTATCTCTCTGGACTTACTTACCTCTTCAGAGCTATCACAAGGTACCTCTTCAGAGCTATCACAAGGTACCTCTTGGCTAAAGCGGGACAGGACCTGGAATGAGTTTATCCATATGTTTTGGGTTTTTCTGTTTTGTTTTTCCTCCTTTGAAAACTAAGCTAATTGAGGATGGAGATGCCGGTACTGCCTCTTGAATGGCAGTCTACTGGCAGAAAACTTTTGGAGAAAGAGGAAAGCAAAGTTTGTTCGTCTCCTTATATTGAGGAAGACTAACACATTTCTACTACCTGCTGGAGAAGTCCCCTAGTACCAGATTTCAAACTACAAAAAGAATATTCAGCCCTGGGCCATTTAGAAAAAAGGAAGAAATGTAGAAAAAAGAAGAAAACAACAAAACCAACCAAACAAATACCACTACCCCCCAACTACAAATCAACAACAACAACAAAAAAACCCACAACCCAGTGAGGCAGCTACTCCAGAAGAGATTTCAGTCTCTGGCTTCCAGCTAGACAGAACAGCCTGCCCTGGTAAGAGCAGCTAAGCTATGAAAAGAAGTGGAGTTTGAGATCCTGTGGTTAAATAACTGGAAGTGCTGCTGTTGCACCATTTGAGTGGTTTTGATTTATTACTCCCAAGGTACTAACTCACCCTCTAGCTTACAACTCCAAGTTGTGATGCTTGATTCCATTTCAGAAAACATTTAGGCACCAACATTCTCTACTGGACCCAGCCCAAAGGCCAGAAAACTTTGCTATACTGGTTTCTTTTGCTCTCTCTTTTCAATTTCTTTATGAGACCATTTGATAAAAAGAATAGAAAGCTATATAACAGATGGCAAGACAAAGAAAGAACAACAATGGTTTAAAAATAATTGGGGACTAACTCTCTTTTATTTCTATTATGGGTACTTACTTTATGGTAACCTGCATGAAAATAATTCTCTAATGAGTTGAAATCTTTAACTGTGATCTGAAGTGTTTTTATCACATCATTCACTTACTGTGCTATCTCTCAAAAAGAAATTTTCTTCATTCATACTCAAAGGACAATTCTTCAACAATTATTTATGCCCACTACATACTCTATATGGTAATAATAATAATAATAATAACTTTGTAACATTTTTCTCTGCTTGTCACAATTTCAATGAAATCATGCAATGACAAAAAAAAAAGTTATTACACATCTTATTGGCCTCTCTGTCATGTATAGGAGTAGAATCCAGCTACCTTGTATATGACCACAGGTTATGGCCATTAGGAAAATTGTCTGCTCAACACTTCTGAAAGTATTTATGTTTGTAAAGGCCATATTTGAACTACCCAGCCAGAATCTTGTAATCCCCTGTGTTACTTTATATTATGCTAAATGGTATTTTAAAACCCTAGGAAAGAAGAAAAGGAAGATCCAAATCTCAATGTTTAATAGAAGAAAGTTTGATCATTTTTCTTTCAAACTGCATCTCCTTTAAAATATTGCATTATGTGTTTCAAAATTATCATACAGATAAAATAGGAAATACTTAACAAAGGAAAAAAAATAAGATCAGAGATCATAGTTTTGACATTATGGTAGTTAATTTGAACAAATTTCTATCCATAATATTTTTAAGCTCATTTTTATGCTTTGAAAAAAAAAAACCCACATAAACTTGTTGCCTAAATACTGTTTTCTGGATTTGATAAAACAGATTTCTGTTCCATTGCCAGACAGAAATATTCCATTAAAGTTTATGGTAGTGGCATATTAGGTAATGATATTTACAATTTAATTTTATTGGAGCAGCAAGAAAATAATTTACCTCTCGCAAAAAAGGTCATATCTATTGAGGCAGTCTGCAGTACAAAATATGGAAGGATAAGCATCACCGTGAACAATTTATCTTTTCAAAATTAGTGGTAAGACTAACTTAGGAGAAAGTAGAAATTTTTCTGACCACCTTCAAAAAAGGAAATTCTCCTGAATTGTTTCTAAAATTTTAACCCCTACTATACACAATAGTCTCCTCTGGTTCTGCCTCCTCAGTCTATCTTACCTTTTCTTTCAGCTTTTCTTCAGGGCTTCATTCAGAATTTCATGCTATATTTCTAACAGAAAAAGACAGTATTAAGAAATTTAAAGTTATTATGCTCCTCAAAAATATTCAGATGATGATAATAATCTTTCTAAACATATATTTTTCAAACTACTGCATTAAATAGCAGAATTAATAAGAGTCATGTAACTGTTGAAATATAGAGGGCAGAGCAGAGCAAAAGAGTAATTTAATACAAAATATCATCACATCAGACTCAGGAAAAGCTGAACCTTGACTAACATTTTTTCTACTAGTTTTAGTATGATTAGAGTTTTGCTCAAAGCATTTAATGAAAAATAATCATGCTGACCACTTGTGACAGATGCACTCGACCTCTTAACCAAACTGACAGTAGTTTGGTACATGCTCCAAATGAGGTAGAGGCCCGAGCTGTGGCCGCACCAAGAACTCCTGTTTCCAATCTGTTCTCTGAGAACCCACAAAGAAGCTGCGTGGCACAGAGAACATTGATGCCTAAGAGCTTGGAACACCGATCATGCATGAATAGTGGGTGGCTTTTCCAAGACTCATTTATCAAGGAAAAAAGTAATTTGTGGGTACCTGGAACTTCATGCATATCTTTCCTATCACATGTAATTTGGCTACAAGCCAATGAATTTATCTATAAATATGACAGTCTAAGTGAGTCTTCTTTGATCTCTCCCTGCAAGGCAGCGTGGCTGCATGGCAGCAATCTCCCCTTGAGCTGGGACACGTCTGAAGGTTGCTCCTCGAGGAAGAGAGACCCTTTACCAACGGCAGATCTTTGATAAGCAACCAATATAGCACATAACTTTGTAGTATGGTAACTTTGATTTTGTCTTGGTAACTTTGATTTCATGCTGACAAATTTTGCATATATAATCCCTTAGACATAAACTGTTGTCCAAGTCTGAGACTAAGATTAGACCTAGCCACACCTAAGCTCCATCAGGAGTTTAGAAAACAAGGGGGTCTACGCTGAACCTCATGACTCAATGGGAAGGTCCTCTGTACCCTTTTGTATCCCTGATCTCTCTGTGAATCATTCTAACTCGAGTGTCACCCAGTTTTCCTTTGTACGTTTCTTCCATGCAGTAATTAATAAAGTGAACCTTGCTGTTGAACTTTGTTAAGGCGCACTTTTACAACATCATATTAAACCCACTTTTGATAATACCTTTGAAGGTGATTTTTTAAGTGACCTAAATCACTGATTCACAACACCACTTCTAGTCTCCAATATATCCTTGATAGATCAGAGAATATGAAGGCAAATCATAGAATCATAGAATGGGTTGGCTTGGAAGGGATCTTTAAAGGTCATCTAGTCCAAACCCCACTGCAATGAGCAGGGCCATCTTCAACTAGATCAGGTTGCTCAAAGCCCTGTCCAACCTGACCTTGAATGCTTCCAGGGATGGGGCATCTACCACCTCTCTGGGCAACCTGTGCCAGTGTTTCACCACCCTCATTGTAAAAAATTTCTTCCTTCTATCTAGTCTGAATCTACCCTCTTTTAGTTTAGAACCATTACCTCTTGTCCTATCGCAACAGGACCTGCTAAAAAGTTTGTCCCCATCTTTCTTATAAGCCCCCTTGAAGTACTGGAATGCTGCAATCAGGTCTCCTCGGAGCCTTTTCTTCTCCAGGCTGAACAACTCCAACTCTCTCAACATTTCCTCATAGGAAAGGTGTTCCAGCCCTCTGATCTTTTTTGTGGCCCTCCTCTGGACCCGCTCCAACAGGTCCATGTCTTTCCTGTATTGAGGACTCCAGGGCTGGATGCAGTACTCCAGGTGGGGTCTCACCAGAGCAGAGAAGAGGGGCAGAATCACCTCCTTCAACCTGCTGATCACGCTTCTTTTGATGCAGCGCAGGACATGGTAGGCCTTCTGCACTGTGTGCGCACATTGCCGGCTCATGTCCAGCTGTTCATCCACCAGTATCCCCAAGACCTTCTCAGCAGTGCTGCTCTCAATCCATTCATCCCCCAGCCTGTATTGATTTCAGGGGTTGCCCAGTTCATTCTGAGAGCAGACAAGTTTCACCCTTTCAAGGAGTAGATCAAGATTTGCAAAAGAGGTCTTTAGGTCTTGTGTAGCTTGGATAGGAATTAAACCAATGGAAAACTCTTGAGAAAAGCTTAAAGCAGGCAGTCTGAACTTTCCCAGGTGTTATTAAATGGTCTTGGTTAACTCAACATAACACTGTTGAGCTAAAATAAGAGTGGACTCTATAGCACCTGGGAAGCTTTTATAATGAACAACAAAGCAAGCTCTCACGCATTCTTTCCTCCTTCCTTCCTTCCTTCCTTCCTTCCTTCCTTCCTTCCTTCCTTCCTTCCTTCCTTCCTTCCTTCCTTCCTTTCTTCCTTTCATGCAAGGAATAAAACCTTGAAGAAAAGTGGGAAAACTGTTATCTGCCAGCTGTCCCAAAAGCCTTGGGAAGAAAGTGAGTTTAATGTGGTCAGTCAGAGGATCACTGTTGATCTATTTCTTAAGTTTAAGAGAAATAATTGATAAATAGAGAATAAAACTAGAATGTAAGATGAGAGGATGGTGAAGGGATGTAGACTTGTGACATAACCCTGGCAGACCTCCAGATAGGTTTTGTGCTCTTATGAGAGGAAAACATCTTGCTTGCTTGTTACTTAGGGTCATAAGAGCAGATTAGAGTCTATTTAATGTGGGCATATAACCTGCATGTAAAATAAAGCACTTAAGAAAAAGACCCTCCTGAAGTAAATGCCTAAATCATTGATTGAGGTGGGAGGAGGTACGTGTCTCTGAGAGCTGCCATAAGATTTTGCCCTCCTAGCCTGGCTACTTGCCTCAATAGAGATGAAAATAAAAGTCCTATTTGGTACCTAATTTGGGCAGTCCAGTTCCTGTCTTGAGTCTGTGACTTTTAATAAATAAAGATTTTTAATAATAAAGTGCTTACTGAAAACCATAGGTCTTTTACTTTTATATTTGTAACAGTAGAGAAAGTTGCTCTGTATCAAAAGACGGATCTGCATTACCTTGAGCAGGGCAGATGCTCTTAGAGTTGTAAAGCATGGTGGGATGTAAGGATTTATACTTTACAAAAGATAAGAAAAATGGAAGGCAGCCTCTCATTAAGAAGACTATATGAAGAGTAAGGCAAAATAGGAAGACTTAAAAATCAACCAATTTTTTACCCAGCTGGGTAAAAAAAGAAAGCAGGTTTTTTTTAACAAAACTGAAATATTAGATAGCATTGCTCACCTTTAAATTCTCTTTGGTAGAAAATAAAATAGGCTGTCACTATGGCATATGCTTCTAGCATAGGTAGTGATAAACTGTATGCGGCTGTAGTCTTCAGCCTTTATTAGTTTTATGCAAAAAATATCAAAGCTAAACCAGGCTGTTATTTTTGTTTTCACCTTATTTTCTGGTATGCCCATTGCTAAAGGTTGCTTATGGTGTTTTTTTACAAAGGTAGCAGAGATCAGGAATTTTATTCAAGAAAAAAAGCACATTATACTTAAATTTCTTCCCCTATAATTTAGCATAAATATAAACAGAAACATTTACTGACTAAAAAGTGAAACACAATGGATTTTTTTCTCTAAATATAAGCACTGACTGTTTTCTTTAAATTACTGAATAGCTATGTACAATAAAAAAAAATCCTAGATAACAGTGTTAATTAAAATTTTAATTGTATTGGTATGAATTACCAAGGGCAGAAGAAAAATCATATACAGAACACTGCTTGATGTTCTGGGTTTCTTTTTTCTTCTTCTTCTTTTTGCTTTTCATTTTTTTCCCCTCTGTTCTTTTTAACTGTTTCTGGAAGCTCATTCAGCTAAACTGGAGAGCAAGAGCATCCCCTGCAGGAACATTTCAGCTCACACTGATTTTCTGTTTTCTACAGTGTTTTTTCTTCTGTTAATTTGTATTCATCTTGCATGGTGCACAGTAATTTTGTCTAGAGAATTAGAGAGGGATGGCTATTGCAGTGGTAATAGAATTACTATCAGTGTTCTAAGCTGGTAAAAGGATTGTGAGTTTCAGTCAGAGGATTTAAAAACACATGCTGAAATGTATATTGGGATCTTTTTTCTGCAGCACTACTTAGAGATGTATTTTTCTTTGGGTTTATAAATGGGATCGTTTAAAGCCAGGAAATGTTGCTAAGAAAGCTGATAGTAGAACTCTCTGAAAAAAGACCTTTAGGTTTGTACATGATAACAACACAGAAATGTACACACCTGCATATACACATTCTGAAGTGATCTAGTGGTCTCCTCGTGCCCTTGAATTCAACGGGAACTGTGATTCATTGAGTACAACAGTAGTTAATATTTGCTATTTTATACCACTCTTTTTTTTTCCAATATGTGCTTTCTGACTTAATCTCCCCAACTTTATTTAAAAAAAAGGGAAAAGAGGAAAGGTGTCATCATTAAATATCAACATATTACAGACATGGCCAAAAAGTCTGACCCATATGTTGCTTCAGTGAGTGATTGTATAAAAATGCAGTAAATGTGGACAGCAATTTTCAAGTCCTGATACAAGTGCTATGCATTTTATAATATTCTGAAGGTAACACTTTAATGAGCACAGATATAGTATTAAGTTTTAGTAATCTATTTATGTTATAAAATTCAACAATAAAAATCAGACAAATTATATCTTTTGTTCTCTGGAGGTGTTGATATCAGCTGTATATATTCTACCTATAAGAACTAAAACGTAAATCTGTAAATCCGGCTTCAGCATAAGATGCCAGAAAGAAATTTGTACTATTTCATTTCATTTCTGCAGAAAGATCCATCCTCCCAATCCAACTGAAACTAGAGATCCTTAGAAATTTGTGCTCATGCAAACAACATGAATCAAATTACTTCATGTTGGTTTAAGAAGGAGAAAATAATTGTGGAATTGGGTATTTTTGTCTCCTTTCCCTGAACACGTTAGAAATCCAAGGTCCCATATACAGAAGAATTTTTGTATTTAATATTCCTCATTATAGCAGTGCCTGATAATGATCTGGGACTTGAAATGGAATCCAATGAAATCTACAGTTTGGGGTTTTTTAAATAAGAAGTAGAATAAGGACCTCAGTATGTCCTGCAGTTCTTGTTCTTTGTTCTGTTAATCTGGCCTTTTCTCAGTCCTCATTTGAAAAGCTAGAAGACACCCATTTGTATCATTTATTAAAGAAGCAAAGCAGTGTTCTTTCCCTCACAGACAGCTGGTAGTAGTTAGGGGCAAGTCTATCCCTTGTCCATTTTTGGTTCATTAGCATTCCCTGCACAGAGTTTTGAAACCCCAGCGGAAGAAGAGCTGTTTGAACCCCAGCTTCCCATAATACACAGCAAAGTGTGTACTACTCTAATGAAGAAAAGAGTTTCTGTTATTTGTGTTTAAAAGAAAGTATTGGTTTTCAGACCCTTTTGAACCAGTCCATAATAAATTCTCCTGTCCCTGAGATATAGCAAATGATGAGCAAGTCTTTAGGAAATTGAAAAGTTGAGAACAGTTCCTAAATCCCACATTAGTTTTGCCTTAGACGTCATATCTTTTTATAGATATAGCCCAACAATTTATAGATAAAATTTTCTTTAAAATTTTTCTTTGACTTTCCTCACTGATCTGCTGAGATTTTACACAGACTCGTGCTATAAACAGTAATTTGGGGTTAACATGAACTTCTTAGTTCACCATTTGTGATCTCTAGGCAGTAGTCTATCCCATTATTGGACCAAAGAATATTGTCCTTTTGCACTCAGAATTTTGTGGTATTGTCACACTGGGACCTATTTCCACCATTCATCCTATTACAGACTATTTTGGAGCTTCAGGCTCACGGGCAAAACACGCCAAATTTTCAGATGAAGTTTCTTCTCTGACAACCTGTAGCCATTTGCTGATGTGTTTATGCTGTTCTTTGGACTATGGTGTTCAGTTTTCTCTCTTGCGTTTATTCCCCTGCTATATCTAAGAGAGAAATAACAAAATTACTTGGAGGCTTATTTTCTAAGACTTATCTTGATCTGTGATCATTATAGTATCTCTTCATTATATCTTTTCAAGGTATATTTAAATTTTTTTGGACATGGATAGTCAAAACTGCACACAAAAGCACACTTGAACTACCTCCTTAGGATTTTTCATTTCCCCTTTACTGTATATGCTTCCTTTATATATTCCAATATTGTCAGGCATTTTTTATGGTCACATATCATTTGTTTCCATTTGCTAGCCTCTTCCATTGACAAAATTGCCAAGCAACATTATTTGATCTATGTGCTATAAGTATTTTAAATAATTTAGCAGTAGCACACTTACCTGCTGAATCTATTTATATGTTAACCTATTTAACTGTCTCGGAGGCTTTTCCCTTCAAAAGTTAAAATGGAATTTGCTAGCTTGCAATGTAATTTTTAGGCTTTCATATTCTATTCAATATTCACATCTTCTTTCATGCTTTTGCAGTTTTCTATTGACAAGAATTGTAAAATATGATTGTGCATTGTGCTGCATTAGTAGCAGAGGACTTCAGATGTTTAAATGTAGATGACTAGTGCTATTTGAATGCCCTAGGGTATCTGAAAGACAGTCTGTGGAACAACCTTTCTGGCCTGGCAGGTGGAGGTCAGTTGGCTTACTTTAAGAGGTCCACTGCAGAAACAAAGTTGATATTTAGGTAACTGCATTTAGAAGGATCTTAAGGAAAGAGTTCTAATCTTAAAGGTGTCACCTCAATCTTAACTTGCCAGGTTGGGTTTGGATCCCCAAAAGCAGTATGTTTTCTGGAAGAGACTTTAAAAGCTCTGCTTCTTCCTCCTCAAGTCTCTAAACTGGAAAACAAAAACATCCCTACAAAATTGGACAAAAAGACCATGCAATCCATTATCTTGGCTCTGGCAGTGAATGACAGTGAATGACTAGTAAAGATATGAAGGGAAGGGTAATAGTTTCTTCCTCAGTCTACCCTCAGTACACTTCAGTGATTTGCAAACCAAGGACTTTTTGAGCAAAAAGTGAGGTCTTTTTATTCTGTAGGCACTGATACATTTTTCTTTCATGGATGTGATTGTTTACCTGGAAACAATTAACATGCACAAAAAAAATCTCTTTACAAATCTTAGTAGTGACTGATGCAATGGTCTTCTATGGCAGACAAGTTCAACAGGGAAATTATACCTAAATATGACTGAAATTGGATAAGTCATTGTGGAGAATATGACAGTTTATAGTCTTTCTTTAAGCAGTGTTTAGCAAGAAGGCCAGGTGGTGGTACCATTTTGGACAGCCTCAGAGAATGATCTGTACTACTGTCATTTAGAGAGGTAGATTCTGGTTTGAGAGACAGGTAGTTCCAGCTGTATGACAGATACAAGTTACTATTTCTGAAGCTCTTAGGGATTACAGAACCCTGTAGCACATTAGAAATCCAGGAGTGTAATGCACCTGTTTCTAGTAGTGAACTGACGAGATCAGATACCTGTCACTGATCCAGACAATATTGTCAGTTCCAGGCCTCAAACAAGCATCCTTGTTCTGCTGAAGAAGAGAAGGAGCTGTTCCATGCTGGAAAAAAATCAAATATTTTATTCTGACAGGGTTTGGTTTTGCTTTGTTTTTTCTTGCTTAAAAAAAATTCAGAAGCTTAGAATCTTCACAGTGGTTTCAGGGAGGAAGGATTAGTGCAGGCTGGAGGAGGGGTGCTGAAACACACTGTCAATTTCCTATTGTTTTTTCCTTTTTTTCTATAGATATCACCACCACACAGATGTAAGCACTACTAGTAAAGAACACAATCTTTTGTTGTTAGTTTCCTCTTTAACTTTGTGTGCTGGTTTTGGCTGGGATAAAGTTAATTTTCTTCATAGTAGCTAGTATGGGGCTATGTTTTGGATTTGTGCTGAAAACAGTGTTGATAATACAGAGATGTTTTAGTTACTGCTGAGCAGTGCTTACACAGAGTCAAGGCCTTTTCTGCTTCTCACCCCACCCCACCAGCGAGGAGGCTGGGGGTGCACAAGGAGTTGGGAGGGGACACAGACGGGACAGCTGACCCCAACTGACCAAAGGGCTATTCCACACCATATGATGTCATGCTCGGCATATAAATCTGGGGGAAGAAGAAGGAAAGGGGGGGACATTCGGAGTGATGGCGTTTTGTCTTCCCATGGAACCATTATGCATGATGGAGCCCTGCTTTCCTGGAGGTGGCTGAACACCTGCCTGCCCATGGGAAGTAGTAAATGAATTCCTTGTTTTGCTTTGCTTGTGTGCACAGCTTTTGCTTTCCCTATTAAACTGTCTTTATCTCAACACATGAGTTTTCTCACTTTTACTCTTCTGATTCTCTCCCCCATCCCACCAAGGGGGAGTGAGCAAGTGGCTGTGTGGTGCTTAGTTACTGGCTGGGGTTAAACCACGACACTTTACAAAGTGGATAAAAACAAACAAAAAACATAACCAAACCCAAAACCAAAAAAACACAACAACAAAAAAACCACATACCCAAACAAACAAACAACCCCCCCAACCTAGATATTCAAGAAAGTATTTTAACTTAATTTGTATTGATTTTGTGGTTTTAACAGCAATTAAGTCTATATTTTCCTAGCTGAGTTTAAAAAATATTGTGTCTAATTTCACTGTTTCTAATGAAGAAGATATATTTGTTGTCTTGAGCCTTCAGGAATAGTGGCAAGACTTTTAGAAGTCTTTATGTCAGTATAATTTAGGATAGCACTCTCTTAAATTCTGGGTTTAGATGATTAGCCCAGTGCAGTAACAACTGTTTCCTAAATATCTATCAGTTGTTAAAGTTATTGGTTGTATGTAATGAGTAAGTGGCTCATAGGCTAAAATGCTGATGCCTCTAAAATTCATGATGGCAGCCACATTAACTAGAAAGTCACTTGGCTCAAGTGGCTTTTTCTTAAATATTGAACTACTGGGGAGGACAATATCTCCTGTGATAAGAATATACAGTAGTAGACTGAACTAGCTTTGCATTTAATTTCAAGGCAGTATATATGATTTATTCCTATAATTTTAGAAATAGAAAAGCTAGCATATTTTAATATAAATGATCAACTCTTTCTTTTTTCTCTCTCAGTAAAACCATACTGGTTACTGACTAGGCTTCTGAGTGCATAAAAAATTACTAATTTTAAATGTTGCCCATTAGAAGTCACCTTCCAAATTCCAGGACAATAATACCTTGGGAAAAGCAGAAAATTCAGATAGGATGTCTCTTCCAAATAATGCTTCAGCTTTGATATATATAGAATCCATAAACTTATACCCAAATAAAAATACAAATAAATACATATATATACACATACATATGTGTGTGAAATAAGGCTCTGCAATATATGTCTTCCAGTTCCTCAGCATCTATAATAAGTAATTACAAATAGAATCACACAGAATCACAGAATCATATAGGTTGGAAAAGACCTTTAAGATCATCGAGTCCAACCATAAACCTAACACTGCCAAAACCATGTCTCTAAGCACCTCATCCAAACGTCCTTTAAATACCTCCAGGGATGGCGACTCAACCACTTCCCTGGGCAGCCGGTTCCAATGCTTGATAACCCTCTCGTTGAAGAAAAATTTCCTAATATCCAGTCTAAACCTCCCCTGGCGCAACTTGATACCATTTCCTCTCGTCCTATCACTTGTTACCTGGGAGAAGAGACCGACCCCCACCTCTCTACAACCTCCTTTCAGGTAGTTGTAGAGAGCGATAAGGTCTCCCCTCAGCCTCCTTTTCTCCAGGCTAAACAATCCCAGCTCCCTCAGCCGCTCCTCATAAGACTTCTGCTCCAGACCCTTCACCAGCTTCGTTGCCCTTCTCTGCACATGCTCCAGTACCTCAATATCCCTCTTGTAGTTGAGGGCCCAAAACCGAACACAGTATTCGAGGTGCGGCCTCACCAGTGCCGAGTACAGGGGCACGATCACTTCCCTAGTCCTGCTGGCCACGCTATTTTTGATACAACCCAGGATGCCATTGGCTTTCTTGGCCACCTGGGCACACTGCTGGCTCATATTCAGGCGGCTGTCAACCAACACCCCCAGGTCCTTCTCTGCCAGGCAGCTTTCCAGCCACTCTTCCCCAAGCCTGTAGCGTTGCATGGGGTTGCTGTGGCCCAAGTGCAGGACCTTGCACTTGGCCTTGTTAAACCTCATACAATTGACCTCGGCCCATCGATCCAGCCTGTCCAGGTCCCTCTGCAGAGCCTTCCTACCCTCCAGCAGATCAACACTCCCACACAACTTGGTGTCATCTGCAATACTCTCACTGTGTGCCCTATACATATGACCCATCAAGTCTTGTGCATAGAGACCTACTCTACTGGACCATGTCAGAGATTTGATATCTTTTGCACTCTTGGTGCTCTACTGCAGCTTCACTCCTACTCTTGCACTCCTTTTGTTGATGCCATAAATGCTTCAGGTTTCAGCAATGAGGTAAATCAGGTGTTTAAATTTCCTTCTGCTCTGGTCAGATATACCTTAATGCTGCTACTGTGCTACAGATACCAAAGCTAGCTCCAAGCAAGCTGACATATTTACACAGCACACTGAAATGCAGAAAATAAATACTCATTGAAATTCTTGGGAAAAAAAGACTCTTGTTTTAACATACAACTGTACCACAGGTGATCAGCCTTAAATGTTAACTTGTCCAGTTTGTACACGAGTAATACAGATAATACTTTGCATCTGGTTCCTGGTCTGGTTTATTTATATTTCCTACCCACTCTGTATGGTAGACCAACATTAACATCATGCCTACCTTTGACAGGGAACAATAAACAAGATCTTAATACATCTCACGTAGACCTTAAATTTATAGCTGTAAAGCAGGCTCTGAACATATTGAAGTGAAAGCTGCCATTCTTATTAAAAGACTGTTTATAAGAATATGCCTCCTGGTATAGAAAGGCACTAAAACTAAAGAATCAGTGGTACACTTTTTTTGTAATCTTAACTTCTTTAGTAAGTTTTAAAATGAGTTTTACAAAGAGTCATATTTAAAATATTTTAAAATATAATCACAGAATAAGTTGAAATATATTAATATTAAATAAAATTTACCTCTGTATTGGTTTTAATTTTTAAGTTCTTACCAATATTAGAACAGAGAGCTTGGCTTTTTTACATCATGTATTGGAAATAAAGTCTAGTGCAGGCACTAAAGCCAATTGCAGAAATAAAATAACTGGAGGCAATACTGGTATTGTAAAATACCTGGCAGTAAAGTAGCTCAAAATGGTAATGTATTTAAAAATAAAATAGGTTTTAGTAACATACATTAGAAACACAAGGACAGAATCATCTAGGGTATATTGAGAGTTAGTCAATAAATTATAACTCTTTTTTCTTATGTCTAGTTCTTGGTGTTTCCAGGGTAACATCTGTATTATAATTGTCATTGATTTGTATGTTGTTTAATTAAGTAACCAGTTTTAAGTCACTAGGACTATTTCATGTGATCTTGAGTACTGTAAATTAGCTACAGGTAATCGTATCCTATGTGCCTCTAATGTATGTATGTGTCATACCAAGTGGCAGAGTAAGAAGTATTTTACACAAAGAAGAAAAATTTCCACCCCTTCATGAACCACTGAGTAAATTGATGACTTTTGTTCCTTGAAATATTTCTATTCCGTAATAATCATATCATAAGAGCATTAAGAGCTAAACAGTCTTTGCTTGATTAGTCTGTTCTAAACACTTTAAATCAATTGGGAATGTATAATAGAAGATGTGTAGAAAATATTGCCCTTATAGGGATACTCTTATCAACGTCCTATGTCTACTTTACCTGTTTCTTTTTAAATATTTACCTTTCCATTGACATGTTGAAACACAATGTTGACAACTATGATTGTGCTAGACAATGAGAATCTTCAAGCATCAAAAATTGTCCCGCTGTCTTTCATGTGTGTGTTGGGATGTTTTTATTTGGGGCGCTGCTATGTAGCTTTCCTGTTTACTTTTCAAACAGTCCCCACTGAATTGAAATCAAAAAGGTGTATAAAAACATTTTGTTTTAAAAAAAAACATATTATAGTGTATCTCATTAACTACAATAAAATTCAGAATCTGTAATTATTAAGTAGCTGTTCAAGTCAGACACAGTAAGCATGCAAGACATGTTGTCTTGAGAAAGTGGTTGTCCAAAGTAAGAGAGTGGCATGTTGAAGACTGTAATTTCTGAGGCTCAGAAAAAGTACAATAGGAGTGTACAAATAAACTGTCTGCCTCTGAATCCAACAAACAAATGTCTCTGCATGCAGACATGTTTCTGTGCAGTGGCTCAAGTCTTTTCATTCAGTAATATCAAACAGATCTTCAGCTTAAATATTACTTAACACCTTTCCTGCTAGAATTCAAAATACTAGCCTTAGGATAAGGTATCACAAATCTTTAAAGATATTGACTATTTTCAGTAAATCACTTTTTGAAAATAAAATGTAAAACATCATGTTGATAGAGAGAACCATGCCTGGAAAGTACATAGTGTTTGAGATGTTAAATCTTTCTTAATAACCCCTGCCAACTAAATCTGATAGTAGACTACATTATCATGGATCCTGTTTTCCAAAATAAAGGAGGTATCTGCAATTAAATAGCAATAACTGTGATACAGTTTAGTGCACTGTATATAAAACTTTGCATATCTAGTCAGCAGGCAGAATCACTTAGATGTATTAAACCAACACTATGAAACCATTAAACCAAAATGGGAGTAATGAAAAACTTTTCTGTACAGTTATTTTTGCCAGGGGAAAAGGGAGTTTGGTTCATTTTAACTGCAGTTACGCATAGGCGTTCTGCAGAACGCACAGGTGTTCCCTTAACTAGCCATCTAGAGCTAGTTACAAACAGCCCTATAACAAAAGAAAAGAAATAGCTATTTCCAGGCTGTGATTTATCTTACCCTAATATTCAGGCCTAAAATAAGTCATATAAATTGAATGCTAGATACTCTTATTTCCTTCTATTGACCACTCTCTGAGCCAGATAACATGCTTAGGTATATGTTTATTTTACAGATGTCTTAAGTCATTTTTAAGGCAGACTATTTCCATCACAGGTATCTCTGTTAATTCTTCCCCCCCCAAAAAAGGAATTGGTGAAAAAAAGCACCTTTCAAAGACTTCAGAACAGAATATATATACAAATATATATGTAATTATCTGTAAATATATATATAATTATTATTTTATATTATATTACTAATGAAATTGCAGTATTATTTAAATGGCCAAACTGTTTGACTCTGTTTGCTTACCCACGTTAGCCATCATAAGCATTTGCACGACATCATACAAGAGATAACTGCATGCAGTCTGGAGAAGGCTATACCTGCAATAGCTGTACAGTAAAGTTTCACTATTCTGAGTGTTTTTGTAGTAATGTTAAACTATTTTTCTTGACAGGTTATGAGTAGAGAATTTATAGTAATTAGCATACATCCACTTTTTATATTGATGTTCTTTAAATTATATATTCACATAATAATGAATAAGGGACTCAAAGAACATTCTCGTAATGAAAAAATGTTTCCCCAAGGTAGTATTAACTACAACTTTTTTAAGCAATGTATAGTTCTTGTGGAGAGAGTTCAAATGTAGTTTAAAGAAAGATTTTATCTCATTATGTTTCTTTATATTTTGGAAATTGCTGGAACACATACTGCTTTGGTTAATATAGTAGAAAAGAACTGACTCCTCCCTCTCTCTCAATACATCCAATTGTCCCTGGGTTACAAGACACATAGTGTCAACTTATTCCTTATTAGCCTGATTTAGAACTGGGATTCAAATACGTGTAAGTGACATGCAACCTACCTAAGCTGCTGAAAGTTAAAGGACAGGCTGGAGCTGTTCCATTTTGTATAAATAACAATTGGAGCCACAGCTTCAATCTGACTCGTATTTCCCAAGCAAGTGTCTTAATCACTGGTGTATAGAGGCAATCACTCATTTGTTCTGGCCCAGTGAATATTTATTTATTTAAAATGGAACAGCTCCAACAAGAGAGACAGAGACTGATGTAGTGTGTTTTAGTAGTGGGGGTAATTACATAACAGAATTTATGTTAGTCAATAAATCCCTGCAACAGGAAATCACAAGATAAAACTATTACAAAAAGTCTGTCATACATTTAGACAGTTGGCAGTTCTGAGAAATGGCACTCTAGCTGGAACATATTTCTTTTTAAAAACAGACTCCATCAGAAATGAAAGAACAGCTCTGATCATACTGGTATTTTAGACACAGAAGTACTGTACTACCTCTTTCCATGATCCCTAATCCACCAAGGGAAGACATAGGATGGGACTCCGAGCACTTGGACAGTAGTCTTGATTCTAGCCAGAATGTGGTGCCTAATCCTAAAAAAAAAAAAAAAAGAAAAAAAGAATTCACTCCTCTTTTATTCAAAATTTGTCCTGTATATTAGATCATTAGCTCTTGAGGAAATAAGACTGTCTGTTTCTCTTTCTACTTTAATAAACATGCACCAGATTAATGGATGTTGGTTGAGGCTTTATATACTATGGTATCATAAATAATGTATTTTGTCAATCTACATTAATAAAAATAATGCACTGTCATGAAGCATTACAGTATTTGTAAGAATCATAGCCCTGTCCACTTAAATTACTGACATTCATTTTAAACGAAGAATTAAAATTTGTTTACATTTTTTAAAAATGTAGAACAAAAACAAATTTTGATTTATAAGCATTAACATTATTGTTTATTCAAGTTGCCTTTTCTGCAAGCAAAAGATGTTTTGCATCAGAGGAGGGAAATAAAGTCATCCACTACATATCATTTGCTTAACATGCAAGTTCACCATTTTTGCAAAATAATGTACAATTTTTACAGCAAACCCACAGTTTTCTGAAAAAAAAAAAAAAGTAGAATTTTCCACAGTTTAGTATTTTATAGTTATATAACATATAAAGCAAAAATTTTAAAAAGCATATAATATTTTCAGATACTTCCATGCAAACATGAGTTGTCATAAATTTTGTGACCCATAAATGCTTTTATTCCTATGCTTACTGCTTATTTCACATGACTGTGCTTTCAAAACCTTCCATTTTCCTTTTTTTTTTTTTTGGCACAAATTTAAAAATAGAGATTAATACCAGATATGACACAAGTATGTTTTTTTTACTCCTCCTCCCAAATACCTTTAAATTTTACAAAAATAACCCCCATTATTTTACCTTAAAATAACTGTTTCAGGTTTTTATTTCAAATTAGTATTTATAGAGGAATGCTAGACAGACACTCGAGTTTAATGTGGCTGTGGTAGCATATATTTCTCTACATAGGACAGTTGTAGACACATATAACACAAGCAAGATCCATGAACTACATATTTGTATAACTGAGAAAGGACTAAGGAATCAGTTGATCACAATGACAAATTTCACCCAGGTCAAGACTGATAAATAATCATATACATTTCACAAAGGAGGGGACGCCACAACCCAAAACTTGCTATCATATTTAGAGATCTTGGCTGACATTGAAAAACAAATAGACTTTACCATATGAATCATGTCCTAATGTGTGATTAGACCTTTCATCCAAGCATTTTGACACATTTCATTTGTATTACAAAAGTCAGTTTGGAGGATGATTAAATCATTCCCGTTTTAAGATCTCCTAATCAGACCAGTAAATTCACATAAAATTTAAAGTATTTGATATGCTGGTGAGAGCATAAAAAGGCCAGAGGAAAGATTAAATGCATCCATTTATGATAGAGATGTGCTCCTATCATGCAGAATGCCTGATATATGTAGAAAGAGGTGTCAGAAATAGAAAGTACTAAGGCTCTGAGAATTGATCCACATTGTAAGATTTTCATAAATGTGTCAGTTAAGGTGATAGTACTGAAATACTTTTAGGAACTACTTGAAATAGGTTGAATTTACATTTTTATCAAGTCATTTGCATATCTAGGTAGGTTAAACAGAAACAAATATTATGCAAAGAAAGTTAAGCTACATGCAGAGAACTATGCAAAAAGATGAGAGAAAAATGCAGTAGTTTCAGTGTAGGCATGTTGGTTCTTGTAAATTACTGCAGTATCTGATGTAATCAGAATGTGAGAATGATTTAAGATGAATGATAGAGACGAGACTGAATTATGTTTTGGAGAATAAAGGAAATTAATTAACTCTTGCATCACCATGTTTCACTGAAGCTTATGCGTAACATTGAGATGTTAAAGAAAAGGTACTTAATACACACAGGCTAATTTCCTGTTTCTCCCCACTAGCAAGTTTTTCAGGTGACATAGAAGCACATGGTTTATGCAGGGGGTTCAAGACCACAAGATGATGCAGCAATTTATTCCATAAGAGTTTAAGCTGTTGGTTGTGAAGGAAGCATTTCGAGATACCCCAGGTAGTGATGGCATCTGTGAGCTGGAGTCTAGTTAACTGAACGATAATATAAAATTCAAGTAATGATACTGTGGGCAGTACCAGGCAATATTAACAGTAGAATTGATCTACAATTTTGTCTTGCAATTTCTCTCTTAGAGTTAAGTAAAATGTGCATTTATGGTTATATTAGTAGGTTTAATGACACCACCAATGGTTTATTTCTTCTTCTCAGTGCCAAAGATCCAATTTTCTTGCTACATATGCTGACAATGACCCAACATCTGCTCTTAACTTTCCATCGAACTTTGGCAATTGAGGGCACTGACCTAGTCTGAGCTCTCAGATGCACTTTACATTCCTATAAAGAAGCTTTAAAGGAGTTTGATCATTTTAGACTACAAATCAATCTGAAAGGAGGATGGAAGGTGTTGCAGACTGGAATGCTGCAGATATGAGTCACTTAACTGAACTGATTTTTACAAAAGTTGTTGTCATTCAGGCAACAGCATTTGAGGAGCTACTAACACTCACAGAGCCCAGGTTTGTCTACTAGAACCTCTCTACACTGCTCCAGGTAATTTTCTGGCAGCCAGCTGGATGCCAGCATTGCTCTGAAAAATTTGTTCACTTTCCTAACATGTTAATTTCTCAGACAGTGAGGTTTTCTTCCAGTCAGCTGTCTAAAGGGAACCGTGCTAGTTGGGGGCAGGTGCAGCATTCATGTGCTTGTGATGAGGGTAAGAATATCACTAAAATAAAAACAAATGAAAAGCATTAAACTGTCAAGCTTTAAGACTGCTATTAATTGAGTTATAGGCAGCTAAGCCTGGTTGCACACTTTCTAACTTCATGCAACTTTATGAGAGTTATAATTTTAAAAGTGCCTTGTAAAGACAAAGGAGATAAATAGGCAGTTTCAGCAGGTGAATCAGGTCTCTAGAGTTCACTATACTCTGCTGAATGTTGAAGGAAGATGGGCAATGACAGTCCTAACTTAAGCACATCAGTTTGATACCCAAACGTGTGATGAATCTGTGCCATGTTGTATCTGTGTGGAAGAAAAAGTAGCCCTTTCTTTCTGTATCTTCCTCTGCTTCTGTGAAAATTTGAAAGGCAGAAGGGAAAGGGAAGGCATATTAGTAACATATATCTTTTCATCTCTGGATTTGGGTATCCAGGACATTTACTTTTGAAAAGTATTCTAGTATTCCTCCAGTCTGCTTCACATCATCTGACTTTACATTAATTTCCTCTGCCTGGTTCTGGAGCCTTTATGAGTGAATTAAAGAATGCATGAATGAATGAATTAAAAAAAAAAAAAAAAAGAAAAAAGAATGTGCTCAGAGACAGGCAAACACAAAAGATCACATAAGCATGTATTAAATATCCTCATTAATGTGGCATTTGAGAAACACACATGCTACCTTTATATACAACTTCCTGTCAACACCGGTTGTGACTGTACATGATAAATATCACATCTTAAATCTACTTGATTGCTGCAGACCCATCTTATCATGGAAAGACTGAAGTAAAGAAGGCATTGAGTACTTCAACCTTCTCCATGTCATGTGCCACCAGGTCCCCTTCCCCCTTCAGCAGCTGGCCCTAATTTTCCCTAGTCCTCCTTTTGCTGCTGCTGTACCTGTAGAAGCCCTTCTTGTTGACCTTCACATCCCTCAGCAGATTCAAGTTCAGACGGTCTTTGACTTCCCTAACCCCATCCCTGCATGCTCAGACAGTGTCTCTATATTCCTCTGGGGTCATCTGTCCCTGCTTGCATCTCCTGTATATTTCCTTTTTATGTTTCAGTTTAATCAGGAGCTCCTTGCTCACCCAGGCAGGCCTCCTGCCACCTTTGTTTGACTTCCTGCACCTGGAGGTGGACCGTTCTTGAGCTTGGAAGAAATGATCCTTGAAAATCAACAAGCTCTCCTGGACCCCTCTTCCTTCTCAGCTTATTGAATATTGTAACTAACAGCTGCCACAGCCTCAGGTACACTAGCTGAGCACAAGTGTTTCTTGAAACTCTCACCCGTATCAGATATTTTGGGTTACAAGTCTAAAAAAAAATAAGCAATCATCAAGGCTTACTCTGATAACTTGGTCATCAATCAGCCTCCACCATTATAAATTACACATCTCTATTCCTAGGAGAAAGGATTAAGAAGTTGCATTTTTTTCTGTGGATTCTTCAGTTCCTTGGTTCCTTTTATTAACTACATTGCTTTTTTAAGTGTGTACTGTCTTCCAATTTCCAGAAGTACCATAACGAAAAATACTTCCTTTTTGGACTTAAGTGTCCCAAAGTAAGAGGATAGACCATCCCCTACTCAGAAAGAACAAGAGGAAACTTTTAAATTATATTTTGTGCCTCTTGATGTGAACTTGAAATCACAATATTTATGAGCAGCTACCATTATGTTAATATTATGGAACAGATATTTTTTACAAGATGACTTGGAAAAATGTACTATATGTTATATTCATCCCTGCACTGTACAAGGTTAAAGATTTAACCCATTTCTTCAGTACTACACATAGTTTTATCATAATTTAAATTGTTCATACTTTAGTCTCAAAACAATGCATTTAAAACTCACTTGTCCTTGGTTTTGTCCCTTTTAATTTTTTTCCCTCTTTTATTAAGGCAAAGCAGAAGCTGGAAAATGAATGTGAATGACATCTCATCTCAATTTACTTTCATTTACATTACCACATGTACCAGTTTGTAAAGCATTTAAAATCAAGAAATTATTGACTAACTGACAAGTCAAGGAAAGAACGTTAGCTCAGAACATGTTGACTACTCATTGTTAAAAATCAGAATGAAATTTATAGGGAGTCAGTAAAAGCTGCCTGAAGAAAGTCTCTGGTCATATATTACCTCCCATTTTAGCTCCTGCTTTCTTTCCCCTCAAATGAACAGTATGCTTCCAGTACCCTTTTCATTTTCTTTCCCAGTTTCAACTAATTCTTTTCTTCTTTTTTAAAAGAATCTATTCCTTTCCTATTTCATCTCTCCCTCTCCTTTTTATTAATGTGCTGCCATATATAAAACTGGCAAAAAAATATTTTCCCCAGCATTACAAATGTACTTTCCAATTAGTTTGCATACTACTGGGCATCTCAAATTAACATTAGATAAATTAGTTAAGCATTTTGAAATACAGGATTAAAATAGTAGCAAAATGTATTTAATATGAATGTTCAAGAAAACCCTGAAGAAACATTTTAATCAGCTAGCTCTGGTCATGCATGGACAATTAAAATACTGCAAATTAAGCATCTTCAGTCTTTCAAAGTGAGATGAAAACTTGGTCTTCTGAATTTTCACACATGGAATAATAAGCTCAAGATCAGTGGCCTGTAGAAAGAGACAGAAACCTGAGGACATCTACCACTGATTTTGGATAATGAATCTACTGCCACCAGAAGTGAGATTCTGATGATTTGATGCTAGAAAGTTGAGCCAGTAAGAACAAAAGAAACCTTTAATTCTTCTGTCTTGGGAAAGAACAAGCAGTTCAAACTACCGTTTGTGGCTAAGCTTAAGCTGGTTTTTCACATTGAAAAAAAGAAGAAAGAAAATAGAAAAAAAGAGGAAAAAAGAGAGAGGTTATTAATTTACAGAAAGGACACGAGAGGAAAGAGATACCTATTGCAGATTTAGATTTATCCTGGGCTGTTTCTAGGTGGTTGGATTTAGCCTTTACAGTTCACAGTGTTTAATATCAAAGTTCAAACCTTTTTTTTCCTTTTCTTTTCCGTGCAATTTAGGGGAAAATGAACAAAATAAAAAGCCTTTTAACGTTTAACAGTGACTCTAGGCAAACAGTCATTGATGAAAGACAGGCATTTCTAAAGAGCTATTCAGCCCACCAGGATCTGAGTTGTTCCCTAAAGCCATTTATCTCCTGCCACTGCTACAAACTGAGCTTTGGCAAACAGACTTCTAACCTAGTCTTGTGCCTAATTCAGGTGGGATGAATCAAGACCATTATGTTTCTTTTCAGGTTCTTTACTTCAAAATTCTTGTAAGGTCTTTCCTTCTATACAGATAGAAGAAGTGAATATAACATTAATTATGTATATGAGGAGGAAAAGGAAGGTGGCCATTCCTGAGCATCTGCCTGCAGATGCATCAACAAAAAAGGAAAAAGAGGGAAGAAAGGAGGACCCTCTTTTAACCCAGCTCATGTCACTAGCCTGGCTAAGAGCATGACTGCTAAATCAACAGAGATGAGTGGCTGCTCAGGGACATCTGAGTGGATGGGACCATCTTAATCCCACTTGCTGCTGCTGACATTGCACTGAACATTGAGTCTGATATTAACATTACTTGGAATTTCATCTTCAGTTTTTGTTGCTAACGGTCATGAATATTCACAGAATTGTCAGTCTGAAGGTATATCCAGTATTCATGACATTTCTTTGTAATGAACCACTTCATTAAGATTTTCTTCTGCATTTATTATCTGTTTTTCATGCCCTTATCATTTTTAATAGATAAATTGTTCAGCAATAGGCTCAAAGAGTTAAATGACTAAATATGTACCCTAAAATAAGTAAATTTGGAAAGAAACTGCACCAGCTGCATACAGGGATAGATTAAGTGATATATAAAATTGTTCTCATGTAAATTACATTACGGTTTAAATAAAGTTTTCTAGCTGAAAGCCTCCTGATTGATTTACACTGCATGTTTAGGACAAGGTTGAGCAGGGCTATAATGAAGACTATTTAATCTAATCTCTTTTGCAGATAGAATAAGAGCTATTTTTGCTTGGACAAAATGTTAAGTATAAAAAGTTGGAAATTTTTAATCATACCCTCATGTTCAAAAAGATTTTTCACTTTTTTAATAAAACTTACCTATCTACGGGTATCTTCTGCAACTTTCTGAATATTTTCTCACATGAATGCTAATGATTAATTGCCTGAGAGTCTGGCAAGTCATTAAAAGTAGAATATGTAGCAAAAGCCGATTGAAGGCTTATGCCCAGTACAATTGTACCAAAATTCACAGACCAAAAACTTAACTATTTGTCAGAAAAGTTTCTCTCTGCAGCCACAATATTTTGGTATACTCACGTATGTACAGTGAATAAGTGAAATAACAGAAAATGACTAGTGATTTTAAGCAATATTCTTACTGTTTAGAAAACAACACAAGGAAAATGTGAAACCCTTTTGATAACTCTTCAAAATTATAGAAGAGTCAAATTTTTGTTGAAAATTAATAGGCAAATTGGCTGACATATATAAGGTCTTCAACATACTGAGTAAAAGTTTTACATTTATGATGACAAGGACACATAATTTTTTTTTTCTCTAGGCTTACTCAAAATATTCAGGGTTACATTTGTAAAAATAAAGAAATAAATGTTTAAAGGTAGAGGGCTAATTCTGGTATGGTACTAGTGTTGAAATTATCTCTGAAATAAACTAAAAAGTTAAAATAAAGGATACTTTTTTTTTTTTTTTTTTTTTAATTAACTAGCTCTTGCCATGGACATGGTAGAGAAAACAGAAATATGTATTGCTGAGACTGAACAGTTGAAATGTGTCAAATTATCATCAAAGTCAATAGGAGTTAACACAGATCCCCTAGTGGTAGAAGCGAGATTTTTTACAAAAATTAAATGTGTACAAGTTTGAAACACTAGGAGATGGAAAATGGCAGTTAAAAGGCTGCATAGGAAAGCCAGGAGAGGGAACTACAGTTGATGAATCAGATCATTTACACTATATCCCAGTGGAAAGGTTCTGTCAGATGAAACAGAGGGTGAACTTTCAGAGTTCTGTCTGAGTTAAAAGCCCTATTCAAAAACTGTGCAAAGAAGATAATTATTTCTTTTCTTTAAGTTTCCAAACCATTGTATGTTATTCAGTTGAAAGAATGATATTCACTACTTATTCTATTGCAACCAAAAATTCATGCAGGAACAAATTATTGATTTTTATTCCATATTACTGTGTTTTATGATAAAAGGCATAGAATGAACAAAAATCTCATCCTGTTGTGCCTCATATGTTACTCTCTCACAGAATCACACACATACAGGGTGACTGAGGCTGGAAAGCAGCTCTGGAGACATCCAGTCCAACCAGCCTTCTCAGAGCATCGTCAGCTACAACAGGTTGCTCGGGGTCATGTCCAGTTGGGGTTTGATTATCTCCAAGGATGTAGGCTCCAGAGAAAACTTGACCTGATTTGACCACTCCCACAGTAATAGAGTTTTTTTCTTACATTTAAATAGAATTTCCTGTATTTCAGTTGTGCCCATTGCCTTTTGTCCTGTCACTGAGCATCTCTGAGAGGAGTCTCAATCTTCTTTACTCCCTCCCATCAAGTATTTATACACGTTGATAAGATACCTCCTGAGCTTTCTCTTCTTGTAGCTGAACAATCCTGGTTTTCTGTCTCTTCTCATATGAAAGATGTTCCTTTAGTCACCTTCGTGGCCCTTGACAGGACTCTCTCCAGTATGTCCGTGTCTCTCTGATACTGGGAAGTTCAGATCTGGACCCAACAGTCCAGATGTGTCTCACCAGGGCTGAGTAGAGTGGAAGTGTCAGCTCCCTTGACCTGCTGCCAATGCTCGGCATAATGCAGCCCACAATAGCATTGGTTGCTTTTGCCTCAAGGACATGTTCACCTTGGTGTCCACCAGGACTCCTGGGACCTTCTCGGCAGTGCTCCTTTCCAGCCAGTCAGCCCACAGCATGTATGGGTGCATGGGGTTGTTCCTCCCAAGGGGCAGGATTTGTCACTTCTCATTGTTGAACCTCATAAGATTCCTGTTTGCCCATTTCTCCAGGCTGTTGAGGTCCCTCTGAATGGCAGCACAACCCCCTGGTGTATCAGCTATTACTCCTCTTTTTGCATGATCAGTAAATTTATGATGGGTGTGTTTGGGCCCATCATCCAGGTGACTAACAAATATGTTAAACAATACTGGCCCCAGTACCAAGCTCTACTGGCCTCCAGCTAGACTTTGTGCTGCTGCAATCCTTTATGTCCAGCAGTTCAGCCAGTTTCCAGTCCACCTCACTGTCCAGCTTACCCTGTGCTTCAACAGTTTGTCTTCGAGCATGTTATGTCAGACAGCATCAAAAGTGTTGCTAAAGTCAAATAAACAACATCCACTGCTCTTCCCTCATGCTTTGAGTTAGTTATCTCCTTGTTGAAGCCTATCAGGTTGGTCAGGTATGTTTTTCCCTTTAAAAATCACAGTCATCTTATTATCCTTCATTTGTTTGTAAGCAAACAAGATTATTTGCTTGATCACCTTCCCCGGTGAAGTGACCCTAACATGCCTGTAGTTTCCCAGATCTTCCTTCTTGCACTTCAGGAAGATAGGAGTGAAATTTGCTTTCTTCCAGTTATCAGGAACCTCCTTCAATAACCATGACCTTTCCAAGATAATCAAGAGTAACCTCACAATGACATAGGTCAGCTTCCTCAGTGCCCTTTGGTGCATATTATCAAAAGTCATGGAGTTGTTTTTCTGGTCTGTTTACATGTTCCCTAACATGATCCTTCTCCACTGAAGGTAAGATTTTCTTGCTCCAGACTTTATGATAATCTCAGGGGCCTGTGACTCCTGAAGGCCATTCTTAGCAGGAAAGACTGAGGCAAACAAGGTATTGAGTGCCTTGGTGCTTTCTATTTCTTTTTAAATCTTAAATGTTAGGTTTTTCTCTCATTTAAAACAATCACATGTTGAGGCTACAGTGCCATCTGTAAACTACCACCCAGGGAAAAATGTTTAAATGTACCTTCTGTGCATAATGTGGATGTTACAACAGATCAAAGCAGGGAAGCTGGTGTTTTTTGCGTTTTTTTGTGTGAATGATTTCTGATTTCTAATTATTACTTTTCAGACTATGAATATTTTTTCATAAATTACACTTTGGACGTTTGACAGTGACTATCTTTTATACATGCTAAAGTATTAAATATCCATGAGCCTTCTTCAATTAATAAATTAATTGATATTCTGTGGGGAAACTACATATTTGCCTCGTGATCTATACAGATCTCTTACAATGGATAGAATTAATGGGACCAAATATAAGGAGAGTGGCTCTTGCTTACTGTCACAGGTGAGGCAGAGTAAACGGCAAAGTGTGTTGATCTGGATAGTGTCGTTAATTTAAGAATTAAAATTTGATTTTTTAACCTACTTGATTCTCAGACACTCACTGATTCTCCTCCCACCTGTGCATCCACCCACCTACAGCATTATGTTCTCTGTATCTTGAATTCCCTTTTCAGCAAGGAGATTACTGTCCGTCCAGGGAGGCTAGGGAGAAAGTTATTAATGCTGTGCAGCTGCTCATAGCTACCAGTCCTGGGCATTACTGGCCGAGGTCTCTGGGCACCTCGTGGAATTTTTTTCCATGATCCTTCCTGATCTCCATGATCTTTCTCCACTTCTGTGATCTTTCCTCCAACCAGGATCTTCACCTTCTTCTTTCTGGGTCCTCATCTTACTGAGATCACTTCTTTTCAGGAATCCTTTTTTTCAGCACCAGCTCTTCTTTCTGGGTCCCCAAGTCCCTGGTTTTCCTATAATCCATGTACAGAAGCAAATCATCCTATAATCCATGTACAGAAGCAAATCAAACCATGTACAAAGCAAATCAAGTGATCAACCTCCTGTGGTTCTGTCTCATGTCTCCTTTCTAAGTGGAGGATTCAGGACATGCCACTTTTGTTTAATCCAGGTGTTATCAAAATATTCAATTTGGACAATACAGGTGTTATCAAAATATACAACTTAGCCAATACCAACTGCAGCTAGCAAGTACCAAGTTTCTGCTTGAGAGTTCAAAAGTTCAGTCTGGGGCATTCATCCACACCTACACATACTGCCCAATATCTGCTGCTTGTTGTCACCTATGACACCTAGACCTTTTAATCTATGACACCCTATGGTCCAGGGTAATCAATTTAGATGTAGGTATCTACATTTCATCATCCCACCTATTCGTATGTATGGTGACATTCAGAATACAGTAAGAGCCTTCAGTTTCTTCTGTAAAACAATAAAGAAAATAACAATTAGCTTCAAGTAGGGAAAGTAAAATATATCCTACATGGAAGATTTAGAATGCAAAGTACATTGCCATTTCAGAAACAGTCTGGGCAGAAAAACAATGTCAATAACCAAATGTAAGAAATATGTAGACAAACAAAAAGGAGACTTGAAATTGGAATAAAATATAACAAAAATTAAGCTCATGGTCTCAAAAAATTCAAGTAAAGGTAAGCAATTTATTTACCCTCACATATCAATTTCTGAAGTTTCTTTTGGAGCGAAGAACTACACTTGGTAGTGAATTGTGAACATTATATACTCTCCAAAACAACCTGACAGGCAATATGTAAGCACAGTCCGGTAAATTCTGGTAAAAAAAGAGGTGAAAAGGTATAACTGGATTTTATTTGATTCCTAGAAATAGTCTATGCAGACTCTTTTTTTTTAAAGGCTATGATACCAGAAAAACATCTGAGAATTCTGTACCTTGTTCTGTAATGTGGTACAGAATTCAATAGTCAATTACTATCTCTATTAGCGTGTTTCATTAATGGTAGGTTAATGATAATGGTGTGGATATTCAGTGGCTACTTCACTGAGGCATCAGATCAAGAAATCTCTCGAGATAAATGTATTACACAGATATAGAATTAGCATGTTTTATAGTATATTATGCTGATAGTGAAAACTACACATGTATAGTGTAAGTGCATGGGTAAATATTTTTATGACTGATAACAGAACCATTTGTAAGACTATGCAACAACTGTGAAAGATAAAACAAATGAATTCTGATGATTGTTATTAAGAAATAGCTTGAGAACTTAGATCCATTGTATGGAGACATGAATGAAATTCAGGACATTTATTCTGTTCCTTGACTAAATACAGCAAGCAGATTATGTGTTATGTGGCAGTCCAAAAGATATGCCTATAGATATGCAAATAATACAGTAGTTCTGCAAGAACTCTCACAACTTAGATCAAATGCAGTGGTTGTTAAGAGATTGATTTGGTCCCTAATGCTCATACTTTTCAGATGTCTTGGAAAACATACAAAGTTGCAGATGCTGGCTCTATAACAAGCCAGCTGTTCAGAAAAGAGGTCTGTCTGCAGCAAAAGGCAAATCAGCTCAGTGAAATGCGTCTGTCATTAAAGAAAGACTGATAGACCTGTGTGGAAGCAACCTAAGGAGAAGAGAGGCTGTGCTTTTCTCAGATCTGCTGCTCCTTCTTTAAATTACCTTTCTGCAGGAGTAGGTAACCAGGATGAAATACAAATAGGGGCAAATGTATCGAGAAGTCACCCAAACTTTTACACTGCACAAATCTGTATTTGAACTCAGATTAACTCCTTCTACAGTCAGAGGCTTATATCACATGCATCAGCAGATGTGTAATATAAATTCATGCAAAGAATTCTCAAAAATATTTGTAATACCTTTCCCTTCGATTTTAAGGTTAATGCAAAGGTAACAAAGAAGAATTTTATGAAACATTTTTGTATTTTTAAATTTTATTTTTTAGGAAGACTTATAAGAAGCCATATTTTTGGTACCTGTGAATTAGTGTATGAGTCTTTGCTCACATTTATGAGTAGTTGCATGAGTTTTCCTACTACATTTCTAGCTTATCTATTTCTGTTACTATATTTTTTTGATCAGTCTAGTATTGTATCCTCTCTTAATATTTAATTATTTTTGTGAAGCATTGAGGAAAGTAATACTGACATTATGCCTTTTTACATTGGAAACAGATTAAGAAAAGCCAAAAACTAGCTCCACAAAGATATTTCAGTTCTGTAATGCCAAGCACTGTGGCATTCTATAAAAAGGCCTAAAATGCCTGGGAGGAATTAAGCATTCAGAAAGAAAAGCAAAGTCAATAACTAAATTAATGGAAAGCTATCAGGACAGAAGTGTGGAAGAAAGATAGAAGGTCTGATATCAGAACAGACAATCTGGTCAGAGCCATCATCCACAAAACTTCACTCATGGTCTGCCCTTGCGAGTCAGGTGCCTAACCCCTGGTATAGGAGAAAAAAGGCTCAGCTGATAGGAGATGAACAGTCTCATATCATTAATCAGTGCATTAGCATGGCTACTCCCATGTTCATCTTGCCAAGGAAGTAAGGAAGTGTTTTGAACAGATAAAATTTAGGCTTACAAAAGAAAGTGCAGTCAAGGCACAGGACACAGACGTCTCTAACTCTGTCACATATTTCCTGCATGATCTTGAAGAAGTTATTATATAGCTTTTCATCATCTCTTCTGTTTTTGGAAAATAACCTTGTCTTGTGTTCACACTCAAGAGTCTGTCAATGCCTTTAATTTGCAAGTTTCTTATCAAAATAGGTATTGCAGTTGAAATAGAGATTTCAGAATTTGACCACTTCATGGTAAATGCTTCAGGGAAGATTTTAGTCTGTGTCTACGGGTCTGTGTGCATGTGTAAGCACTAATACAATAAGTCCATGATATCAGTAAGGTAATAAGAGGTCTATTTTTCAAAAAACAATTCCAATTATTTACAGGAAGGTAGTTAAATCTTGCTTTCTGAAGTGTCACACTACATGCAAGGAAAAGTATCCACCTATGCTTTTGTTTTTCTTAATCAGATATATATAGATACAGCTCCTTTTACTATGTTTATTATGGATACAAGAATTAAAGATTTAAGATTAAGCCTTTCAGTGTTACTCAGACAAAACCTCCTTTGAGTCAACATCTTTTCTCAGTTAACACGCACTTGTGGGAATTGAGATGAAATTTTTAGTGTTATGATGAATTGATGTCAGTACAAAAAGCAATTTTTATACTTTTTTTTGCCTTAAAAAACTTCAGGTTTTATTCCAAAATCACTTAATGTAAAGTACCATAAAATATTCCTAGAATTTCTGTTTAGTATTATCCTAAAATCTATGAACATATTCAATCCACGTACACATTTTCCTTTATTTAAAGTATTACATAGTAAACTGATTAATTATACTGGACTTGTTAATTTATAATACTGATTTACAGAGACAGAGGTTACATCCACTGAACAGTTAGTAAAATTACAGTTCATTACTGCATTATATCAGCATATAAAAATGAATTCCTTTTTAATATATAGGTAAAATTGAGAAAATAATGAATAAAATATTATTCATTATCTGTCACTTTTCATTATATGTGGGATCTATTTTACCTAACTTTAGCTATCTTAATATGATCTTAAATGTTTAGTCTAGGCATAGACTCCTCTGTAGTTAAAGGAAATATACCTCTGGAGCCTGATTTAATCTAGATATCTTAGGATAGGATAAAGTTTCTTCCAGCAATGCCTTTGTCTTTCCATTGAAATCAGTAGGAAACTATGGGAATGGGACCACAGTGGAAGCTGTCTCTGATTAAATATGTGATCTTTTGATTGCTAAAGTTAGAGTAGGTCCATTCTAACTTTACTGCCTGAGTTATCACAACAGAAATAACTATTTAAGCTGGTATAAAATTTTAATTAGTGCCATGTGGGCTTCCACTACTGTAATATTGAAGGTGGACTATAATCAGGACCGTGGTATTTCTGTGGAATATATATGGCAAGGAAGGCAAAGGTTTTCTAGGGTTTTGTCACAGTCCGTAGAAATTTTGTCTGTCATCTCACAATCTGAGCAGAAGTAAAACCTTAAACAAAACAGTCCCTGAGCACACAGAAACTACTATTGTGTAGGTGAGTTTATTACGCACTGATGGACTTCCCTGCTTTTTTATGTGTTTGTCTTTTTTTAGTTGAAGCACAATAACTTTTGAACAAAGTATCTGAGAGGTCTCCCCTTCAGATATCCATGTGCATGTTCCTCTCCCACATGGCAGGTGCTTAGGCAGTAGCTGTAGACTCCCCTGACATGAGGGAGGTGGCCACTGAATGGCTTCACTCCTGCCCAGTTGCCAGAGTGGCACAGTGACTATGTTGAGCAGGGCAGTCTAAGAAGTAAATGGGTACCAGGCTTTTTGCATGGCACCAGTCAGGAAGGAGCCGCAAAAAAAAAGTGAGTGCCATCTCCTTTGTGACACCAGCTAGAAATTATAACAGTCAAGCGTTCATGATGGTATATGATAGGTAGGAAGTATCCCTTTCTGCTGCTGAAACAACTTTGAGGAGGAAGTAGCATAATCGAGATAGTGATGTATCCCTGGAAGCCTGGTCTCGTCCGACAGCAGCATGGCATGACACTTTTTTTGAGACAAATCCAGTGGTCAGAACCTGACCTCAGTAAGAGAAGATTCCTTTCTCTTTTCCTCTCCTTTCTCATTCACAGTCGCTACCACCCACACAACCATCTCCCTGAGGACAACTACCCAGATCATCTCCAGAGTCTATCAAGGTTACTTACTTCCCCAGAAGGCACAGGACAAATGAGAGGAAGCTGGGTATGGTACATTATGATATATGACACCTGGAAACCTTATGTTGTCAGAAAAGTCATTTATCTTGAGCTTTACTAATTCAGTAGTAAGCTGTGTTACTTAAAAATATGCTCATGCATCCACATACGTGTTGTCTTGAATCTCAACTATTAAGTATTACTATAATGCACAGATTTAATGTATTACTCATTGTGTACCAATACCTCAAATCATGTAATTCCCAGAAGGGAAATTCACATTGAAAAATTATTAGATCACGAAGGAGACTGGAAAACACCTTTTCAGGGCTAAGGGGAGCAATGGAGCCAAATAAAAGCCCTTTCTGTGTGTAGAGAGAAGATGGAGAAAGATGGCTAAGGGGAAAATCACACAACAGCTACAGGAAGAAGTGTACTCAAACTTGCATGTGACAACAGAAATTATGAACCTGGAGTGGGGCAGAAACTGGAAATGCATGCAAATTCCACCATATAGACTACTCAATGAATCTGATTAGGTTCAGAGTAAAATAAAGGATACACAAAATGCCTGATGAAAGAGAAATACAAGAATTGTATTGGGCTAAGCAACGATAAATATGAAATCTTCCTAACCAGATCTCTTGACATGGAGAACAAAATGAAAGGAGGAAGGAACTAAGTATCCAAATCTCCTTCTTTGTAGAAATGGGCTGGTTTTCAGGAAATCTTTGAAACAGAAAGGGAAGGGGACACTTGTGAAAAGGACTGGGTTAAAGATGTAAAATGTAGAAATGCAAGTCCATGGTTGCATGAAATGGCTCAGCCTTTTCAATAATAATATACCATAGTATACATTAATCTTAAGGTATTCTGCTTCTCTCTTTTTCATGACATAAAGCCACACTATTGTTCAGCCTGCTAGAAATGTCAGAGTCCTAAAAAAACCCAAAACCCTCAACCAAAAACCCAACCAAAGACTAAACAAACAAACAAAAAGAATAAAATTAACTTATTTAGAAATATATAAGATACATAAACATAAACTGAGGTAAAAATTAAAATGCAACTAAATCATGCATTTGGAAGGAAAATAAAAGGCAGCAAATGAAATAAATAAATAAAAAAAAGCTAAGAAAGATAAGGGCACCAAAGAGGGAACAGAGAAATAAGCTAATAAAATTATATTCTGTTCTGTGGAATATTGTTATTTACTTACCAAGAAATGGAAATCCAGGAGGTCTTTGTGAGCAAATGGTTTAATAACAGTTAAGTAGTAAATCTCTGCTACTATAGTTTCACTGATTTTTAAAAGCTGAAAAGTATTGCCAGCAAAATTATTAAACTGTCAAGTAGTTTTATTTACAACTGCTCCGTTGTTATACAGAGCTTAGGACCAATCCTCTTAAAGGAGATATTTTTGCTGTTTTCCTGTTCCGTCTGATGATGTGATGGAGAAGGATGAGCACAACTATATCATGCTCAGCCTCAGGAGGCAATTATAACTCAGATTCAAGGCCCCTGATTCAAGGACTCTGCTGTCCTCTTGATCCAGCAGCAGCAAATTAACCCTGGCCTACAGTAGAATTCAACGTCATTGCGGCTCACAACCATCTCCGTAATTGTCTGAGTCTCTGCCTCCATTAGTTTACTAAGATAACGTGATCAAAAGTGGATGCAACACTCACACCTATGAAAACGGCCGGGCAGATATGGTTTTTGTGTAAATGGACTCATCTATTTACAGGTGGTCATATGTGGAACCCAAAGCTATATAATTGAAACTGGGAAGGGGGATCTTTAGAGTTTTTCAAAATGCTAAGTAGAAGGTAAGAATCATGTATGTTCCTCCAGTTATTCAAATTCATGAAAATCCAGAAAATTAAATTTTAAAAAACATTGTCTTCCCTGAATATTATTTTAAACACTCATGCTATTTATTTAATCATACTACACTACCCTATTAAGCCTCTTTATGCATTTTCCCCACATAGTCATGACAGAACAACATGTTTTTCTCTCTCTCTTCATAATGTAGCTTTGTTACTTTAAGGCTTTCAGTGGTTAATGCCTAAATAATGAATTTCTGGAGATTTTTACCCTTCTGTAACTGACATCAGCAGACTTTTTATTGTCTTCTCAGAAAACAAATCAAACCTTCAGCTTTTGCACATCAGTTCTGAAACAGGATGCACTCTCTCTGTGTCTGCAGGTTGGAGCTGTAATTCAGATTCAGTTTGACAAATGTGTCAGAAAACATGTTTTATTAGGCCATAGAGCATAAGAACTAATGCAAACTGTTGTTCAGCAAGTCAGGAATATCCTTGATCACAGGCTTATGGGTTGAGAAAGGAGTAAACATTTAACATTTAATCTAAAACAATGGCACCGTTTTTCCAGAAAAAAAAAAAAAAAGAAAAAAAACCCCACAAACAACCAAACAAAACACTAAGATAGATATGATTTTATTTGGGGAAAAAATTGTATTAAAAGAACATGTCTATCTATCTTATTTATTTATAACAGGGATCATAACACAAATTAACAAAGGACCAGTCCTTCAAAGAGATACATAAGGAAAAAAGCATAAAGCAGGCAAGAATAAGAAATCTGAAAGAGGATAAAGATCTTCTTTAAAGATTTCATTTATTTTCTGTTTATCTGATGTAACTCCATTCCTGGATTCAGCACAATGAGACTTGACATCAGACAACCAGTCCCAAAGCAAGACAGCACAGCAGAGCATGGCAGTTAAAGATAGATCATATATCAGGAAAAACAGCAAGCAAATACAAATCTCAGTCCTCCCAGAATGCCATTATGTATGGTATTTGTGATTTTTTATCCCCATAGCTCAGATCCCTAAACACAACAGAACATTACTGTGGTTTAAAAGGAAACATTTAATTTCTTTTTTTTTTTCTAAACAAAGAAGATATTACATGTTCTTGTCAGTCCAGTACCTGTAAGGTGGAGGTCCTGAAAGACAGTGAAGGCCATACTGAGGTTTACCCTTCATGCTGGTGTACATAAAGCCAGAAGCTTGAGTGGCATCATGGCAGTGCAGACTTCAGTGCACTGATTTAACTGACCAATAAGGCGCACAAATTCTTGGAAAGTTTTGTAACCCTCTCTGTGGTCTCTGCAGCTGTGGCTACACAGCAAGCATTGGTTGTATTAACATCTGCTACAGTGATGACAGAGCAAATGTAACGTATCAGTCTTGGCATAATTAAAGAGAATTTAAGTCTAAAAGCATAACATTTTCCCTGAAAAGCTATAGCGGGGTCAGTTACACAGTCTGTTTTTTAAAATATTAGTCTGCTTCTCCATATTTTGTGTAAAGTATGTGAGAAATTACTCTTCACATTTTTCAAATTATGAAACTCAGATTAAAAAAAATATTTAAAAGTAAATTTAAGTGATCTGTTTTTCTTTTTCATTGCATTTTAGAGTGGAAATGACAGCTTGTTTACAAGTATTATACACTAAATAGTCAATCAGTCTATATATATCCTTCATGATTAAAGGTCATCAAAGTATTTAGATAGAAGAATGATAAATATGCTAACAAAGATAAGTAGTTAAACACTAAAAGGGTTTTGTAAAGAAAGCATTAGTTTATCTAAGGCAGTTGTCCTCTGGAACTTTCTTGATTTTAAAGTATTTAGAAAAATAACTACAAGTGCAATAAAATTTTGTTTTGTCACAGGCCTTTGTCACATTTGAAGTTGTGTGTCTGATACAGTGGCACTTTCTTTTTCTGGAGGATGGGTTTATCCAGGGACACCTGTTCTGGTACTCCATGGCATGCTTGACACTTGGCAGTTCAGAGCCGTGAAACAGCAGCCACAAGACTGCAGAAAGGATGCCCACAGCTCTGCGAAGGACTTCTCTGCAGACACAGATAGCATCCTTCCCCTGTGCAGCCAGTACAAGCTCACCTGGACAGGCAATGAACTGATAAACACAGAAATATATAATGTCTGACCTATAAATTAGACTATGAGTCCTAATTGGAAGAGCATTTGCCATGAAATCAGAATTTTGTGCTCATTATATATTTTTTTCCAAGTCAAAGTAGGGAAAAAGATGTTTGCACAAAGTCAAAGGCTTGAAAGAGGGAGGGCTGGAGGAGTGGGGACAGTCAGTATCAATTAACTGTCAGTACCACAACAACTTTTCCTCTTGGGAATTTTCTGTTTGTTTAATGTCCATCAAAATGAAGCAACGTCCTTATACCAAAAGCACTGACTTGGACCTCAGAACTTCAGATCCAAGTCCTGCCTCTGACACAGGCTGTTCAGGTACAGACAATTAGAAGGTTTGAAGCAGTTGTTTTATTTGCTTTTTTTGGTGTGGTTTTTTTTGTTACTTTGCTTGTTTCTCTAGGGGTGTGTGATTTTGTATAAAAATCAAAATTAACTTTTCATAGAAACATACTTCTTTGAACAAACTTCTAACGACAAAATTTTGGGATTCTGGCAGCAATTAGTGTGATTTCTCAAGGTCACTGGAGAACTTGCCAGTTTCAAAGCCAGTGGTTGCAGGACAGTGCTAGGGGCACACCAACATTAGAAAGTCCACAGCTGCAGGGAGCTCCTGTGGACAGCGTATGGAGGAGGCAAGGTGAGGTGACAGCAGTCCTCCACAGCAGGGTGGGAGAAGCCCGGGCACAAGGCTGGGGCTGAGATGCCACAGGCACACAAAGCTCTGCACAGGTTCACTAGGAGCCATGGATAGGAGGTGTCATTTTGCAGCAGCAAACTACAGAACCCCACCGTGGCCAGTTCTGAAAATTTTGGAGCTGCCTGGTCCCTTTCCTGGGGGGGGCAGCTGCCTAGACCCAAGGGTTCCCGGCCCATCAGTGACTCTCAGAGCTGCTTGGTCCTGACTTCCTGCCAATCCACTCTCATTTCAGAGTCAAAATTTGGGGATGAAAGCAAAGAAAGAAAGAAAGAAAAAGAAAGAAAGAAAGATATAAATATTTCAGTTAAAAAAATGAAAAGCAGTTCTCAGAATTTTAGGATTTCCTGAAAGATCTGAAACCAGCTATCTCATTAACGCTGGGAATTCATCAAGTCACTAAGTATTACAGTTATGAAAAATGATTTCTTATGATAATGATTTCATTCTCTCATTCTTGGCCTGTCTACATATTCTGACTACAAATGGCTTGATACAAGTATGAATTCTTCCTACAAGTACAGTTCCTAGCTCCTAGAGAGCTATTTCCTATTGGGAACCTTAAAACTATATCCTTTTATGTAAGGAGAGTTGGTGTATCTAATAAGAAACTTTAGCAAACTTAAGATTACTTTTTTCTTAAAATGAAGGTTTTTAAGAAGTCTTGATAAGTATATATTCTTCACTAGGAAAATGTCCTTTTCACAATTCACTGAGGTACTAAACAACTGTAGCACATTCAAATATTTTCCTCTTCTGAAAGGTAATATTCAGGTAGAAAAGAGTTAATCTTTTGATTTACGAAAGAAATAATTTGTTTCAGGTCAAGTAGTCTCTGCTGAGAATTTAATCCACACACACAAATTCTCCCATTCAGAAAACATCAAAATGTAGCAAATAGTGAATCTACTGCTACATTGAAATAAATTTTTATTAGGAAAGATGAGGGTAACCAGCAGCTGAGTTCCAAAATGAAATGATTTACCTTGAATATCCTTCAAAAGCACTTCTACAGGAACTAAGAATTTAATAAGAAGTTATTAGATTAAGCTTTTTTCTTTGAAAACAGCTACTGAATTACATGGGACTCTGATTGTAATCATCTATTAAAAAGACATGTCAAGGGAATCAGCTGCCTCCAGGAAATGTAAGACCAGAGGCAGAGCTGTTTTATATGAAAGAGGCAGATTATAGTACTGCAGAGAAGAAATAATTTTTGTGAAGAAATAAGATGTCATCTTCTGTTTTTGTAAAATTGGTTACAATATCTTCAGTATGTGAGCTATAGTTTTTCTTGGTTTGACCTACACTTTTCAGAGGGATTTCTACTGTAAATGTGTGTCTATTTTCAATGAGGCTTATTATGATGCTATTAAAAACAAGGGAAGTGTGCACCTGATCTTCTCCTGGAGATAACAGTGGAACTTCTGCACAAGCTTACACAATGCAGGAATTAGTACTTCAGTAGGTGGACTTTAAAAAAAAAATAACCACCTGTTAGTCATGGTAGTTTATAGCTCTTAGAATAAGAGTCAGAAAAAAGAAAGAGAAAAAAAAAAAAAAAAGAAAAAACCCTGGCTTTTTTCTGGAAGTTGACATGGATGTGCTCCGCAAGTTCCCAATGGGTTCCTTGAATAAACAGTTAATTTTTTATTGATTAACATTTCTAGAAGTTAATAAAAAAGAAGGATAGTCTGAATTCAATTTTCTAGTCTGTCTCAAAGCATATAAGCATATATCTCTGCTGTGAGTAAGGAGTGAGGGAGGGAGATACTTTTCTAAAACTACCTGAGGATGTACTACATAATGTCTATCCATTCTTTCTCTTCTGTATGGACAAGATGACTGCAGTCCACATTCATTACAATCAGAGATGACTAAACTATGAAATTTGAGTTTGTATTGTTACACCTCTGTTATTTTATGAATGCGAATTAATTGAAGCAATCAGATACATTTATGCAATCTTATTTAAACTAATGATTTGCTGGGAGACTGTTTGCACCACCAAGGATTATTGCTAATTTTTTTTTCTCTCCCCTCCCTTTCCCCAAGATTCTAACTAGGAATCACAGAGATGGGGCTGAGGGGAGTGTTTTTGCTTGATGATTGCAACTACCAAAGGTCTTTGATTGGAGTCACATAAATTTTTAGTATATTTTAAGGAGAAATGTATAAACAATAGAAGATTGTGGACAATGTGGAACATTTTGCAATAGTTTTTTTCATCACTGAGAATTTATCATCTTCTGTAGAGTACTTATGAGGGAAGGGAAGTCCTCAGCCAAAGGATAGACAAAGGTAATTTTTGTACTTTCTGAATGGTTACTAAAAGCGAATAGGTCATTATATATGACATATCTCCAAAGAAAGAAAAGTGCCTTTGTAGTACGATGGAAAATTCAGACACCAGAGGTTTTGTTTTAAAAATGAACTCCCTCTCGTTCCTCAGAGGAATCCTATGAAGACTGACTTTTTTAAAAGAGAAGCGAAAGAAAAGAAGATGACAAAAACTTTTTAATGTCAGAGTCAGTTAGGTACTGAAATCGATTTCTTTATGGACTTTCCATTAATGAAAGAACTTTTTTCAAATGTTTAAGTACAATTCACCACTCCTAAGGATATCCTATCACCACTGTTTCCTATGATTATAGGACAATTGGCTGGAGAATATGGATTTTACCATATGCTTAAATGCATTTCAGGAAGAGATGTTTCTAAAATTATCCTTAACACTGAGGCCAAGAAATTTAGTTTCCTAAAATCTCAGTGATGAATTCATTCCTTTTTCTATCAGAAATGTCTGGCTACACTTCACAGCTAATTGCCTAACTTCCCTTATTAAGATAAAGTCTTCATAAATAGTTGATTTAAGGCTGTAAACTTGCTCAAAAATGTTGCAACCTTGACAACTCCTGCAGCAAAACTTCTGGAATCAAAGACTCTCCCTTCTAGAGCCATTTCTAAGTTTCCTCACTATTGAGTTTCTCAACAACCTGTTTTATTTATTTAATCTCATGATGTTCTGTTTTAGAGTGTAAAACAATATCATGAGTCATAGTCACTGGCAGAAGAATGTCCATCATCAGGTTCACTAACCACTAAATATGTTCTCTAGAACACATCAAAGCTCTTGGATTTAAATAGTGCTAAATTATGGTTTATGTTGATACTGTCCTGCAAACACAAACTGTTTTGTTTACTAGTAAGATGATACTTACTCATTGGGTAATCTGATAAACTGTAAAGACAGCCTCAGCATACATTGCCTTTGAGCACAATTAATTTTAGCGCTTGTATTGCCAAAGGCTCTGCTTGTGAAGTGACAATGCAGGATGGTGTGGACAGTTGGGAGAATCCATTGGATTAAGGTCTATTTTGCAATATTAGCAAATAAACCTATTATCATTTCATGAATACAAAACAGCCTAGGAATACATTGAATATTGAGTCAATGTAAAATATGCATTCTTTATAGCAAGGACAGTTTTTTATTAATGCTTTTATATTTTCAAATACCAAGTTCTACTTCCTCCAATTTTTAAGTGATAATACATGAAGAAATGCGGCAAGGATATGGATAATTTTAATACATATACAATTTCATTTTTTTTTTAAATATCTTAGTGTGAGAAACATGGAGTTGATATTCTGAGAATAAGTCTAAAATAATTCTATGAATACAGCAAGTAAACTAGCCATTGATCTGATCTGCGAAAAGGTTTAACAGTGCATTGGTATTGCTCATGTTCACTGACACCTATACAGATATGTGACACAATCTTTTTTAAACAGAGTAATTAACTACACATTTAGAACATTTGTACATGATTAGTAGTTATAAGCAGCTTATTAATGATCTTTTCTTTTAATGGTTAACCAACAGGTTTTACTTCACAAGTGCCAGGACTATTAGTGGAATACCAACAAAGTATGGAAGCTCAGCTGGAGTTATTTATCATGTTAACCTGGTCTCTTACGTTGCATTGTGTCAGATTCTGGATCGATGTGATGTAGTTGCCTCACCAAGTTAGAAAGACAGAATCTAGAGAGCTACAAACCCTTATAAATCCATGGTATTTGCAAAGAGATATATTTTCCTTGGGCTGTCCGGAGAGTATGGGAAAGCTCTGACAAGATGACAGACTGGCAGACAAAAAGAATATTTTACAGAAGTATCCCAAAAACTGTTAGTGAAGAATTATACCTATTTTCAGATATGTTTTCTTAGACATACTAGTGTTTCAGATACTACTTTCCATCAAATGTGTGACTTGATCATTGTTCAACACTTTCCTTGTCTCCATGAGGACAGAATTTCAATGATACTAAGTTGAACTTGACATAATTCATGGTTAGCGTAACAGGAGGTAGAACTGAGTTCCTAATCTGTAATTGCTCATGGACTCAGACACGGAGTGAGAAGAGGGGGGGAGGGGGCCTAACAGAAAACATGGAAGTTTTTGGGGAAGATCATGAAATATGGGGAGAAGTCAGAGAGTCTAATTGGTTCCTTTACCAACTGAGTGTTGAAACTAGGAGGTAAAAAACAAATCACCAAGACCCTGCTGAAGGGTGTGTTTAAAAACCCACCACTTACCGAAATTTTATACATTTACATATTTATTTGCACATATTTATACATATATATTTTATACATTTATTTACACATATATATTTTATACATTTATTTACACATTACATTTTATAAAAAGCTATAAATAGGTGTCTTTATGCTTAAGTTACAATTGATATATATTTTACATTCCGTTAGGTATTGTCATCATGGGATTTGTATTAGAACTTTTCCACAGAAGCCACAGTTAAGAGAAATGTGGGCAGTTAAGAGACATGAATTCTGCTAAGGAAGCACCTACCAACACAAAATGAGGTTAACAGTGAAAGAGAAGAAAAGAGCTTCAATTTGTGAGTAAATAGGCTTTATTCTATAGAAAATATTCCCAGTCATTAGCACAAAAGGCAAAACAGATTTAAGATCCCACTGACCAGGAAAAGTAGTTTCAGGCAGCTCATGGTTTCAGTTTCAGGCAGCAGTGGATATTGTCTATCTGGACTTCAGTCAGTCCTTTGATACTGTCTCACATAAGATACTTATAGGCAAGCTGTTGATGTACAGCTGGATAAGCAGACGATGAGGTGGACTGAAATTGAACGGCCAAGCTCAGAGGGTGGTTATGAATGTAATGAAGTTTAGTTGGAGGCCAATAACTAGTGGTGTACCCTAAGGGTCAATACTGGGTCTAATCCTGCTTAACATCTTCATTAATGATGTGGATGATTGGGCAGAGTGTATCCTCAGCGAGGTCGCTCATGACAAAAAACTGGGAGGAATGGCTGATATGCCAGAGGGTACCTTCCATACCTACCAACCGCAACCATTCTGTGATTCTATGCTTCTGCAACTCATCTGAAAAACTCTAAAATCCAAGATATTTCAATATAGCCAACAGTTCCATAAAGGTACTGGGGTGTTGTTAAGGTTATGTAAATAAATAAAAGTGGTTTGCTTGCTTGCTTCCTTGTAGATCAAGAAAATGATTTTATAATTATTAATACAAATAAGTTTGAACAGTGGACCTTCCCTGCACACTACCACTCTTGGTGAAAAATTATAGCACTGTTGGATGTTGCCTTCACCCTCAGCCTTCAAGTAAAGACAATAGAAAGTAGGAATTACACTTCTCCCTCTGTGATCATTATCAACTGAATTAGACTGCCTCAAGGATGCCACATTATTTTTTACCAATTCTGAGATCGGTTCTGACAGTTTGGAGCTGAAAGGATTTCAGTAAAAAAGAAAACTTGGCTCCTGGATTATTTTTGGTATTCTGATATTTTAACAAAACTACTTACAGTTTTGTTTTGTTCTGTTAAATATTATCCTGGGCTCATTTTTCTTAAATATTATTTCATTAATATTCAGATACTTTATTGTGTACTTTGACCCCAGTAATGGTGCTCTACAAATATAGTACAAAAAATTGCTAATAGAATAGAATAGACTATTTCAGTTGAAAGGGACCTACAACAATCACCTAGTCCAACTGCCTGACCACTTCAGGGCTGACCAAAAGTTAAAGCATGTTATTAAGGGCATTGTCCAAATGCCTCCTAAAGACTGACAGGCTTGGGGCATCGACCACCTCTCTAGGAAGCCTGTTCCAGTGTTTGACCACCCTCTCGGTAAAGAAATGCTTCCTAATGTCCAGTCTAAACCTCCCCTGGCGCAGCTTCGAGCCATTCCCACATGACCTGTCACTGGATCCCAGGGAGAAGAGATCAGCACCTCCCTCTCCACTTCCCCTCCTCAGGAAGCTGTAGAGAGCAATGAGGTCGCCCCTCAGCCTCTTGTTCTCCAAACTAGACAAACCCAAAGTCCTTAGCCACTCCTCATAGGACATTCCTTCCAGCCCTTTCACCAGCTTTGTTGCCCTCCTCTGGATGCATTCAAGTAGCTTTAACATCCTTCTTAAACTGTGGTGGGGCCCAGAACTGCACGCAGTAGTCAAGGTGAGGCTGCACCAACGCTGAATACAGTGGGATAATCACCTCTTTTGGCCAGATGGTTATATTGTGCTTGATGCACCCCAGGATGTGGTTTGCCCTCTCGGCTGCCAGGGCACACTGCTGACTCATATTGAGCCTGCTGTCAACCAGCCCCCCAGATCCCTTTCTGCAGGGCTGCTCCTCAGCCACTCCTCTCCCAATTTATACTTGTGCCTGGCATTACTCCATCCTAGGTGCAGAATCTGGCATTTAGACTTACTGAATTTCATCCCATTGATAATTGCCCAATGCTCCTACCTATCTAGATCCCTCTGCAAGGCCTCTTGCCCGCAAGAGAGTCAACAGCACAACATCATCATCTTTGTTTTCCATTCCCCTAATCCTCACCCAGAGGCTCTCAACCACATCGTCACTAACTGTAAAGGCTGTAGAGTCAAACCTCTTCGTTACGTATAGTGCAACACCTCCACCTCGCCTGCCCTGCCTATGCCTCCTGAACAGCCTGTAGCCCTGCATCACTGCACTCCAATTGTGGACTCATTCCACCATGTCTCACTAATATCAATGATATCGTAGCTCTGGGAGCCGACCAACACTTCCAATTCATCCTCTTTATTTCTTATACTGTATGTGTTGGTGTACAAGCATTTCAGATAGGCTTCTGGACCCTCTGTGCTCCCAGGAGCAGTGTAAATGTTCCCAATGGCATTGCCACCCTCAGGCGATGTCATGCCAATCCTTGGCTTACCTGCTGCAATCCTGTTTATATCCCCTTCCCCCATCGATTCTCGTTTAAAGCTGTCTCACTCAGTCCCGCCAGTTTACACCCAAAGACCCATTTTCCCTATTGGCACAGATGGATTCCATCCAGCTCCAACATACCTTGCCTTTTGAAGGCTCTTCCATGGTTTAAAACCCCAAAGTTTTGGTACAGGCACCAGTCCTGGAGGCCGGTATTGATATCCTGGGCTTCCCTGTTTCTTCCCAAGTCTCCCCCAATACTGGGAGGATTGAGGAAAACACTACCTATGTTCCTGAATTTTTTAGCATTCTTTCCAGGGCTCTGAAGTCTCTTTTGGTTGACCTCAGACTTTTTGTTGCAACATTTTTGTTGTGTACCCACATGAAACAGCAAAAATAGATAGTAGTCTGAAGGATGGACTAGGGTCTTCAGTCTTGTGGTGATATCCCTAATTTGGGCCCCAGGAAGACAGCAAACTTCCCTAAAAAGAGGATCCAGTCTGCAAATGGATGCTTCTGTTCCACACAGGAGAGAATCATCAGTGACCGTAGCTCACCGTTGTTTCTTCTCGATGCTGGTCTTAATGCAGGTTTTGTTGCAAGGTATTGGTTTCTCTGATCTCAGCAAGACTGTAGCAGATTGATGCACGGACTCCGATTGAGGGGTAAATCGAAGACCCTTTATTGAAATATTACATGGCTTATATACTTTCTAATTGTTTGTACATGTGCTACTGAGAGAACTCTTATTGGTTTATATGTCTTGTTCACGCGTCCTTCATGCGTCCCTTCAGCTAGTACGATTGGCTATCTTTTTGCAACTTTACAGTTCCTTTCTTCACAACAAAAAATCACGCGCTTGCTTATCTCCCACTCCTGCTCCTCATACACAGCCTCCTACCCTCGGACATGACCTGGACCCTCAGTACTTCAATCTTGTTAACCCTTACACTCCCGCTATACCTAATTCCTCCTCACAAGACTGCTTGATCAGGTTCCTCATCTTTCTCATTAGGTGCTTCATCTACCATACCCAGGGCCTCGTACCTGTTCTGTAAGGGTATCTCAGAGGGTAACTTAGAGGGTAAGGAGGGGTTTCTCTTACTGCTTCATTCTGTAACCTTCTTCTATCTGTCCTTAACCCTTGTGACACTGCCTTCCTCCTGGCACAAAGCAGATCCAGGGCCTGCCTCTGTACCTCTGTAGTGGCCACGCTGAGTTGGCTTCTGTGCATCATAGATGGCAGAGTACAGCTCCATTGATCAATCTGCCTCTCAGGCTCTCGAATACTCCTCTGTCTGCCCACCTTGTCCTGCAGCTCAGCCACCAAACAGAGCAGTTCATCAATCTGGTCACACCTCCCACAGTCTTGCTTGCCATCACTTTCCACCTCTAGGAATATCCCTTCACACATCCCACAGCCAGAAAACTGAGTGGTTGCATGCTTGAACAGGAGCTCTGTCTGTGTGGCTGCATTGGTTCCACCAGGTGCTAGAAGCTCAGGAGAAGCAGAGGACAATGCTTTTTGCCAGGTGGTCACCATGCTGCCCCACATCTTCCCACTGCTGCATGCCTGCCCACTGGGAATATTTATGCTTGTCTGTTGCAATCAGTTGGGCTGGTTGTTTTCGCCTGTGTAAATCTCCCGTGCTGCCGGGTGCAGGCTCCACTCCTTGCTGTTTCTTCCAATCAGCGGTTCCAGGGTCAGTTGCTCGGGGAACACCAATTTACCAATGTTGAGCATGAATTACAGAAAACTGTCGGTTTTTTATTATTTTCTCACATGTCATGTTTTCTAATCACATAATTCTAGTTACTCTGGACTATTGCTTGGATGTATCTTTGACTTAGGTCAAAGCACTTTAGGTCCTCACTTCTGTGTTTGCTGATTCTTCAAGGATCAGTCTTTTATGTCCAACCGCATACCTAAAACTCTCATACCGGCTCTTGTCAACTTGTCAATTACTGAACCACCCTTTTTTTTCTGGTTGTGACAACTGCAGTCTCACACAGCTTTTGTCGCATTTCAAATGAAGCTGCAGAGATTTTCTCTACCTTGGCATTTTGACAGTGTCACCCTTCTTGACAGTCTGCTGGTTTCCACTTCTCCATTGAATCAAGCAAACCACCTCTCTTCAATTTCAAGTGCATCATGGATTATCCCCAACCTACCCAACATCTCCTTTACCTCCAGCATTTGGAATTATCCTCTGATATGGTTCTTTCTATCACTTTGTTATACTCACTTAACTTGGTGCCTTATGCTGCCCCTCTCACTGGGATTACCAGAATACCATCCCACAGATTTTTTCCAGGCTAGTTATTTTTAATCTGTCTAAATTCTTTTTTTTTTTTCCTTTTCTGTAAAACTTACAAGACCCCTAACTGTTTCAGAGCTGCTGTGTTCAAACAATTGCCTGTCATACTCATCTGTTTTTCTGTTTATATTGCAAATCACTTAGAATAGGGACCTTTTTTCCTTAGCTTTGTTTTTGTACAATAATGTGTGCATTGAGACCTTGACCCCTAGGTGCTATGGCAATACAAAAGTTATTATAGTATAAGAAGCTGGTGAAAAGCGTTATTTTACTTTTCCACTTCTCATAGCAATGTGGTGTTCAAACACCTCATGTTAAACTGGGAGTGTAAGGAGAAACAAAATGTTCTCTACTTTTTAAACAAAGACATTTTTTTCAAAGGATTCTTTACTAAGATACATACTTGGGAACTTGCAATTTCCCCTTGGGTTTCTGACAAAAATCTTGTATGTGGAGATCTAAGATCAGGGTCATCTTAATTCATTAGGGTAGTGCATAAACCAGCTGTGTGCTGGCAATAAATGTGATAGCAAGCTGTTGGTCACATACAGTTTCCTTCACTTTTTGTTTTCTTACTGTGCAGTTCCCCTTGAGCTCTCATTCTTGCCCACAGGATATTAGGGTTTTTGAATGGCACAAGTACTGTTTGTGAAGCTTCCAAATGCCTTGGAACTCAGAACTATTTCCAGCTGAATAGTCAATTCACAATGCAGTTTTCCGTTTTCCTTTGTGATGAAAATACACAAATGACCATCCATGCAGGCCTTGCAGGTTGACAAGATGACTAAGTAGGTCAGTACTAACTCTGAACTCTATGACACTATGAAGAAGAGGTGTAGATATTGTTATGTTGTCATTCATAGCCACACATAGAGCAGCAATGGGCATTTGTTATATTTCTGTATTGGGTCTGGCTTAGATGGAGTTAATTGTCCCCACGGCAGCTCTCATAGTGCTGTGCTTTGTATTGGTAGCTAGAAAGGTGTTGATAACACACCAATGTTTTGGCTATTGCTGAGCAGTTCTCGCACAGCATCAAGGCTGTCTCTCCAACATTCCCCCCTCACCAGTAGGCTGGGGGTGGGCAAGATCTTGGGAGGGGACATAGCCAGGACAGCTGACCCAAACTGACCAAAGGGATATTCCACACCATATGACATCTGCTCAGCAATAAAAGCTAAGAGAAGGGGGGAGCAGGGGGACAGTATTCGTTATTACAACATTTGTCTTCCAGAGCAACTGCTACATGTACTGAAGCCATACTTCCCGGGAAGTGGCTGGACTTCACCTGCTGATGGGAAGTAGAGAATAAATCTTTTGTTTCCTTTGCATCCATGAGCAGCCTTTGCTTTATTAAACTGCCTTTACTTGACCCATGATTTTTTTTCCATCTTATTTTCCCCCGCCCCGTCCTGCTGAGGAAGAGAGTGATAGAGCAGCTTGGTGGGCACCTGCTGTCCAACCAAGGTCAACCCACCACAATTTCCTATATAGTATTCAATAAACTCCAACATGTATTTTCCAAGAAAACTAGAAAAAGCCCAATATTCCCCAGATCCCCAGATGTTACTATTTATTAGACACCAGCATTAAGTCCTATGCCACAGGGGACAACACTGAGATGAGTTCCTACCCCTCACTGCAAACAGTATACTATCAAGCATACAAGAAATCATTGGAATGAGAGAAGAAATGGGAAAATGGTGATTTTAGAAATTATTTTTACATATAAAACAAGCAGCAAATGCATGGACACACCTTCTCTCTGTGGAGAAGGACTTGGGGGTAATGATAGATGAACAGCTGGACATGAGCCAGCAATGTGTGCACACAGTGAAGAAGGCCAACCATATCCTGGGCTGCATCAAAAGAAGCGTGGCCAGAAGGTTGAGGGAGGTGATTCTGCCCCTCTTCTCTTCTCTGGTGAGACCCCACCTGGAGTACTGCGTCCAGCTCTGGAGCCCTCAGTACAGGAAAGACATGGACCTGCTGGAGCGGGTCCAGAAGAGGGCCACAAAAATGATCAGAGGGCTGGAACACCTTTCCTATGAGGAAATGTTGAGAGAGTTGGAGTTGTTCAGCCTGGAGAAGAAAAGGCTCCGAGAAGACCTGATTGCAGCATTCCAGTACTTCAAGGGGGCTTATAAGAAAGATGGGGACAAACTTTTTAGCAGGTCCTGTTGCGATAGGACAAGAGGTAATGGTTCTAAACTAAAAGAGGGTAGATTCAGACTAGACAGAAGGAAGAAATTTTTTACAATGAGGGTGGTGAAACACTGGCACAGGTTGCCCAGAGAGGTGGTAGATGCCCCATCCCTGGAAACACTCAAGGTCAGGTTGGACAGGGCTCTGAGCAACCTGATCTAGTTGAAGATGGCCCTGCGTATTGCAGGGGGGTTTGGACTAGATGACCTTTAAAGATCCCTTCCAACCCAATCTATTCTACGATTCTGTGATTCGTTACCTACCTAAGGTACACGGGTACAAGCACATATAAGAAATAGACATAAGTCAGATATTAAGGTTAAGGAGAAGTTAAAAATACAATTGTGTGAGGTACTAGACCTCTTGAATGGTGAAGAGAAGAGACATTTCATTTGACAGTAACATGAGTCTAAGTTATGAAACTGCAGCGGAGAAGAAAAAAGTGTTTGTACTTTGGACTTTACTGAGGACCTCTATGAGTCTAAGAACAGCCTGGAGTCATCCTAGAAACTTCTGCATAAAAAAATGACAGACTACTAATGAGCATATACATTAAGAAAGACAAACTCAGACTAGTTCTAAGGATTTTCTGTCAATCTTTATACTGTACCATCATCTATTCTGTAATTACCCATATAGCCCAAAGAAATAATCAGGAGAAGTTTTATACATTAGTGCCTTTGCTCTGCAAGATTCACAGAAGCAAAAAGAAAAGGAAAAGATACACAACTTTTCTATAAATGCCCCAACTTCTGAATTCCATAACTTCTAGTAATGAAAATGAAAGCAGAGTACATCAGCAGCAAGGTAAGAATGTTCTTGGCACATGGTATAAACTTGTAGTTTTCAGCCCAGAAGATCAGAACTAAAGTCATTGGATAAGAAATCTGTATATAATATACATGCATGTGGGGAAAAAAAAAGTATGAGATCTGAAAGTCATGTTTAAGAGACTTAGCACAGCACTTGTTCTCTGAATCCAGCAGGATCATCTGGAATCTACTGAGCATTCATTGAATTAGTTCTTTATAAATTGTGGGTTCAGCTTATTGAGAACACATCAACAAAGTGTTCCTGTGCTGGTTGTCTATGCAATGGACTAGTATGTGCACTTCAGTAGTGCATGCCCTTTACAGCATATATGCTCCTATCTACAAGATTTCCCAGACAGAGATATGGAAGCTCTAAAGCAGTACTGTGCTTGTCCTGCATCAAGTGGTGTGGCCGGGGATTTGTAAGTACCATTTTTATCACCTGTTGATGCGACTATGAATAGAACCATCTGACTTTCAGATTTTTTTATATTTATAATTTTATGTATTGTATAGATATATTTTTCTTTTTCCATTAATTTTATATCATAAGTAAATACACTTTTATTTAAAAAGTGTTTAAAGTATGTAAATTGATGTCTTAAGAATAGGGTGAGAAAATAGGTAAATTTTGCCAAAACCCACATTACTTTTCTAAAAAATCATGACAAATTCCATCAATTACCCTTTGACCTCAGTAAAAGCATCCCACATAAAATATAGAATACCCTATAGTATTATAAGACTACACAGCCTCAGTAAAAGCATCCCACATAAAATATAGAATACCCTATAGTATTATAAGACTACACAGAAGAAAGCTGAAATAAGAAGAGGTTCAGAAAAGCAGAGAACATTTCTTTTGTCTTCTATGTACTACTGTCTGTTTATTTCTGTCATGGTTTAACCCCAGCCAGCAGCTAAGCACCACACAGCCACTTGCTCACTCCCCCCACGGTGGGATGCGGGAGAGAACTGGAAGGGTAAAAATGGGAAAACTCATTGGTTGAGATAAAGACAGTTTAATAGATAAAGCAAAAGCCACACACACAAGCAAAGCAAAGCAAGGAATTCATTCACTCCTTCCCATGGGCAGGCAGGTGTTCAGCCATCCCCAAGAAAGCAGGGCTTCATCACGCATAACAGTTACTTAGGAAGACAAACCACCATAACTCTGAACTTCCCCCCTTCCTTCTTCTTCCCTCAGCTTTATATGCTGAGCATAACATCACATGGTATAGAGTATCCCTGTGGTCAGGTGGGGTCAGCTGTCCCAGCTGTGTCCCCTCCCAACTTCTTGTGCACCTCGCAGACCAAGGGAAGCTAAATAGTCCTTGATTTAGTTATAAGCACTACTTAGCAACAACTAAAACATCTCTGTGTTATCAACACTGTTTTCAGCACAAATCCAAAACATAGCCCCATAGTAGCTACTATGAAGAAAATTAACTCTATCCCAACCAAAACCAGCACATTCTCCACCCCTTATTTCATACCATTTACTTCATGCTCAGGTCCCACACTATCCAATACATTCTCATTAGCCACCACCACCCTTCCCATCTTTTGATATAATACACAGATATCATTCCCTTAGTCTATGGACCACCCCTGTGAAATGTCTGTAAAATGTCCATAAATGTGGCAAAACCAGCACACTTTCATACAACAAAACAAAACAAAACCACCAAAAAAACCCAAACACAAAACCATGATGTTAATTTGCTATGATTAAGCACACAATGGGGTTAATACAAATTTGAAGAACAAAATGGTATATTTTATGATAAAATTGAATTTCAGCTTCCAAGGTGAAAGCTTAAAACAATCTTAAAACGTGTACCTTTGGTTTCATTGAAAGCTTGTATTTCAAACAGTTATGAAGGGCCCTGATGGTCATTCTTCTCACTTAAAACTCCATTTGATATGTACATTTCAAGATCCAGTCCAGTTTTCCAGATATCTAGGGTGAATATTTAGCACTGGAAATCAGGCTTCCAGATTTGGAAATTGTAATTGACTTTTCCTTATGTTAAACTTATATTATATGAAGTTAGTGAAAATGTCAAGGGAGGGGAAGAAATTTATATGTGTTCATGAATAAAACATTTTGATTCTCTATGCTTCACTTGTTATGAACATTGATGTGATATCAAGGCATTCCAGATATAAGTAGTCATAAATGGATTGTCTTGTACCTGAAATGCATTATATGTTAGTAGACCCTGTTCTGTGTTTATTTTACAAAATTAAGAGATTTTCCAGATAAAGAATTCTATCAATAATGGCCAAATTTTGAGAAATCCTTGTTCATGTTCCCAGATCAGACAGAGTGCAGTTGTCTATAAATCAATCAGAAGAGCTTACTGTTATAAGCAGATGTCACTTACTTTTTTTTCTCTCTTACTATGTATGAAATTGGTTTCCATCCAATGGAAACTTTTCAGCACAAGGTAATTTATTCTGTAAATATTGGTTTGTACAATTTTTGGGTTTATTCTAAATCATGATAAAAAGAAATATTTATACATTAAACATTTCATAAAGTAGAAGCAATTTTATAAGTCAAGCTCCTGCTAAAGGAAAGCAGGAGTCAGAAAAATAAATCTGGTGTATTAGTTTTTGCTAACTCTTCTATTTAAGTTGACTCCTCAGGCTAAAATATATTGTTCACACAGGTCACCAAAGGGGTAATTCAGATTCCTATTTTTCTTTCTTCCGCTCAGCATTTTTCTTCACATGCAGTCTAATCTTACAGAATTCACTCTGAGTTTTGCCATTAGCTTCAACAAAATCTTTCATGTAATTTCACCTTCAATGTGATATTTTACCCTTTATACTTAGTCTGACATAAAGAAGCCTGCTGAAAATAATTATATTCTTTGATTTTGATTAGGGTTTTTTTTTCTTTTTGGTTTTGAACAACTATTCAGTTTTGAGATGTGATTTATATCCACACCTGATCATTGTTGCCCTGCAGACCTATATCATCTCCTCTGATCTAGATTTCCTTATTACTACTGTATTAGCTACTTCAGGGAACACACAATCCTGAAATGGCAAAGAAATTGATAGATTGATATAATCCTCATTTCCCTAACTTCTGTCATATAATTATTTGTACTTTGATCAGGGAAACAAACAACAATTACTAGTATTGTGCTGCTAAAACTTTTGGTAAACTATTTTGGTGAGCTATGACAGTTCATTAATTCAGACTCAAAGAATCATCAGAACACAAAAAGTTTATTAGCATTCAAAGTCTATGTTAATGCAAATGTCATATGGCAATAGATGAAGATTATTAAAGATCTAGAGCTTCTGCCATGGTGGATTCAAATTTGGGTTAATGCTTTAAAAATATTCACAATTCTCTACCTAATGGCATGTCAACTTGCATAAAAAAAATATTTTAGCATTTCTTCTTTCATAATAATTCTGTTATAAGCAATGAAAGAAAGGTCAAATTACCTACTTGATCGATTTTCCCAGTCTTCAAAATAGTCTTATCCAAAAAAGAGGATAAAAGCCAGAAGAAATGTTGTCTTAGATCATGTAGGAAATTATATCAGCTAACATTATCCTCAAACCTGAAAAGCTGTGTTAGGACTAACTGGGGAAAAAAATCTGTGAAATTGATTCAGAGGAGTGGAGCCAGTACTCAGAACTGAAACTACTGATCATAAAATATTCATTATTATGTTGCAAAGGGCTAAAGGATTATAGAATCATAGAATCATAGAATGGTTTACTTAGAAGGGACCTTAAAGATCATCTAGTTCCAGCCCCCCTGCCATGGGTAGGGATACCTTCCACTTGACCTGGTTGCTTAAAGCCCCATCCAACCTGGCCTTTAACACTTCCAGGGAGGGGGCATCCACAATGTTGTGGTTTAACGCCAGCCAGTAACTAAGCACCACCCAGCCACTTGCTCACTCCCCCCACGGTGGGATGGGGAAGAGAACTGGAAGGGTAAAAGTGAGAAAACTCATGGGTTGAGATAAAGACAGTTTAATAGGTAAAGCAAAAGCCACACACACAAGCAAAGCAAAATGAGGAATTCATTCACTCCTTCCCATGGTCAGGCAGGCGTTCAGCCATCTCCAGGAAAGCAGGGCTTCATCATGTGTAATGGTTACTTGGGAAGACAAACCACCGTCACTCTGGACGTCCCCCCTTCTTCTTTCCCCAGATTTATATGCTGAGCATGACATCAAATGCTACGGAATACTCCTTTGGTCAGGGGGGGTCAGCTGTCCCAGCTGTGTCCCCTCCAAACTCCTTGTGTATCCCCATCCTAGTTGCTGGTGGGGTGGTATGAGAAGCAGAAAAGGCCTTGCCTCTGTGTAAGCACTGCTCAGCAATAGCTAAAACATCTGTGATTATCCGCACTGTTTCCGGCATAAATGCAAAACATAGAGCAACACTACCTACTATAAAGAAAATTAACTGTACCTCAGCCAAAACCAGCACACACAACTTTTCTGGGCAATGTGTTCCAGTGTCTCACCACCCTCATAGTGAAGAATTTCTTCCTTAGATCTAATCTAAATCCACCTTCTTTTATTTTAAAGCCATTACCCCTTGTCCTATCACTACATGCCCTTGTAAAAAGTCCCTCTCCAGCTTCCTTGTAGGCCCCCTTCAGATACTGGAAGGCTGCTATAAGGTCTTCCCAGAGACCTCCCTCTTCTATTCTCCATGCTGAACACAACCCCAACTTTACCAGCCTATCTTCATAGGAGAGGTGCTCCAGCCCTCTGATTGTCTTTGTGGCCCTCCTCTGGATTTGCTCCAACAGGTCCATGTCCTTCTTCTGTTGGGGGCCCCAGAGCTGAATGCAGTACTCCAGGTGGGGTCTCATGAGAGCAGAGTGCAGGGGGAGAATCACCTCCCTCAACCTGCTGATCACGCTTCTTTTGATGCAGCCCAGGATAGTTGTTGCCCAGGACAGTTGCAGCCCAGGACAGTTGGCTTTCTGGGCTGCAAGCACACATTGCCGGCTCATGTTGAGCTTCTCATCAACCAACACCCCCAAGTCATTCTCCCCACGGCTGCTCTCAATCCATTCTCTGCCCAGCCTGTATTTGTGCTTGGAATTGCCCTGACCCATGTGCAGGACCTTGCACTTGGCCCTGTTGAACTTCATGAGGTTCACACGGGCCCACCTCTCAGGCCTGTCAAGGTGCCTCTGGATGGCATCCCTTCCCTCCAGCGTGTCGACCACACCACACAGCTTGGTGTCATTGGCAAAATTGCTGAGGGTGCACTCAATCCCACTGTCCATGTCTCCGACAAACATGTTAAACAGCTCCGGTCCCAATACCGACCCCTGAGGAACACCACTCGTCACTGGTCTCCACTTGGACATCGAGCCATTCACCACAGCTCTTTGGGTGCCACCATCCAGCCAATTCCTTATCCACTGAGTGGTCCCTCTGTCAAATCCATGTCTCTCCAATTTAGAGACAAGGATGTTGTGCGGGACACTGTCAAATGCTTTGCACAAGTCCAGGCTGATGACATCAGTGGCTTTTCCCTTATGCACCAATGCTGTAACCCCATCCTAGAAGGCCACCAAATTTGTCAGGCACAATTTGCCCTTAGTGAAGCCATGTTGGCTATCACCAGTCACCTCCCTATTTTCCATGTGCCTTAGCATAGTTTCTGGGAGGATCTGCTCCATGATCTTGCTGGGCACAGAGGTGAGACTGACTGGCCTGTAGTTCCCCAGGTTTCCTTTTTGCCCTTTTTAAAAATGGCGGTTAAGTTTCCTCTTTCCCAGTCAGTGGGAACTTCACCAGACTGCCATGACTTCTCAGATGTAATGGACACTGGCTTAGCAACTTCATCCACCAGTTCCCTCAGGACCCACGGATGCATCTCATCAGGTCCCACGGACTTGTGCACCTTCAGGTTCCTTCAATGGTGCCAAACCTGATCTACTCCTACAGCGGGCAGTTCTTCATTCTCCCGGTCCCTGCCTTTGCCTTCTGCGACTTGGGCAGAAGTCTGCTTTCAAGGATATCCCACAGCAATAAATAATTGACAAATTAGCTCATTTGATATTGCCTCTCCTCAATTTTACATCACAATCCTCTATCAATACTGCAAGAAAATGCACAGGAATATGCATTTTGGAGGCCAATTCCCAGCAGTCAGTCATGCTAAATCAGCATAAAACTTGACCCTTTGTTCTTTATAAATAGTCTAGCTGGTTAGCTTGGCCTTCCCGTGGCGATGAGGGTCTTAAGTAGCAATTCTCTTATTTGGCAAGATAGGAATCCAGAAAGATGAAGCAAAACTCCACAGAATAAAATTATAGTAGGGACAAGATCTCAATCCCAGTGCTATCCTACCTGGCCATTCATTTTTTTTCTTACTGTCATGTCTTACTGCCATTTCTCCATGACGCCAATAAGATCATAACCCTGCAGGCGAGCTCATGTCTCTAACTCCTCTTGTTTATTCCCCATGCTACTTGCGTTTGCATAGAGGCATTTAAGTTGGGCCCCTCATGAAGCTGACTTACTGGCTTACAATCAGCTCCCCCTACCCTAACAGGATATTATTTTTCACTACATTGCACATAATGAGCTTCTACAAACAAACAAACAACCCAAACAAAAAGTACTTGGCAGGGAAAGCTATTTATTCTCAATTTTTCTGCAGGTGGTGAACAGAGAGCAACACAAATTATCAGGCAGCAGAACATCCTTAGCCCTAAGGAAATGATGGACAACTGATAAAGATATACATAACTGCAGTGAGCTCTAGCACCACTTCACCTAAAACAAAAAATTACAAAATTCAGATGCATCTAGGAGGAACTCAATGTGTCTATGAACAACAATAACTGGTTGGTGTGACATATCAAGGCACACACTATGAAATGGGAAAGAATTTCTGCTAATCTGACTTCTGCTAATGTTCACTTCAGCATTCTGTATAATCATGATATCAAACTAAAACAATAGCAATTCCCCTAGTAACTAGCAATTCAACTGCTTCTAGTAAGAAAGGAATAAAATAATTAATACTGTTACTGTATTACAAATGTGTTACTTGCTAGACCACTTTCAAAACCAGGACACAAATGGGCTTTAATTAAAAAAAAAAGTATTTTGAAGATAAACTAAATTAATTCCTACTTTAAAAAGAGAGCTGATGTGCTTCTGTGTAAAATACATTCCTGTCTTGGAAGCCTAACGAAGTATTATTTGTATTTTAAACATGTACATTTTCATCAAAGAACTGGTAACAACTATAATATTATTGACTGCACAGACTTCTTGTCAGGAGCAGTTATTTTCACTGCATAACGCAAAATGGAGATAGGTAGGAATAGGATGGGTAGGTTTAAAGGAAGAAGGATTTAATAGATCTTGACTGTTCATGTGTGTGTAGCATATATCAGTGGAGACCTGGAAACTTTAATTATGAAAAATTAATACTTATTGTCAATTACAGACAAATTCTACTAAATAGGTAATATACTCTGATTTGCTATTATTTGTGGGAGGTTTTTTCCTTTTTATTTTGCACAAATTATGTGCTTTGCTCCTTATATAAAACATGGCTGGATATTGCATTATTATGTAAATATTACATTTAATTTAAAATAATTAGTAAAGAATAGAGACATTTTCTATTATCTGCAAAAAGATTTTTTATGTTTGCATTCACTGAAGCTCATTTTCAAAATCTACTTTCTCTATTAATAATTCACACAAATGTATGTTTGTTTTCAGATTTGGTTCTATTTCTGTAACTTCTTTTACATCTTCATCTTCACTGTGTTGTTTTGTTTTTATTCTGTTTCTTTAAACCAAATGAAACCAAGCATAGCTTTATTTCTGTATTTTTTTTCAGCAAGACACGGATTTTGAATATTTGCAGGTGGATATTATCATAGATTATTTCTAGTCTATAAACATTGTTGCAGAGTCAGTTTCTCATTAGGTCCATGAACATAAATGTTTTAACAAAATAAAATAGTCTGAGATACAGCTGTCTTACTGTCCTGGTTTCAGCTGAGATAGAGTTAATTTTCTTTATAGTGGCTGGTATGGGGCTATGTTTTGAATTTGTGCTGAAAACAGAGTTGATAATACAGAGATGTTTTAGTTGTTGCTGCAGTACTCAAGGACTTTTCAGCTTCCCATGCTCGGCCAGGTGCACAAGAAGCTGGGAGGGTGCACAGCCAGGATAGTTGATCCAAACTGACCAAAGGGCTATTCCATACCATATGGTGTCATGCTCAGTATATAAAGCTGGGGAAGAAGAAGGAAGAGGGGGACATTCGGAGTGATGGCGTCTGTCTTCCCAAGTAACCATTACGCGTGACGGAGCCCTGCTTTCCTGGAGATGGCTGAACACCTGCCTGTCAATGGGAAGTAGTGACTGAATTCCTTACTTTGCTTTGCTTGTGTATGTGGCTTTTGCTTTCCCTATTAAACTGTCTTTATCTCAACCCACGAGTTTTCTCACTTTTACTCTTCTGATTCTCTCCCCCATCCCACCAGGGGGGAGTGAGCGAGCAGCTGTGTGGTGCTTAGTTGCCGGCTGGGCTTAAATCATGACACTTATCATCAGGGAACTCCTTTTGGAAGAATTAAACTCAGTCTCCACTCTCATTCCAGTAAAATGGAATTGTTAGAAACTATGAAGATGACAGTAGACCTTTGAGCACTGTATATTACCTATGCCATTTTAGAAATATTTGCTTTACTGCTCATAGATTTGTGTTTATGAAGAGACTTTATTACTGTTTTCCAGTGAATTTTGCTTCAGAGTAAAAAACTGGAAGAGTTCATTAGCTAACAAGTCTCATATACAAAGGATCAGTGATATCAGTATAACAGAGTGCATTAACAGCTTCTTTATTCTGTGTTGCCTACTGTCCTGGTTTTGGCTGTGATAGAGTTAATTTTCTTTCTAGTAGCTGGTCTAGTGCTGTGTTTTGGATTTTAGTATGAGAATAATGTTGATAACACACTGATGTTTTAGTTGCTGCTAAGTAATGTTTACACTAGTGAAGGACTTTTCAGCTTCCCATGCTCTGCCAGGTGCACAAGAAGGCGGGGGGGGGCACAGCCAAGACAGTTGATCCAAACTGGCCAAAGGGCTATTCCATACCCTATGATGTCATGCTCAGTATATAAACTGGGGGCAGTTGGCCAGGGGGTAGCGGTCACTGCTCGGGGACTGGCTGGGCATCGGTTGGTGGGTGGTGAGTGGTTGCATCACTTGGGTTTTTTTCTGGGTTTTGTTGCTCTCTTGATGTCTTGTTGTTTTCCTTTTCATTACCTTTTTTGTTGTTGTTGTTCCAGTTATTAAACTGTTCTTATCTCCACCCACTAGTTTCCTTACTTTTGCTCTTCCAATTCTCTCCCCCATCCCACCGGGGGGGGGGAGGGTGAGTGAGCAGCTGTGTGGTGCTTAATTGCTGACTGAAGCTAAACCACCACAGTTCTTTTTGGCACCCAACGTGGGGCCATAGGGTTTTGAGATAATAACAGATTAATCAGAGCGTATTAAGGAATTTAGATCCGCTAATAGTTGCGGGTCACGATATTGATTCATTTGTTTTCGATACTGGTCTGCACCATGCTCATTTTTTTGCTGTGCATGTTAAAGATTGGTGTTGGTTTTTGCAGTTTGCTGTGTTCTGCAGTGATTAGTGATGTTTTGCCTGCAAGATTTGTTATTAAAACAGTGACCTTGAGCTAATTTGTTGTCTAAGTTTGGTACTGAAGCCATTACTGTACATTGGGTAGCACCTCATGGAGACAATTAGCAATTATACTTCTTCCTCTGAGAGGTTTTTAATGGAGGAAATACAGAATGGCACCTTCACTACCTTCTTCTACAATGATTCCTCCTTCATTACAATAACTTTTCAGTATCTTGAGCATCCTTGGGTAGTTAATATACATCTATTGGTATTGCTTGGGAATATTGTTTCGGTTTTGTCTAAGGTTAATAAGAAATTTAAGAGTTTCATCCAGAGATCTGCCCCAAGACTGGATAGTTATGAGTGGCAGGGTGTGTGGGATAGCATGGGCAAGTACATAGGATGGTGGGTACCTCCAGTGTTTTGGAACTTCACCCCTGAACAAGTTCAGGATCCTGAAAAACTAGTAAAATATTTGGAAAAAGTATGCTGTCACCTGGCAATTCCAGAGAGACACAAATCACTGCAACGTGCTGGGGCCTGGCCTGTGCCTACCGAGCCCTGCTCAGCACTATTCAGAACCCTCAAGGGGAAGAGAAGGTGTCTGGATCTGACAACAAAGCGACAAGCACTGTGGCTACTCTAGCACTCCTGCAACAGGCACCATGTCTACTCCACCCCCCTTGGTGACAGGCACTGTGGTTACTCCAACCCCTGCAACAGGCACTGTGGCTGAACCAGGGAACCAACCCGTGTTGGTATCAGTCACCCCTATACACAAGAAGAAATCTTGGAAACAAAAGTCAGCTCGTTTAGAAAAAGAGGATTAAAAAGTAGGGCCATCATAGGGAGAGGAGGATGAAGAAGAAGAACTCGTGAACGAGACAGAAACCACCCAATCCCCATCCCTGAGTGAGCTGTGAGATATGTGAAAAGATTTCAGCCATCGTCCAGCTGAGCACAGTGTCACCTGGCTACTCCAATGCTGGGATAACAGGGCCAGTAGCCTGGAATTAGAGGGTAAGGAAGCCAAGCAGCTGGGATCCCTTTCTAGGGAAGGGGGCATTGACAAAGCAATTGGAAAAGGGGCACAAACCCTCAGCCTCTGGAGGTCACTCCTGTCAGCTATAAAGGAAAGATATTCCTTCAAGGAAGATGTTATGAGTCACCCAGGCAAATGGACCACGATGGAGAGAGGTATCCAGTACCTGAGGGAATTAGCTGTGCTGGAGGTGATTTATGATGACCTCAACAACGAGCAGTTACCCAAAGATCCAGATGAAGTCAAGTGCACACGACCCATGTGGTGGAAATTAGTACAGAACACACCAGCATCATATGCCAACTCATTGCAGTATTGACCTGGAAAGACAGAGAGGGACGAACGGTGGATGAAGCGGCTAGCCAGCTGCGGGAATATGAAGAAAGTATCTCTTCCTCCTTCATCTCAGCTGTGGAGAAACTGGTCCAGCAACTCAAAGAGGATAGATCCTACTCCCCACCTGTACGGACAAGTGTCTCAGCTATTAGGAGTCAGCGTTCTTCTGCTCAACAGAGAGTATATAGAGGGTACACACCAAGGGGCACCCTGTGGTTTTACCTGCCTGACCACAAAGAAGACATGAGGAAGTGGGAGGGAAAATCTATCTCAACCCTAGAGGCATGGGTACGTGAGTTGCAAGGAAAAAAATCACACAAGGGGGTTCTTCCAGGAAAATTGCTGCTCCAATTTCCAGTGGGCAGTTCCCCAGACAGAGTAGAAAATTTGATCTTACTCCTGATTTTAATGAAGGAACTCCTGACTCGTATGTACAAGGAGTGGGTAACTAATGCTATGACCAGGACTAGAGGGGCCCTGCCTCCAGCCAGGTGGAGGAAAGGGACAACCGGGTTTACTGGACTGTGGGGGTTTGATGGCCTGGCACATCAGAGCCACAGAAGTATAAGGCTCTAGTAGACACTGGTGCACAGTGTACCCCAATGCCATCAAGCTATAAAGGGGCAGAACCCACCTGTATTTCTGGAGTGACGGGGGCATCCCAACAGTTCTATATATTGGAGGCCGAAGTGAGCTTAACCAGGAATGAGTGGCAGAAGCACCCCATTGTGACTGGCCCAGAGGCTCTGTGCATCCTTGGCATACACTACCTCAGGAGAGGATATTTTTAAGGACCCAAAAGGGTACCAGTAGGCTTTTAGTATAGCTGCCTTGGAGACGGAGGAAATTAAACAGCTGTCTACCTTGCCCAGTCTTTCCCCCAAGCTTGCCCCCACAACAGGACCCTTCTGTTGTGGGGTTGCTGAGGGTCAAAGAACAACAGATTGCTATGACAACAGTGCACTGGTGGCAATATCGCATCAACCAAGACTTGCTGATTTCCATCCATAAGCTGATTCGTCGACTGGAGAGACAAGGACCAACCAGCCTGACTCACTCACCCTTTAACAGTCCCATATGGTCAGTGCGAAAGTCTAATGGAGAGTGGAGACTAACAGTAGACTATCGTGGCCTGAACGAAGTCAGGCTGCTGCCTAGTGCTGCTGTGCCAGACATGCTAGAAATTCAATACAAACTGGATTCACAGGCAGCCAAGTGGTATGCTACAATTGCTATCGCTAATGCATTTTTCTCAGTGCCTTTGGCAGCAGAGTGCAGGCCACAGTTTGATTTTACTTGGAGGGGTGTCTAGTACACCTGGAATTAACTGCCCCAGGGGTAGAAACACAGCCCTACCATTTGCCATGGGCTGATCCGGACTGATCCCATGACACCTCAGGCCATCAAGGAAGAGATGCAACATATAGATAGGCTCATGATCGAGGGGTGGACTTGACCATGGACACTATTGCACAGGTTATCCATGAATATGAGACATGCGCTGCAATCAAGCAAGCCAAGTGTTTAAAGTCTCTGTGGTATGGAGAGTGATGGCTGAAATAAATATCAGGAGGCCTGGCAGATCAATTATATCACACTCCCACAAACGCGCCAAGGCAAGCGCTATGTGCTTACAATGGTGGAAGCAACCACCGGAGGGCTGGAAACATACCCTGTGTCCCATGCCACCGCCCGGAACACTATCCTGGGCCTTGAAAAGCAAGTCCTGTGGCGACATGGCACCCCTGAAAGAACGGAGTCAGATAACTGGACTCATTTTCAGAACAACCTCATAGACACCTGGGCCAAAGAGCACAGCATTGAGTGGGTATATCACATCCCCTATCATGCACCAGCCTCTGGGAAAATCAAACTATACAATGGACTGTTAAAGACTACACAGAGAGCAATGGGTGGTGGGACATTCAAACATTGGGATACACATTTAGCAAAAGACACCTGGTTAGTCAACACTAGGGCATCTGTCAATTGAGCTGGCCCTGCCCAATCAAAACTTTCACATTCTGTAGAAGGGGATAAGGTCCCTGTAGTGCACATAAAAAACATGATGGGGAAGACAGTCTGGGTTACTCCTGCCTCAGGCAAAGGCAAGCCCATTCATGGGATTGCTTTTGCTCAAGGACCTGGGTGCACTTAGTGGATAATGCGGAAGGATGGGGAACTCCGCTGTGTACCTCAAGGGCATTTATTTTGGGTGAAAATAGCCAATGAACTGAATGGTATGGCGTTAATTGATATATAATACTGTATGTCATCACTTTCATGGTTGCTATACGCCATGTCAACGGTATTTCAGTGAGAATCGCCCAGATTAATGAAGAATGAGCTTTGATGAAACCAAGCAAAGCAGCCGTGATGGAACCAGAACTGGCTTCAGCATGCAACAATCCAACACCACACACCAGCTCTCCTGCCTTGATGGACTGTTATGACAGATGGAGCCCAAAGTCATGGACTAAATGAACTCAATGGACATTTCAGAGGGATGGCCCATAGACCAAGGGAATGATATCTGTGTGCATATATCAAAAGACAGGAAAAGTGGTGGTGATTAATTGGAATGTATTAGAAAGGGTAGAACCTGGGCATGACGTAGATGGTATAGAATAAGGGGTGGATACTGTCCTGGTTGTGGCTGGGATAGAGTTAATTTTCTTCCTAGTAGCTGGTATAGTGCTGTGTTTTGGATTTTAGTATGAGAATAATGTTGATAACACACTGATGTTTTAGTTGCTGCTAAGTAATGCTTACACTAGTCAAGGACTTTTCAGCTTCCCATGCTCTGCCAGGTGCACAAGAAGCTGGGAGGGGGCACAGCCAGGATAGTTGATCTAAACTGGCCAAAGGGCTATTCCATACCATATGACATCATGCTCAGTATACAAACTGGGGGCAGTTGGCAGGGGGGTAGCGATTGCTGCTTGGGGACTGGCTGGGCATCGGTCAGCCGGTGGTCAGCAGTTGTTATCACTTGGGGTTTTTTTCTGGGTTTTGTTCCTCTCTTGCTCTCTTGTTGCTTTCCTTTCCATTACTTTTGTTTTTTTGTTTCAGTTATTAAACTGTTCTTACCTCACCCCACAAGATTTTTCACTTTTGCTCTTCCGATTCTCTCCCCCATCCCACGGGGTGGGAGGGTGAGCGAGCAGCTGCGTGGTGCTTAGTGGCTGACTGAGGTTAAACCATGACACCTATCATTTATGTGAAATGCCATTTGGGTAATACACTATTGCAAACAAATCATATCAGCCTATAATCCCCTATATTCAATATTGGCACTTCAAATACAGTATAAACCAGGATGGCATTATGAAGTCTGTATAATATGTAGTAAAACAGAAAAAGGGTTTCCACCATGAACTGAGAAGATTACCATGTATAAACCAGCACAAACATAAACCAAATACTGATATGAAGACAAGATGTCATCAGCCGTGTTAATATTCCTCAGCTTTCTAGTTTTTGTGAATAATAACTTCATGGACCAATGCTATGATCTATTGGTTGCCCTTTCAAATTTTCAGTGTCTTGGGGGCAGTAGAGGGAGAGTAGGAGAAAAAAAAAAAAAAAAAAAACAAAACAAAACCTACAACCTATTAAATATTGTCTAGTCTTGAGAACTTTCAGTCCCAAATGAAAATTGGTTTTGATGAAGAACTTCTGGGAGGCGACAAAACAAAGCAATTTTAAAAGGGGTTAGACACCCTGATGTGGTCAGATGTTGTTGTGTCTGCAGTGACAGACATTCAGCACAAGCCGAAATGAAACACTGCATAATGTTCTGAGCTAAGGAAATGGACAGTTAAAAATCAATCTCTATCTCACATTCCCAGCTCTGAACCTGAAAATGACAGCTATTATCCAGATTTACATTTTATCCCAGCTAGAATAAAGCCAATAAATCACTAGGCTTTTCACTGCTCAGATAATTACCATGTGAGTGGCTGGTATGAGTTGCACTGGGGGGAGATGCTTTCAGAGGGTTAGAGCACAGGGAAAGAATGACAGTGAAAAATGGGCTTGATTTCCATGTTGAGATGAGAGCTTACGACATGCAAATGCTGAACACAGTAACCTATGCTGAGACTCTTCAGCCCCTCTCATCAAATACCCAGACAAGGTCCGTCTATGTAGTGGAAAATCTTTACAGAGCTAATAGCTCAGGTGAACAACCTTTTGGTTTAAAGGAGGCAGGGGAGTTTTTAATGGTATATTAAAAAATATTCCCACGTGTCTTTGCCAGAAGTGATTTCATCGTCGTCACAATCTTCAACATAGCTTACCAGTTTGCTCCTGTGAAAACAGAAACACTTTGAAATCTGCTTCATTCTCAGTTATGATTACTTTAATTCTAATACACTTCTAATCATATCTGTGTATCAGATTACCCAGCAGCAAGAAATTAAGTTATACAGACTTGTCAAGAGTATTTGAATGAAGACACGATCCAAATGTTTTTAAATCTGTACTGTATGACTGCTCATATCAGCCTGTAACGATTTCTTTCATTCCTCAAACGTAAATCACAGTTCTGTCTTATGACAAATGTAGCGTGTGTGCTTCATGGCTCCTCCTTGTAATTGTCCTGGCTTCCAGTCTGAACTGCATTTTCCACCCTGCTTTCCTGCATGAGACCCCCTTGGGATCCTGACAAAAATGTTAAGGTGCAAGAATTAGCTCTATTATTCTGTATGATTGTCTAGTTTATATTTTAAAATTCCAAGAAATGTTCCTAAATAAAAAAGGAAGAGTACATATATGTAAATATCAGAGTACTATTTTTCAACAGGGCTACTCCTATCCATTGATGAACTGCCTAAAACTGTATGCAAACAAACCTAAAAATAGGTATATTTTTACTATTAAAAACTTGAGAAAACTATCTTAAATACATCTGATAATTTATCTAACTGAAGTTGTCTTGGGAAGTCACAATAGTGGGATGTTCTTATTATCACAATAGGGATACCTTATTACCCCAATACTATGATCCATTATTATACATTGTTGATTACATATTTCATCAAGTTCCTTTTTCTCTTGATGTTTTAATTTTTGTTCTTTACTGCATTATGTAAGACCACTTTTCTCTTTTTGTAATAAAATATCTGGGAGTAGGTCTGAAGATAAAAATGTTTCTTCTTTTTTACCCTATTTCTTTCTGCTTTACAAGGACTATGGGGAACATCAAGAATGCTTCAATAAATGTAGCAGGCAGACATTCATCTGCAAAAAATGCACCAAGTTTCTATTTAGTGTTGAACACAATATGGCATCAACATCAGTTTGTTGTATGATAAAAACAATAACTGCTTGCAGAGCACATTAGATAAAAATCTGCACTAAGGTAAAGAATAAGCGTATAGAAATTTCCAGTCTACTTGAAATAGTCATTAGTAAATTAAAAAAACTTATATATTCCTAGTCTGTTGGGGTATTAAAATATCTCTATAAAAAATGGGGGGGAAGCATCAAATTTGAAGGTTCTGCAACTTGGCTGAGATTATACACACCAAATCTCTTGAGTAGTTATAAGTGGATGACATCATACTAACTGCAAAAGAAGATAATAAAATGTAGCTAAGCTGTAAGAAACTAAGACAAAGCCACTACAAGAACATGAAATAATGCCATTACAGAAGTACTTTAAAATCAAGGAATTGTAAAATTGAGAAGAGGAAGAGCCTTTAGCTAGGACAGAAAGGGGAACAGGTTGCAATATAGAAGAAAATGGGAGGAAGATAAAACTGGCTGGATAGAAAGAGAGGGTGAATTGCATTGAAACAGGAAATAATGATAGACTTGAAATATCACAATAAAGGGCATTTTGGAGCCAGAGCAGAACAGGTAAATGAAAAGACTGTCCTTGATACTTCTGAGATCTTTACTTCTTTGAGTACAGTCATGATGTATACAGTGCTGAGGCACATAAAGGATTATAAACACTGGAGAAAAATGCACGGAAAGCTGCTCCACCCTTTGTCTCATTGAACTTTGAGCAGAAGAAATAGCACAGATGAACAACAGAAAAAACACTGGCAGACGTTTGTGTACACTACTGCATGAATGAACAATTTCTCTCTCCTTTTTTAGCTCCTTTTCTGAAGTGTAAAGATAAGAAAAATAGTATTAAACTTTTTTTTCATTTCATGGAATTATAAAATAGAGTCATGGAGTAACCTAGGCTGGAGGGGATTTTAAATGTCATGTGGTCCAACTCTCCTCTCAAAACCCAATCATTTTACATCAGGTTGCTCAGCATCTTATACAGTCGAGTTTTGAATATGGTAAAAGATGCAGATTCCACAGCCTCTCTAGGCAATTGGTTCCAATATTTGGTTATCCTCTTTGTTAAATTTTTCCTTATTATGCATTTAGAATTTCCTCTGTTTCAATACGTGTCCATTGGCTTTTGTCCTTTCATGTGCACTTCCAAAGAGTCTGCCTCCATCTCCGCTACACTTTCTTGTCAGGTCATTGTAGACAGCAGTAAGGTCTTGCCTTCACCATCTTTTTTTTAGGGCTGAACAGTCCCAACTCTCTCAGCTTTTCCTCATATGTCAGGCACTACAGAAATCTCGTTGGCTTTTCAGCATGCCAAATGCATTTCTTGAATAGTGAAATCTACAGTTAGTAAATGAATGAGGACTTGTTTGTATACACAATAGGTAATATGACATGAAATCATATTCCTCAGCAAAGATTTCCAAAATCAATGCAGTATGCACAGAATTAAACCAATCTACAAAGAACTTTATTAGCTTATAACTGATAACTAATTTACAAAACCAACCATTTCACCCATGAATAAAAGTAGAAATAGCCACATTTGAGGAAAATCAAAGGTATTCTGTATTCCTTATTAATTGATTTAATTTCTCATTTAATTTTCTAATTTAATAAGAGATTTCTTTTCCTTACAGCTAGATTCTTAATTAGCTTACTTCTGAATACAAAAATGAATTTTGCCTTATTCATTAACTCCTTTGATATGGATATTCTGGGGTCACAAATGTAATATATTAATTATTAAGAACCTACATCATACTAAATATGATTAAATTATTAGGACTATTCATAGTATTATTGCAGGACATAAAGACTCACTTGAGATGTGATATTACTACTCCAAATTCAGTATCTAGTAAATCTTAAAAGGCAAACATTCCAGAAGAACAAAGGAGAAAGTAACAATAGTATACATTTTCTTCGTCAAATATATTTAAAATTTTTCATCCGTTTGAAAGTACATTTTCTCCCAAACTTTACTAGTCAGTTTGAAGACACATAAATATATGTACTCCGTAGCTGTAAATTATACCATACTTTGAACTAAGTAGTATACATCGCTATTAAGCAACTAAGACCCTATTGTGTTCATGAACTGAAAATTTAACAAGTATGAGGATTTTTAAAGTAACTATTACCTACTAGATTGTGGTAATAATTACAGTTTCAGAAGAGTTAGAAGAGTGGTGTTTCATGAAACTATACTTAGCTGGTGTAGCAGGCATGATAAGCTACCACTTATAAGGTGAGATAACCCTGCAGGGTATTTAGGATAAAATGAGGTATTTCTCTCTTCTCACAAGCATTCTGGGTAGGGTCAGTTGTGCCAGTTTGACAGTTGCAAATGGCTCATGCAAGAATGCTGTTCTAAAGAAAAAATAGAGAGGCTTGAGAAAAATGACAACTTTATTAGTGATGAAATATAACATAACGCATAGGCTAGAGGTACAACAAAATATTTCATCTTACCTTGTCCATCAGCAATGTCTGATGAAGATTAAAAAGATTTGTGTTTATTTTATTTTTGTCTAAACTCCTCAGACTGCTTGCTACTTGTTTTAAAACTCTTTACTAGCAAAATTCACTTTCAAATTAAGGTGATATTAGCATAATCTTTATGTTATTGGTTATTGTTAAATATTTGTGTTTTGGGAAAGGGGACTGAATTTGTACAAATCAAGCTGAAAGTTTTCTTTTTTTTTCTTTTTTCCATCAACCCTTTCTGTTAGGAAATGGGTTTTGTGACCAGGAATTGTCTGCTTCTTGCTTATAAAATGACAAGACAAGCCCAGAGACATTACAAGCCACAGAAGTCCAAAAACTAAAACACAAGTCAGTTTTTACTTCTCATCTTAGCTCTGAGCACTAAGATGGCCTAGTGAAGTGGAACAAGAGGATGATGCTATATCACCATCTTATTACCTTGAATGTGCAAACAAGTCATTTTATATAGCATTTAGAAGAATCCTTCTGAATATTTCATTCACTCTTTGTATGTACGCAAAAAACATGCAATTTCAAGATGGCCTTTGCAACTTTCTCTGTTGTGCAGTCACTATCTCAGTTTTAAACACAGTCGTATTCTATTTCCTGGTAAATAACTCAAAAACCAGAAGTGTGATTAAAGCAAATATATAATAATTACAAAATTATTCTTGTTCATTTATGTATTAAATTTCAAAAAAAGAAGAAAAGTTTCTATGCAGGTATTCCAAAGTTATCATTTTCTCCAAATACAAGTTCCTTTTTTATATGGAGATGAATTTCCTCACCCTGTTCAACACAGTGCATGTGCAAGCATCAGAAAAATCCCATTATTGCTACTTGTCAGGTTTCTCTATTATCCCCTTGGGAGCATGCAACACCAGAATTTCCTACTGCATCCAAATAAAGAGATTCTGAACAGCACTACTCTAGGGTATATATTTTTCTCACACTGAATAAGCAAGAAAAAATTCACAGAATTATAATCAATTATTTTGACTACCAATTTCCTTGAGTGTGGTTGAGCTGAGAGAGTAATTTGCAGTGAATCATTCATGGGATAAATTTCCCTCCTTCTTAACTTGTGGAAAATCCATGAGACATTCTTAATTTATTTGAATTTACTTCTGTCTAGAACAGAATCCCTCTGAAGCACATGAAAGTGTTTTCACTGAAGACAACAAACTTTCTGTCAGTGGAATTGTACCTGAGAAATATGTCCCCCAGGTTTTCAAATCTATATGGATTGATCACACAGCCAAAATTCAATCTCTGTTATTTTAAGCTTACTAGTAATTTTATGTATGTGAATAGTCATATGTAACACACAACTGAACTACTCATATGCACAAAGTTGAGCGTCTGCACAAAAATGTGCAGGACCAGCACTCACAGTCTGGGCCTTGCAACACTGTAATACAGCATTATTTTTCCTCTGGGCTTTTGCAATCCACTTTGCATCAGGAAAACCATCTTCAGTTACTGGAAACACCTTGCTATGCATCATTAGATAAATGCCTTTTTAATAAAGAGAATCCAGGTGTACTGCTAAAATAGTATGATTGAATACCTTTAATGTCTCAGCTTCATTAGACAATGACAGGCTGTCATGCTCTTTTCTTACTTATTCTGGTTGAGTTGCCAGCCCTTTCCTGTGGCTATTAATGAAGACAGACCATTTATTACTCTATGAGAATACAAATACTTTTCCATCACTGTCTTATACATTTTCCCAACCCCACAGATTGTTAACTTAGAACCCTACATGCTCTCTTGAAAAAAAAGATATATACCTATAACTCTTGCTTATAACTGAAACACAACTGAAACACATGCAAGTGCAGAATTCATTAAGGATTAGTTTCCTGGTCATGTTTCAGCAATACTTCCTTTTGAAAATACTTCAAGATTTCATACATACGCTACTGATAGACAGTAGTAGACTAAAGTTTCACCTTTTTATTTGCATTAAGCTAAGTTGTGTTTGACTTTTCTACTGATATTAAAACTGTGAACGTGACAAAAAGAGGTCTTATGCAGAGGAAGATTACTGAAGGGCAAATGGTCTATAGTGGCATACTCCTATTTAGGGAAAAGAAACCTTCGCCACACTGTCTGCAATGTTATTCATTAATCTCTATAGATAACATTTCAATAATGAGTGGCAAATTTGACATATGAAGAAGACAATTTGGAGGGAAATTATATGTTTTCTTTACATTAAGGATAATGCTAGTTTAGAATATCAAAATCTAAACCACCTACCTCATGACAGAGGAATTACTAACCCATAACTGTTGGTGACATACTGACAGATAATACTGATTGACTTAGAAAGTTTTTCACCACCAAAGAAAACTATCATCCCAACTTTCAGTGTTCAAGAGTAAAGAATACAATAACTGAGTACAGCATCCTCAAAACAGCTCTACACAGAGAGCTGGGCTGAATGTGTAAGATTCCTAAAGTTAATGTTTGTAACCTTCTCTGAGTTTTTTCACTCCAAAGAACTGTTAGTGATTTTCATATGATATAGAATATGACATGCTATGCAATAAAGAGGGATAACCTATTATACATAAAGCTGGAGTTAATCAAACAGGTACTTCTATAAATTTTCTACAACCCCATGGAGAAGAAGGTAAAATACACCCTAATTTGATGATTAACTTCAATTTAGCAAGAATTAGTATACTATTTCTGTTCAGTTGTGGGATTTAGTTTCTAGGATTCAGAATGAGATGTTTGCTTGTTGCGAGTCTAAGTAAGATGCGTACCTAGAAACAATTCAGTGTGTGGCTATATTGATTAAGCTTCTGAGTTGTGCTTTGTTTACTCTTAGTGCTATGAAATTACCCTCATGTGCAATGGTGTCAGCAACTTGTGTCTCTTCTTCACCTACAGAAGGAAAAGAAAAACACTGTGCAATGAACTCTGTTTTGAATAACCAGGCACTACTGGGAAGTCACTACCGATATCTCCTCCACCCAGTGAAACATGATGTGAGAAAAAACACTCCCTTTGCTACCATTTGTGGCTGTGTGTATTAAAACCACAACTCCTAATGTACGAATAGTAAACTAGCCCAGCCCAAAACTTACTCTACCTGCCTGCCAGATGATGTGAGGTTAAATATCCCTTCAATCAATAATTAGAGTGAGGTTTTGAACAAAGGAATGAATTAATTCTTCTGTCAGGGAATATCCTCCAAGTCTCTAAACTCTTCAGGGTTTATTTTAAGCATCCTACATTTCACAAAAAATCGATTTTACTCCACATGTACACAGCTATCCTGAAGCCACCTCCAGAGAAATTGTGCAATGTCCAAAGAAGGAAGTCCTGATGCCCTGAACATCAGTACTGTATCAGTCTAGCATGTAGCTGGCACTTTATTTTACTATAAATTAATGAAGCACAACAACTTAATCTCTGTGCCACACTTGCCAAGCTAATTACATACTCTTAATTCCAGCACTGGATTAAATCATTGCTCCCTTACCTTGTGAAAATAACAGCTAATTTAACATGCAGGAGATAGTTGGAAACATGAACAGACTGATTAACTGTCATATATGCAGATATGTTACTCCCATGAAATGTACGAGGAATATTACAGATCAGTAAAATCTACTTTAAAGAATTAGAAACAAAGTCCCACAAAATAGAGACAGAGGAAGACACACTTACAGCTTTTATATTTTTCATTAAATTAATAGACAGCATTGTACTTTTCATGCTCTGAACTTATGTGTTGTAAGTGCTTGGTGAGAAATAGGCTTCAGCAGCAAATTTAATTGTGATTTCAAACTGATTTCATTTTCAGAAAACAAGAAACAATTCTGCAATTTCTGCTTGTTTGGAAAGCTACTTTTCTGCTGAATCTGCACAATGAAAATTACAAGACTTCATAAGATATTATCCTATTCCATTTCAGAAAAGTAGAAAAATTTTCATTTTCCTCAAACATATTAATCCTTAGGAATCCTTAACACTATGTCTTAAAAAAGAGCTTCTATGTACAGTGGAATTAATGAAACCTAGCTTCCTGTGGAATGGCATCCTTTATACTTTCTAGTACAATATGCTGGCTTTCTTCTTCTGGCTCATTTCTTATTATTGTACTTCTTATTCTCTCTCAAATCCCATGAGTTTCAGCCCTCACAGTATCCCCACCTTGATCCCATGTCTTCTGGGCAGACAATAAACCTGTGCAGGGACTGATTTGGAGCTACTGCACTCCTTTGTCAACATATATATGCTTATCGATTAACCTATAGTCCAAGAAAGCAGGTTGTTATTGAGCTCATATTGCAGCCTTTTCCTCAGTAAGGGCACTAATTTCAGGTTCCTTCCTCTACACTTCCAGTAATAGAAATTTTCTATCCTTTAGACCTCTGTTCCTTTGACATATATGGTTTAAATTTTCCAATAAGTTCAAAAGCTATTTACAGACACTAACAGATAACAAGGTAAAACCTCATTTCCTTATGAAAGCCAGATAAAATTGCTGAGTTTAAGTGTTCAGCGCATTTTAGTAAAACTTCTTGAAGAACTACCTTTATTCTACCCTTTAGACCAGAAAGATCCTCTCCTCTTCCATTAATCTTAAATTCTCTTCTGCAGAGTCAACAGCTCCAAAGAAAGTGTCCTTGCTTCCTAGTATAATATTTGGATGTCCTTCTGTGGGAGCTATATGGTTCAAATTATTTAAAATTGAAGAGAAAACTATATCCTCAGTCCATATTAGTTAACAAAAATATTTTCAGTGAGATTCATAATGATAAAACAAATACTGAGAACATTTTCCATGCCACTTGATTTGCTTTTACTGCTCATTCTTTGAAAAATGCCAGAGTAAAATTTTGTCCTTGTCATCTAGACCTTTTGTCAAAAGACACCTTGCTAAAATCTTCTCTGATTAACCATTACAGGCACTTCTGTTCCATGAGTGAAACCAAGCTCAGGATTCATTTCATTTCCTTCTTGATTTTTTCTTTTACTCAATACTTCCTTTAAGTTTGGAATAGCTTCCTCAAGCCCATGTGCTCATGAACTTCTCTTTATTCACTTAAATGCCCCCTAAAAATACACTTTAGCAATAAAATACATGAAAAGTAAGGGGGACCACTTATGTGCTTAAAGCAGGAAAATAAGCTCTATGATAAAAGAATTGGTTCTTTTAACTTCTTCTGCGTGGTTAGAAAACCTTCATCTTTTAATTTTCATACTCATTTAGGCTTTCAACTCCCCTAAAGATACTTTAGACCAAAAGATCTTATTGTGAAATGAGAATCTGGCTGTGAAAGAAGATGTTTTTTGGGGCTTAGCTCATGGTTCAGTTATGTCTGCTATCCCCCTGTGATCTATTTTTTAAAAATCATTTACCTCATGTTTTCCCTTGCTAAACTTTCTCTGCACAGCTAAGACAAAGGAGTGCGGTTGTTCTGGAAGGCTTTTTCACACCTTTCTCACTTTGATTCCTTAATTCCGAAGGAGCAGCATTTGATCTTGCTGTCCTTTAACTCACTTCTTATACTCTGTAGGATTTTAAAAATTCAGTAAACGTAGCATGCGTACTCAGAGAAGAATCTAAGCTGTGGTTTATGAATGAAAATAGCTGACTCCAGAATCAAACCTGAAGTGCGGTTCCAAATACGCTCCTTTGCCGTATTGGGTCAACCTGGTTCCAGCACACCATGGTTTTGAATTCCCAAGACACTGAGGGTAAGACTACATGAATAAGTTATCACTAGGTAAACGAAAACAGTACATTTCCTTAATCTACTATCATGTGCCTCACACATTTTTAATTCATTGCAAAAATAAGTAACTTAATTGTTCTGCTGACAAGTCTCAGTGATGTTGAAATCAACAGTACTGAGGTGATAGCTTGCAAAGGGGTGTCATCATGTTTCAATTTACTTCAAAAAAATTTTTACATGTCTTCACACATTGTGTAAGGAACACAGCTGTTTAACACTGGTTGATTCTGAAATTACAGATCAGAATGGATCTGTAATTGACATCATAAATGCATGAGTCCTTTAAGGTGCTTGTTCTTCAGTGGTGTTTTGACAATTTCTGATGCTATTTATTACCCATTATGAAATGGGTCTTCGTAAGCCTGTAGACATTTCTGTGCATGACAGAGCTAGCACTTGTATCATTTTTCTCATTTCATAGGTTTGTACACATTAATGAAGTGATAAAATGAAGTCTTTGCTGCTTCAAGACTCTTTTGACTAGAGTCATGCATGGCCTTCTTTACTTCTTTGTCTTTAGTGACTGATGGCACCATGCAATAAATAGGCACTGAAAGCTCACCTGTGTTTACATTAACCCATTAAACATGCATACATAAAGCAAAACAAACAAATAAACAAATAAACCACAAAAAAAACCAACAACGAAAGAAAAAAAAAATCAAAAAGAAACCACCAAAATCAGTGGAATCACAATGGGGTAATAGATACACGAATTAATGGTTTAATAATGGTTTAAGGTTTGCATAATGGATGGAGGGGGGAGGGTGACACACCATGGTCAAGTTGGAGCCTGAGGTCTAAACTTATGAGAAGGACTGTTTCCTATGACCTTTGGGTACCTATTAATTTATAAATGTATACTTATATGTGGTGACCAGATGTGATAATGTTCCATAACTTCTGTATGTTCCATTGTCTATAGGAAGTGCTTTTATTGTGGAAGAATAATCAAGTTATAGCTAAGTAGATTTTGGACATAATGCTTGTATGAAAATAAATAACTTTATCTGTTCATTCTTTCTTTGAACTGTTTGAAGCTTCAGATAATATTTCCTTATTTTTAGCCAGTATTACCTAAAAATGTATGTGATTTTAAGTTTTGATTTTAGAGGCAGTATAGTTAGAAGTCTGTGATCCATGAATAAGTATTGAAATTCTGTTAGGAAATTCAAAATATAAGGTAACCTTTGGAGTGTAGCAGCAAGGCCCATATAATTAATATCTCAGAAACAAAGTCCTTAATTTGATTCATTAATTATAACAGTAAAAAAATGCAGCAAGACCTTAAAGTCCTGGCACTTTAATTTCAGGGACATTTTGGTCACCAGTGTGGAATTCTTATTGTTGGGTATAGATAATATTATCCAGAGAAAATAGTTGATCTTCTCTAATTGAAATGTGCTTCTAGAGGGAAAGCATAAAAGATTAGGTGAGAGAAGGGATAAACTATGTTTCAAACACTAATATATTTGATGTTTGAACAGTAATAAAAAGCTATTTTGTTCTAAGCTAATACTGATAAGCAAAGACTTCTATTTCCTGTCATATGTTTTCAAATTTAAATCATAAGTGAATTCACTGTCATGGCTCAGGACATCTATGCAGAAGGGACGACAGGAGAAGAAAGAGCATGTGCTGTATGACTACATAAGATATCCAGTAATTCTTGTTTTCCAGATTCTGTATTGTGCAAATTAAATAATCATGTTTTTCTGTGTTGTTAAACAAATAAGTAATATACATTTGCCTTTCTCAAATTTCTTATTTCCCGGTATCAAGCTCCTAATTCAGACATTGAAACAGCAAACGAATTGATTGATGTTTTATTTCTAAATGTAGGCTTTTTTTCAGATGATGGAGGAACTAAAAGAGTGCCAGTTAAAAACACTTTGATGCCCAGTCCTGCTTGGTATAAGGCAATTTCTGGGAGACACTGAACATCCTCACTGGATGCTAATGTCTTTGAGATATCACAATATCTGAAAGATGAGAATATGACATATTGAATAATTAAAGCTTAAATGTGAAAAAAAAAGTCATCTTTATTCTCTCCTGACTCTTCAGTTTTTTTCTGAAATATTTATTAAGTGCCTAAAATTATTTTCCCATGTCTGATTTTTTTTTTTTGAAAGTAATTTCTTTTATTATATAGAAATAGTATTTTATATTCTTTTTGCCAGGTTGTCACAGCAAGTGCCTACAATATCTAAGAAATATAATGAGACTGCCTAGATGAATGTGAGGTGAAATTTAAGGCCCTACTTCCCCCTACTTACTATTCAATTATCATCTGATCATCAGAAGTCTAAGCCTAGGCAGACTGAAAAGTTTCTTAGATGTCTGAATGCTACCTCACAAGACACAGATTTTCTCCAGCCTGAGGTGAGAAGCATTTAACAAGCTGTGATTTAGAAGCAGGAGGGGAATACATAAAGAGGCTCAGTCTCTGTGTATGCTAAAATATGTTCCTCATCTTCCACTAATTGAAGGAGTTAGAACCTGAAACTCCCACTTTCCAAGAGAATGTCCTAACTGCAAAGCATTAAGGGAACATTTTTCTCCATACTTCTTGTCATCATTGTAACTATACAAAAAAAAAAAAAGGAAATCAGACAATGATATTTAGTAGGCGGGAATGTTTTGGAGGAAGGACCTGTGTTCAAAGGACCACCTATTCATTTTACACTGAAGAGCCATGCAAAAAGAATATTAAAATAATGGGAATCACAGTCCAAGATTGCTCCTTCCATGTTTTCCGTTTGCCAGGTGATGCTCCAGGTCTCATCAAACACAAGAAAATTGAAGGGCCACACAGAATTGAAGTGTCACAATCCAGGTGCTAGCCAGGAGACATGGAGGAAAACAAAGGTATCAAAGGCCGAAAAACTGTGTTAGGGCATGATGGCAGTTAGTAGATTTCCAGTTCCCTGTGTGCCCAGAATGTTTGTTGGGGATCTGTCATAATGTGGATCTTGAGAGGATAAAACAGCAAGTAGGTTACAAGTTTAAGCTTCAGGGTTGTGACAGAAATGATCAGTGAATCTCAGCTTGATAGAAACTCACCCCCATGGCTATCAGTTGGTGTACATTAATATACTTAAAGTTTTGGCTTTTACATGAGAGGAAAGATTTGCAGGGGAGATTTTGGAAAAATATGTTGGTTTTCAACTTAGGGTTTTTTTCTTTCTGAAATCCAGTTCCCTGGAATATAAAGTTTGTGCTTAAAGCAAAATTAGGCACTTTGTTCAGACAAAAAAACCAAACCAAACCAAACCAAAAAACAAGTGGGTACCTTGCAATTTTGTAGCAGATAATTTTCCCCTTTTCTATTACTCATTTTGCATTCTTGCTATTCTCTTTCTGTTTCTGACCTCCTTTCTTTATCCTCTGTGATTTACAACATTTTGACATTCCTTTAAATCCCATCTACATTATACAAAATGACCATGTTGGAGGTAGAAAGCAGCAGAGCTATAGCTCCAACATGGTTAAAACATGGTTTGATCTTATGAGCCCTGTGTTAATGAATGCTAATCAGGTAACATCAAACAGTGCTTTAAAAGTGTCGGAGCACTTCTATTTCATAAATGTCCCAAACCTCGCTATTTACAAAGACATGAAGTGCACGTTGCTGACATACTTTTTACAGCCAGAGTAGATGCTTCTTGCAGTAGGCAAGGAAACAACTGCAGTACTATAATGAATGCAAGAATTTCCTTTTCCTGGCGAAAAGCACAGTCCCTCAGAACTCCTGTACCCCACTGCAATGAAAATCTGCCGGTGCACAGCATATCAAATGTTTTCAGGATATAGTTTTAGACTGAAGATATATTAACAGCTATATGGCTACGTTCATTTGCATGTCTCAGGTAGTCATCCTAGATAACCTTTCTTATAATTCCAACGATTCTGATGGGCTTTAAGCATTGAAAATAAATAACTCCAGTGCTGGAATTCAATTCCTTCTAACTCTGTCTCAACTGTTTTTCCTTTATTTACACAATTTGTAAGTAGTACTGCACATTGCATAACTGCTTCCTAACAAGTTGTTGCCCTGCCAGGAAGGGAAGAAGTTTGTGCCCCAGAACAGTGTATTTTGAAAGAATGCAAAGACTTTCCAACCAAGCTGAAATGAGAATTGAAATAAATGATACTCAGTGTCATGATTTTGAGCAACTGTGGCTGTATTTCCTTTTTTTTTTTTTCCTTGGAAACCATAGCATTTTGTGCCTAGTGTGAGCTCCACTTGACTTACTTCAAAGTTGTAAAGTTGCTGTCCAACCGAGAGCACACACTGAGTAGTTTAATGAGGATGGAAGCCAGTAAGAGCACTTAAGAAATTCCAGTGGTGTGCAGTACATAAGATATCTTTCTTCAAACAACCAGTTTTTAGAGCATATAAAAATCTTTTTTTAAAAAACCTGAAAGTATCTATACAATTACTTGTAAATGGAAGAGCTACTACCAACTACTTGCAAACAGAAGAGCTATTAATTATGGTAGGTTTTGTGTTGTGTGGGTTTTTTTTTTTTCTTTTTACTTACTATATGAAACAATTGACAAAATTGATTGCAAATGTGTGTGTGGTGACTGGAAGTTTAAAATTATATCCCTCCATAAACTCTTAATTTACATAAACTCTTCCTTGTCTAAGGCCTTAACTATCAGGTTATTTCCAACCCAGTCTGGTTGGACTGGGAATAACGTCATCTTGGGATGGGTTGGGAAGACCTAATCTTCCACTTTTGGCTAGGAAGGTGAAAGGACCAAGTATAAAAAAAGCTCACTCTAAAAGCTAAACAGATCTCTCTTGCATTATAATCAAAGCTGCCACCTTCTGTGCTAGTGCTCAGATATTTTCTGCCTTTCACTCACCCTTTCCTCCTTGCTAGGTTGTAGCTTCTCACCTCATATATTATGAAGATTATCCAAAGGGTTTGTATTAGTCTGACGGGCAGAATTCATAAAAATAGCTCTCTTACTTTGTAATCCATCTCGGCAGTATCCCTGCTGTTTTACCTAGGATCATATTCTGCATGTCCAGATAGTAATATCTACATTACTGTTTCACCCTCACAGAATCCAAAAAGTATTCTTTCCTCTTGGATATGTCTCTTACTGTCCCAGGAGCTAAATCAGGAAGTTTTACAATAAGGGTATATTTTTGCTTCCCCTCTACTGGCTAATGAGTGGAAAGGAGAAAAAAGGATGACTTTTAGTTATTTCTTAGCCACAATTAGATGAAAGTCAACTGGTCACAACATACCTTTAAAAGAAGGAATGGTTTCCCCTTCTGCTATCTAAATTTATATTTTACTAAAAATAGATTTGGCCTGTGGCATCAAATTTTTCTTTCCCATTTCAGCTGTTTCTGGCATGGGTGAATAAAACAGTAGTAGTTCATTCTTCTTTTCCCAAAAAGGGAATAGAGTCCTGAAAGCCACAGAAAAAAAAAAAAAAGAGAAAACTGATGAAGTCCACTTAGTGGTTAGAAATAAGTCCCCGCTTCACTCTAGAGCTGTATAGAAGCACATTGGCCTGAGAGTTGGTTGTTGGTGGTTTTTGTTTTGGTTTGAGTTTTTTAAATTATTATTATTTTACTGAAATGATCAGCTATAAAAAAGTTAACAAGAACAACATGACTGTGCACATTTCACACAACTATTATTTCAAGTTTCCTTTCTACAGACCAAGGGAACTCACCAATGTAGTCATGTCCCCATCTTTGCAAATGTAAAGACTATAATGTAGTAGTTGGAAGTGATGGATTGAACTGAACAGGAAAATTGAAGGTTATGTATTGGGAAGATTTTAAAGTCCAAATGAGGTTGCATGACAACAGATAAAAGTCAATGATTTTTTGTTTGTTTTTCAGGCTGTGATGCCAAATCTTACTCTGTGGAAAGCAAGACAGTGGTGGTAAGAAACCAGATTTAAATAACAAAAAATATATATTCCTTGAGCGATATAATCTTCTGAGGAAATTACACTGGCAAACAGTGTTTTTGCAGCACTTCAATTTCTTTAACAGGTGAAAATGTAATTCCTATTTTTTTCTGGTTGTTGGATGGAAACAGATGGCATAAATGAGATGCATTTCACTTGACACTGACCTTTTATTGGACAACGTAGGGCATCCATCTGCCAACCTGTTCTTAAATCCTTGTATCACAGCTGAAACATACAGGTATAATCCCATAAATATTTCATAACTCTTTGCAAGGAAGAAATGTCAGGTTTGAATTAAAATGCATTCAGATAACACCAGGAAATAGTATGATATGGAAGAAGTATAGCCAGTTACAATACAAGAAAAAACATGCAAATAGTTTGGTGTTTCCCAGAAACAGACTGTCAGCAAAGCTTTTTTTTTTTAAACTGCATGCATGCAGTTTATTTCCATTCCTAACCTTTTTCTGAACTCTCTGCTCATGACAGCAAGAGACTTATTAGACTGCTGGAATGACAGTATATACCTAAATTAGTTTCATCTTACTTCTCCAAGTGTTTCTGTGGGGCACACAGAGTGTTTGCATTTATTGTACCATGTTGTAGGGGTGGATGGAAGGATGGACCAAAAGGTGTTTCTTCAGTAAAGGCCACAAGCAATAATATTTATTGCAAATAGCATCAGAACCTCTTCCTCCTCTCTTTCCTGCTACTGTCAAATGACCACTACTCTTCTGTCACTTCTTCCTGTTTGCTTTTGCCAGTTTTCTTTCCCTTGGCTTTATTTTGTGATTTCTGAGTTGGGAGAAGGCTAGTAGGCAGAAGAGTTTCCTCTTTTGATACCAAGAACTTTTAAAGCACATCTACAAAAATAGGTCTTTGCAATTGCATGCTAGCTCCACCAGCACTGAGACAGTGGGTATAACCCAGTTCTAGGCTCTCTCTCAGGCACAGAAGCAAAAATAAATAGAGGTATATGTTTTCTCACTGAAACTGGTGAATATCCTCTCAGCTCTGGCTATACGCAGACATAGCATGCAGCTACGTAAACATACTATTCCTTAATCATCTTACTAGAGCTTTTCTTCATCTGTTTTACTTAGAGTTCTTTTTTTCTTGATTATGGACAGTCCAGGTGTGACAAAATCAGTGCCTTGAACACTGACTAGTACTTTTCAATCTCTTCTAGAAACCCTTTGCCCTGTGATCAAAAGTGAGTTTTTTGTAGCTGCATTACAATGATGTCTCATGTGGGAGTTTTTTGTGATGGACTTGTCCAGTTTGGCCTTTCTCTTCCTCAGTCATTTTCAGCACATGAACTCTCAGGTTATAACAAAAAACTGTATTACAGATGTACCATCTTGTACTATTAATGGCTGCATTTATTCCCAATTTTAGAATTACAGTCCTCAAGGTCAACCAGTTCTTTCTGATCCTCCTGAGTTAATAATCCTCCTTGACTTTCTCATCAGTACATTCTATCAGCATGCATTTTTCAAGTTATGGTTATTTTTGAAAATATAGTATGAAATAAGAAAACAGAATAATCCTTGAGTAAGCTATCCTTTCATAATTATTTCCCTTTCAATATTACTTTCTACTCCTTCCCCTTCAACCGTTTCTTAAAGTAGTTTACTATTTTTGTGCTAATTCCCTTTTTTGCATCCTAGGTAAGTTTCTCTAATAGCACTATATCAAATAATTTAATGAAATATTTTAGTGAACTCCAGGCAGATTATATTTATAGTATTTCCCTTTTCTAGAAAATCATTCATTTTATCAAAGGAAGACATTAGTTTCTTTAATGTAATCTATGTAAGTCCATGTTGTATTTAAGCTGCTTTTCCGTTTACAGAAATCTCTTTTGCTGTTCTTTACTGTCATTCCAGCCTCCTATTTCATGTTTGTATAGCCTTGAGATCATGCTACTGTGTTTTGTCTCAGTCTTCCCCTTCCCTCTCCTTCCCCTCCCTCTTTATTCAAAAGAAATACTGCACTTACTACTTCCAGTTGCAAAGTATCACCCTACAGTTAATAGATTTATTAAAAATAACTGCTATCAGGACTAAGTTTTCATTTTTCAGCTCTGGTGCAGAGCTTATCGGGGGTCCCCACCCTGAGCGTACTGAGCAATGTAAGCTTCGTTTCCACCTCTGTTGTTATTTCTGTTTTCTTGCCCCTGTTCTCATGAGCCCTCCTGCCTTTCTCCCACATTCAGTATCATCGCCTTTATCACAAAATGAGGCAAAGTATTAATTCCGTTTGGAAGCCACCTTTATCTTTTATCTATATTCCATTCGCCATCCTTTTTCTCTTTGTTATTTATATGGTTGAAGAATCTTTTGTTATTTTTTGTTATATTCTTTGGATACCATGACAATAAAGGTATAGAGATATAAAAGAGATTAGGTGGATTAGAGAGACAGGCAGGTTTCTTGGTGTCAGAACTATGCTTATGTTCATTTCTTCTCCCTGGTGCTAGCAAAGATGATCAGACTCTCAGAGGAAAGAAAGGTCTTTTCTGCAGCCTTAATTTAGCACTGAATGTGAACACAGGATGTGATTAAATAAAGCTGTGCTAAATACAAAACCTTGGGCACATGTGAATTGAACAGTCGGCTCACCACAAACATAGCACAAGCTTGAGGATAATTACTTTTCTGCAGAGAAGCATCTGCTCATTTTGAAGCAGGTGGGGGTGATGCTGTGAATGATGTTAAGTATTAGAAGCTGCTATCAGTTGAAGTTTCATAATGTAGCTTTCTACCTCAGGCAGACTCCCTTTCCTTCATGGCAACATCTCTTTTCTTCCACAAAAGAGCTTGTCAAAGCATTTCTCATTTAAATTAATCTTTAATTAGTGTCCATATTCTTCCCTTTCTTCTCATCTGTTCCTAGATATACTTTAAATGTACTGAGTGCCCTTGAGTTATATTCCTTCATCCCAAATGGTTCTTGACCCAACTGCCTTGAAAGTATTGATGTTTCTCAGTTATTAAAAAAAGAATTGGAAAACACTTAAGTGTATTTGGGCTAACAATTTTTGAGAATATTTTTAAATACTGTTACCAAAAGTCATTCATTCCAGTAATGAGAATATGCTAGCAAGGGAAAAACAGAGTCACTAATCATGGGCAGGGAATGCGCAGCACAAGGTAAAAACTGGGACTTGTATTCTCGCGTGAGTTTATACACTGTTGTGCTGTTTAAGGTGAAGACAAAACAATAGCATTACTAAAGGAAAATGTTGAATACCAAAATTATAACAAGGTAACTCTTGAGGTCTGTGCTATTTTAATTTGTGTGTAATATATACAAAAAATGACCAGACATTGTAATATTATAAACCACTTTCAAGCACCATGTTTACAACATGCAAGTACATTTCTGTTGTTCATTAATTATCATTTCAGGCTTCATTTCACAAAATGAGGTCATATCAGGAACTGACTGACCTTTTCTACCATAGAAGTTAGGACAAAATTTGACTAAGCTACATGGGGTAATATGAGATACCCAGACATGATAAGTCAGAATTAAGCTAGGTACAGTTTACTTTCTTTCAGACAGCAAATAGCCAATACCCAGTCTCAAGGACAATAGGAAAAAGAAAGAGACATTCTAAGTTGTATTTTTAAAATACTCTTAGTTTTTCTTCTTCTTCTTAAAAAAAAAATCCTGAAAATAATTTTTTCAGTTTTGTCTCTAGGCAAAGAAATCCTCTGAGTATATGATTTCTCTGGAGAAGGAGAAGGATGGGAAACAGATTCTTCTGTTAATCAGCTGGGATAGATTAGGGAAGCTGGCTGAGTTTTCATATGTAATTCCTGTTTGCTATCTTTGAATCACCTCACTGTTGGTGCTACCTCATCATCTTGGACATTTTGCACTTCAGATAATCTCCAAACATAAAGACCCCATGTGATATTGCAGGAACTGTAAAAGAGAACTTGCAAAACACTGCTCTGTGCATGGAAAACTGAAGTGTTTCCAAACAACCTCTCACTTGAAATCTTTTAGCTTGCCCTCATAAGGAAGATAAGACAATTAAAAAGTGAGCAAAGTCCTATGAGTAGAAAGGATATATCCTAAATTAATGGTTATATAGCATACATATAGCAGTAACTCTGAAGTCAAAAGTCTAGAATATGAGTGCAGATGGATGTATAGTACCTATCAGGTGAATAAATATAGCATAAACATGATGGTCTTTCATTAGTTTCTGTATCATGATCAATATATAAGGATTAAATTATTATGCACAAAGAACAACAATTAATTTCTATTTCAAGGAATTATTTCAATGTTGTTTAAGGATTAATTTTGACAATAGGAAAGCCCTTATTGCATGCCTTCATTTCTGCTGAATGTTGTAGGGACGAATATACAGTAAATCTAATGCTTTAGTGTCCATATATTTTAGATCATTTCAAAGCCAAGAAACTTTCATATATAACTGCAGAAGTATTTTCACCAATTAGAGGGCTGCACAATCTCTGTTCATTAAAAAGTGTTATAGTAGCTGTTCTGCAGTAGTTCAATAAAATGTATGAGTGTTTATTCTAAGAAGAAAAAGAAAAAAAGTAGTATCTCTGGAGCAGCGACTCACAAAATAGCCCTGAAGGGCTACTGTAAGCAGTGAAATTTACCTGAGATGTCAGTGTTAGAATTAATCTGCAAAGTCATCCTTACAAAGTTATTTGAGGAAAGTTGATATACCAGGCATTTCAGCTCATTAATTTGCAATGCCATTGTTGCAATGAACATTACAGATTCCTCTTTAGTACGCTGGTAATTTTCCTCTGTTTTTCTTGCAGTCTAGTGAAGTACTAAAAGACTAAAATCTGTCCACTTTAACTGATGATCAGATAGTGAATTTATCTGACTGCTGACTTTCTAGAGCAATCTACCTTGCAAAACACAAAATGAATTGTCTCTGAGATGTTATTATTTTTCAGCGTTGAGATCACATTCACAGATGCCAAGCCTGAATCACTGGTTTTAAAGCTTACTTCAGTTTTGGGTGTACAAAATAAATGTCTAGTGGGGATCCCTTTATGAATTTGGTGTTCATCAGCTGGTATAAAGAAAGCTTCCTATTTTGGTCATCTTCTGTGGACCTCTTAATTGCAGTATCTGAGTCCCATAGATTGAAAACCACTGTCCTGGATCAGCATCCCATTTCCCTAGGCAGTGTGCAGAATAGACCAGAGAGGCATTCTTGCCCCAGGGCATTTGCAGTCTACTTCCTGTTGAAAAAAACAGAGTGTTTTTCTACTTGTATGAGACTGAGCAGACTTGCTCTTACTCTTGGTCATTAAAAGACAAATTAGGCTTTGATTCTGTAAGTCTTTATATGATGTGCAGCAGAATATAAACTTGTGAGCAAGGCCAATGCTGGGCACAAATATGATGTAGCAAATGCTGTTCACATTTTATACTATGCTCTCTCTCAAGTGAGAGGATGTGCTAAACCAGAAGCCCCATAGTGGCCTGATCTCTGACATAATTTGAATACACTGGATATGCTGATCCAGTATCTTGCCAATAGCTATATTCTTTAACATTAAGACTGCTAATTAGAAGTGCTGAGCAAAAAATCTCTAAAGAAAACTAGAGCTGCTGAGCCAGTATCATCACGAGGTCTTGATTTGCCACCAGTCCAGGATAACCAGAAGTGCTCAGTCAGTGACCTAAAAAGGCTTGTGCTTGTGCAGGTAGCCAGTCATCTGAGGATAAGCAAATAAATGAGTCTTCTGCCTCAAAGCTGCCGTGAGCTGACATGGACCTCATTAACATCTCTGAAAGACTAAGCAGTTTACAATAAATGTTTGTCTTTCTCCCTAATTCTTCTTCATCTGGATAAATAATGGAGATGTACAACTGCTAAACAGAATTAAAATAAAAGGCTAAAGAAGACAGTATGATTCTGTCACTCCTCTGTCATCCTGAAAAGGGCCAAACAGTTCTCTGCACATTTTCTGCATCCACTAAATAATAAAAGATCCAAATCTAAACCAGTAACTATTTCTATTTGTCAGCTGTAAGTCAGAGGGACTCCAAGAGTGCCACAGGAAAGTATTCTTACTTTCAGACCCTGTAGACTTTATATATGATGTCACATAAGAAAACATTCTAAGCAAGGCTCCACTTCAGTGAGCAAGTTGATAGCTGAGACAGTGACATCCACAAGTCTCCTCCAGATGTTCTGGGACTGGGTGAGTGGGTCTGGACTCACAGGAGAGGAGAGGAGCAGCTCTCCTTTACAAGGTCCATGAGCAGCCTCACAGCCTATAAAGCTGTCAGTCAGACAGAGCCAGAGGAGCTCTCACCAGTATTATCTGTATTTCAGTTGTTCACTGGGAAGAAGAAATAACTAAAGAACCAATGAATTTTCCTCATATTACTCTTGTAGATGTCAAGAAAGTCATATGACATGTAGAGACTACAAGGGTATTTCAGATGACTTGTATCTCCTGCCTGCTTTCCAGTCTTTCGAGTTGCCCTGTGAGAAAAAGCTTTGGACATCCTAATATATCTGATCACTGCTTCTTGTGTGTTCTCCAGTGGCTGCAGGAAAAACACATCTTACATGTCAGAGCTGAGCAGGTTCAGGTCCAGGTGGTTAAAGCCAAGATGCCTGGACTAGTAGTATAGCAGGGCTAGTATGGCTTTTGGTACAAGGAAAGAAATAGTGTTCCTGTTCCGACCTGTTTTTACTATTTTCTCCCACATTCTGTCATATTTGCAGTTTCATGCCAGGCCACTTCAACTCTTTCCATGATCTTTTCACTTCATAACATGACACTGTCCTCAGAATTGGTAAATGTACCGCTGGAAGGGGCAAATAGATGATTAACACATGATACTGAAAGTTCAACATGCAAAAGGCAAAATTAGACATAATGGAAGCTAGTCTTGGCTCACCTGCTCTTTGAAGACTATCCCTAATAGCAAAGGAAAAGCTCAACAAGTCTAACAGAGGAAAACAGAAACAGGAAAAGATCCGTAATTAAGTATAAGGCAAGGAAACTGTAAAACTTGAGAAAAGTATGGAGGAGTCAGTCTGTTTTTATGAGTGGCATCTCACAGAAGAATTAATTTGTCTGATTTCCAGTGCTAGCCAAAGTCCTGACATAAGGGGGCACAGCACAAAAAAGACTTTTCTAACTTATCATACTTAGAGGAGCACTGAAACTCCCAGAAGATATCCCAAGATTTGTGGGCGTGAGTGTGCTGTCAGAACAGTCTTAAACCATTTGCCAATATGGGGTGGACAACAAGGGTGCTTCAAACAGGAAACTCAATGGGGTTTTCTGGGTATAGGGTTCACATGCACAGGGGAGAGAAAGGAATTCCAAGTGCAAGACTGAGAGTGGTGTGGGGAAGAGGAGCTGGCCTTTGCTCACTCACACACCTTAACATGAGCTGACAGCAATCATGGGAAGACTGAAGCTGCTGTTAGCAATTTTTTGAATCATCCCACTTCCACAAGATTGAACAGTTTACTGTCGAGTTCAAGCAGACTGAAATATCCCCTCTCTCTGGGGACACATCTCTGGGGACTTCCTGTTGTAGTAAATTGCCTTCTGCTTTGGCTGAACCCAGACCAGTAGGTCCATGCTGGTTTAACTCGGAACAATATAATTGTCTATAAATCAAAGGAAACTCAGATGTAACATCCAACAAAAAGTCTACTAACTACAGAGAAGAGATCTCCTAACAAGCTAGAATTAGAAATGTTTATCCACACAGACGTATGAGAGACCATTTCTGTGTTGCTGTCTGCAACCAATTTGTGGATGGCTGAAAGGATTCTTTATAAATTATTAATACTAGACAATGCACTCAGTCTTTTGTATTGCATTAAAAATTTACACAACTAGTATATTGTACAAGCAAAATCTTATCTCCCTTTCCTGCAAAGAGGCTATTGTCTGCATGCTTTTTTGGAAGGTAGGTATTACAAGACGCACAAATCACCTTTTGTCTAATGTTTTTCCCTGTATGAGATTTGATACGGGCACTAAAGTCTTTCTTACAAACAGTGATAGATAGTGATAAATCTATCTTATTAGAAACAAATTTAATCAAAATTCCACTAAATCGGAGCCCTAATGCAGAAACATAGGCATAAACAAGACAATCCATTATACTGCCACAAACTCACATCCATAAAACATTCTTGACAAGTCTGTAATTTAGGACAATTTTCTGTCAATGATTTGTAAATCATTAACCTATTCGGTTGCTCATTTATTAACTTTAGCAAACCTGAAAGGACTTAAATATACTTTCAGCAAACTTTATCAGGTACTATATTCCTCTTTTGCAAGGATTTTTTTAAGATAGTATATTTTTTATTTAGCAGATTAATCTTTCATTTTACTTTCTATTTTGCCTTCTACCTTTTTACCTACCTACAGTTTTATATTAATTAACATTGTGTGTTTTTTTATTTATTTAACTACCTTGCTATACTCTTTATAAAGAAAGATGATGATGTACTTTTTGATTGTTGTCAAATCTTAATTTACACATCAGGTCTTCAATATTGAACAGTCTTAGCCAGATTCTGATCTCACTCACTGTAAGTGAGAAATTTAATTACATCCTTGTTCTGTGTTAGTTAGTATCTATTTAAGTATTAGTTTGGGCCATATTTGTGGTCTTCCAACTCACACTGGGGAGCCAGCTGTAGGAGAGACTTATCTCACATCAGTATGATTACACAGATTATACAGATTACCTGTGTTAAAAAAAAAAATTAGTTGATATGGGAATAAAATACTCACAGTCTGACCCATATTCAGCATACAGGGTTGCTGATATCAGTAAGGACAAGTCAAGGCACAGAGTAGCACTTCATAGGAGTTAACCCCATCAGCATGAATTGGCAGAGCTCCACTGACTTCAATGGAGCTATTGCCAAATTACATCAGCAGAAGATCTCGACCAGTGAGTAAAAGGGTGACAGAAGTAAATACTTTATATTAGATCACTGGCACTGGAACTTTTGAAATGAATCTTGCTTTGTTCTTGTGACATATCAATGATTTCAAAGAGAGTCTGCAAGGTACACACAACCATTTGTGTTCTGAACTGAAGCGAGAATGGGAATTATTTGATATATGTCATTCCTGCATTTCCATACAGAACGACAGTAATAAGGAACTGATAAAAATTAAACAAGCAATTATTTTTCTCCAATACCATGGCTGCAATACAACAGATATAAGAAATTTAACTTCTGTATACTTAAAAACATGTAGAACAATTCTTGTAAAAGAAGTGCCCTTTATGTAGGAGTGGGTTGTCTTTCATTTGCTGCATGGTGATCTTGTGAAATAATATTATTGTGGTACCATTCATTCCAAAACATGACAAAAGACATCAGTGTAGATGCGGCCTTGTGTCATGGTTTAACCCCAGCCAGCAACTAAGCAACACGCAGCCGCTCACTCACTCCCACCTGATGGGATGGGGGAGAGAATCGGAAGGATAAAAGTGAGAAAACTCGTGGGTTGAGATAAAGACAGTTTAATAGGTAAACCAAAAGCCGCACACACAAGCAAAACAAACAAAGACATTCATTCACTACTTCCGATGGGCAGGCAGGTGTTCAGCCATCCCCAGGAAAGCAGGGCTTCACCACGCATAACGGTGACATGGGAAGACAAATGTCATCACTCCTAATGTCCCCCCTTGCCTTCTTCTTTCCCAGTTTTATATACTGAGCATGACATTGTACAGCGTGGAATATCCCTTTGGTCAGCTGGGGTCAGCTATCCTGGCTGTGTCCCCTCCCAGCTTCTTGTGCACCCCCAGCCTACTCGCTGGTGGGGTGGGGTGAGAGGCAGAAAAGGCGCTGACTCTGTAAGCACTGCTCAGCAGTAACGAAAACATCCCTGTATTATCAACACTGTTTCCAGCACAAATCCAAAACATAGCCCCATAGTAGCTACTATGAAGAAAATTAACTCTATACCAACCAAAACCAGCACATTCTCCACCCCTTATTCCATACCATTTACGTCATGTGTAGGTCCCACACTATCCAATACATTCTCATTAACCACCACCACCCTTCGTATCCTTTGATATAATACACAGATATCATTCCCTTAGTCTATGGATCACCCTTGTAAAATGTCCATAAAATGTCCAGAAATGTCCACAAAATGCCCACTGAATTGATTTAGTCCATGACTTTGGGCTCCATCTCTTATAGTGGTCACTCAGGACAGGAGAAGTGGTGTTTTGTTTGGAGTTACTGGGCACCAAAGCCAACTCAGGTCAGGTCACTGCTGCACTTGCACTGCTTCTTCTAAGGCTTGTCCTCCATTGGTTCAGGTGGTTCCTGCTATAGTAATTCCTATAACATGCAACTCAAATCATGGGTTACAACAATTTAAAGGTGTATCCATTACAATCTCCACCCCTGGTCCCTTTGGGCCAGGTTACAGCATTTAACATTGCAATGAACTCCTCCCCTTTCCCCCTGCTCTGGCTTGCACTTATCCACATACTGCAGTCCCTTAGGGGTGTACCTGCTCCTAGTAGAGCCTTACCTATGAGCCACAGTCTCTTCAGGGGTATACCTGCTGTGGCATAGACCTATCCACAGCCACAGTCGCTTTGAGGTACACCTGTTCCAGCGTGGCCTTCTCCATGGGCCACAATGCCTTCAGAGATGTACCTCCTCCAGCGTGGCATTAGCCACATCCACAGTCCGTTCAGAAGTAAACCTGCTCCCATATGGCCTTACCCATGGCTGCAATCTGTCCAGGGCTGTACCTGCTCTGTCATGGGCTTATTCATGGCCATATGCTTTGAGGTGCTCCAGCATGACCTCATGCACAGACAGTGATGCTTCAAGGTGTACCTGCTGCAGCATGGACTTATCCACAGCCACTGATGCTTTGAGGTGCACCTAGAATCATCGAAACATAGAATAGTTTAGGTTGAAAAAGACCTTTAAGATCATCAAGTCCAACCGTTAACCTAGCACTGCCAAGTCCACTACTAAACCATGTCCCTAAGCACCACATCTACATGTCTTTTAAATACCTCCAGGGATGGGGACTGAACTACTTCCCTAGGCAGCCTGTTCCAATGCTTGACAACCCTTTCAGTGAAGAAATTTTTCCTAATATCCAATCTAAACCTCCCCTGGAGCAACTTGAGGCCATTTCCTCTTGTCCTATCACTTGTTACTTGGGAGAAGAGACTGACCCCCACCTCGCTACAACCTCCTTTCAGGTAGTTGTAGAGAGCGATAAGGTCTTCCCTCAGCCTCTGCTTCTCCAGACTAAACAACCCCAGCTGCCTCAGCCGCTCCTCATAAGACTTGTGCTCTAGACCCTTCTCCAGCTTCGTTGCCCTTCTTTGGACATGTTCCAGCACCTCCATGTCTTTCTTGTACTGAGGGGCCCAGAGCTGAACACAGTATTCGAGGTGTGGCCTCACTAGTGCCCAGTACAAGGGGATGGTCACTTTCCTACTCCTGCTGGCCACACTGTTTCTGATACAAGCCAGGATGCTGTTTGCCTTCTTGGCCACCTGGGCACACTGCCGGCTCATGTTCAGCTGGCTGTCGACCAATACCCCCAGGTCCTTTTCCACTGGGCAGCTTTCCAGCCACTCTTCCCCAAGCCTGTAGCGTTGCATGGGGTTGTTGAGACCCAAGCACAGGATCCAGCACTTTGCCTTGTTGAACCTCATACAATTGACCTCAGCCCATTGATCCAGCCTGTCCAGATCTCTCTGTAGAGCCTTTCTGCTCTCAAGCAGACCAACACTCCCGCCCAACTTGGTGTCATCTGCAAACTTACTGAGGGTGCACTCATTGATAAAGATATTAAACAGAACTGGCCCCAATACGGAGCCTTGAGGAACACCATTTGTGACTGGCCACCAGCTGGATTTAAGTCCATTCACCACAACTCTTTGGGCCCTGACATCCAGCCAGTTTTTTACCCAGCAAAGCGTACACCCATCCAAGCCATGAGCAGCCAGTTTCTCCAGGAGAATGCTGTGGGAAACAGTGTCAAAGGCTCCACTAAAGTACAGGTAAACAACATGCACAGCCTTTCCCTCATCCACTAGGCGGGTCACCTTGTCATAGAAGGAGATCAGGTTAGTCAAGCAGGACCTGCCTTTCATAAACCCATGCTGACTGGGCCTGATGACCTGTTTGTCCTTCACGTGCTGTGTGATGGCACTCAAGATGATCTGCTCCATAACATTCCCTGGCACTGAGGTCAGGCTGACAGGCCTGTAGTTCCCCAAATCCTCCTTCCAGCCCTTCTTGTAGGTGGGCATCACATTGGCTAACCTCCAGTCAACTGGGACCTCCCTGGTTAGCCCAAGACTGCTGATAAAGGATTGAAAGCAGCTTGGTGAGCACTTCTGCCAGCTCCCTCATTTAGTTCCATCTCTACATATGCTTAAGGAACATACAAACCAAAAAAATATCTTAACTAAGATTCCTGTTTAATGCCTTCTGAGGATACTACAAACCTCCACCATATATCCTTACATATCTCTTTCTATTCATTCACGTATTCAGGAGAATCATTAAGATCTCAAACAAAAGAAAACATAATCTGATTAGGTTTAAATGTAATTTTGCAGGATTGGTTCTCCATTTTCATCTTCTTGCAGCTCTGGATATCCCAGAGAATTTTTTTTTTATTTCTTCTCTTAGGTAGTACACCATTAGAGATGGTCCTACCATTAGAGATTAGATACTATTCCAGATTAGCACCTTAAAAAAAAAAAAAAATGTGTTTGTGAAGCGCTCAACATGTTTTTGAGCACTAAATAAATCATAGCTTCCTGTCTGGCAATAATCCTATGAAACAGGATTTCTTGTTGCTATTAGCAAAGAACAGCAGACTCTAGGGTTAACGTAGCTGTCTGCTTTGGGAAATTCTTAAAGAGTTTTGGATTTTTTCTCTTTTATTTTTAAGATGTTGCTTGGAATTCTATACTTAACTCACATTATTTGATTAAATAGATTTTTTTGTTTATCTGTTAGCAATCAAAATCACTGCTATTTTCTTTCAAACTTAGCAAGATTTCTGATTGAATGCAGCTTTATACTTTGAAATAAAGCAAATTTCTGGAACTTGAAGCCTGCTGAATGTGAACCTAAGTATGATAATAAAAGCTAAAATGTCACCAACACTCACATCATGAGCAAACACCACAGCTATGACATGAGCAAACCCCTTCTATTTTATAGTGTCATTTTTTAATCTCTTGGCCAAGATAGAACTGATTTCCTACAGAAAATTGCTTTACTGGACATAAAATGGATGACTTTTCAGTCAAGCAGGCTTACACCTCCACTTGAAGATTTCTTTTCAATGTGCTTACCTTATGTTTTGGGTTTGGTTTCTTTAGTTTATATTTTTATTTTGCATTTATTTTTCTTTAGCATTAAAGATTCAGCTGTCCTATTCAGCATGCACTGGATTTAAATTATGCAGTCCTGTGAAAATGCAAATATAAGCACACTGTAAACTACCAATGCTTTTAATACATTTTACTGTTTTATTGCAATAATAATATGTTAGAGAGCATCAATGTAATCACAGAACTTTCTATAGCCTTCTGACAAGGTTTTGGGTTCTACCCTCTGGTGGAAATTTAATGTTAATGAACAGATGACAATTTATCAGCATTAATAGAACATTGCTTTGTGAAGCCATCAGCAACTCAGCAATTTGTGTGATTGATGTATCAGTGCCAAAACTGTGCACTCTGGCAGGAAGACCACTGCATTTACACAGGAACACCATTTTCTTGCCAAACTAAAAAAAAAATACAATTTAGGACTTTTTGTTCTTTTGCATGTTGCATTTCCACAATAACATGAAGAAGCATATGGACACAGATGGGGGCCAAATAATTAAATTTCCCAGAGAAACTCAAGCATTCCAAGCTTAACTTTACCTATATTGACTTTCTGAATTATTTATGCTAAAATAAAGCATACCAGAAGCTCTTCCACAGGCTTGTGACTCTTTAAAGTACTACTACCCAGTTCTGAGAAGTCAGAAGGAGCAGTTTTCTGTTAGTGAGTTCATTGGTCCGGGTTCTGGTAGTTAGAAAGTATTTATATTATCCTAAAAAAATGCTTCCTTGGTTTTTAACTTTAGAAATTATTTTCTTGGGTGTCATGTTTTTAACGCACATCAGTGACCACATGGATGGAATCCAATAGAGCCGGCTACTGTCACCTATCTTCCTAAAGCCAGAAACTTCACTTCCCTAAACAAGGAACAGAGAGGAGCCTGTTTCCAGGGCACCGTTACAGCACTTGAGACAGCAACTAGGCTTACTATAAAACTTCTGAATAACCTGTGGCAGCAGATCCGGACTGTGTAAGGAACACATGAACACCTGCTTACAGATCTACATTGTTCCTCAAAGAAGAATTTTTAAAAGTCCTAAAAAAAATCCTAAAAATTACTAAAGTTATATCGTGCGAGTACTCCCTGAAGCTTAAAATGCCGTTCAAATCTGATCATTTAAGGCTTGGTTAAGGGATCAGATCCCCAGAAAGTTCACTAGAATTTGAATGATCTTGCCATATCTTACTCAATGCAACTTTATTATTCTCATTCTGAAAAATGCAGCCTTGTCTCTTTCATTTCCATTCACAACATTGCTTTGCAGATTTTCCTCTTGGCTTATCATTTTAATTGTTTCACGTCCCTCTGTCTCTCAGATCAACCATTACTTACATGTTTTCAGTTTCATAGCCTGCTCCTACTCTGTCATCTTTCACTCATCACTGAGAGATTAACTTTCCCCTCAGTCAGCCGAGACTCCTGTCTCCTTTCACCTCCTCGACAGATTTTTCATCCAACATCTTCATTCCTTCGCTCATGTGGTCCATCATATTTATATTTGAAAACGATTAAATTGACATCCTACAGAAAATATTATCCATCAAGCTGCTACATATTATGCATTACTTTTCCTCTTTTTCTATTCTTCTGGTTTTATATCTAGGTTTAAAGCTCCCTGGAGCAGTTACCGTCACTTCTGGTTGTATTAGGAGAGTAGCCAGCACAGTCAGTCCCATGAGCAGAACTCTTTAGCATTCCTGAAATGCAAATACAGATTGTAATAACAATAATAATTAAAATATAATAACACTAATAATAATATTTACTTCAAATCTCTGTTGCTTAAATAATAATTAAATTATATTGCTGTATATGCTAGGAAAAATATGCTTCTTTACTCCATTTCATTACCTACACTCATTATGGCTTTTCTTAATTATACAAAAAGAGGAAGTGCAATTTCAAAGACCAAATGTTACCAAAAATGTTATCCTTATAAGAGAGAAGTCTGCCACTTTTGATATTTATGATCTAGCCAGTTGTTCTGCTCAAATATGAGTAATCTTTTGATTGGCACCTACTAGAAATTATCTTTTTACTTTTGTGTGCCTAATTGAGGTGAATTGGCTACTCGAGTCTTATCAGAGTAATTGGCTACAAAACTGACTGATCAGACACTGCAATGCAACCTAATTACATTCATTCAAGAACGAGGAGTTCACACCCTGAATAAGACTTTTATTCTTATAGGGCCCCATTTTTCATTGACTGGAAATACTTAGGACATGAGGCTGTTATCTGAGCTCTTTGGTTTGCTTCCTTCTACTTAAAAAATGTAATAAAAATTTTTCCTTCCAGAAATGATAAATGAATCAGGTGAGAGATAATTGTTCAATACATTTTTAAACAAATGTGATATGATATGTTATTTGACTGTGATACAACACTGCTTTTTTAGGTTGGTGTTATAGATTACTCCAGTAAAATCTACATTACAGGACATTTGAAAACTATTTATAGTATTGGATTTGGACAACAGATGGACGGAGAGCTTTGGAGAGTGTTTTTGTTCGTTTGTTTTGAGGATTTTTTTGCTTGGCTGGTTGTGGTTTTTTTGCTGAGTTACTATTTCTTTCCATGGGTTGAAACATTATTATATAAGATGAAGGTTTGATTGACTCACAAGCTAGGCTGTAAATCCTTAGAAAGAGATACACTTTGTAATGATCTAATTATTCTTATCAATAGAAATTCTTGTATACCAATTTCTTAGGTGGCTGGTAGTAGTCATTATTGCCCAACTGTCAAATTAATGTCTCATCAGCAAAATGTGTTGCTTTCCTACTGTCGTGCTCAGTGAGTTTGAAAAAAAAAATGTATATGTCATTTGTTTGCACTGCTTAAGAGGTTTAAGGGTACCCTCAAACCCTCTATCAACTAGCTACATTAAGATCCACCTTAGTGTGAACACAAGAATGAAGGCAGAAGGTGGCACACAAGACACTACTACTTCCAGCCTAGGGAGGTACAGTGGAGCACATCTGCACTGTGCTGTAGCACTGAGGAAGAAAGTGCTGCTTTTTAGGCCATAAACAGTTTCAGGCAGCAACTGTCTTGTGTGTGCTGTATTTGGCAAATCCAGTTTCAGCTGGTGTTTTGAAAATACTGTGCATGTAACCCTGTCTTTGTCTGTTTGAAAATACTGTGCATGTAACCCTGCATTGTCTAGAGCAATGCAGCAGAGAGATCCTTGAGCTAATACTGATGGGAGTCAAAGCCGTCTGATGCCAAAGTGAGGTGCAGCTAGACAGAAACACTAACTTGTGTTCTGGAAACAATGTAAGCTATGTTAACACAGGGCTGCAACCAGGCTACAAAGCCTAGCTTCTGAGCAACAGCACTGGGCTGACCTGGCTACACACTTTTTTGGTACTATAGGACATATGTTCTTACCAGTTTGGGGAAATCTGTACATTTCATCCCTTCATGTTCAAGTCAGACATACTTGTGTCTTCTGTTACTGCTTCTGGGATGCTGTAGTTTAATGGATATGTCATAAAACTTCTCCTAGCATGCTACTATTTAGCATGAATATCTTCTGGAATAACATATTCCATTGACTACCATCAAAATGGGAGTTCTTGTGCTTGCATGACATTGTGATATCAGAATGTATGACCCTTGGTAAAATGACAGATGCATAGAAGTTACAGTGAAGCATATGTGCTAACAGCTGGAAAAGCTGAACATAGTAACAAAATTTTTATGCTCTGTGATGTCCAGTGCAGGCATGCCGTTTCTCTTCACTGAATTGCTGCCTAGGTCAAGCTCTCCATTCTCTACAATTCCTCTTGTCTATCTTTCTCAACTGCATTTCACTGGACACTAGTTGTCAAAGACCAAGGAAAATACCTCTGAATTGCATTAATTTTAGCATCTTTATCATACGGCATGATATAAAGTTGGCAAATGTAAACAAGGTACTTGACAGAATTCACTTCTGCACTTGCAAAAGATACACAAACAATGACTGTAGTTTCAAAGCTCTTCTTAAGTAGGTAAACCTTGGCACAAACTCAAAATACTGGAGGAAATAGCCCTTCATTCTTCACCAGACATTCATCAGCATTGCATTCAAATAAAATGCTTCTGTAGTGGTTTTTTTACACTCAAAACCATTTCCATGCTATTTCTGATGATCCTAATTATTCATAAGGGTACAGATCTCATCTTAATTGTAGTGTAATATAAAAGAGATAATTTGATTTCAGTGGAATAATTCATTCAACTAAACAGAAAATAATGAATGTTAGGGATCACTTGGCCTCCTGACCTCTCGTGTTCAAGGGTAAAGTTATGTTAAGAATGCTTAGCTAAGAGGATTTTCTTCTTCAGGGGGACTTCCCTCTTGCATCCAAACCTTGAGAAGAAGCCAAACAAAAGTCAATAAATACCATAAGACATCTACTAGCAGTTTTCAGAAGTTTTTGATGTTATTTTGAACATGGTGAAGGGGGTGGGGGGGGAATGTGTGTGTATGCTCTGCATAGTCTAACTTAAGACATAATTAAATGCGTATATACGTATGTTTGTCAGTGAGTAAAAACTGTGATTTCCCACTGAGTCTATTTAAATACTGCTTTAATACAGAATGTACATTTTTTCTTAATATGCTGTCAACTTTCCCATGACAGAGGGATGCATTTCTCTTTTTGCAACAATTGCCAAGTTTTCATATATAATTTAAATGTATCCTGGAAAGATGAAGATAGAGATATGAAAAAACCAGAAAACATTAGCTTCTACAGTGCTAATCACCATATATTGCATAACTACAGAGTAGATAAAGGTGCGGCAAGTTCGCATGCAGATCTTTTTTTGTCTAGCACACTCTAACAGTTCTTCAGTTAAAAGCCAGTTCTTAGATGGTGAGGTGAGACATTCTTCTTCTGTTTTAGCTGACTGTACTACTGCAGAGACTATTGCAGAAGTGACATAATCAAGTGAGTTGCTTCAAAGAACAATAAAAAAAGCTGCTATCTTTCATGTGTTTGCTGTAATTGCTAAGTGACTGGACAAAAAATGTATAACAAATATCAAAGGGAAATGTGAAGTTAATAGTACGTAAATTTAAGACAAAATGAGAAAACAGTAAATTGCAACAATGTTGTAAAATGTGTGAAGACAGAAAATGCAAGCCTAGAGAAAAATATCTGATAGCCAACATGTCTTTCTCTGGTCAGAAGTCAGTGTTAACATTCCTGATATTTCTGCAGTGACATCTCCACTTGCAGTGGACAAAATGAATGAATCAGAACAGCTGAGATTCCTTCTTCTTATTATTACCTACAGCAAAAGTTCCTTACCTTTTAAAAGATAAGGAATCTTTTAGTTTTAATACTATTTTTATTTATTATTAAGATGGCACCTACACTATAAAAAATTTATTTAAGGCACAATAATTTTTTGTTGCAAATGACTGAATTCTGATAAACTTACAAGTAAGGAAACCTGTGAAACACTAGAAGTACCAGTTTCACGGTCACCCCAATACCAGTTATGATAAATGCTTCTTTAAAAAAATGGCAAAGAATATAAAAGCCAAAGAATCTGACAAAGCAACCATCTATTGTCTGCCAGCTTAAACAATGTAGAAACAAAACTTAATCTTCAGCACAAAGAAGAAGTTTGGAAACATCCATTCACATTTTATTGAGACGTTTTATTGTTTATGCAGTATTAAAGTAGAACTCTCTGTCACACTCAGGAAATACAAAATATTTCAAACATCTTGTCTAAATAAGCCTGGTATGAATTTTTCTATGCCATTCCTGTAGTGTTAAAATGATATTTTATTGTATTTTTCTGCACATGAGGTCTAACTGAGATATTTTAGACTTGGAATAAGGTGAGAATATTTTGTCAAGTAATCAGGAAAAAAAGGTGTTTTTTTTCAGATTGTGGGCATTTTCTAGTGTTTTAGTGAAATACTTTTTTTCCAATTGTTTGAAGATGTTAGAAGATAAGAAAGTCTCAAAAGAAAATAAAAAGTCTTAGTTTAAATAATGAAAGAAGAATTGTTACAAGCTCTAAGAACCGCATTTAGTTAATTATAATTGAGTTACAGAATAAAAATTCTTTTATCATAACCAAATTTCAGGATATGATTTGAAGAAAAAATACTGAACAATATTTCAAATTATTCACTTAAACTAAATTCTGCTAATGTACTACTGATGTTATCAGTCAGTGAATTAGAGATGTCTGCTGTGGCAGGAGGTAGAGGGACAGCATGTTCTCTCTTCTGTCACATGGTGGGAGAATATGTTCTTCAAGATGGTGTTAGTGCATCAGGAGAGGAGAGACATGGTTCCTCTTTAGCCACTCATTATGGACTTCTCTGAAAACCACCAGCTTAAGTGTTAAGGAAAATGGGAAATCATATTCATTTAACTGTTTTTTCTGAGCTATTTAATAGATGTGAAACATCTCTTCCTATGGATCCACATTACTTGATAGTGACCTGTGGAAAATTAATTATGAATATGATAAGAAATCACTACGAAAATGAGAGATTCCTGAAAATTTAATGTATAGACTACTCTGTAGACAATAATCTTGTCATTGTCTAGAACCTACCTATGGTTTGCTGGTTTGAGGGGTTTTTGTTTTATTTTGTTTTGGTTTTTTAATCTGAGGACTTTGAACAATGCTATATAATAGAATTACTATTTTTTTAATTTACTAACCTTTACTTATGTATCATGACATAGAACAGAGGATATTCACAGTTCTAAAAGCATAGCAGTCCACTTCTGCAGCTCAGGAGTGCTTTTCCTCCTTGTCATTTTAAAAGCTAATGAACTATTTCCAATAGTCATGAAATGGAGTTAGAACCAGTGCTATAACCAAAGTTACAAAACAGTCTTATTGGTTTGATAGAGGAAACAGTGGAAGCCAATAAAAGTATACAACAACTTGTCTTTCCTGGTAATGGCTCATTTAATTAAGCCAAATCAAGAATAACACTCATGCCAGACACATCCATCCCACTGATAATCCCCAGCAGTGCTCTATCTACAATTTTGGATTTAAGTTTCTGGGAAAAAAAACCACAGTAGTCAGTCTGTAATGCTTTATTGCAAGACATAAGTGGTGCCTGCATAAGAAAGGCATCACTATGTGAATACAAATGATTCTGTTTCTTTTGTCCTCAGCAGTCAGGTAATTTTAGAAAAACTTTGAATTGTTTTAAAAAATAATCCGTGAAAAGAGAGTATTTAAAATATATTGACAATGTCTTTCGGCTGCCAGAAAGACTCATTCTCTCTCATACTGTATGTAATACAGATTGACATCTGCACAGGAATGTATGAGGAAGCTATTATACATTTCATCAGCATTCTTTCAATAATCCACACTGCTGTTGGGCATTTGTAATCTAAAAGTATACATTGTGCATTTCTGAAGACTGTCCTGGTCTCATCCACTGGAAAATAATTTCTTATTTTTTACCATGAATAACCTGCCTTAAGGCACATGTTGCTGGCCCTCTCCTGCGGCTCGGTTCTGCTTTTGCAGAATCTTTAGCAATGAGCTTGTACCAGTTATAGTGTATGTCTATCGTAATTTAACCCCGGGTGGCAACTAAACACCAAACAGCCGCTTGCTCACTCCCCGCTGGTGGGATGGGGGAGACAATCGGAAAAGTAAAAGTAAGAAAACTCATGGGTTGAGATAAAGACAGTTTAATAGGTACAGCAAAAGCCGCACGCACAAGCAAAGCGAAGCAAGGAATTCATTCACTCCTTCCCATGGGCAGGCAGGTGTTCAGCCATCTCCAGGAAAGCAGGGCTCCATCACGTGTAATGGTAACTTGGGAAGACAAACACCACCACCCTGAATGTCCCCCCCTTCCTTCTTCTTCCCCCAGCTTTATGTGCTGAGCATGACGCCATATGGTATAGAATAGCCCTTTGGTCAGTTGGGGTCAGCTGTCCCAGCTGTGTCCCCTCCTGACTTCTTGTGCCCCCCCAGCCTCCTCGCTGATGGGGTGGGGTGAGAAGCAGAAAAGGCCTTGACTCTGTGTAAGCACTGCTCAGCAGTAACTAAAACATCCCTGTGTTATCAACGCTGTTTTCAGCACAAATCCAAAACATAGCCTCATACGACCTGCTATGGAGAAAATTAACTCTATCCCAGCCAAAACCAGCACAATGTCTATCATTCCTTCCTGTCAGGTGAGGGGTAACTTCACCCAAACTAACGACACCAAGTTCTTATATATGTGTGAACTAGTCTCAGAGAGAAATCAAAATGAAACATGCAGTAGCACAACTAACACTCTAGGGAAGCAATTCCACTTGAAAGTAGCTCCCTCAGTGCCTATTGCGCAAAGTCATTATTTGAAAAAGTTTAGTTTTCTGGCTCTCAACCAGAGGGCTCTTTGAGGACACACACACACGTTAAAAAAAAAAAAAATCTTTTTCACAGTTTCCTTGAAATGTTATGTATTTTCATGTATTTTGAACATGACAGTAATCTGGGTTGTGTTTCTTCTTTTTCAGAAGATTCACAAAGCTGCACAGGAAAAGGTCACTATTGAAAGAGAGGTAGACAGTGTATATATGGTAACAGGCCTACCTCTTCACGAACAATGAATGTTTGAACCCTTTGCATTCAGTCTGTGTATTTAGGACATAGGCTTTCTCTCCTAGTCTTGTACTGTGTTTGTATAAGCAGGTAAGCATCTGTTCAGAGAAAACTTTTGTAACTTCATTTTCTATGCCTATAAAACTCAATAATCCTTGAAGTTTAAACCCTTTTAACAAAAGTTAAGGAAACACTACTTTATGAGTGCTAAGAATTCTTATTTAGAGAACATTTCTACTTGCTGTTAAATACTAGAGACTACAATAGATAACAGAATAAGGGCTATGAATAGTGTCACATGTTTTCTAAAAAACTGAGGTCTCAAGCCTGTGCTAGGGGATTTCTGAGGGTTCCATGATATTCCCCAAATGAACAGAATCTTGTCCGATTGAAAAGAGAAAGAAAAATCTTTCAAAATATTTTTCTATTTTCCTGCTTTCTAAATGTGACAGTTCTGAATTTATAGTACAGTTTATATTAAAAAACTCAAATTTTCTTAATTTTTTGCTTTAAGGATCCCCAAAATAGGGGAACATGAAGATAAAGAATAAACAAATTTAATCATTAATTAAACAGTGTTCAGATTTCATTTACCCAGAGTTAATGCCTTGTTTTCCAATTACCTTCATGCAAGTTTTCCATCACTGTCACACAACAAAGCATAACTCTTCAAAATGACTGTGTATAAACTCATGGCAAGACCTCAGTGGAGCACACATGGGAAAAAAAAATGCAGCAGGCCTAACCTTATTAAAGGACAGTAGAACATTATTATTCCTTCAGGCTGGAACAAAATATCTATCGGCAGCCTCAGATGTGATCTTATCTTTCACTATTTGCAAATTGTTTTCTCCATGACAGTGTAATTACACAGTCACAGGTTTTTCTATTTCAGATCATGGCACCATTCTTCTGAAGATGTTTTAGCACTGTTGTTTTACAGTCAGAATTGTAATGTTAAATTAAAGGAAAGATTCCTTTACTTCCTCACAAGTCTTTTCTGAGATTTAATCATCTCAAATATTCTGTATGCCAGAAAATACTTTTCTAGTTTGAGACCCGGGAATGATAAAAATAAGAAACAACAGCTGGATGTTGTATTTGATTTCTGTAGGTGCTGAATGTGCTACACACATACTGGAAGGCTCTAGCAGTCCGTGAACAGCATATTTCATGAGATCTACTGCAGCCACGCTAGTCATTAAATAGATGAATAAAGGTATCAAACAAACATTAGGAATGAAAAGAATAAGAGTACCTGCAGGTGATTGTTGACTGTTTCAGCAAGTGAAACACTCTGATTTTAAAAAAATCCCTCATATTACACCAAGAAGAAACAAAGAACTTCTGAAGATTTTTAAAGAAAAAGAAGCCATGGAAAAAATAATTTTTAAAGTGCCACAGTGCAAGGGAAGTTACAGGGCTACATAAGACAGAGTAGAACTGCCTTCTCGGGGTCATGACATATTTGACCTCTTGGAGGTACACAGCTTGAACAGATGCATATTACTTTAAAAGTAATGCACTCTCACAGAAATATTCATGTTTAAGGACTTCTCACTTTTTCACTGAAAATTATAGAAAAGTTCCTAACCAGCTGCAGATGGATCACCTGTTGATCCCCATGACAGCTTGTATAGTCTGTTTTCAAACACTGTTTCCTTTGTCCTTTTGTACATTTCAATGATGAATTTCCTCACTTTCTTCGGAAAACTAATCTACAAGTTACTAAATCTCAGCTTTGCTAGATATAGCTGATCACTGTGCAAGATATAGAGGTATTACTTTTATAACATATATATATTTACATTGTTTCCTGTGGTCTGGAAAATAAATCATAAATATACTTCATATATCAGCAAAGTATTATTGTGGGCTTTATATACACACACACACACACTTACTTATTTATTTATACATATATGTGTGTACATACAGAGCCAGTGTTTTGCTTACTAGTTTGAAGTAGTCAATTTAGTTTAGTTTAGTTTTAGTTGCTTCAGTTTAACTTGGTAAAGATTTTCATTAAAATAATCAAAGATGTTTTTCATCTGTAATGATACTTCCAAAAACTTTGATCATGAAGAATTATCACCACTTTCCAAATATTTGTTGGTTTATTTTATTAAGTAATCCTTCAGATTATGTCCAAAGCCAAATCCACAGGCTTTCCAGATACTATTCTTGGTTTTAAGAGCAAATGTTTATGCTTAGTCTTTTGGCAGCAGTAGGCTTTTAGAAAACAGAGAGAAGGAAAGGCATATAGGAGAGATGATAGAGAAAGAAAGAATGAAAATAGTGGGAATGACATCAACAAAAGATAAAAATATAGGCAGTTCCTGCAAAGTAATATGGGAGATTTAAATAATATAGAGAATAGAGAAGTTAAATATTTTCTAAATATTTTGTTCTCAGAAGAGTACTCACCCTTTGAGAATTATTTTTCATGAAGTTTAATGTCCACCAAAAGGGTTAAAGTGGTTTGTTCAGTACCCTGCTGAGATTCATGTCTGTACAAAGATGACTGAGAAGGACTTTTAGAAAATTGTGTTTGCAAATCACATTAACTATGTTTTTGTGGGAGGCAATCTAGATCTGCTGCAGAGGTGGGGAGAATCACAAAGGCTTGTCTTCATTTTCTGCCCAAAACCACATTCTATCACTTGTAAAAATCCTCCCAATTACAAAGGAAGCTGCAAACTGCATATTCAGGGCATCGATATAGTAAATTGAAATAAGATAATATTTTGTTTTCTTTTTCCTTGAGGTTTTAATTGAATGGCTTGATGATATGCTAGTGGTAAAACATTAGGTGAGAAGTAACAGGGTCTTCAAGCCAACATTAAACATAGCAACAAGATCTTATATCTTAGTACTTTGGAATACTGTGTGAAATCTTTCTTCATTTACTTTATAGTCTTAGAACATTACATAAGCCTTTTCTAAAGACAAAAGCTGACTTCCTTACTGCAGGAGTTTTTGTAGCCAAAAACATTATGTGTTGCAGGCAAAAAAAGAGCAGAACATTTTCTTTAAACATGCTTTTTTTTTTTTTTTTTTCCTAGAAAAGGAAAAGAAAAGCTTGTATTTGAAACATATATGTCTTGCCGTAAATGTACATTACTTCTATAATTGTATTTCAACCTCTTTATTTTACTGTTTAGTGGAATTATTGAAGAAAAATCAACACCAAAAAAAAAGAAGAAAGGAACAAACAAAAAGAAAAAAGGGGTTATGATGGAAGAGAAAAGGAAAAGGAAAATATTTGTTATTGACACTGGAATGAAATACTGAATGAATGTTTTTTAGCACTGAAAGAAGTATTTGTGGGCATAGAAGGAGAAGCTGTGCTTTTGTAGCTCACAGGCTAGAACGCAGGAGGAGTTCTGGGTGCCAATCTCTGCTCTTTGGACTCTTCATGCATTGAAGTGATTGAGAAAGCAAATAAATTCAAGATGTGGAATATCCAGTGAGAAGTAGTCTCATTCCTCTCTCCTTGTTCTCCATCTGGGTCTATTAGTCTCAGATTCTTGGCTGCAGAGTGACCTCAGGTCATTCTGAAGGACTCAAGGTACCTGCCCTCCTCCTGGACCCTCACCCAGACTATTCTGTTAGAAGGGTGTCTTGGAAAGACCCTTAGAAGGTAGGAAAGAGGTATTTCTCGGGGTGAACGAGGCTTGAGTCCTCATATCTTCTGTGTCTTCAGCTACTCCAATAAAGAAGGTTGTTTTATTCTAGGAAGGACAGCAGTCTGCCCACCAACTCAGTACCATGCCTTTCTTCAGGAGGAGATTTCAGAGTGGATGAAAACGCTTCCCTGGAAACTCTCACTCTATCTAGTTTGCTTTTCTCTGGGAAAGACTCGGAGAGACATCTTTGCACCAGTTTTGGTTTTCAGACAGCTAAAGAGACACACTGTGCGCACAACCTAGGATGCCTTGGTGTTTACTGGAAGTTCAAGATTCCGGTGGGGATCAAGTGTGGGTACCCAAGTCTGGGAAGAGTAGATGGTTTCATTTCTCCCGGTTCTGACATTTCACCTAGGGTCCCTAATAGATCATGGTGAGAAGGAGAACTTCTATACTGCAGTTTATCTTATTCTCAGGTAAACCAGCAAAATAGTTTTGATAAAATATTATTTAAGAATGCCCATTTCTTACTATAAATAGCAAAGGGAGCCTAGAGTGACTGGCTAAGATGTAGACACCTAACATTAGGATAGATGGATCCTGTAGGCCCTAAAATTTTCCTGTTGCTATGACTGGCTTTTAAGATATTTTAATCTTACTTAAGCTAGACCATATTTTTTAAGCTTTTTGTGACCTGCTGGCTTTGTGTTCTAGTTCTACAGCATTTTTCAGTATTATTAAAGCTGGTCAGAACCTGTTGAAAGCCCATTTCCTTTTTTCTTTTTTTTTCTTTTTTTTTTCCTGTTATAATTCATATCAAAACTGTATTTTTAGTGGGGAAATACATTTCAGTATATTTTATATAGTAATAGAGTATAATTAAACCCTTCAGGAAACATTTAGAAGCTAAATAAGATAAATCTTTTATAAGATAAATCCTGGACAACTAATTCCTTTGGGCTACATCATTCACACAAAACCTTCTGTTCCAAATTAAACTATCCTTCATCAGTATTAATTAGGTAGTAACTGCACCCAAGAATACAGTAGATCAAAAGGGCTATTGGTCTTTCTGACAGCACTGTGAGATTAAAGCGGATGGTGGTCTAAAGTAGGAAGCTTCATTTAAGCAGTTAGGAATGCTTTCTTTAGTCTGTCCATTTGTGATATTTCTATGCTCCTTCTTCCCTCATTACCAAGGTATCAGACTGCTTCAAATCCTCCATACATTTATTCAGTCAGCATGATTGTGAGGTAGGAAACTCAGAGGAGCAATTAAAGGAGGCTTAGAGTGGTGTGTTAAAGGTATGTAGGCAGCTAAATATGAAAGTAAGTGCCTAGTGGGATTTTGAAAACCACTTATGGGTTAGAATTACAGAAGGACTTTGTGTCTGAGAGACTAGATGTCTAGCTGTTATTTTAGATACTGCTAGCCAAAAGCAACTTGAAAGCACTTTGTCTTTGCAAGTTTTTTAAAGCGGATACTACTTCTTTTCTTCTCTTTCTCTGCTTTTCTTTTTTCTCTTTCTCTGCTCTGCTTTCCTCCTCTTCTGCTTTGCTTTGCCTTTCCTTGCCTTCCCTTCCAGAAGTAGTCTCATTGCTCCTCTCCCTGTTTCCTGCTCTAGCCATTGCTTCATATAGAATAGCCCAACCACTTGCTCCTCAGCAGCAGCAATTTGATAAATTGACTTTCCAGTGCTCTTCCATGGGTCAAATAAGCATGAGGGCCACAGCTGTAGTGCTGACTCTATACCTTAGGCACGTTGCTTATCCTGCATAAACCTGAGCTAGATCTGACACCAGGTGGCTCAGAACAATCTCATTCTTAAACCTCCTGAGGTTTTACATACTAAGTATTTTTTGGTGTCAGGCATCAGTAGGATTCCTCAAATTGTCTGAACTTTGGTTAGTTCATTCTACTTTTTAGTTATATTTTCCATTTATGTTTGTATATTTGCTTCAGGGAAATGCTGCTGTGCTAAATCTCACAGGCACAAACAAAGAGTAAAAATAATGCAAATATTTAAACAACGTCAAGGCATGAGAATGTATCTTGTGGATTACTTAACCTATTTCATTGTAATATTTCTGTCACTTGTTTTTCCCTATTCTATCCATTTTTCTTCTTCCCCTGCTTAGCTGAGATTAAAATATCTTCTTTTTTTCCTTGTCTGGCTGCTTGGAACTGGATACTACTTGATAATGACTTAATTTAGGTGATAACCAAATCGGTAATGCCATTGTGAATTCTCTGATCAGCTCATGGTGCTTGTGAATCAAATAAGTGATCATAGTCATTAAATTAGTTTTAATTTAAGAAAATTAAAGACAGGTTTGGAAAGTTCAAATGCAGTCTTAAATCTCATGGGTAAGGTGCTGATGAACCGGTATGTCTGGCTGACAATTTGCCAAGAAAAACCTATACAAATCTAATATTACAAGTACTATACTATAAAAGTTAATAATGATTTCTGGAATCAAAAGCAATGGAAATAAAATGAAAAGTATTCACTTCTTTATGCAGAATTACTAGGATGTATATACACCCCATAAAAGATTTTCACACAGAGAGAAAATTTGTCTCTAATTATGGCTTATACACGCAAAAAATGGTCTTACTTACAGAAACTCTAATAAGAGTGCAAAATCAAATGCTCAAAGTTAAGGAAAAGCTTTAATCAAGCTTGCTGTGCAACACTTTTTTTAATAATGTAGGTATATTGGAACTCATTAGACAATTCCATTCTATGATAGCTCTTAACTTTCTGCAGTTGGGTAATAATAATAATAATAATAATAATAATAATAATAATAAAATGGTAAGAAATTACACAATTCTAGCAAAAAATCTGCTGTAAAGAATTATGTTTTTGTAGTCAGCTGCTTGGTTTTTTGTTTACTTTTTTAAAAAGTTTGTTCCCCACAATAAAATTTTGTTCTGGAATTTAATAGGTTAACAAAACCAAATGTTAAAGAATGGTTCAGTTAAAAATTCAGGTTTCATTTGAGGTTGAAAAATGCCATTAATAAATACAGTCTATGTGAGAGAAGTTATCTTTAAGACTATTCTTTTTTTACATATGTCTAAATTGTATTTATTTTGCCAAGAATGGTTATATATCCTTTACAAGATAGTCAGTTTGATTAATGTTTTTTCTCACACCCTTCCTCTCAAAAGAATCTTAAAAAAAAAGAATAAAAACACCGAAGACATGAAATAGGTTTCAGAAGTAGTCAGACGGGGAAAAACAATTCATGTGAATTCTCAGAAAAAATTCTGAGAATAATTTCTCGTCTTGCCATTGAGAAACATACAAGTATGATCTTGGAAAAGTAAATGTTTAGTTGTACCAGAAATGTCTTCACTTAGGAGAAGGGACTGTAAAGTTTATGATTAGCAATTTTACATCATGTCATATCACCATTGTGTCACATTGGTATTTGTTATGGTAAAAGAAAAGTCTCATCCCATTACTGACTTTCAAATCATATTAAAGAATACCAGCTAACTCCACATGGTGCAAGACTAATAAGACATGATAGAAAGTTACTGTTATGATAAGACTTTCATATCACATTAGCCCAAGAATGCTACTACTTCTTGTTCTGTTCACACTCAACACTGCCTCTGAGTATTCATTTTCACTTCATTTTTCTATTAGATAGGGGAATAAACCTGCAAAACTAGGAATAATTTGGCTGGCAAGCAAGCACTCACTTAAGCTAACATGGTCTATATACCCACAAACACAAAAATTTAAGGTAAAGGAACTTGATCATTGCAAATTCCAGCCTCTATCAACCTGTCCTTTAATATTTTATACTCAAAACGGTGCTTTGGAACAAAAGTTCCCTTTTATTAGCAAGGGCAAAACTGGTATCTCAGAACCATTTTTTCATAAGTCTGATATGATGTAAGAGGTGAAGAGGAAACACGTCAGAGGGATCTGTTTTGAGTCCTTCTTATTCTGCCCCACCTGCATGTGTATCAAGCCAGAATGTACCAATTCAAATGTATCCTTAAATTTCAGCACATAAGTATTATTAGGATATGACAACTCCCATGGTGCCATTATCATCTTTTAAGTAACAATTCCGTGATAAGACCCATTCAGAGCTTAAAGAAGACGTGGTTTCCATAGTCTGTTATGTTCAACGTGTTCTCATGGGCAAAAAGGAACTACATTTTATAGACATTACTGTTAGTATAACTGAAATCCTAACAGTCTAATCAAAGAATCATTATTAATTCAGATACAATTATGCGGTCTAAACAGTAATGGAGTCTGACAACACATTATAAAACGAAACTTTATTGAGGCCGTAGGAAAGATGAGCAACAATGTACCCATACGGCGATTCACACAATCACTGAGAGCAAACACGGCATCATAAGCAATGCCATGGCTCTGGTGGACAGCCAGGGACACTTGGTCTTCAGAGCATCTGTCAGCAACAGCCAATTGTGCAAATGCCTTTTGAATGTGGGTAAGAGTCATGGCACCCCTTGGCTCCAGCAATGGCAGTGTGATTTGAGAGGATCATACCTTACATGAATAACATGGACGGCATCCTGCCTACACTGCTGATGTTGGTAAGGGGGAAGGGTCTTGGCAGTCTGTCTATGCTGCCAATACTGGTCAAGAGCAGCGTGTCAGCAGTCTGTCTATGCTGCCGATATTGGTCAAGGGGCAGGGTATCAGGAGGCAGGGTATCAAATTATTAAAAGAGAAACAAAGCAAAGAAACCCCCAAAAACCTACTACAGAAAAAAATAAGAAGATGATGGTACTGAGGAATTGGACGCAATCAGTGGTGGTTATAACAGCGTCAGAGAGGAATTTCTAGTG